>NW_028288559.1:611604-1223209 GCF_059628265.1 Tinamus guttatus | reverse complement strand
CACAGGAACCCACCTCCAGACCACCACTGTTGATGTCACGTCACGTATCATTGTGACGCACCCCCAGAACACTGCCATTGCCCCTATAAAAGCGGGAGCGCTGGCGCTGGCCCCGAGCTCGCTGAGGCTCTGGCTCTGGTGGTGGTGGTGGTTTAGCGCGTGGTGGTTGATACCCTTTTTCTGGAAAATGAAACCGGTGGCTGCCCTCAGGGGTTTTCAAAGGAGGCGACCGAGAAGAAAAGAATTCTTGGATAAGATCTTGAGAGTAGTACATGGTAACAGCAGGTGGCCAAGGAGGATGCTAGAAGAACCCATGGAAGTTGACGCTCCCGAAGAATATCCCGAGGAGATGGAGGTGGATCCACCTCTGTCTGACGAGGAGCCGATGGAGGTGGATCCTGCATGAAGGCCCTGGCGCCTGGGATGCCCTGCCGCAAAACACCTCGGCAGAGGCATCCCAGGAGAGCCTGGGCCCCCTACGGCCACCCAGCTGCGCCCGGCCACCAGTCCCTCGGCAGAAGATCAACCTGAGGGACTGCGTGGCCAAAGAACACCTATGGGCGCAGCATGCAGCAGCCGGTTCCCCCCTTCCCTCCCCTCCCCTTTCCTCCTCTCCTACCCCTTTCTCAGATCGTCATGATGAAGGGGCTGCAGAAGGAGCCATCTGCAGACTGTTCACCAAGACCAGCCAACCACCATGGACCAATAAATAACATTAAATAAAAGAACTCCTGAGTATCGAGTGTTGTGCGAGCCCTTCTTTCCTGCCCCACACTCCTGGGACCTGAAGACGTGGCCTGTCTTCAGCCCTGAGCCCCGAGGGAGAGGCGATGAGAGGCCCTGGCTCCCTTGGGGCTGCTGCGCCGCGGGGACGGGGCAGTGTGGCGGGGGGTGCCGAGGTCTCTGAGCGCCCGGAGGGGGCGTTTTCGGTCGGTAGTTCAAGAAGGTGGATGGCAGTAGCTGTCTCCAGCTCCTTCGCTCTTCAGCTACCTAACGCCGGGCTGAACATGGTGCAAGGCCCTCCTTGGAGGTGCACAGATAAGAGCACCGTATCGATCGAAGGAGCTGTGCTCCCCTGGAGAAGCAAAGGGCTTCCATTCCAGCAGGAAGATGTGCTGGCCTCCGGCAGGGAGTGCCTTCCTGCCTAACGGCTTCCTTAGGGCTAGCTTGCTCAAACGGCTAAGATTTTTATTTGCCTCCCTCTTTGGCACCTGGCAGAGTTTCTCCGGATTGCAGTGTCGGCTTTGGGCTTTCCCCACCACCAAGATGCCTGACAGACTGGCGGAGTCCAGCACAGGGCCACAGAGGTGCTCAGGTGCTGCAGCACCTTTGTGGCACAGGAGGGGACGTGGAGGGACCTGGGCTCGTTCAGCATTCCCAAGAGGCGGCTTGCTTTCAGATGATCCACAGAGCCTTCTCTTTTACCCCTTTGTGTTGCATTTTACAGTGTCACAGCTACAGAGAAGGATGGATGACATCAAGTGCCTTGATGGTGTTGCCAGTGCTGCGAGTACTGCCTGTCTGGTCACTGCTTTGCTTGAAGATAGACTAGGAGAGATCAGGGGAAGCAGTAATTGTTTTAAAAAAGTGGAATATCAACCGGGGGAAATGGCAGTCTCACAAAGATACTGATCTAAAGATTAGAGCTACTAGGGTGTGCGCGCAAATCCATCAAGTTGTGACCTCTACCTTTGTCACAGCTACCTTAAAGCTATTGGCTGTCATTAGACCTACCAACAATGTAAGCAATCCTTTTCTCTCTGACACATGGAAAATTGCTTTCAAATTAAAATTAAAATGCTTTAAAGATTTCTGGTTAATAAGACCGCAGAAGAGCAAAATAATTCTTTTCTTTACTGTCCCTTTTCATATGTCACTGAGAGCAACACCAGCGTTGCGTTGCTTGCAGTTACCAGATGTCCTTGCACACATAGAAAGTTGCATGTATATGGAGAGACACGCGCATGAGTGCACAGCTGGGTGCGCGCGCAGATCCATCAAGTCATGAACTTTATCTTTGCCTCGTCTCTGGCACTATTACCTCTATTACTGCGGCTGGCGGTGAGATCTGAGAAGTTATAAGGCTTCACTGAGACTTGTGTGTGTTCACTTTCTTGTACACAATAGTCTAGTTTATAGCCTTGGAAAAGGAAAGCTTAAAATGTGCGTGATTGCTATTTAATTCTTTTCTGAATGATTGCCTCTTCTGGAAGGACCTCTTTGCGTTCTTTGCTCTTTGCGGTGAACATTTTTGTGTGGGAAATAGTGTCTTTTTCATGCAGCCCACCCTTCTGTTTCAATGTTTGTTTTTGTCAGACCAGACCACAGCTGTAAATCTCCAAGAACCTAATCTGCCACCTCCTTAGTGTCTTATTTGCAGTGGTTGATACCAATCAGACGGACAGTGTGGCATAAGTCTCCTATCTGAGCTGGATAGTTTCATAAAGCACACTTCCCTGCTCTCCTTCTGAGGCCTGGTTGTGTATGCCCACACATGGGCAATGTGGATTGAAGCAGCTCTCTTCTGTACACGAGCACCTGTCAGGGTAAGTCCGTGGAAGAGTGGTCAAGAGAGCCGCACATTGCGCAAATGCTGAACGATTGCCCTCAGCTTTGTGGAGGCATGCAGAGCAGAGGAATTGGGGCGCTGAGAGCACCATTTAGCAAGAAGGCGCAGCAGTCCAAATGTCAATCCTGTCCCATATAAGCTTCCCAGAAACCTGACACCTTGTAGGTCTTAAACTGGTTTGGAAAGTCAGCAAAATCTACTGCTTGGGCTGGTAAAACAATTAGAGAAGCATGAGCAGAACTCATTGCTATTTATCCAGTTTCTATACCTCTAATATTTAGCTTGTGCTAGGGGCTGCAAGCATGAGCAGTTGGTTGTCTATAATATACGCAGTCATTCCTGAAGCAGTTCTTTACTTTTATTGGGTGCGTTTAGTATTCAGCTTAGAACAAAGGCAATTTGGTATTCAGAAAGGGATGCTTGTTGTTGTAGTAAGCCACGACAGTGCGGTTCCATGGTGTTGTATAATTCACCTCTGCTGCCCTTCTCCCTTCTCTTCTTAGCAAGTCAGGTTGGCAGCCACTGCGTCTAGTGGCAAAGGGCTAGTGGTGACCAGTTTTGCAGAGAGTCTCTTGGACCTTCCTGCCTAAACAACGTGTTGGAAGGCCTCTTTGGAGTTCATCTCACCCAACTCCCAAGATAAAGCAGGGTCTGCTAGAGCAGGCAGTCCATGCCTGTGACCAGTCCAGTTTGGAATAGCTGCCAGGAGGGAGAATCCACAAGCTGTCTGGGCAAGCTGGTCCGGCCCTCAGTCCCCCTCTTCGTGAAGAAGTTTTCCCACATTCAGGCGGACCTTCCTGTGTTTCAGTTTGTGCCCAGGGCCTTTCTGCCCTGTCACTGAGCACCACTGAGAAGTGTCTGGCTCTGTTGTCTTTGCTGCCTCCCATCAGCAGGTATTTAAACACAGGGGTAAGATTGCCCCTGAGCCTTCTCTTGTGCAGGCTGAATGGGCCCCGCTCTCTCTTTCTCTCCTTGTATGAGAGATGCTCCAGTCCCTTACTCATCGTGGTGGCCTTTCTCTGGCCTTGCTCCAGGAGCACCCTGTCTTTCCCGTACTGGGGAGCCCAAACTTGCACCCAGTTTTTTTGATGTCAGATCTTTTGGACCAAGCAACCTAGAAACTGTATTATTTTGTTTAGTTTGTGTTCAAGAGCTATAGAAAGGATATTTATGTTAAAGCAGCTTGTAAAAGCAGTATTTGAAACAGCTTTTCATTTATTCCTATCTCTTCAGATTAGTAGACGATTAAAAAAAATAATAATGTTAAGAAGATTTTAAACACCTGCATTTGGATAAGATATTCTCTCAACCTGTCGTAATGTTGAAGGATGACTTACTTTGTCTGAACTGGGGTCCTGCGTATTTTGGTATGATGGAAGGTTGTCATTCCTTAACCAAGGATACCCTGGAACTGCAAGGCCATAAGGAGACGTTATTGGATACATTTTTTACATGTTGCAAACTTGGCAGGAAAACCAAAGCCCATGAATCCTTAAGTGAACTCTGTTTTAATACTAAAAATCGCATCTCTAGGTCAAAAAGACCCTCACCCAGGTAAAGACTCTTCCCCTGAGCGTGTGTAACAGTGGCTATGTTGAGTAAGAAGTGTGAGAACTGCATGTAAACTACTAACCAAGCAGTGCAAGAGGGATGTACTTGGAAAGATATCGAATATGAAAAGAGGAAATTGGAAGGTTGGGAGGGTGCGTTGGGACGGTGCACCCAGCGTTGTGCAGCTCCAAAATAAACGAGCAAATCACAGAATCGGAAGCGCAGAATCACAGAAGCAAAGTTTCTCGGAAGCCATTTCTGAACACGTGGAGGATAAGATGGTGGTTTGGAGGAGCAAGCATGGATTTAGCAAGGGCAAGTCATGTTTGAGCTACTTCCTTACTTTCTCTGATGAAGTGACAGGCCCTGTGGACCGGGGAAGACAGTGGATGCAGTTAGTATATCTTGCCTTTAGCAAGGCCTTGCAGCTGATGCTCCTTATTGCCAAATTAGTGAGATTTCAGCTGCCTGAGTAGACTCTAAGAGAGGTGGAAACCTAGCTGCACTGCTGTGCTTGGAGTTGTGAGGAGTGCTGCAAAGTCCCCGTGGCAGCCAGTAAGTGGGAGTGTCTCTTGGGGATCAAGGCAGGGAGCAGTTCCCAGTTGAAGGTTGTCTTTAAAGGCCTGGAAGGTAGGGTGGAGGGCTGAGTGGGCAGGTTTGCAGATGTCAGCAAGCTGAGAGGGAACAGTGTGGAGGACAGTGGCTGATGTTCAGAGGGAGCTGTGCAGGCTGGAGAAACGGGCTGAGAGGGACCTCACGAAGCTCAACCAAGGGAATGGCTGAGTCTTGTATTTGAGGTGGGATACCCTACAGGCTGCTAGGAGGCTTCTCTGTCCAAAAGGATCTGGGGATTGAGGAGGACAGGAGTCAAAGAATCATAGAATGCTTAAGGTTGGAAGGGACTTCTAGAGGTCATCTAGTCCAACCCCCCCGCACACGCCGGGTCACCTAAAGCACGTGGCACAGGACTGCGTCCAAGTGGGTTTGGAAGATCTCCAGAGAAGGAGACTCCACCACCTCTCCGGACAGCCTGTTCCAGTGCTCTGTCAGCCTCCCTGTAAGGAAATTTTTCCTTAAGTTCCTGTGGAACTTTTGGTGTTTCAGTTTGTGGCCATTACCTCTAGTTCTGTCGGTGGCTACCAGTGAAAAGAGGCCAGCACCATCCTCCTCACTGCCTCCCTTGAGGTACTTATAAACACTAATTAGATCCCCTCTCAGCCTTCTCTTCTCCAGGCTGAACAGGCCCAGCTCTCTCAGCTTCTCCTCATAGGGCAGATGTTCCAGGCCCCTGATCATCCTTGTAGCCCTGCTCTGGACTCTCTCCAGCAGCTCCACATCCCTCTTGTACTGTGGGGCCCAGAACTGGACACAATACTCCAGATGTGGCCTCACCAAGGCTGAGTGGAGGGGCAGGATCACCTCCCTCGACCTGCTGGAGACGCTCTTCTTCATGCACCCCAGGATCCCATTGGCCTTCTTGGCCACGAGGGCACACTGCTGCCTCATGGTCAACTTGTCCACCATGACGCCCACGTTCCTCTCCGCAGAGCTGCTCTCCACAAGGTCAGTCCCCAGCCTGTGCTGGTGTCTGGGGTTATTCCTCCCCAGGTGCAGAACCTTGCACTTGGCCTTGTTGAATTGCATGAGGTTTTTCACCGACCAGTTGTCCAGTCTGTTCAGGTCCCTCTGGATGTCAGCACAGTCCTCTGGGGTATCAGCTACTCCTCCCAGTTTGGTATCATCAGCAAACTTGCTGAGGGAGCACTCTGTGCTTTCGTCCAGGTCATTGACGAATAAATTGAACAGGACTGGACCTAGGACTGACCCCTGGGGGACCCCGCTAGCTACAGGCCTCCAACTAGACTCTAGACCGCTGATCACCACCGTCTGAGCTCTGCCATCCAGGCAGTTCCTAATCCACCTCACTGTGCACTCATCTATCCCACACTTCTGGAGCTTGCCCAGGAGGATGTTGTGAGGGATGGTGTCAAAAGCCTTGGTGAAGTCGAGATAGACGACATCTGCCGCTCTCCCCTCATCTATCCAGCTGGTCATTCCATCATAGAAGATCATCAGGTTAGTCAAACAAGATTTCCCCTTGGTGAAACCATGCTGGCTACTCTTGAGCACCTTCTTGTCCTCCATGTGCCTGGAGACAACAGACAGTATGAGCCGTTCCATTACTTTTCCAGGGACGGAGGTGAGGCTCACTGGCCTGTAGCTGCCTGGGTCCTCCTTCTTGCCTTTTTTGAAGACTGGCGTGATATTGGCCTTCTTCCAGTCTTCCGGCACCTCCCCCGTTCTCCAGGATCTTTCAAAGATGATGGAGAGCGGCTTAGCTATGGCATCTGCCAGCTCCCGCAGCACTCTGGGGTGCATCCCATCAGGGCCCATGGATTTTTGGGTATCGAGTTTCCTTAGGTGCTCTCTGACCCAATCTTCCTCTACCCAGGGCAAGTCTTCCTCTCCACCCGCTTCTTCTCTTGTCTCTAGGGCCTGGGGCTCTAAAGGGCTGCCCTTGGTAAACACCGAAGCAAAGAAGGCATTGAGCAACTCTGCTTTTTCTGTGTTATTTGTAACCAGGGTGCCCATCCCGTCCGCCAGCGCACCCACGTTTTCCGTGATCTTCCTTTTGCTGTTAATGTATTTGAAGAATTCTTTTTTGTTATTTTTAACGTCCCTTGCCAGCTTGCCTTCCAGACGTGCCTTAGCTTTCCTTGTCGCATCTCTGCATTCCCTGACTACGTTCCTGTATTTCTCCCAGGGGACCTGTCCTTTTTTCCACCTTTTGTATACCGCCGCCTTCTGCTTGAGCATTGCCACAAGCTCCCGGCTCATCCACGCAGGTCGCCTGCCCCCTCTGCCTGCCTTCCTACACACAGGGATGCACTGTTGCTGGGCGTGGAGGAAGTGCTGCTTGAAAACTAACCAGCTCTCTTGGGCCCCCCTGCCTTCTAGAGCACTAGCCCATGGGATTCTACCGAGGAGGTCTCTGAAGAGGCTAAAGTTGGCCCTCCTGAAGTCCATCGTCGCAAGGCTACTTACAGCCTTGCCTCCTCCTCGTTGAATCCTGAGATTTAGTCTTTATAAATGATATGACACAGAGACTGAACATATAAAGGGCAGAAGTAGATGACTTGATTTGCACCTCTCAAGAACCCCCAGACACCCTCTGCATAGGGGTGGTCCCGCAGGGGCAGGTGTGTGTGTAGGGGAAGGGGTCTCTCAGCTGCGGGACCCTGCTGGTCTCTGAGCCTGTCTGGGAGCACCGTGGAGGCACAAGTGGGCCAAGGGCATGTGCTGCCTCTCCGACAGGAGCTCTTGGCTGAGCCAGCATCACAGCAACCCCTCAGGGCCAGGAGGAGCGCTGCTGCTGTGAGGGCCTCATGGGCTGGAGGCCCATGGTGGGGGACTGGAGGTCCCTGCTGGGGGCTGAGCAGGAGCTGTGTCTGTGGCACCAGTCCCCTGAGTACAGGAAGGGCCTGTAAGAGCCGCTTCCATCCTGCTCTACCCTGGACAAGGAGGGTGGAGGAAGCCAAGCTGGGGAGACAAGCTTCAGCATGGCCCTGCACGCTGGACGCCCGGAGGCACTTTGGAGGAGGTGAGGAGCCAAGCTGCTCTCTGCTCTGCTCTGAGCACTAGCACTGGGCTGACTTTCTAGGGGAGGCTCTTCTCCTCTGGTTTTTGGGACCTTCCTTGGGAGCTCCCTCTTTCTTTTGGCCAGGCCTTGTGCTTCAGGGCAAGGGGAGCAAAGTATTCCCTGCCTAAAAGAGAAAGAGAAATGTGTCCCAAAGCCTGGGTGATGCTGGTGATGGGAGGGTGAGTGGCTGTGTTGTGGCCTTTGCCTTCCTGGTGAAGATACGTATGGACAGAAGGTGGCTGTGGCTTTGCAAGTGCCATGCTTGGCTGTTCCAGGGATGACAGCTGCATGTCCTGTGCAGATGTGGGCCAAGACAACTCCCCAGCTGGTCCTGGAAGTGGAGACCGTGAGCACCTCTGGGACCTGTAGCCATCCAGAGGTCCCTGTTGTGAGCCAGGCTGGCAGCTCGAGACCGGGTGCTGCTAGGGAGAAAAGTTCCCACCTTCCCAGGAATAGTGAAGAGCAGGACAAAAGATGCAGCCCCAACCCTGCTGAATGCCCTTGCAGGGTGTGATGCCTAAGCCTGCACAGGGAGGATGTTGAGAAAACGGATCCTTATACAGCCCTCTGTCTTGGCCAGCAGAATGACCAGCAGAATGATTAAAGTTGGAAGGGTTCAAAACCTGAGAGGATGCAGTCCTGTGCAATGTGGTGACCCAGCTAGATGACCCTGCTTGTGCAGGGAGGGTTGGACTCAGTGATCTCCAGAGGTCACAGAATCACAGAACGATTGAGTGGCCTCTGGAGATTACCTAGCCCACCTCCCACCCTTCCCCTCACAAACAGGGTCGGTTAGAGCACGTTGCACAGAATGGTGTCTGGGCAGGTTTTGAATATCTCCAGGAAAGGGGACTGTACAACCTCTATGACCAGCCTCTTCCAGTGCTCTGTCATCCTCAGAGTAAAGAAGTTTTTCCTCATTTTCAGGTGGAACTTCCTGTGTTTGAATTTGTGCCCATTGCCTCTTCTGCTGTCGTTGCGCACCACCGAAAATAGTCGGGCCCCAGCCTCTTGACACCTTCCCTTAAGGTATTTGTATGTACTGATATGATCCCCTCTCAGCCTTCTCATCTCTAGGCTGAACAGCCAGACTGAACAGGTGCAGCTCTCTCAGACTTTCCTCAGAGGAGAGGTGCTCCAGTCCCCTAATCATCTTCGTAGCCCTATGCTGGACTCTCTCCAGTAGCTCCATGTCCCTCAGCCCATCACCAGGGCTGAGTAGATGGAAGGATCACTGTCACTCAACCTGCTGAAAATGCTCTGCCTAGTGCGACCCTGCATACCATTGGTCTTCTTGGCCACAAGGGCACCTTGCTGGCCCATGGTTAACTTGTTATCCACCAGGACTCCCAGGTCCTTCTCTGCAGAGCTGCCTTCCAGCAGCTCAACCCCCAACCTGTTCTGGTACATGGGATGATACCTGCCTAAGGTATAGGTCCCTGCACTTACCTTTGCTGAACATCATGAGTTTCTTCTCCAAACACTCTCCAGCCTGCCCGGGTCTCTCTGAATGGCAGCACAGCATGCTGGTGCATAAGCCACTGCTTCCAGGTTTAGGTCATCAGCAAACTCACAGAAGGTGAGCTCTGTGCCTTCATTCGGGTCACTGATGAATGAGTCAAACAAGACTGGATGCAGTACTGAGACCTGGAGGATACCTATTAGCCACAGGTCTCCAACTAGACATTGTACCACTAAAGACTGGTCTCTGAGCTTTGCCAGTTCAGCCACTCCTCAGGCTGCTTCACTGTCCACTCACCTAACTTACACCTCCTCAGCTTTCCAATGTGGACATTATGGCAGAGAGTGTCAAAAGGCTTCCTGAAGTCAAGGTAGACAACATGCACTGCTCTGCCCTCATCTCCCTAGCCTCTCATTCCATCACAGAAGGCTCTCAGCTTCATTAGGCAGGATTTCTGCTTGGCAAAAAAAAAAAAAAAAAAAAAAAAAAAAAAAAAGGCAGACCACTCCACATGATGACCTTCTAGTCCTCCACATGCTTACAAGCGACATCCAGGATGAGCTAGCTGCTGCATCACTTCCCCGGGCATGGAGGCAAGGCTGACTGATCTCTAGTTCCCCTGGTCCTCCTGCTTGCCCTCTTTGAAGACTGGAGTGACATTGGCCTTCTTCCAGTTCTCAGAACATCTCTCCTGTTCTCCATGAGCTTTCAGAGTTGATGGAGAGTGGCCCAGCAATAATATCCACCAGCTCCCTCAGCTCTTGTGTGTTTCAAGTCTGCCTAAATGATCTCCAACCCGATCCTCCTTAGCCAAGGGAAAGTCTGCCTTTCTCCACGCTTCCTCTCCAGGGTCCAAAATTCCTGAGGGCTGACCTCAGAAGTAAAGCCTGAGGCAAAGAAGCCAGTCAGTCACTCTGATTTCTCTGCATCCTTTGTCATCAGGGCCCACACAGCCCACTGAGCATTCAGCAGACCCACATCATTCCTAGTTTTCCTTTTGCTATTCGTGTACTGGGAGAAGCCCTTCTTGTTGTCCTTCACATCCATTGCAAGATTCATTTCCCAACAGGCCTTGGCATTCCTCGTTGCATCCCTGTGCCCTCTGACAACATTCCTCTAGTCCTCCCAAGCAGCCTCTCGCTTTTTTTTTGTATACTTCTTTCTTCTGTTTGAGTTTAGCCAGTTCTTTTCTCATCCATGCAGGTCTCCAGCCCCTTTGCCTGAGTTCTTACTCACAGATATGCACCAATTTTGAGCTTGGAAGAAGTAACATTTGAATCTTAACTATTTCTCTTGGACCCCTCCTTCCTTCTAGGGGCCTAACCCATGACGTTCTTCAAAGGAGCCCAAAATACACAGAGGTAAAAGGGAAGTCTGTGGATCATCTGAAAGGAAGCCGCCTCTTGGGAATGCTGAATGAGCCCAGGTCCCTCCACATCCCCTCCTGTGCCACAAAGGTGCTGCAGCACCTGAGCACCTCTGTGGCCCTGTGCTGGGCTCCGCCGGTCTGTCAGGCATCTTGGTGGCGGGGAAAGCCCAAAGCCGACACTGCAATCCAGAGAAACTCTGCCAGGTGCCAAAGAGGGAGGCAAATAAAAATCTTAGCCGTTTGAGCAAGCTAGCCCTAAGGAAGCCGTTAGGCAGGAAGGCACTCCCTGCCGGAGGCCAGCACATCTTCCTGCTGGAATGGAAGCCCTTTGCTTCTCCAGGGGAGCACAGCTCCTTCGATCGATACGGTGCTCTTATCTGTGCACCTCCAAGGAGGGCCTTGCACCATGTTCAGCCCGGCGTTAGGTAGCTGAAGAGCGAAGGAGCTGGAGACAGCTACTGCCATCCACCTTCTTGAACTACCGACCGAAAACGCCCCCTCCGGGCGCTCAGAGACCTCGGCACCCCCCGCCACACTGCCCCGTCCCCACGGCGCAGCAGCCCCAAGGGAGCCAGGGCCTCTCATCGCCTCTCCCTCGGGGCTCAGGGCTGAAGACAGGCCACGTCTTCAGGTCCCAGGAGTGTGGGGCAGGAAAGAAGGGCTCGCACAACACTCGATACTCAGGAGTTCTTTTATTTAATGTTATTTATTGGTCCATGGTGGTTGGCTGGTCTTGGTGAACAGTCTGCAGATGGCTCCTTCTGCAGCCCCTTCATCATGACGATCTGAGAAAGGGGTAGGAGAGGAGGAAAGGGGAGGGGAGGGAAGGGGGGAACCGGCTGCTGCATGCTGCGCCCATAGGTGTTCTTTGGCCACGCAGTCCCTCAGGTTGATCTTCTGCCGAGGGACTGGTGGCCGGGCGCAGCTGGGTGGCCGTAGGGGGCCCAGGCTCTCCTGGGATGCCTCTGCCGAGGTGTTTTGCGGCAGGGCATCCCAGGCGCCAGGGCCTTCATGCAGGATCCACCTCCATCGGCTCCTCGTCAGACAGAGGTGGATCCACCTCCATCTCCTCGGGATATTCTTTGGGAGCGTCAACTTCCATGGGTTCTTCTAGCATCCTCCTTGGCCACCTGCTGTTACCATGTACGACTCTCAAGATCTTATCCAAGAATTCTTTTCTTCTCGGTCGCCTCCTTTGAACACCCCTGAGGGCAGCCACCGGTTTCATTTTCCAGAAAAAGGGTATCAACCACCACGCGCTAAACCACCACCACCACCAGAGCCAGAGCCTCAGCGAGCTCGGGGCCAGCGCCAGCGCTCCCGCTTTTATAGGGGCAATGGCAGTGTTCTGGAACTGCGTCACAATGATACGTGACGTGACATCACAGGAACCCACCTCCAGACCACCACTGTTGATGTCACGTCACGTATCATTGTGACGCACCCCCAGAACACTGCCATTGCCCCTATAAAAGCGGGAGCGCTGGCGCTGGCCCCGAGCTCGCTGAGGCTCTGGCTCTGGTGGTGGTGGTGGTTTAGCGCGTGGTGGTTGATACCCTTTTTCTGGAAAATGAAACCGGTGGCTGCCCTCAGGGGTGTTCAAAGGAGGCGACCGAGAAGAAAAGAATTCTTGGATAAGATCTTGAGAGTCGTACATGGTAACAGCAGGTGGCCAAGGAGGATGCTAGAAGAACCCATGGAAGTTGACGCTCCCGAAGAATATCCCGAGGAGATGGAGGTGGATCCACCTCTGTCTGACGAGGAGCCGATGGAGGTGGATCCTGCATGAAGGCCCTGGCGCCTGGGATGCCCTGCCGCAAAACACCTCGGCAGAGGCATCCCAGGAGAGCCTGGGCCCCCTACGGCCACCCAGCTGCGCCCGGCCACCAGTCCCTCGGCAGAAGATCAACCTGAGGGACTGCGTGGCCAAAGAACACCTATGGGCGCAGCATGCAGCAGCCGGTTCCCCCCTTCCCTCCCCTCCCCTTTCCTCCTCTCCTACCCCTTTCTCAGATCGTCATGATGAAGGGGCTGCAGAAGGAGCCATCTGCAGACTGTTCACCAAGACCAGCCAACCACCATGGACCAATAAATAACATTAAATAAAAGAACTCCTGAGTATCGAGTGTTGTGCGAGCCCTTCTTTCCTGCCCCACACTCCTGGGACCTGAAGACGTGGCCTGTCTTCAGCCCTGAGCCCCGAGGGAGAGGCGATGAGAGGCCCTGGCTCCCTTGGGGCTGCTGCGCCGCGGGGACGGGGCAGTGTGGCGGGGGGTGCCGAGGTCTCTGAGCGCCCGGAGGGGGCGTTTTCGGTCGGTAGTTCAAGAAGGTGGATGGCAGTAGCTGTCTCCAGCTCCTTCGCTCTTCAGCTACCTAACGCCGGGCTGAACATGGTGCAAGGCCCTCCTTGGAGGTGCACAGATAAGAGCACCGTATCGATCGAAGGAGCTGTGCTCCCCTGGAGAAGCAAAGGGCTTCCATTCCAGCAGGAAGATGTGCTGGCCTCCGGCAGGGAGTGCCTTCCTGCCTAACGGCTTCCTTAGGGCTAGCTTGCTCAAACGGCTAAGATTTTTATTTGCCTCCCTCTTTGGCACCTGGCAGAGTTTCTCTGGATTGCAGTGTCGGCTTTGGGCTTTCCCCGCCACCAAGATGCCTGACAGACCGGCGGAGCCCAGCACAGGGCCACAGAGGTGCTCAGGTGCTGCAGCACCTTTGTGGCACAGGAGGGGATGTGGAGGGACCTGGGCTCATTCAGCATTCCCAAGAGGCGGCTTCCTTTCAGATGATCCACAGACTTCCCTTTTACCTCTGTGTATTTTGGGCTCCTTTGAAGAACGTCATGGGTTAGGCCCCTAGAAGGAAGGAGGGGTCCAAGAGAAATAGTTAAGATTCAAATGTTACTTCTTCCAAGCTCAAAATTGGTGCATATCTGTGAGTAAGAACTCAGGCAAAGGGGCTGGAGACCTGCATGGATGAGAAAAGAACTGGCTAAACTCAAACAGAAGAAAGAAGTATACAAAAAAAAAGCGAGAGGCTGCTTGGGAGGACTAGAGGAATGTTGTCAGAGGGCACAGGGATGCAACGAGGAATGCCAAGGCCTGTTGGGAAATGAATCTTGCAATGGATGTGAAGGACAACAAGAAGGGCTTCTCCCAGTACACGAATAGCAAAAGGAAAACTAGGAATGATGTGGGTCTGCTGAATGCTCAGTGGGCTGTGTGGGCCCTGATGACAAAGGATGCAGAGAAATCAGAGTGACTGACTGGCTTCTTTGCCTCAGGCTTTACTTCTGAGGTCAGCCCTCAGGAATTTTGGACCCTGGAGAGGAAGCGTGGAGAAAGGCAGACTTTCCCTTGGCTAAGGAGGATCGGGTTGGAGATCATTTAGGCAGACTTGAAACACACAAGAGCTGAGGGAGCTGGTGGATATTATTGCTGGGCCACTCTCCATCAACTCTGAAAGCTCATGGAGAACAGGAGAGATGTTCTGAGAACTGGAAGAAGGCCAATGTCACTCCAGTCTTCAAAGAGGGCAAGCAGGAGGACCAGGGGAACTAGAGATCAGTCAGCCTTGCCTCCATGCCCGGGGAAGTGATGCAGCAGCTAGCTCATCCTGGATGTCGCTTGTAAGCATGTGGAGGACTAGAAGGTCATCATGTGGAGTGGTCTGCCTTTTTTTTTTTTTTTTTTTTTTTTTTTTTTGCCAAGCAGAAATCCTGCCTAATGAAGCTGAGAGCCTTCTGTGATGGAATGAGAGGCTAGGGAGATGAGGGCAGAGCAGTGCATGTTGTCTACCTTGACTTCAGGAAGCCTTTTGACACTCTCTGCCATAATGTCCACATTGGAAAGCTGAGGAGGTGTAAGTTAGGTGAGTGGACAGTGAAGCAGCCTGAGGAGTGGCTGAACTGGCAAAGCTCAGAGACCAGTCTTTAGTGGTACAATGTCTAGTTGGAGACCTGTGGCTAATAGGTATCCTCCAGGTCTCAGTACTGCATCCAGTCTTGTTTGACTCATTCATCAGTGACCCGAATGAAGGCACAGAGCTCACCTTCTGTGAGTTTGCTGATGACCTAAACCTGGAAGCAGTGGCTTATGCACCAGCATGCTGTGCTGCCATTCAGAGAGACCCGGGCAGGCTGGAGAGTGTTTGGAGAAGAAACTCATGATGTTCAGCAAAGGTAAGTGCAGGGACCTATACCTTAGGCAGGTATCATCCCATGTACCAGAACAGGTTGGGGGTTGAGCTGCTGGAAGGCAGCTCTGCAGAGAAGGACCTGGGAGTCCTGGTGGATAACAAGTTAACCATGGGCCAGCAAGGTGCCCTTGTGGCCAAGAAGACCAATGGTATGCAGGGTCGCACTAGGCAGAGCATTTTCAGCAGGTTGAGTGACAGTGATCCTTCCATCTACTCAGCCCTGGTGATGGGCTGAGGGACATGGAGCTACTGGAGAGAGTCCAGCATAGGGCTACGAAGATGATTAGGGGACTGGAGCACCTCTCCTCTGAGGAAAGTCTGAGAGAGCTGCACCTGTTCAGTCTGGCTGTTCAGCCTAGAGATGAGAAGGCTGAGAGGGGATCATATCAGTACATACAAATACCTTAAGGGAAGGTGTCAAGAGGCTGGGGCCCGACTATTTTCGGTGGTGCGCAACGACAGCAGAAGAGGCAATGGGCACAAATTCAAACACAGGAAGTTCCACCTGAAAATGAGGAAAAACTTCTTTACTCTGAGGATGACAGAGCACTGGAAGAGGCTGGTCATAGAGGTTGTACAGTCCCCTTTCCTGGAGATATTCAAAACCTGCCCAGACACCATTCTGTGCAACGTGCTCTAACCGACCCTGTTTGTGAGGGGAAGGGTGGGAGGTGGGCTAGGTAATCTCCAGAGGCCACTCAATCGTTCTGTGATTCTGTGACCTCTGGAGATCACTGAGTCCAACCCTCCCTGCACAAGCAGGGTCATCTAGCTGGGTCACCACATTGCACAGGACTGCATCCTCTCAGGTTTTGAACCCTTCCAACTTTAATCATTCTGCTGGTCATTCTGCTGGCCAAGACAGAGGGCTGTATAAGGATCCGTTTTCTCAACATCCTCCCTGTGCAGGCTTAGGCATCACACCCTGCAAGGGCATTCAGCAGGGTTGGGGCTGCATCTTTTGTCCTGCTCTTCACTATTCCTGGGAAGGTGGGAACTTTTCTCCCTAGCAGCACCCGGTCTCGAGCTGCCAGCCTGGCTCACAACAGGGACCTCTGGATGGCTACAGGTCCCAGAGGTGCTCACGGTCTCCACTTCCAGGACCAGCTGGGGAGTTGTCTTGGCCCACATCTGCACAGGACATGCAGCTGTCATCCCTGGAACAGCCAAGCATGGCACTTGCAAAGCCACAGCCACCTTCTGTCCATATGTATCTTCACCAGGAAGGCAAAGGCCACAACACAGCCACTCACCCTCCCATCACCAGCATCACCCAGGCTTTGGGACACATTTCTCTTTCTCTTTTAGGCAGGGAATACTTTGCTCCCCTTGCCCTGAAGCACAAGGCCTGGCCAAAAGAAAGAGGGAGCTCCCAAGGAAGGTCCCAAAAACCAGAGGAGAAGAGCCTCCCCTAGAAAGTCAGCCCAGTGCTAGTGCTCAGAGCAGAGCAGAGAGCAGCTTGGCTCCTCACCTCCTCCAAAGTGCCTCCGGGCGTCCAGCGTGCAGGGCCATGCTGAAGCTTGTCTCCCCAGCTTGGCTTCCTCCACCCTCCTTGTCCAGGGTAGAGCAGGATGGAAGCGGCTCTTACAGGCCCTTCCTGTACTCAGGGGACTGGTGCCACAGACACAGCTCCTGCTCAGCCCCCAGCAGGGACCTCCAGTCCCCCACCATGGGCCTCCAGCCCATGAGGCCCTCACAGCAGCAGCGCTCCTCCTGGCCCTGAGGGGTTGCTGTGATGCTGGCTCAGCCAAGAGCTCCTGTCGGAGAGGCAGCACATGCCCTTGGCCCACTTGTGCGTCCACGGTGCTCCCAGACAGGCTCAGAGACCAGCAGGGTCCCGCAGCTGAGAGACCCCTTCCCCTACACACACACCTGCCCCTGCGGGACCACCCCTATGCAGAGGGTGTCTGGGGGTTCTTGAGAGGTGCAAATCAAGTCATCTACTTCTGCCCTTTATATGTTCAGTCTCTGTGTCATATCATTTATAAAGACTAAATCTCAGGATTCAACGAGGAGGAGGCAAGGCTGTAAGTAGCCTTGCGACGATGGACTTCAGGAGGGCCAACTTTAGCCTCTTCAGAGACCTCCTCGGTAGAATCCCATGGGCTAGTGCTCTAGAAGGCAGGGGGGCCCAAGAGAGCTGGTTAGTTTTCAAGCAGCACTTCCTCCACGCCCAGCAACAGTGCATCCCTGTGTGTAGGAAGGCAGGCAGAGGGGGCAGGCGACCTGCGTGGATGAGCCGGGAGCTTGTGGCAATGCTCAAGCAGAAGGCGGCGGTATACAAAAGGTGGAAAAAAGGACAGGTCCCCTGGGAGAAATACAGGAACGTAGTCAGGGAATGCAGAGATGCGACAAGGAAAGCTAAGGCACGTCTGGAAGGCAAGCTGGCAAGGGACGTTAAAAATAACAAAAAAGAATTCTTCAAATACATTAACAGCAAAAGGAAGATCACGGAAAACGTGGGTGCGCTGGCGGACGGGATGGGCACCCTGGTTACAAATAACACAGAAAAAGCAGAGTTGCTCAATGCCTTCTTTGCTTCGGTGTTTACCAAGGGCAGCCCTTTAGACCCCAGGCCCTAGAGACAAGAGAAGAAGCGGGTGGAGAGGAAGACTTGCCCTGGGTAGAGGAAGATTGGGTCAGAGAGCACCTAAGGAAACTCGATACCCAAAAATCCATGGGCCCTGATGGGATGCACCCCAGAGTGCTGCGGGAGCTGGCAGATGCCATAGCTAAGCCGCTCTCCATCATCTTTGAAAGATCCTGGAGAACGGGGGAGGTGCCGGAAGACTGGAAGAAGGCCAATATCACGCCAGTCTTCAAAAAAGGCAAGAAGGAGGACCCAGGCAGCTACAGGCCAGTGAGCCTCACCTCCGTCCCTGGAAAAGTAATGGAACGGCTCATACTGTCTGTTGTCTCCAGGCACATGGAGGACAAGAAGGTGCTCAAGAGTAGCCAGCATGGTTTCACCAAGGGGAAATCTTGTTTGACTAACCTGATGATCTTCTATGATGGAATGACCAGCTGGATAGATGAGGGGAGAGCGGCAGATGTCGTCTATCTCGACTTCACCAAGGCTTTTGACACCATCCCTCACAACATCCTCCTGGGCAAGCTCCGGAAGTGTGGGATAGATGAGTGCACAGTGAGGTGGATTAGGAACTGCCTGGATGGCAGAGCTCAGACGGTGGTGATCAGCGGTCTAGAGTCTAGTTGGAGGCCTGTAGCTAGCGGGGTCCCCCAGGGGTCAGTCCTAGGTCCAGTCCTGTTCAATTTATTCGTCAATGACCTGGACGAAAGCACAGAGTGCTCCCTCAGCAAGTTTGCTGATGATACCAAACTGGGAGGAGTAGCTGATACCCCAGAGGACTGTGCTGACATCCAGAGGGACCTGAACAGACTGGACAACTGGTCGGTGAAAAACCTCATGCAATTCAACAAGGCCAAGTGCAAGGTTCTGCACCTGGGGAGGAATAACCCCAGACACCAGCACAGGCTGGGGACTGACCTTGTGGAGAGCAGCTCTGCGGAGAGGAACGTGGGCGTCATGGTGGACAAGTTGACCATGAGGCAGCAGTGTGCCCTCGTGGCCAAGAAGGCCAATGGGATCCTGGGGTGCATGAAGAAGAGCGTCTCCAGCAGGTCGAGGGAGGTGATCCTGCCCCTCCACTCAGCCTTGGTGAGGCCACATCTGGAGTATTGTGTCCAGTTCTGGGCCCCACAGTACAAGAGGGATGTGGAGCTGCTGGAGAGAGTCCAGAGCAGGGCTACAAGGATGATCAGGGGCCTGGAACATCTGCCCTATGAGGAGAAGCTGAGAGAGCTGGGCCTGTTCAGCCTGGAGAAGAGAAGGCTGAGAGGGGATCTAATTAGTGTTTATAAGTACCTCAAGGGAGGCAGTGAGGAGGATGGTGCTGGCCTCTTTTCACTGGTAGCCACCGACAGAACTAGAGGTAATGGCCACAAACTGAAACACCAAAAGTTCCACAGGAACTTAAGGAAAAATTTCCTTACAGGGAGGCTGACAGAGCACTGGAACAGGCTGTCCGGAGAGGTTGTGGAGTCTCCTTCTCTGGAGATCTTCCAAACCCACTTGGACGCAGTCCTGTGCCACGTGCTTTAGGTGACCCGGCGTGTGCGGGGGGGTTGGACTAGATGACCTCTAGAAGTCCCTTCCAACCTTAAGCATTCTATGATTCTTTGACTCCTGTCCTCCTCAATCCCCAGATCCTTTTGGACAGAGAAGCCTCCTAGCAGCCTGTAGGGTATCCCACCTCAAATACAAGACTCAGCCATTCCCTTGGTTGAGCTTCGTGAGGTCCCTCTCAGCCCGTTTCTCCAGCCTGCACAGCTCCCTCTGAACATCAGCCACTGTCCTCCACACTGTTCCCTCTCAGCTTGCTGACATCTGCAAACCTGCCCACTCAGCCCTCCACCCTACCTTCCAGGCCTTTAAAGACAACCTTCAACTGGGAACTGCTCCCTGCCTTGATCCCCAAGAGACACTCCCACTTACTGGCTGCCACGGGGACTTTGCAGCACTCCTCACAACTCCAAGCACAGCAGTGCAGCTAGGTTTCCACCTCTCTTAGAGTCTACTCAGGCAGCTGAAATCTCACTAATTTGGCAATAAGGAGCATCAGCTGCAAGGCCTTGCTAAAGGCAAGATATACTAACTGCATCCACTGTCTTCCCCGGTCCACAGGGCCTGTCACTTCATCAGAGAAAGTAAGGAAGTAGCTCAAACATGACTTGCCCTTGCTAAATCCATGCTTGCTCCTCCAAACCACCATCTTATCCTCCACGTGTTCAGAAATGGCTTCCGAGAAACTTTGCTTCTGTGATTCTGCGCTTCCGATTCTGTGATTTGCTCGTTTATTTTGGAGCTGCACAACGCTGGGTGCACCGTCCCAACGCACCCTCCCAACCTTCCAATTTCCTCTTTTCATATTCGATATCTTTCCAAGTACATCCCTCTTGCACTGCTTGGTTAGTAGTTTACATGCAGTTCTCACACTTCTTACTCAACATAGCCACTGTTACACACGCTCAGGGGAAGAGTCTTTACCTGGGTGAGGGTCTTTTTGACCTAGAGATGCGATTTTTAGTATTAAAACAGAGTTCACTTAAGGATTCATGGGCTTTGGTTTTCCTGCCAAGTTTGCAACATGTAAAAAATGTATCCAATAACGTCTCCTTATGGCCTTGCAGTTCCAGGGTATCCTTGGTTAAGGAATGACAACCTTCCATCATACCAAAATACGCAGGACCCCAGTTCAGACAAAGTAAGTCATCCTTCAACATTACGACAGGTTGAGAGAATATCTTATCCAAATGCAGGTGTTTAAAATCTTCTTAACATTATTATTTTTTTTAATCGTCTACTAATCTGAAGAGATAGGAATAAATGAAAAGCTGTTTCAAATACTGCTTTTACAAGCTGCTTTAACGTAAATATCCTTTCTATAGCTCTTGAACACAAACTAAACAAAATAATACAGTTTCTAGGTTGCTTGGTCCAAAAGATCTGACATCAAAAAAACTGGGTGCAAGTTTGGGCTCCCCAGTACGGGAAAGACAGGGTGCTCCTGGAGCAAGGCCAGAGAAAGGCCACCACGATGAGTAAGGGACTGGAGCATCTCTCATACAAGGAGAGAAAGAGAGAGCGGGGCCCATTCAGCCTGCACAAGAGAAGGCTCAGGGGCAATCTTACCCCTGTGTTTAAATACCTGCTGATGGGAGGCAGCAAAGACAACAGAGCCAGACACTTCTCAGTGGTGCTCAGTGACAGGGCAGAAAGGCCCTGGGCACAAACTGAAACACAGGAAGGTCCGCCTGAATGTGGGAAAACTTCTTCACGAAGAGGGGGACTGAGGGCCGGACCAGCTTGCCCAGACAGCTTGTGGATTCTCCCTCCTGGCAGCTATTCCAAACTGGACTGGTCACAGGCATGGACTGCCTGCTCTAGCAGACCCTGCTTTATCTTGGGAGTTGGGTGAGATGAACTCCAAAGAGGCCTTCCAACACGTTGTTTAGGCAGGAAGGTCCAAGAGACTCTCTGCAAAACTGGTCACCACTAGCCCTTTGCCACTAGACGCAGTGGCTGCCAACCTGACTTGCTAAGAAGAGAAGGGAGAAGGGCAGCAGAGGTGAATTATACAATACCATGGAACCGCACTGTCGTGGCTTACTACAACAACAAGCATCCCTTTCTGAATACCAAATTGCCTTTGTTCTAAGCTGAATACTAAACGCACCCAATAAAAGTAAAGAACTGCTTCAGGAATGACTGGGTATATTATAGACAACCAACTGCTCATGCTTGCAGCCCCTAGCACAAGCTAAATATTAGAGGTATAGAAACTGGATAAATAGCAATGAGTTCTGCTCATGCTTCTCTAATTGTTTTACCAGCCCAAGCAGTAGATTTTGCTGACTTTCCAAACCAGTTTAAGACCTACAAGGTGTCAGGTTTCTGGGAAGCTTATATGGGACAGGATTGACATTTGGACTGCTGCGCCTTCTTGCTAAATGGTGCTCTCAGCGCCCCAATTCCTCTGCTCTGCATGCCTCCACAAAGCTGAGGGCAATCGTTCAGCATTTGCGCAATGTGCGGCTCTCTTGACCACTCTTCCACGGACTTACCCTGACAGGTGCTCGTGTACAGAAGAGAGCTGCTTCAATCCACATTGCCCATGTGTGGGCATACACAACCAGGCCTCAGAAGGAGAGCAGGGAAGTGTGCTTTATGAAACTATCCAGCTCAGATAGGAGACTTATGCCACACTGTCCGTCTGATTGGTATCAACCACTGCAAATAAGACACTAAGGAGGTGGCAGATTAGGTTCTTGGAGATTTACAGCTGTGGTCTGGTCTGACAAAAACAAACATTGAAACAGAAGGGTGGGCTGCATGAAAAAGACACTATTTCCCACACAAAAATGTTCACCGCAAAGAGCAAAGAACGCAAAGAGGTCCTTCCAGAAGAGGCAATCATTCAGAAAAGAATTAAATAGCAATCACGCACATTTTAAGCTTTCCTTTTCCAAGGCTATAAACTAGACTATTGTGTACAAGAAAGTGAACACACACAAGTCTCAGTGAAGCCTTATAACTTCTCAGATCTCACCGCCAGCCGCAGTAATAGAGGTAATAGTGCCAGAGACGAGGCAAAGATAAAGTTCATGACTTGATGGATCTGCGCGCGCACCCAGCTGTGCACTCATGCGCGTGTCTCTCCATATACATGCAACTTTCTATGTGTGCAAGGACATCTGGTAACTGCAAGCAACGCAACGCTGGTGTTGCTCTCAGTGACATATGAAAAGGGACAGTAAAGAAAAGAATTATTTTGCTCTTCTGCGGTCTTATTAACCAGAAATCTTTAAAGCATTTTAATTTTAATTTGAAAGCAATTTTCCATGTGTCAGAGAGAAAAGGATTGCTTACATTGTTGGTAGGTCTAATGACAGCCAATAGCTTTAAGGTAGCTGTGACAAAGGTAGAGGTCACAACTTGATGGATTTGCGCGCACACCCTAGTAGCTCTAATCTTTAGATCAGTATCTTTGTGAGACTGCCATTTCCCCCGGTTGATATTCCACTTTTTTAAAACAATTACTGCTTCCCCTGATCTCTCCTAGTCTATCTTCAAGCAAAGCAGTGACCAGACAGGCAGTACTCGCAGCACTGGCAACACCATCAAGGCACTTGATGTCATCCATCCTTCTCTGTAGCTGTGACACTGTAAAATGCAACACAAAGGGGTAAAAGAGAAGGCTCTGTGGATCATCTGAAAGCAAGCCGCCTCTTGGGAATGCTGAACGAGCCCAGGTCCCTCCACGTCCCCTCCTGTGCCACAAAGGTGCTGCAGCACCTGAGCACCTCTGTGGCCCTGTGCTGGACTCCGCCAGTCTGTCAGGCATCTTGGTGGTGGGGAAAGCCCAAAGCCGACACTGCAATCCGGAGAAACTCTGCCAGGTGCCAAAGAGGGAGGCAAATAAAAATCTTAGCCGTTTGAGCAAGCTAGCCCTAAGGAAGCCGTTAGGCAGGAAGGCACTCCCTGCCGGAGGCCAGCACATCTTCCTGCTGGAATGGAAGCCCTTTGCTTCTCCAGGGGAGCACAGCTCCTTCGATCGATACGGTGCTCTTATCTGTGCACCTCCAAGGAGGGCCTTGCACCATGTTCAGCCCGGCGTTAGGTAGCTGAAGAGCGAAGGAGCTGGAGACAGCTACTGCCATCCACCTTCTTGAACTACCGACCGAAAACGCCCCCTCCGGGCGCTCAGAGACCTCGGCACCCCCCGCCACACTGCCCCGTCCCCGCGGCGCAGCAGCCCCAAGGGAGCCAGGGCCTCTCATCGCCTCTCCCTCGGGGCTCAGGGCTGAAGACAGGCCACGTCTTCAGGTCCCAGGAGTGTGGGGCAGGAAAGAAGGGCTCGCACAACACTCGATACTCAGGAGTTCTTTTATTTAATGTTATTTATTGGTCCATGGTGGTTGGCTGGTCTTGGTGAACAGTCTGCAGATGGCTCCTTCTGCAGCCCCTTCATCATGACGATCTGAGAAAGGGGTAGGAGAGGAGGAAAGGGGAGGGGAGGGAAGGGGGGAACCGGCTGCTGCATGCTGCGCCCATAGGTGTTCTTTGGCCACGCAGTCCCTCAGGTTGATCTTCTGCCGAGGGACTGGTGGCCGGGCGCAGCTGGGTGGCCGTAGGGGGCCCAGGCTCTCCTGGGATGCCTCTGCCGAGGTGTTTTGCGGCAGGGCATCCCAGGCGCCAGGGCCTTCATGCAGGATCCACCTCCATCGGCTCCTCGTCAGACAGAGGTGGATCCACCTCCATCTCCTCGGGATATTCTTCGGGAGCGTCAACTTCCATGGGTTCTTCTAGCATCCTCCTTGGCCACCTGCTGTTACCATGTACTACTCTCAAGATCTTATCCAAGAATTCTTTTCTTCTCGGTCGCCTCCTTTGAACACCCCTGAGGGCAGCCACCGGTTTCATTTTCCAGAAAAAGGGTATCAACCACCACGCGCTAAACCACCACCACCACCAGAGCCAGAGCCTCAGCGAGCTCGGGGCCAGCGCCAGCGCTCCCGCTTTTATAGGGGCAATGGCAGTGTTCTGGGGGTGCGTCACAATGATACGTGACGTGACATCAACAGTGGTGGTCTGGAGGTGGGTTCCTGTGATGTCACGTCACGTATCATTGTGACGCAGTTCCAGAACACTGCCATTGCCCCTATAAAAGCGGGAGCGCTGGCGCTGGCCCCGAGCTCGCTGAGGCTCTGGCTCTGGTGGTGGTGGTGGTTTAGCGCGTGGTGGTTGATACCCTTTTTCTGGAAAATGAAACCGGTGGCTGCCCTCAGGGGTGTTCAAAGGAGGCGACCGAGAAGAAAAGAATTCTTGGATAAGATCTTGAGAGTAGTACATGGTAACAGCAGGTGGCCAAGGAGGATGCTAGAAGAACCCATGGAAGTTGACGCTCCCGAAGAATATCCCGAGGAGATGGAGGTGGATCCACCTCTGTCTGACGAGGAGCCGATGGAGGTGGATCCTGCATGAAGGCCCTGGCGCCTGGGATGCCCTGCCGCAAAACACCTCGGCAGAGGCATCCCAGGAGAGCCTGGGCCCCCTACGGCCACCCAGCTGCGCCCGGCCACCAGTCCCTCGGCAGAAGATCAACCTGAGGGACTGCGTGGCCAAAGAACACCTATGGGCGCAGCATGCAGCAGCCGGTTCCCCCCTTCCCTCCCCTCCCCTTTCCTCCTCTCCTACCCCTTTCTCAGATCGTCATGATGAAGGGGCTGCAGAAGGAGCCATCTGCAGACTGTTCACCAAGACCAGCCAACCACCATGGACCAATAAATAACATTAAATAAAAGAACTCCTGAGTATCGAGTGTTGTGCGAGCCCTTCTTTCCTGCCCCACACTCCTGGGACCTGAAGACGTGGCCTGTCTTCAGCCCTGAGCCCCGAGGGAGAGGCGATGAGAGGCCCTGGCTCCCTTGGGGCTGCTGCGCCGCGGGGACGGGGCAGTGTGGCGGGGGGTGCCGAGGTCTCTGAGCGCCCGGAGGGGGCGTTTTCGGTCGGTAGTTCAAGAAGGTGGATGGCAGTAGCTGTCTCCAGCTCCTTCGCTCTTCAGCTACCTAACGCCGGGCTGAACATGGTGCAAGGCCCTCCTTGGAGGTGCACAGATAAGAGCACCGTATCGATCGAAGGAGCTGTGCTCCCCTGGAGAAGCAAAGGGCTTCCATTCCAGCAGGAAGATGTGCTGGCCTCCGGCAGGGAGTGCCTTCCTGCCTAACGGCTTCCTTAGGGCTAGCTTGCTCAAACGGCTAAGATTTTTATTTGCCTCCCTCTTTGGCACCTGGCAGAGTTTCTCTGGATTGCAGTGTCGGCTTTGGGCTTTCCCCGCCACCAAGATGCCTGACAGACCGGCGGAGCCCAGCACAGGGCCACAGAGGTGCTCAGGTGCTGCAGCACCTTTGTGGCACAGGAGGGGATGTGGAGGGACCTGGGCTCATTCAGCATTCCCAAGAGGCGGCTTCCTTTCAGATGATCCACAGACTTCCCTTTTACCTCTGTGTATTTTGGGCTCCTTTGAAGAACGTCATGGGTTAGGCCCCTAGAAGGAAGGAGGGGTCCAAGAGAAATAGTTAAGATTCAAATGTTACTTCTTCCAAGCTCAAAATTGGTGCATATCTGTGAGTAAGAACTCAGGCAAAGGGGCTGGAGACCTGCATGGATGAGAAAAGAACTGGCTAAACTCAAACAGAAGAAAGAAGTATACAAAAAAAAAGCGAGAGGCTGCTTGGGAGGACTAGAGGAATGTTGTCAGAGGGCACAGGGATGCAACGAGGAATGCCAAGGCCTGTTGGGAAATGAATCTTGCAATGGATGTGAAGGACAACAAGAAGGGCTTCTCCCAGTACACGAATAGCAAAAGGAAAACTAGGAATGATGTGGGTCTGCTGAATGCTCAGTGGGCTGTGTGGGCCCTGATGACAAAGGATGCAGAGAAATCAGAGTGACTGACTGGCTTCTTTGCCTCAGGCTTTACTTCTGAGGTCAGCCCTCAGGAATTTTGGACCCTGGAGAGGAAGCGTGGAGAAAGGCAGACTTTCCCTTGGCTAAGGAGGATCGGGTTGGAGATCATTTAGGCAGACTTGAAACACACAAGAGCTGAGGGAGCTGGTTGATATTATTGCTGGGCCACTCTCCATCAACTCTGAAAGCTCATGGAGAACAGGAGAGATGTTCTGAGAACTGGAAGAAGGCCAATGTCACTCCAGTCTTCAAAGAGGGCAAGCAGGAGGACCAGGGGAACTAGAGATCAGTCAGCCTTGCCTCCATGCCCGGGGAAGTGATGCAGCAGCTAGCTCATCCTGGATGTCGCTTGTAAGCATGTGGAGGACTAGAAGGTCATCATGTGGAGTGGTCTGCCTTTTTTTTTTTTTTTTTTTTTTTTTTTTTTGCCAAGCAGAAATCCTGCCTAATGAAGCTGAGAGCCTTCTGTGATGGAATGAGAGGCTAGGGAGATGAGGGCAGAGCAGTGCATGTTGTCTACCTTGACTTCAGGAAGCCTTTTGACACTCTCTGCCATAATGTCCACATTGGAAAGCTGAGGAGGTGTAAGTTAGGTGAGTGGACAGTGAAGCAGCCTGAGGAGTGGCTGAACTGGCAAAGCTCAGAGACCAGTCTTTAGTGGTACAATGTCTAGTTGGAGACCTGTGGCTAATAGGTATCCTCCAGGTCTCAGTACTGCATCCAGTCTTGTTTGACTCATTCATCAGTGACCCGAATGAAGGCACAGAGCTCACCTTCTGTGAGTTTGCTGATGACCTAAACCTGGAAGCAGTGGCTTATGCACCAGCATGCTGTGCTGCCATTCAGAGAGACCCGGGCAGGCTGGAGAGTGTTTGGAGAAGAAACTCATGATGTTCAGCAAAGGTAAGTGCAGGGACCTATACCTTAGGCAGGTATCATCCCATGTACCAGAACAGGTTGGGGGTTGAGCTGCTGGAAGGCAGCTCTGCAGAGAAGGACCTGGGAGTCCTGGTGGATAACAAGTTAACCATGGGCCAGCAAGGTGCCCTTGTGGCCAAGAAGACCAATGGTATGCAGGGTCGCACTAGGCAGAGCATTTTCAGCAGGTTGAGTGACAGTGATCCTTCCATCTACTCAGCCCTGGTGATGGGCTGAGGGACATGGAGCTACTGGAGAGAGTCCAGCATAGGGCTACGAAGATGATTAGGGGACTGGAGCACCTCTCCTCTGAGGAAAGTCTGAGAGAGCTGCACCTGTTCAGTCTGGCTGTTCAGCCTAGAGATGAGAAGGCTGAGAGGGGATCATATCAGTACATACAAATACCTTAAGGGAAGGTGTCAAGAGGCTGGGGCCCGACTATTTTCGGTGGTGCGCAACGACAGCAGAAGAGGCAATGGGCACAAATTCAAACACAGGAAGTTCCACCTGAAAATGAGGAAAAACTTCTTTACTCTGAGGATGACAGAGCACTGGAAGAGGCTGGTCATAGAGGTTGTACAGTCCCCTTTCCTGGAGATATTCAAAACCTGCCCAGACACCATTCTGTGCAACGTGCTCTAACCGACCCTGTTTGTGAGGGGAAGGGTGGGAGGTGGGCTAGGTAATCTCCAGAGGCCACTCAATCGTTCTGTGATTCTGTGACCTCTGGAGATCACTGAGTCCAACCCTCCCTGCACAAGCAGGGTCATCTAGCTGGGTCACCACATTGCACAGGACTGCATCCTCTCAGGTTTTGAACCCTTCCAACTTTAATCATTCTGCTGGTCATTCTGCTGGCCAAGACAGAGGGCTGTATAAGGATCCGTTTTCTCAACATCCTCCCTGTGCAGGCTTAGGCATCACACCCTGCAAGGGCATTCAGCAGGGTTGGGGCTGCATCTTTTGTCCTGCTCTTCACTATTCCTGGGAAGGTGGGAACTTTTCTCCCTAGCAGCACCCGGTCTCGAGCTGCCAGCCTGGCTCACAACAGGGACCTCTGGATGGCTACAGGTCCCAGAGGTGCTCACGGTCTCCACTTCCAGGACCAGCTGGGGAGTTGTCTTGGCCCACATCTGCACAGGACATGCAGCTGTCATCCCTGGAACAGCCAAGCATGGCACTTGCAAAGCCACAGCCACCTTCTGTCCATATGTATCTTCACCAGGAAGGCAAAGGCCACAACACAGCCACTCACCCTCCCATCACCAGCATCACCCAGGCTTTGGGACACATTTCTCTTTCTCTTTTAGGCAGGGAATACTTTGCTCCCCTTGCCCTGAAGCACAAGGCCTGGCCAAAAGAAAGAGGGAGCTCCCAAGGAAGGTCCCAAAAACCAGAGGAGAAGAGCCTCCCCTAGAAAGTCAGCCCAGTGCTAGTGCTCAGAGCAGAGCAGAGAGCAGCTTGGCTCCTCACCTCCTCCAAAGTGCCTCCGGGCGTCCAGCGTGCAGGGCCATGCTGAAGCTTGTCTCCCCAGCTTGGCTTCCTCCACCCTCCTTGTCCAGGGTAGAGCAGGATGGAAGCGGCTCTTACAGGCCCTTCCTGTACTCAGGGGACTGGTGCCACAGACACAGCTCCTGCTCAGCCCCCAGCAGGGACCTCCAGTCCCCCACCATGGGCCTCCAGCCCATGAGGCCCTCACAGCAGCAGCGCTCCTCCTGGCCCTGAGGGGTTGCTGTGATGCTGGCTCAGCCAAGAGCTCCTGTCGGAGAGGCAGCACATGCCCTTGGCCCACTTGTGCCTCCACGGTGCTCCCAGACAGGCTCAGAGACCAGCAGGGTCCCGCAGCTGAGAGACCCCTTCCCCTACACACACACCTGCCCCTGTGGGACCACCCCTATGCAGAGGGTGTCTGGGGGTTCTTGAGAGGTGCAAATCAAGTCATCTACTTCTGCCCTTTATATGTTCAGTCTCTGTGTCATATCATTTATAAAGACTAAATCTCAGGATTCAACGAGGAGGAGGCAAGGCTGTAAGTAGCCTTGCGACGATGGACTTCAGGAGGGCCAACTTTAGCCTCTTCAGAGACCTCCTCGGTAGAATCCCATGGGCTAGTGCTCTAGAAGGCAGGGGGGCCCAAGAGAGCTGGTTAGTTTTCAAGCAGCACTTCCTCCACGCCCAGCAACAGTGCATCCCTGTGTGTAGGAAGGCAGGCAGAGGGGGCAGGCGACCTGCGTGGATGAGCCGGGAGCTTGTGGCAATGCTCAAGCAGAAGGCGGCGGTATACAAAAGGTGGAAAAAAGGACAGGTCCCCTGGGAGAAATACAGGAACGTAGTCAGGGAATGCAGAGATGCGACAAGGAAAGCTAAGGCACGTCTGGAAGGCAAGCTGGCAAGGGACGTTAAAAATAACAAAAAAGAATTCTTCAAATACATTAACAGCAAAAGGAAGATCACGGAAAACGTGGGTGCGCTGGCGGACGGGATGGGCACCCTGGTTACAAATAACACAGAAAAAGCAGAGTTGCTCAATGCCTTCTTTGCTTCGGTGTTTACCAAGGGCAGCCCTTTAGAGCCCCAGGCCCTAGAGACAAGAGAAGAAGCGGGTGGAGAGGAAGACTTGCCCTGGGTAGAGGAAGATTGGGTCAGAGAGCACCTAAGGAAACTCGATACCCAAAAATCCATGGGCCCTGATGGGATGCACCCCAGAGTGCTGCGGGAGCTGGCAGATGCCATAGCTAAGCCGCTCTCCATCATCTTTGAAAGATCCTGGAGAACGGGGGAGGTGCCGGAAGACTGGAAGAAGGCCAATATCACGCCAGTCTTCAAAAAAGGCAAGAAGGAGGACCCAGGCAGCTACAGGCCAGTGAGCCTCACCTCCGTCCCTGGAAAAGTAATGGAACGGCTCATACTGTCTGTTGTCTCCAGGCACATGGAGGACAAGAAGGTGCTCAAGAGTAGCCAGCATGGTTTCACCAAGGGGAAATCTTGTTTGACTAACCTGATGATCTTCTATGATGGAATGACCAGCTGGATAGATGAGGGGAGAGCGGCAGATGTCGTCTATCTCGACTTCACCAAGGCTTTTGACACCATCCCTCACAACATCCTCCTGGGCAAGCTCCGGAAGTGTGGGATAGATGAGTGCACAGTGAGGTGGATTAGGAACTGCCTGGATGGCAGAGCTCAGACGGTGGTGATCAGCGGTCTAGAGTCTAGTTGGAGGCCTGTAGCTAGCGGGGTCCCCCAGGGGTCAGTCCTAGGTCCAGTCCTGTTCAATTTATTCGTCAATGACCTGGACGAAAGCACAGAGTGCTCCCTCAGCAAGTTTGCTGATGATACCAAACTGGGAGGAGTAGCTGATACCCCAGAGGACTGTGCTGACATCCAGAGGGACCTGAACAGACTGGACAACTGGTCGGTGAAAAACCTCATGCAATTCAACAAGGCCAAGTGCAAGGTTCTGCACCTGGGGAGGAATAACCCCAGACACCAGCACAGGCTGGGGACTGACCTTGTGGAGAGCAGCTCTGCGGAGAGGAACGTGGGCGTCATGGTGGACAAGTTGACCATGAGGCAGCAGTGTGCCCTCGTGGCCAAGAAGGCCAATGGGATCCTGGGGTGCATGAAGAAGAGCGTCTCCAGCAGGTCGAGGGAGGTGATCCTGCCCCTCCACTCAGCCTTGGTGAGGCCACATCTGGAGTATTGTGTCCAGTTCTGGGCCCCACAGTACAAGAGGGATGTGGAGCTGCTGGAGAGAGTCCAGAGCAGGGCTACAAGGATGATCAGGGGCCTGGAACATCTGCCCTATGAGGAGAAGCTGAGAGAGCTGGGCCTGTTCAGCCTGGAGAAGAGAAGGCTGAGAGGGGATCTAATTAGTGTTTATAAGTACCTCAAGGGAGGCAGTGAGGAGGATGGTGCTGGCCTCTTTTCACTGGTAGCCACCGACAGAACTAGAGGTAATGGCCACAAACTGAAACACCAAAAGTTCCACAGGAACTTAAGGAAAAATTTCCTTACAGGGAGGCTGACAGAGCACTGGAACAGGCTGTCCGGAGAGGTTGTGGAGTCTCCTTCTCTGGAGATCTTCCAAACCCACTTGGACGCAGTCCTGTGCCACGTGCTTTAGGTGACCCGGCGTGTGCGGGGGGGTTGGACTAGATGACCTCTAGAAGTCCCTTCCAACCTTAAGCATTCTATGATTCTTTGACTCCTGTCCTCCTCAATCCCCAGATCCTTTTGGACAGAGAAGCCTCCTAGCAGCCTGTAGGGTATCCCACCTCAAATACAAGACTCAGCCATTCCCTTGGTTGAGCTTCGTGAGGTCCCTCTCAGCCCGTTTCTCCAGCCTGCACAGCTCCCTCTGAACATCAGCCACTGTCCTCCACACTGTTCCCTCTCAGCTTGCTGACATCTGCAAACCTGCCCACTCAGCCCTCCACCCTACCTTCCAGGCCTTTAAAGACAACCTTCAACTGGGAACTGCTCCCTGCCTTGATCCCCAAGAGACACTCCCACTTACTGGCTGCCACGGGGACTTTGCAGCACTCCTCACAACTCCAAGCACAGCAGTGCAGCTAGGTTTCCACCTCTCTTAGAGTCTACTCAGGCAGCTGAAATCTCACTAATTTGGCAATAAGGAGCATCAGCTGCAAGGCCTTGCTAAAGGCAAGATATACTAACTGCATCCACTGTCTTCCCCGGTCCACAGGGCCTGTCACTTCATCAGAGAAAGTAAGGAAGTAGCTCAAACATGACTTGCCCTTGCTAAATCCATGCTTGCTCCTCCAAACCACCATCTTATCCTCCACGTGTTCAGAAATGGCTTCCGAGAAACTTTTGCTTCTGTGATTCTGCGCTTCCGATTCTGTGATTTGCTCGTTTATTTTGGAGCTGCACAACGCTGGGTGCACCGTCCCAACGCACCCTCCCAACCTTCCAATTTCCTCTTTTCATATTCGATATCTTTCCAAGTACATCCCTCTTGCACTGCTTGGTTAGTAGTTTACATGCAGTTCTCACACTTCTTACTCAACATAGCCACTGTTACACACGCTCAGGGGAAGAGTCTTTACCTGGGTGAGGGTCTTTTTGACCTAGAGATGCGATTTTTAGTATTAAAACAGAGTTCACTTAAGGATTCATGGGCTTTGGTTTTCCTGCCAAGTTTGCAACATGTAAAAAATGTATCCAATAACGTCTCCTTATGGCCTTGCAGTTCCAGGGTATCCTTGGTTAAGGAATGACAACCTTCCATCATACCAAAATACGCAGGACCCCAGTTCAGACAAAGTAAGTCATCCTTCAACATTACGACAGGTTGAGAGAATATCTTATCCAAATGCAGGTGTTTAAAATCTTCTTAACATTATTATTTTTTTTAATCGTCTACTAATCTGAAGAGATAGGAATAAATGAAAAGCTGTTTCAAATACTGCTTTTACAAGCTGCTTTAACGTAAATATCCTTTCTATAGCTCTTGAACACAAACTAAACAAAATAATACAGTTTCTAGGTTGCTTGGTCCAAAAGATCTGACATCAAAAAAACTGGGTGCAAGTTTGGGCTCCCCAGTACGGGAAAGACAGGGTGCTCCTGGAGCAAGGCCAGAGAAAGGCCACCACGATGAGTAAGGGACTGGAGCATCTCTCATACAAGGAGAGAAAGAGAGAGCGGGGCCCATTCAGCCTGCACAAGAGAAGGCTCAGGGGCAATCTTACCCCTGTGTTTAAATACCTGCTGATGGGAGGCAGCAAAGACAACAGAGCCAGACACTTCTCAGTGGTGCTCAGTGACAGGGCAGAAAGGCCCTGGGCACAAACTGAAACACAGGAAGGTCCGCCTGAATGTGGGAAAACTTCTTCACGAAGAGGGGGACTGAGGGCCGGACCAGCTTGCCCAGACAGCTTGTGGATTCTCCCTCCTGGCAGCTATTCCAAACTGGACTGGTCACAGGCATGGACTGCCTGCTCTAGCAGACCCTGCTTTATCTTGGGAGTTGGGTGAGATGAACTCCAAAGAGGCCTTCCAACACGTTGTTTAGGCAGGAAGGTCCAAGAGACTCTCTGCAAAACTGGTCACCACTAGCCCTTTGCCACTAGACGCAGTGGCTGCCAACCTGACTTGCTAAGAAGAGAAGGGAGAAGGGCAGCAGAGGTGAATTATACAATACCATGGAACCGCACTGTCGTGGCTTACTACAACAACAAGCATCCCTTTCTGAATACCAAATTGCCTTTGTTCTAAGCTGAATACTAAACGCACCCAATAAAAGTAAAGAACTGCTTCAGGAATGACTGGGTATATTATAGACAACCAACTGCTCATGCTTGCAGCCCCTAGCACAAGCTAAATATTAGAGGTATAGAAACTGGATAAATAGCAATGAGTTCTGCTCATGCTTCTCTAATTGTTTTACCAGCCCAAGCAGTAGATTTTGCTGACTTTCCAAACCAGTTTAAGACCTACAAGGTGTCAGGTTTCTGGGAAGCTTATATGGGACAGGATTGACATTTGGACTGCTGCGCCTTCTTGCTAAATGGTGCTCTCAGCGCCCCAATTCCTCTGCTCTGCATGCCTCCACAAAGCTGAGGGCAATCGTTCAGCATTTGCGCAATGTGCGGCTCTCTTGACCACTCTTCCACGGACTTACCCTGACAGGTGCTCGTGTACAGAAGAGAGCTGCTTCAATCCACATTGCCCATGTGTGGGCATACACAACCAGGCCTCAGAAGGAGAGCAGGGAAGTGTGCTTTATGAAACTATCCAGCTCAGATAGGAGACTTATGCCACACTGTCCGTCTGATTGGTATCAACCACTGCAAATAAGACACTAAGGAGGTGGCAGATTAGGTTCTTGGAGATTTACAGCTGTGGTCTGGTCTGACAAAAACAAACATTGAAACAGAAGGGTGGGCTGCATGAAAAAGACACTATTTCCCACACAAAAATGTTCACCGCAAAGAGCAAAGAACGCAAAGAGGTCCTTCCAGAAGAGGCAATCATTCAGAAAAGAATTAGATAGCAATCACGCACATTTTAAGCTTTCCTTTTCCAAGGCTATAAACTAGACTATTGTGTACAAGAAAGTGAACACACACAAGTCTCAGTGAAGCCTTATAACTTCTCAGATCTCACCGCCAGCCGCAGTAATAGAGGTAATAGTGCCAGAGACGAGGCAAAGATAAAGTTCATGACTTGATGGATCTGCGCGCGCACCCAGCTGTGCACTCATGCGCGTGTCTCTCCATATACATGCAACTTTCTATGTGTGCAAGGACATCTGGTAACTGCAAGCAACGCAACGCTGGTGTTGCTCTCAGTGACATATGAAAAGGGACAGTAAAGAAAAGAATTATTTTGCTCTTCTGCGGTCTTATTAACCAGAAATCTTTAAAGCATTTTAATTTTAATTTGAAAGCAATTTTCCATGTGTCAGAGAGAAAAGGATTGCTTACATTGTTGGTAGGTCTAATGACAGCCAATAGCTTTAAGGTAGCTGTGACAAAGGTAGAGGTCACAACTTGATGGATTTGCGCGCACACCCTAGTAGCTCTAATCTTTAGATCAGTATCTTTGTGAGACTGCCATTTCCCCCGGTTGATATTCCACTTTTTTAAAACAATTACTGCTTCCCCTGATCTCTCCTAGTCTATCTTCAAGCAAAGCAGTGACCAGACAGGCAGTACTCGCAGCACTGGCAACACCATCAAGGCACTTGATGTCATCCATCCTTCTCTGTAGCTGTGACACTGTAAAATGCAACACAAAGGGGTAAAAGAGAAGGCTCTGTGGATCATCTGAAAGCAAGCCGCCTCTTGGGAATGCTGAACGAGCCCAGGTCCCTCCACGTCCCCTCCTGTGCCACAAAGGTGCTGCAGCACCTGAGCACCTCTGTGGCCCTGTGCTGGACTCCGCCAGTCTGTCAGGCATCTTGGTGGTGGGGAAAGCCCAAAGCCGACACTGCAATCCGGAGAAACTCTGCCAGGTGCCAAAGAGGGAGGCAAATAAAAATCTTAGCCGTTTGAGCAAGCTAGCCCTAAGGAAGCCGTTAGGCAGGAAGGCACTCCCTGCCGGAGGCCAGCACATCTTCCTGCTGGAATGGAAGCCCTTTGCTTCTCCAGGGGAGCACAGCTCCTTCGATCGATACGGTGCTCTTATCTGTGCACCTCCAAGGAGGGCCTTGCACCATGTTCAGCCCGGCGTTAGGTAGCTGAAGAGCGAAGGAGCTGGAGACAGCTACTGCCATCCACCTTCTTGAACTACCGACCGAAAACGCCCCCTCCGGGCGCTCAGAGACCTCGGCACCCCCCGCCACACTGCCCCGTCCCCGCGGCGCAGCAGCCCCAAGGGAGCCAGGGCCTCTCATCGCCTCTCCCTCGGGGCTCAGGGCTGAAGACAGGCCACGTCTTCAGGTCCCAGGAGTGTGGGGCAGGAAAGAAGGGCTCGCACAACACTCGATACTCAGGAGTTCTTTTATTTAATGTTATTTATTGGTCCATGGTGGTTGGCTGGTCTTGGTGAACAGTCTGCAGATGGCTCCTTCTGCAGCCCCTTCATCATGACGATCTGAGAAAGGGGTAGGAGAGGAGGAAAGGGGAGGGGAGGGAAGGGGGGAACCGGCTGCTGCATGCTGCGCCCATAGGTGTTCTTTGGCCACGCAGTCCCTCAGGTTGATCTTCTGCCGAGGGACTGGTGGCCGGGCGCAGCTGGGTGGCCGTAGGGGGCCCAGGCTCTCCTGGGATGCCTCTGCCGAGGTGTTTTGCGGCAGGGCATCCCAGGCGCCAGGGCCTTCATGCAGGATCCACCTCCATCGGCTCCTCGTCAGACAGAGGTGGATCCACCTCCATCTCCTCGGGATATTCTTCGGGAGCGTCAACTTCCATGGGTTCTTCTAGCATCCTCCTTGGCCACCTGCTGTTACCATGTACGACTCTCAAGATCTTATCCAAGAATTCTTTTCTTCTCGGTCGCCTCCTTTGAACACCCCTGAGGGCAGCCACCGGTTTCATTTTCCAGAAAAAGGGTATCAACCACCACGCGCTAAACCACCACCACCACCAGAGCCAGAGCCTCAGCGAGCTCGGGGCCAGCGCCAGCGCTCCCGCTTTTATACGGGCAATGGCAGTGTTCTGGGGGTGCGTCACAATGATACGTGACGTGACATCAACAGTGGTGGTCTGGAGGTGGGTTCCTGTGATGTCACGTCACGTATCATTGTGACGCAGTTCCAGAACACTGCCATTGCCCCTATAAAAGCGGGAGCGCTGGCGCTGGCCCCGAGCTCGCTGAGGCTCTGGCTCTGGTGGTGGTGGTGGTTTAGCGCGTGGTGGTTGATACCCTTTTTCTGGAAAATGAAACCGGTGGCTGCCCTCAGGGGTGTTCAAAGGAGGCGACCGAGAAGAAAAGAATTCTTGGATAAGATCTTGAGAGTCGTACATGGTAACAGCAGGTGGCCAAGGAGGATGCTAGAAGAACCCATGGAAGTTGACGCTCCCGAAGAATATCCCGAGGAGATGGAGGTGGATCCACCTCTGTCTGACGAGGAGCCGATGGAGGTGGATCCTGCATGAAGGCCCTGGCGCCTGGGATGCCCTGCCGCAAAACACCTCGGCAGAGGCATCCCAGGAGAGCCTGGGCCCCCTACGGCCACCCAGCTGCGCCCGGCCACCAGTCCCTCGGCAGAAGATCAACCTGAGGGACTGCGTGGCCAAAGAACACCTATGGGCGCAGCATGCAGCAGCCGGTTCCCCCCTTCCCTCCCCTCCCCTTTCCTCCTCTCCTACCCCTTTCTCAGATCGTCATGATGAAGGGGCTGCAGAAGGAGCCATCTGCAGACTGTTCACCAAGACCAGCCAACCACCATGGACCAATAAATAACATTAAATAAAAGAACTCCTGAGTATCGAGTGTTGTGCGAGCCCTTCTTTCCTGCCCCACACTCCTGGGACCTGAAGACGTGGCCTGTCTTCAGCCCTGAGCCCCGAGGGAGAGGCGATGAGAGGCCCTGGCTCCCTTGGGGCTGCTGCGCCGCGGGGACGGGGCAGTGTGGCGGGGGGTGCCGAGGTCTCTGAGCGCCCGGAGGGGGCGTTTTCGGTCGGTAGTTCAAGAAGGTGGATGGCAGTAGCTGTCTCCAGCTCCTTCGCTCTTCAGCTACCTAACGCCGGGCTGAACATGGTGCAAGGCCCTCCTTGGAGGTGCACAGATAAGAGCACCGTATCGATCGAAGGAGCTGTGCTCCCCTGGAGAAGCAAAGGGCTTCCATTCCAGCAGGAAGATGTGCTGGCCTCCGGCAGGGAGTGCCTTCCTGCCTAACGGCTTCCTTAGGGCTAGCTTGCTCAAACGGCTAAGATTTTTATTTGCCTCCCTCTTTGGCACCTGGCAGAGTTTCTCCGGATTGCAGTGTCGGCTTTGGGCTTTCCCCACCACCAAGATGCCTGACAGACTGGCGGAGTCCAGCACAGGGCCACAGAGGTGCTCAGGTGCTGCAGCACCTTTGTGGCACAGGAGGGGACGTGGAGGGACCTGGGCTCGTTCAGCATTCCCAAGAGGCGGCTTGCTTTCAGATGATCCACAGAGCCTTCTCTTTTACCCCTTTGTGTTGCATTTTACAGTGTCACAGCTACAGAGAAGGATGGATGACATCAAGTGCCTTGATGGTGTTGCCAGTGCTGCGAGTACTGCCTGTCTGGTCACTGCTTTGCTTGAAGATAGACTAGGAGAGATCAGGGGAAGCAGTAATTGTTTTAAAAAAGTGGAATATCAACCGGGGGAAATGGCAGTCTCACAAAGATACTGATCTAAAGATTAGAGCTACTAGGGTGTGCGCGCAAATCCATCAAGTTGTGACCTCTACCTTTGTCACAGCTACCTTAAAGCTATTGGCTGTCATTAGACCTACCAACAATGTAAGCAATCCTTTTCTCTCTGACACATGGAAAATTGCTTTCAAATTAAAATTAAAATGCTTTAAAGATTTCTGGTTAATAAGACCGCAGAAGAGCAAAATAATTCTTTTCTTTACTGTCCCTTTTCATATGTCACTGAGAGCAACACCAGCGTTGCGTTGCTTGCAGTTACCAGATGTCCTTGCACACATAGAAAGTTGCATGTATATGGAGAGACACGCGCATGAGTGCACAGCTGGGTGCGCGCGCAGATCCATCAAGTCATGAACTTTATCTTTGCCTCGTCTCTGGCACTATTACCTCTATTACTGCGGCTGGCGGTGAGATCTGAGAAGTTATAAGGCTTCACTGAGACTTGTGTGTGTTCACTTTCTTGTACACAATAGTCTAGTTTATAGCCTTGGAAAAGGAAAGCTTAAAATGTGCGTGATTGCTATTTAATTCTTTTCTGAATGATTGCCTCTTCTGGAAGGACCTCTTTGCGTTCTTTGCTCTTTGCGGTGAACATTTTTGTGTGGGAAATAGTGTCTTTTTCATGCAGCCCACCCTTCTGTTTCAATGTTTGTTTTTGTCAGACCAGACCACAGCTGTAAATCTCCAAGAACCTAATCTGCCACCTCCTTAGTGTCTTATTTGCAGTGGTTGATACCAATCAGACGGACAGTGTGGCATAAGTCTCCTATCTGAGCTGGATAGTTTCATAAAGCACACTTCCCTGCTCTCCTTCTGAGGCCTGGTTGTGTATGCCCACACATGGGCAATGTGGATTGAAGCAGCTCTCTTCTGTACACGAGCACCTGTCAGGGTAAGTCCGTGGAAGAGTGGTCAAGAGAGCCGCACATTGCGCAAATGCTGAACGATTGCCCTCAGCTTTGTGGAGGCATGCAGAGCAGAGGAATTGGGGCGCTGAGAGCACCATTTAGCAAGAAGGCGCAGCAGTCCAAATGTCAATCCTGTCCCATATAAGCTTCCCAGAAACCTGACACCTTGTAGGTCTTAAACTGGTTTGGAAAGTCAGCAAAATCTACTGCTTGGGCTGGTAAAACAATTAGAGAAGCATGAGCAGAACTCATTGCTATTTATCCAGTTTCTATACCTCTAATATTTAGCTTGTGCTAGGGGCTGCAAGCATGAGCAGTTGGTTGTCTATAATATACGCAGTCATTCCTGAAGCAGTTCTTTACTTTTATTGGGTGCGTTTAGTATTCAGCTTAGAACAAAGGCAATTTGGTATTCAGAAAGGGATGCTTGTTGTTGTAGTAAGCCACGACAGTGCGGTTCCATGGTATTGTATAATTCACCTCTGCTGCCCTTCTCCCTTCTCTTCTTAGCAAGTCAGGTTGGCAGCCACTGCGTCTAGTGGCAAAGGGCTAGTGGTGACCAGTTTTGCAGAGAGTCTCTTGGACCTTCCTGCCTAAACAACGTGTTGGAAGGCCTCTTTGGAGTTCATCTCACCCAACTCCCAAGATAAAGCAGGGTCTGCTAGAGCAGGCAGTCCATGCCTGTGACCAGTCCAGTTTGGAATAGCTGCCAGGAGGGAGAATCCACAAGCTGTCTGGGCAAGCTGGTCCGGCCCTCAGTCCCCCTCTTCGTGAAGAAGTTTTCCCACATTCAGGCGGACCTTCCTGTGTTTCAGTTTGTGCCCAGGGCCTTTCTGCCCTGTCACTGAGCACCACTGAGAAGTGTCTGGCTCTGTTGTCTTTGCTGCCTCCCATCAGCAGGTATTTAAACACAGGGGTAAGATTGCCCCTGAGCCTTCTCTTGTGCAGGCTGAATGGGCCCCGCTCTCTCTTTCTCTCCTTGTATGAGAGATGCTCCAGTCCCTTACTCATCGTGGTGGCCTTTCTCTGGCCTTGCTCCAGGAGCACCCTGTCTTTCCCGTACTGGGGAGCCCAAACTTGCACCCAGTTTTTTTGATGTCAGATCTTTTGGACCAAGCAACCTAGAAACTGTATTATTTTGTTTAGTTTGTGTTCAAGAGCTATAGAAAGGATATTTATGTTAAAGCAGCTTGTAAAAGCAGTATTTGAAACAGCTTTTCATTTATTCCTATCTCTTCAGATTAGTAGACGATTAAAAAAAATAATAATGTTAAGAAGATTTTAAACACCTGCATTTGGATAAGATATTCTCTCAACCTGTCGTAATGTTGAAGGATGACTTACTTTGTCTGAACTGGGGTCCTGCGTATTTTGGTATGATGGAAGGTTGTCATTCCTTAACCAAGGATACCCTGGAACTGCAAGGCCATAAGGAGACGTTATTGGATACATTTTTTACATGTTGCAAACTTGGCAGGAAAACCAAAGCCCATGAATCCTTAAGTGAACTCTGTTTTAATACTAAAAATCGCATCTCTAGGTCAAAAAGACCCTCACCCAGGTAAAGACTCTTCCCCTGAGCGTGTGTAACAGTGGCTATGTTGAGTAAGAAGTGTGAGAACTGCATGTAAACTACTAACCAAGCAGTGCAAGAGGGATGTACTTGGAAAGATATCGAATATGAAAAGAGGAAATTGGAAGGTTGGGAGGGTGCGTTGGGACGGTGCACCCAGCGTTGTGCAGCTCCAAAATAAACGAGCAAATCACAGAATCGGAAGCGCAGAATCACAGAAGCAAAGTTTCTCGGAAGCCATTTCTGAACACGTGGAGGATAAGATGGTGGTTTGGAGGAGCAAGCATGGATTTAGCAAGGGCAAGTCATGTTTGAGCTACTTCCTTACTTTCTCTGATGAAGTGACAGGCCCTGTGGACCGGGGAAGACAGTGGATGCAGTTAGTATATCTTGCCTTTAGCAAGGCCTTGCAGCTGATGCTCCTTATTGCCAAATTAGTGAGATTTCAGCTGCCTGAGTAGACTCTAAGAGAGGTGGAAACCTAGCTGCACTGCTGTGCTTGGAGTTGTGAGGAGTGCTGCAAAGTCCCCGTGGCAGCCAGTAAGTGGGAGTGTCTCTTGGGGATCAAGGCAGGGAGCAGTTCCCAGTTGAAGGTTGTCTTTAAAGGCCTGGAAGGTAGGGTGGAGGGCTGAGTGGGCAGGTTTGCAGATGTCAGCAAGCTGAGAGGGAACAGTGTGGAGGACAGTGGCTGATGTTCAGAGGGAGCTGTGCAGGCTGGAGAAACGGGCTGAGAGGGACCTCACGAAGCTCAACCAAGGGAATGGCTGAGTCTTGTATTTGAGGTGGGATACCCTACAGGCTGCTAGGAGGCTTCTCTGTCCAAAAGGATCTGGGGATTGAGGAGGACAGGAGTCAAAGAATCATAGAATGCTTAAGGTTGGAAGGGACTTCTAGAGGTCATCTAGTCCAACCCCCCCGCACACGCCGGGTCACCTAAAGCACGTGGCACAGGACTGCGTCCAAGTGGGTTTGGAAGATCTCCAGAGAAGGAGACTCCACAACCTCTCCGGACAGCCTGTTCCAGTGCTCTGTCAGCCTCCCTGTAAGGAAATTTTTCCTTAAGTTCCTGTGGAACTTTTGGTGTTTCAGTTTGTGGCCATTACCTCTAGTTCTGTCGGTGGCTACCAGTGAAAAGAGGCCAGCACCATCCTCCTCACTGCCTCCCTTGAGGTACTTATAAACACTAATTAGATCCCCTCTCAGCCTTCTCTTCTCCAGGCTGAACAGGCCCAGCTCTCTCAGCTTCTCCTCATAGGGCAGATGTTCCAGGCCCCTGATCATCCTTGTAGCCCTGCTCTGGACTCTCTCCAGCAGCTCCACATCCCTCTTGTACTGTGGGGCCCAGAACTGGACACAATACTCCAGATGTGGCCTCACCAAGGCTGAGTGGAGGGGCAGGATCACCTCCCTCGACCTGCTGGAGACGCTCTTCTTCATGCACCCCAGGATCCCATTGGCCTTCTTGGCCACGAGGGCACACTGCTGCCTCATGGTCAACTTGTCCACCATGACGCCCACGTTCCTCTCCGCAGAGCTGCTCTCCACAAGGTCAGTCCCCAGCCTGTGCTGGTGTCTGGGGTTATTCCTCCCCAGGTGCAGAACCTTGCACTTGGCCTTGTTGAATTGCATGAGGTTTTTCACCGACCAGTTGTCCAGTCTGTTCAGGTCCCTCTGGATGTCAGCACAGTCCTCTGGGGTATCAGCTACTCCTCCCAGTTTGGTATCATCAGCAAACTTGCTGAGGGAGCACTCTGTGCTTTCGTCCAGGTCATTGACGAATAAATTGAACAGGACTGGACCTAGGACTGACCCCTGGGGGACCCCGCTAGCTACAGGCCTCCAACTAGACTCTAGACCGCTGATCACCACCGTCTGAGCTCTGCCATCCAGGCAGTTCCTAATCCACCTCACTGTGCACTCATCTATCCCACACTTCCGGAGCTTGCCCAGGAGGATGTTGTGAGGGATGGTGTCAAAAGCCTTGGTGAAGTCGAGATAGACGACATCTGCCGCTCTCCCCTCATCTATCCAGCTGGTCATTCCATCATAGAAGATCATCAGGTTAGTCAAACAAGATTTCCCCTTGGTGAAACCATGCTGGCTACTCTTGAGCACCTTCTTGTCCTCCATGTGCCTGGAGACAACAGACAGTATGAGCCGTTCCATTACTTTTCCAGGGACGGAGGTGAGGCTCACTGGCCTGTAGCTGCCTGGGTCCTCCTTCTTGCCTTTTTTGAAGACTGGCGTGATATTGGCCTTCTTCCAGTCTTCCGGCACCTCCCCCGTTCTCCAGGATCTTTCAAAGATGATGGAGAGCGGCTTAGCTATGGCATCTGCCAGCTCCCGCAGCACTCTGGGGTGCATCCCATCAGGGCCCATGGATTTTTGGGTATCGAGTTTCCTTAGGTGCTCTCTGACCCAATCTTCCTCTACCCAGGGCAAGTCTTCCTCTCCACCCGCTTCTTCTCTTGTCTCTAGGGCCTGGGGCTCTAAAGGGCTGCCCTTGGTAAACACCGAAGCAAAGAAGGCATTGAGCAACTCTGCTTTTTCTGTGTTATTTGTAACCAGGGTGCCCATCCCGTCCGCCAGCGCACCCACGTTTTCCGTGATCTTCCTTTTGCTGTTAATGTATTTGAAGAATTCTTTTTTGTTATTTTTAACGTCCCTTGCCAGCTTGCCTTCCAGACGTGCCTTAGCTTTCCTTGTCGCATCTCTGCATTCCCTGACTACGTTCCTGTATTTCTCCCAGGGGACCTGTCCTTTTTTCCACCTTTTGTATACCGCCGCCTTCTGCTTGAGCATTGCCACAAGCTCCCGGCTCATCCACGCAGGTCGCCTGCCCCCTCTGCCTGCCTTCCTACACACAGGGATGCACTGTTGCTGGGCGTGGAGGAAGTGCTGCTTGAAAACTAACCAGCTCTCTTGGGCCCCCCTGCCTTCTAGAGCACTAGCCCATGGGATTCTACCGAGGAGGTCTCTGAAGAGGCTAAAGTTGGCCCTCCTGAAGTCCATCGTCGCAAGGCTACTTACAGCCTTGCCTCCTCCTCGTTGAATCCTGAGATTTAGTCTTTATAAATGATATGACACAGAGACTGAACATATAAAGGGCAGAAGTAGATGACTTGATTTGCACCTCTCAAGAACCCCCAGACACCCTCTGCATAGGGGTGGTCCCACAGGGGCAGGTGTGTGTGTAGGGGAAGGGGTCTCTCAGCTGCGGGACCCTGCTGGTCTCTGAGCCTGTCTGGGAGCACCGTGGAGGCACAAGTGGGCCAAGGGCATGTGCTGCCTCTCCGACAGGAGCTCTTGGCTGAGCCAGCATCACAGCAACCCCTCAGGGCCAGGAGGAGCGCTGCTGCTGTGAGGGCCTCATGGGCTGGAGGCCCATGGTGGGGGACTGGAGGTCCCTGCTGGGGGCTGAGCAGGAGCTGTGTCTGTGGCACCAGTCCCCTGAGTACAGGAAGGGCCTGTAAGAGCCGCTTCCATCCTGCTCTACCCTGGACAAGGAGGGTGGAGGAAGCCAAGCTGGGGAGACAAGCTTCAGCATGGCCCTGCACGCTGGACGCCCGGAGGCACTTTGGAGGAGGTGAGGAGCCAAGCTGCTCTCTGCTCTGCTCTGAGCACTAGCACTGGGCTGACTTTCTAGGGGAGGCTCTTCTCCTCTGGTTTTTGGGACCTTCCTTGGGAGCTCCCTCTTTCTTTTGGCCAGGCCTTGTGCTTCAGGGCAAGGGGAGCAAAGTATTCCCTGCCTAAAAGAGAAAGAGAAATGTGTCCCAAAGCCTGGGTGATGCTGGTGATGGGAGGGTGAGTGGCTGTGTTGTGGCCTTTGCCTTCCTGGTGAAGATACATATGGACAGAAGGTGGCTGTGGCTTTGCAAGTGCCATGCTTGGCTGTTCCAGGGATGACAGCTGCATGTCCTGTGCAGATGTGGGCCAAGACAACTCCCCAGCTGGTCCTGGAAGTGGAGACCGTGAGCACCTCTGGGACCTGTAGCCATCCAGAGGTCCCTGTTGTGAGCCAGGCTGGCAGCTCGAGACCGGGTGCTGCTAGGGAGAAAAGTTCCCACCTTCCCAGGAATAGTGAAGAGCAGGACAAAAGATGCAGCCCCAACCCTGCTGAATGCCCTTGCAGGGTGTGATGCCTAAGCCTGCACAGGGAGGATGTTGAGAAAACGGATCCTTATACAGCCCTCTGTCTTGGCCAGCAGAATGACCAGCAGAATGATTAAAGTTGGAAGGGTTCAAAACCTGAGAGGATGCAGTCCTGTGCAATGTGGTGACCCAGCTAGATGACCCTGCTTGTGCAGGGAGGGTTGGACTCAGTGATCTCCAGAGGTCACAGAATCACAGAACGATTGAGTGGCCTCTGGAGATTACCTAGCCCACCTCCCACCCTTCCCCTCACAAACAGGGTCGGTTAGAGCACGTTGCACAGAATGGTGTCTGGGCAGGTTTTGAATATCTCCAGGAAAGGGGACTGTACAACCTCTATGACCAGCCTCTTCCAGTGCTCTGTCATCCTCAGAGTAAAGAAGTTTTTCCTCATTTTCAGGTGGAACTTCCTGTGTTTGAATTTGTGCCCATTGCCTCTTCTGCTGTCGTTGCGCACCACCGAAAATAGTCGGGCCCCAGCCTCTTGACACCTTCCCTTAAGGTATTTGTATGTACTGATATGATCCCCTCTCAGCCTTCTCATCTCTAGGCTGAACAGCCAGACTGAACAGGTGCAGCTCTCTCAGACTTTCCTCAGAGGAGAGGTGCTCCAGTCCCCTAATCATCTTCGTAGCCCTATGCTGGACTCTCTCCAGTAGCTCCATGTCCCTCAGCCCATCACCAGGGCTGAGTAGATGGAAGGATCACTGTCACTCAACCTGCTGAAAATGCTCTGCCTAGTGCGACCCTGCATACCATTGGTCTTCTTGGCCACAAGGGCACCTTGCTGGCCCATGGTTAACTTGTTATCCACCAGGACTCCCAGGTCCTTCTCTGCAGAGCTGCCTTCCAGCAGCTCAACCCCCAACCTGTTCTGGTACATGGGATGATACCTGCCTAAGGTATAGGTCCCTGCACTTACCTTTGCTGAACATCATGAGTTTCTTCTCCAAACACTCTCCAGCCTGCCCGGGTCTCTCTGAATGGCAGCACAGCATGCTGGTGCATAAGCCACTGCTTCCAGGTTTAGGTCATCAGCAAACTCACAGAAGGTGAGCTCTGTGCCTTCATTCGGGTCACTGATGAATGAGTCAAACAAGACTGGATGCAGTACTGAGACCTGGAGGATACCTATTAGCCACAGGTCTCCAACTAGACATTGTACCACTAAAGACTGGTCTCTGAGCTTTGCCAGTTCAGCCACTCCTCAGGCTGCTTCACTGTCCACTCACCTAACTTACACCTCCTCAGCTTTCCAATGTGGACATTATGGCAGAGAGTGTCAAAAGGCTTCCTGAAGTCAAGGTAGACAACATGCACTGCTCTGCCCTCATCTCCCTAGCCTCTCATTCCATCACAGAAGGCTCTCAGCTTCATTAGGCAGGATTTCTGCTTGGCAAAAAAAAAAAAAAAAAAAAAAAAAAAAAAGGCAGACCACTCCACATGATGACCTTCTAGTCCTCCACATGCTTACAAGCGACATCCAGGATGAGCTAGCTGCTGCATCACTTCCCCGGGCATGGAGGCAAGGCTGACTGATCTCTAGTTCCCCTGGTCCTCCTGCTTGCCCTCTTTGAAGACTGGAGTGACATTGGCCTTCTTCCAGTTCTCAGAACATCTCTCCTGTTCTCCATGAGCTTTCAGAGTTGATGGAGAGTGGCCCAGCAATAATATCCACCAGCTCCCTCAGCTCTTGTGTGTTTCAAGTCTGCCTAAATGATCTCCAACCCGATCCTCCTTAGCCAAGGGAAAGTCTGCCTTTCTCCACGCTTCCTCTCCAGGGTCCAAAATTCCTGAGGGCTGACCTCAGAAGTAAAGCCTGAGGCAAAGAAGCCAGTCAGTCACTCTGATTTCTCTGCATCCTTTGTCATCAGGGCCCACACAGCCCACTGAGCATTCAGCAGACCCACATCATTCCTAGTTTTCCTTTTGCTATTCGTGTACTGGGAGAAGCCCTTCTTGTTGTCCTTCACATCCATTGCAAGATTCATTTCCCAACAGGCCTTGGCATTCCTCGTTGCATCCCTGTGCCCTCTGACAACATTCCTCTAGTCCTCCCAAGCAGCCTCTCGCTTTTTTTTTGTATACTTCTTTCTTCTGTTTGAGTTTAGCCAGTTCTTTTCTCATCCATGCAGGTCTCCAGCCCCTTTGCCTGAGTTCTTACTCACAGATATGCACCAATTTTGAGCTTGGAAGAAGTAACATTTGAATCTTAACTATTTCTCTTGGACCCCTCCTTCCTTCTAGGGGCCTAACCCATGACGTTCTTCAAAGGAGCCCAAAATACACAGAGGTAAAAGGGAAGTCTGTGGATCATCTGAAAGGAAGCCGCCTCTTGGGAATGCTGAATGAGCCCAGGTCCCTCCACATCCCCTCCTGTGCCACAAAGGTGCTGCAGCACCTGAGCACCTCTGTGGCCCTGTGCTGGGCTCCGCCGGTCTGTCAGGCATCTTGGTGGCGGGGAAAGCCCAAAGCCGACACTGCAATCCAGAGAAACTCTGCCAGGTGCCAAAGAGGGAGGCAAATAAAAATCTTAGCCGTTTGAGCAAGCTAGCCCTAAGGAAGCCGTTAGGCAGGAAGGCACTCCCTGCCGGAGGCCAGCACATCTTCCTGCTGGAATGGAAGCCCTTTGCTTCTCCAGGGGAGCACAGCTCCTTCGATCGATACGGTGCTCTTATCTGTGCACCTCCAAGGAGGGCCTTGCACCATGTTCAGCCCGGCGTTAGGTAGCTGAAGAGCGAAGGAGCTGGAGACAGCTACTGCCATCCACCTTCTTGAACTACCGACCGAAAACGCCCCCTCCGGGCGCTCAGAGACCTCGGCACCCCCCGCCACACTGCCCCGTCCCCGCGGCGCAGCAGCCCCAAGGGAGCCAGGGCCTCTCATCGCCTCTCCCTCGGGGCTCAGGGCTGAAGACAGGCCACGTCTTCAGGTCCCAGGAGTGTGGGGCAGGAAAGAAGGGCTCGCACAACACTCGATACTCAGGAGTTCTTTTATTTAATGTTATTTATTGGTCCATGGTGGTTGGCTGGTCTTGGTGAACAGTCTGCAGATGGCTCCTTCTGCAGCCCCTTCATCATGACGATCTGAGAAAGGGGTAGGAGAGGAGGAAAGGGGAGGGGAGGGAAGGGGGGAACCGGCTGCTGCATGCTGCGCCCATAGGTGTTCTTTGGCCACGCAGTCCCTCAGGTTGATCTTCTGCCGAGGGACTGGTGGCCGGGCGCAGCTGGGTGGCCGTAGGGGGCCCAGGCTCTCCTGGGATGCCTCTGCCGAGGTGTTTTGCGGCAGGGCATCCCAGGCGCCAGGGCCTTCATGCAGGATCCACCTCCATCGGCTCCTCGTCAGACAGAGGTGGATCCACCTCCATCTCCTCGGGATATTCTTCGGGAGCGTCAACTTCCATGGGTTCTTCTAGCATCCTCCTTGGCCACCTGCTGTTACCATGTACGACTCTCAAGATCTTATCCAAGAATTCTTTTCTTCTCGGTCGCCTCCTTTGAACACCCCTGAGGGCAGCCACCGGTTTCATTTTCCAGAAAAAGGGTATCAACCACCACGCGCTAAACCACCACCACCACCAGAGCCAGAGCCTCAGCGAGCTCGGGGCCAGCGCCAGCGCTCCCGCTTTTATAGGGGCAATGGCAGTGTTCTGGGGGTGCGTCACAATGATACGTGACGTGACATCACAGGAACCCACCTCCAGACCACCACTGTTGATGTCACGTCACGTATCATTGTGACGCACCCCCAGAACACTGCCATTGCCCCTATAAAAGCGGGAGCGCTGGCGCTGGCCCCGAGCTCGCTGAGGCTCTGGCTCTGGTGGTGGTGGTGGTTTAGCGCGTGGTGGTTGATACCCTTTTTCTGGAAAATGAAACCGGTGGCTGCCCTCAGGGGTGTTCAAAGGAGGCGACCGAGAAGAAAAGAATTCTTGGATAAGATCTTGAGAGTCGTACATGGTAACAGCAGGTGGCCAAGGAGGATGCTAGAAGAACCCATGGAAGTTGACGCTCCCGAAGAATATCCCGAGGAGATGGAGGTGGATCCACCTCTGTCTGACGAGGAGCCGATGGAGGTGGATCCTGCATGAAGGCCCTGGCGCCTGGGATGCCCTGCCGCAAAACACCTCGGCAGAGGCATCCCAGGAGAGCCTGGGCCCCCTACGGCCACCCAGCTGCGCCCAGCCACCAGTCCCTCGGCAGAAGATCAACCTGAGGGACTGCGTGGCCAAAGAACACCTATGGGCGCAGCATGCAGCAGCCGGTTCCCCCCTTCCCTCCCCTCCCCTTTCCTCCTCTCCTACCCCTTTCTCAGATCGTCATGATGAAGGGGCTGCAGAAGGAGCCATCTGCAGACTGTTCACCAAGACCAGCCAACCACCATGGACCAATAAATAACATTAAATAAAAGAACTCCTGAGTATCGAGTGTTGTGCGAGCCCTTCTTTCCTGCCCCACACTCCTGGGACCTGAAGACGTGGCCTGTCTTCAGCCCTGAGCCCCGAGGGAGAGGCGATGAGAGGCCCTGGCTCCCTTGGGGCTGCTGCGCCGCGGGGACGGGGCAGTGTGGCGGGGGGTGCCGAGGTCTCTGAGCGCCCGGAGGGGGCGTTTTCGGTCGGTAGTTCAAGAAGGTGGATGGCAGTAGCTGTCTCCAGCTCCTTCGCTCTTCAGCTACCTAACGCCGGGCTGAACATGGTGCAAGGCCCTCCTTGGAGGTGCACAGATAAGAGCACCGTATCGATCGAAGGAGCTGTGCTCCCCTGGAGAAGCAAAGGGCTTCCATTCCAGCAGGAAGATGTGCTGGCCTCCGGCAGGGAGTGCCTTCCTGCCTAACGGCTTCCTTAGGGCTAGCTTGCTCAAACGGCTAAGATTTTTATTTGCCTCCCTCTTTGGCACCTGGCAGAGTTTCTCTGGATTGCAGTGTCGGCTTTGGGCTTTCCCCGCCACCAAGATGCCTGACAGACCGGCGGAGCCCAGCACAGGGCCACAGAGGTGCTCAGGTGCTGCAGCACCTTTGTGGCACAGGAGGGGATGTGGAGGGACCTGGGCTCATTCAGCATTCCCAAGAGGCGGCTTCCTTTCAGATGATCCACAGACTTCCCTTTTACCTCTGTGTATTTTGGGCTCCTTTGAAGAACGTCATGGGTTAGGCCCCTAGAAGGAAGGAGGGGTCCAAGAGAAATAGTTAAGATTCAAATGTTACTTCTTCCAAGCTCAAAATTGGTGCATATCTGTGAGTAAGAACTCAGGCAAAGGGGCTGGAGACCTGCATGGATGAGAAAAGAACTGGCTAAACTCAAACAGAAGAAAGAAGTATACAAAAAAAAAGCGAGAGGCTGCTTGGGAGGACTAGAGGAATGTTGTCAGAGGGCACAGGGATGCAACGAGGAATGCCAAGGCCTGTTGGGAAATGAATCTTGCAATGGATGTGAAGGACAACAAGAAGGGCTTCTCCCAGTACACGAATAGCAAAAGGAAAACTAGGAATGATGTGGGTCTGCTGAATGCTCAGTGGGCTGTGTGGGCCCTGATGACAAAGGATGCAGAGAAATCAGAGTGACTGACTGGCTTCTTTGCCTCAGGCTTTACTTCTGAGGTCAGCCCTCAGGAATTTTGGACCCTGGAGAGGAAGCGTGGAGAAAGGCAGACTTTCCCTTGGCTAAGGAGGATCGGGTTGGAGATCATTTAGGCAGACTTGAAACACACAAGAGCTGAGGGAGCTGGTGGATATTATTGCTGGGCCACTCTCCATCAACTCTGAAAGCTCATGGAGAACAGGAGAGATGTTCTGAGAACTGGAAGAAGGCCAATGTCACTCCAGTCTTCAAAGAGGGCAAGCAGGAGGACCAGGGGAACTAGAGATCAGTCAGCCTTGCCTCCATGCCCGGGGAAGTGATGCAGCAGCTAGCTCATCCTGGATGTCGCTTGTAAGCATGTGGAGGACTAGAAGGTCATCATGTGGAGTGGTCTGCCTTTTTTTTTTTTTTTTTTTTTTTTTTTTTTTGCCAAGCAGAAATCCTGCCTAATGAAGCTGAGAGCCTTCTGTGATGGAATGAGAGGCTAGGGAGATGAGGGCAGAGCAGTGCATGTTGTCTACCTTGACTTCAGGAAGCCTTTTGACACTCTCTGCCATAATGTCCACATTGGAAGGCTGAGGAGGTGTAAGTTAGGTGAGTGGACAGTGAAGCAGCCTGAGGAGTGGCTGAACTGGCAAAGCTCAGAGACCAGTCTTTAGTGGTACAATGTCTAGTTGGAGACCTGTGGCTAATAGGTATCCTCCAGGTCTCAGTACTGCATCCAGTCTTGTTTGACTCATTCATCAGTGACCCGAATGAAGGCACAGAGCTCACCTTCTGTGAGTTTGCTGATGACCTAAACCTGGAAGCAGTGGCTTATGCACCAGCATGCTGTGCTGCCATTCAGAGAGACCCGGGCAGGCTGGAGAGTGTTTGGAGAAGAAACTCATGATGTTCAGCAAAGGTAAGTGCAGGGACCTATACCTTAGGCAGGTATCATCCCATGTACCAGAACAGGTTGGGGGTTGAGCTGCTGGAAGGCAGCTCTGCAGAGAAGGACCTGGGAGTCCTGGTGGATAACAAGTTAACCATGGGCCAGCAAGGTGCCCTTGTGGCCAAGAAGACCAATGGTATGCAGGGTCGCACTAGGCAGAGCATTTTCAGCAGGTTGAGTGACAGTGATCCTTCCATCTACTCAGCCCTGGTGATGGGCTGAGGGACATGGAGCTACTGGAGAGAGTCCAGCATAGGGCTACGAAGATGATTAGGGGACTGGAGCACCTCTCCTCTGAGGAAAGTCTGAGAGAGCTGCACCTGTTCAGTCTGGCTGTTCAGCCTAGAGATGAGAAGGCTGAGAGGGGATCATATCAGTACATACAAATACCTTAAGGGAAGGTGTCAAGAGGCTGGGGCCCGACTATTTTCGGTGGTGCGCAACGACAGCAGAAGAGGCAATGGGCACAAATTCAAACACAGGAAGTTCCACCTGAAAATGAGGAAAAACTTCTTTACTCTGAGGATGACAGAGCACTGGAAGAGGCTGGTCATAGAGGTTGTACAGTCCCCTTTCCTGGAGATATTCAAAACCTGCCCAGACACCATTCTGTGCAACGTGCTCTAACCGACCCTGTTTGTGAGGGGAAGGGTGGGAGGTGGGCTAGGTAATCTCCAGAGGCCACTCAATCGTTCTGTGATTCTGTGACCTCTGGAGATCACTGAGTCCAACCCTCCCTGCACAAGCAGGGTCATCTAGCTGGGTCACCACATTGCACAGGACTGCATCCTCTCAGGTTTTGAACCCTTCCAACTTTAATCATTCTGCTGGTCATTCTGCTGGCCAAGACAGAGGGCTGTATAAGGATCCGTTTTCTCAACATCCTCCCTGTGCAGGCTTAGGCATCACACCCTGCAAGGGCATTCAGCAGGGTTGGGGCTGCATCTTTTGTCCTGCTCTTCACTATTCCTGGGAAGGTGGGAACTTTTCTCCCTAGCAGCACCCGGTCTCGAGCTGCCAGCCTGGCTCACAACAGGGACCTCTGGATGGCTACAGGTCCCAGAGGTGCTCACGGTCTCCACTTCCAGGACCAGCTGGGGAGTTGTCTTGGCCCACATCTGCACAGGACATGCAGCTGTCATCCCTGGAACAGCCAAGCATGGCACTTGCAAAGCCACAGCCACCTTCTGTCCATATGTATCTTCACCAGGAAGGCAAAGGCCACAACACAGCCACTCACCCTCCCATCACCAGCATCACCCAGGCTTTGGGACACATTTCTCTTTCTCTTTTAGGCAGGGAATACTTTGCTCCCCTTGCCCTGAAGCACAAGGCCTGGCCAAAAGAAAGAGGGAGCTCCCAAGGAAGGTCCCAAAAACCAGAGGAGAAGAGCCTCCCCTAGAAAGTCAGCCCAGTGCTAGTGCTCAGAGCAGAGCAGAGAGCAGCTTGGCTCCTCACCTCCTCCAAAGTGCCTCCGGGCGTCCAGCGTGCAGGGCCATGCTGAAGCTTGTCTCCCCAGCTTGGCTTCCTCCACCCTCCTTGTCCAGGGTAGAGCAGGATGGAAGCGGCTCTTACAGGCCCTTCCTGTACTCAGGGGACTGGTGCCACAGACACAGCTCCTGCTCAGCCCCCAGCAGGGACCTCCAGTCCCCCACCATGGGCCTCCAGCCCATGAGGCCCTCACAGCAGCAGCGCTCCTCCTGGCCCTGAGGGGTTGCTGTGATGCTGGCTCAGCCAAGAGCTCCTGTCGGAGAGGCAGCACATGCCCTTGGCCCACTTGTGCCTCCACGGTGCTCCCAGACAGGCTCAGAGACCAGCAGGGTCCCGCAGCTGAGAGACCCCTTCCCCTACACACACACCTGCCCCTGTGGGACCACCCCTATGCAGAGGGTGTCTGGGGGTTCTTGAGAGGTGCAAATCAAGTCATCTACTTCTGCCCTTTATATGTTCAGTCTCTGTGTCATATCATTTATAAAGACTAAATCTCAGGATTCAACGAGGAGGAGGCAAGGCTGTAAGTAGCCTTGCGACGATGGACTTCAGGAGGGCCAACTTTAGCCTCTTCAGAGACCTCCTCGGTAGAATCCCATGGGCTAGTGCTCTAGAAGGCAGGGGGGCCCAAGAGAGCTGGTTAGTTTTCAAGCAGCACTTCCTCCACGCCCAGCAACAGTGCATCCCTGTGTGTAGGAAGGCAGGCAGAGGGGGCAGGCGACCTGCGTGGATGAGCCGGGAGCTTGTGGCAATGCTCAAGCAGAAGGCGGCGGTATACAAAAGGTGGAAAAAAGGACAGGTCCCCTGGGAGAAATACAGGAACGTAGTCAGGGAATGCAGAGATGCGACAAGGAAAGCTAAGGCACGTCTGGAAGGCAAGCTGGCAAGGGACGTTAAAAATAACAAAAAAGAATTCTTCAAATACATTAACAGCAAAAGGAAGATCACGGAAAACGTGGGTGCGCTGGCGGACAGGATGGGCACCCTGGTTACAAATAACACAGAAAAAGCAGAGTTGCTCAATGCCTTCTTTGCTTCGGTGTTTACCAAGGGCAGCCCTTTAGAGCCCCAGGCCCTAGAGACAAGAGAAGAAGCGGGTGGAGAGGAAGACTTGCCCTGGGTAGAGGAAGATTGGGTCAGAGAGCACCTAAGGAAACTCGATACCCAAAAATCCATGGGCCCTGATGGGATGCACCCCAGAGTGCTGCGGGAGCTGGCAGATGCCATAGCTAAGCCGCTCTCCATCATCTTTGAAAGATCCTGGAGAACGGGGGAGGTGCCGGAAGACTGGAAGAAGGCCAATATCACGCCAGTCTTCAAAAAAGGCAAGAAGGAGGACCCAGGCAGCTACAGGCCAGTGAGCCTCACCTCCGTCCCTGGAAAAGTAATGGAACGGCTCATACTGTCTGTTGTCTCCAGGCACATGGAGGACAAGAAGGTGCTCAAGAGTAGCCAGCATGGTTTCACCAAGGGGAAATCTTGTTTGACTAACCTGATGATCTTCTATGATGGAATGACCAGCTGGATAGATGAGGGGAGAGCGGCAGATGTCGTCTATCTCGACTTCACCAAGGCTTTTGACACCATCCCTCACAACATCCTCCTGGGCAAGCTCCGGAAGTGTGGGATAGATGAGTGCACAGTGAGGTGGATTAGGAACTGCCTGGATGGCAGAGCTCAGACGGTGGTGATCAGCGGTCTAGAGTCTAGTTGGAGGCCTGTAGCTAGCGGGGTCCCCCAGGGGTCAGTCCTAGGTCCAGTCCTGTTCAATTTATTCATCAATGACCTGGACGAAAGCACAGAGTGCTCCCTCAGCAAGTTTGCTGATGATACCAAACTGGGAGGAGTAGCTGATACCCCAGAGGACTGTGCTGACATCCAGAGGGACCTGAACAGACTGGACAACTGGTCGGTGAAAAACCTCATGCAATTCAACAAGGCCAAGTGCAAGGTTCTGCACCTGGGGAGGAATAACCCCAGACACCAGCACAGGCTGGGGACTGACCTTGTGGAGAGCAGCTCTGCGGAGAGGAACGTGGGCGTCATGGTGGACAAGTTGACCATGAGGCAGCAGTGTGCCCTCGTGGCCAAGAAGGCCAATGGGATCCTGGGGTGCATGAAGAAGAGCGTCTCCAGCAGGTCGAGGGAGGTGATCCTGCCCCTCCACTCAGCCTTGGTGAGGCCACATCTGGAGTATTGTGTCCAGTTCTGGGCCCCACAGTACAAGAGGGATGTGGAGCTGCTGGAGAGAGTCCAGAGCAGGGCTACAAGGATGATCAGGGGCCTGGAACATCTGCCCTATGAGGAGAAGCTGAGAGAGCTGGGCCTGTTCAGCCTGGAGAAGAGAAGGCTGAGAGGGGATCTAATTAGTGTTTATAAGTACCTCAAGGGAGGCAGTGAGGAGGATGGTGCTGGCCTCTTTTCACTGGTAGCCACCGACAGAACTAGAGGTAATGGCCACAAACTGAAACACCAAAAGTTCCACAGGAACTTAAGGAAAAATTTCCTTACAGGGAGGCTGACAGAGCACTGGAACAGGCTGTCCGGAGAGGTTGTGGAGTCTCCTTCTCTGGAGATCTTCCAAACCCACTTGGACGCAGTCCTGTGCCACGTGCTTTAGGTGACCCGGCGTGTGCGGGGGGGTTGGACTAGATGACCTCTAGAAGTCCCTTCCAACCTTAAGCATTCTATGATTCTTTGACTCCTGTCCTCCTCAATCCCCAGATCCTTTTGGACAGAGAAGCCTCCTAGCAGCCTGTAGGGTATCCCACCTCAAATACAAGACTCAGCCATTCCCTTGGTTGAGCTTCGTGAGGTCCCTCTCAGCCCGTTTCTCCAGCCTGCACAGCTCCCTCTGAACATCAGCCACTGTCCTCCACACTGTTCCCTCTCAGCTTGCTGACATCTGCAAACCTGCCCACTCAGCCCTCCACCCTACCTTCCAGGCCTTTAAAGACAACCTTCAACTGGGAACTGCTCCCTGCCTTGATCCCCAAGAGACACTCCCACTTACTGGCTGCCACGGGGACTTTGCAGCACTCCTCACAACTCCAAGCACAGCAGTGCAGCTAGGTTTCCACCTCTCTTAGAGTCTACTCAGGCAGCTGAAATCTCACTAATTTGGCAATAAGGAGCATCAGCTGCAAGGCCTTGCTAAAGGCAAGATATACTAACTGCATCCACTGTCTTCCCCGGTCCACAGGGCCTGTCACTTCATCAGAGAAAGTAAGGAAGTAGCTCAAACATGACTTGCCCTTGCTAAATCCATGCTTGCTCCTCCAAACCACCATCTTATCCTCCACGTGTTCAGAAATGGCTTCCGAGAAACTTTGCTTCTGTGATTCTGCGCTTCCGATTCTGTGATTTGCTCGTTTATTTTGGAGCTGCACAACGCTGGGTGCACCGTCCCAACGCACCCTCCCAACCTTCCAATTTCCTCTTTTCATATTCGATATCTTTCCAAGTACATCCCTCTTGCACTGCTTGGTTAGTAGTTTACATGCAGTTCTCACACTTCTTACTCAACATAGCCACTGTTACACACGCTCAGGGGAAGAGTCTTTACCTGGGTGAGGGTCTTTTTGACCTAGAGATGCGATTTTTAGTATTAAAACAGAGTTCACTTAAGGATTCATGGGCTTTGGTTTTCCTGCCAAGTTTGCAACATGTAAAAAATGTATCCAATAACGTCTCCTTATGGCCTTGCAGTTCCAGGGTATCCTTGGTTAAGGAATGACAACCTTCCATCATACCAAAATACGCAGGACCCCAGTTCAGACAAAGTAAGTCATCCTTCAACATTACGACAGGTTGAGAGAATATCTTATCCAAATGCAGGTGTTTAAAATCTTCTTAACATTATTATTTTTTTTAATCGTCTACTAATCTGAAGAGATAGGAATAAATGAAAAGCTGTTTCAAATACTGCTTTTACAAGCTGCTTTAACATAAATATCCTTTCTATAGCTCTTGAACACAAACTAAACAAAATAATACAGTTTCTAGGTTGCTTGGTCCAAAAGATCTGACATCAAAAAAACTGGGTGCAAGTTTGGGCTCCCCAGTACGGGAAAGACAGGGTGCTCCTGGAGCAAGGCCAGAGAAAGGCCACCACGATGAGTAAGGGACTGGAGCATCTCTCATACAAGGAGAGAAAGAGAGAGCGGGGCCCATTCAGCCTGCACAAGAGAAGGCTCAGGGGCAATCTTACCCCTGTGTTTAAATACCTGCTGATGGGAGGCAGCAAAGACAACAGAGCCAGACACTTCTCAGTGGTGCTCAGTGACAGGGCAGAAAGGCCCTGGGCACAAACTGAAACACAGGAAGGTCCGCCTGAATGTGGGAAAACTTCTTCACGAAGAGGGGGACTGAGGGCCGGACCAGCTTGCCCAGACAGCTTGTGGATTCTCCCTCCTGGCAGCTATTCCAAACTGGACTGGTCACAGGCATGGACTGCCTGCTCTAGCAGACCCTGCTTTATCTTGGGAGTTGGGTGAGATGAACTCCAAAGAGGCCTTCCAACACGTTGTTTAGGCAGGAAGGTCCAAGAGACTCTCTGCAAAACTGGTCACCACTAGCCCTTTGCCACTAGACGCAGTGGCTGCCAACCTGACTTGCTAAGAAGAGAAGGGAGAAGGGCAGCAGAGGTGAATTATACAATACCATGGAACCGCACTGTCGTGGCTTACTACAACAACAAGCATCCCTTTCTGAATACCAAATTGCCTTTGTTCTAAGCTGAATACTAAACGCACCCAATAAAAGTAAAGAACTGCTTCAGGAATGACTGGGTATATTATAGACAACCAACTGCTCATGCTTGCAGCCCCTAGCACAAGCTAAATATTAGAGGTATAGAAACTGGATAAATAGCAATGAGTTCTGCTCATGCTTCTCTAATTGTTTTACCAGCCCAAGCAGTAGATTTTGCTGACTTTCCAAACCAGTTTAAGACCTACAAGGTGTCAGGTTTCTGGGAAGCTTATATGGGACAGGATTGACATTTGGACTGCTGCGCCTTCTTGCTAAATGGTGCTCTCAGCGCCCCAATTCCTCTGCTCTGCATGCCTCCACAAAGCTGAGGGCAATCGTTCAGCATTTGCGCAATGTGCGGCTCTCTTGACCACTCTTCCACGGACTTACCCTGACAGGTGCTCGTGTACAGAAGAGAGCTGCTTCAATCCACATTGCCCATGTGTGGGCATACACAACCAGGCCTCAGAAGGAGAGCAGGGAAGTGTGCTTTATGAAACTATCCAGCTCAGATAGGAGACTTATGCCACACTGTCCGTCTGATTGGTATCAACCACTGCAAATAAGACACTAAGGAGGTGGCAGATTAGGTTCTTGGAGATTTACAGCTGTGGTCTGGTCTGACAAAAACAAACATTGAAACAGAAGGGTGGGCTGCATGAAAAAGACACTATTTCCCACACAAAAATGTTCACCGCAAAGAGCAAAGAACGCAAAGAGGTCCTTCCAGAAGAGGCAATCATTCAGAAAAGAATTAAATAGCAATCACGCACATTTTAAGCTTTCCTTTTCCAAGGCTATAAACTAGACTATTGTGTACAAGAAAGTGAACACACACAAGTCTCAGTGAAGCCTTATAACTTCTCAGATCTCACCGCCAGCCGCAGTAATAGAGGTAATAGTGCCAGAGACGAGGCAAAGATAAAGTTCATGACTTGATGGATCTGCGCGCGCACCCAGCTGTGCACTCATGCGCGTGTCTCTCCATATACATGCAACTTTCTATGTGTGCAAGGACATCTGGTAACTGCAAGCAACGCAACGCTGGTGTTGCTCTCAGTGACATATGAAAAGGGACAGTAAAGAAAAGAATTATTTTGCTCTTCTGCGGTCTTATTAACCAGAAATCTTTAAAGCATTTTAATTTTAATTTGAAAGCAATTTTCCATGTGTCAGAGAGAAAAGGATTGCTTACATTGTTGGTAGGTCTAATGACAGCCAATAGCTTTAAGGTAGCTGTGACAAAGGTAGAGGTCACAACTTGATGGATTTGCGCGCACACCCTAGTAGCTCTAATCTTTAGATCAGTATCTTTGTGAGACTGCCATTTCCCCCGGTTGATATTCCACTTTTTTAAAACAATTACTGCTTCCCCTGATCTCTCCTAGTCTATCTTCAAGCAAAGCAGTGACCAGACAGGCAGTACTCGCAGCACTGGCAACACCATCAAGGCACTTGATGTCATCCATCCTTCTCTGTAGCTGTGACACTGTAAAATGCAACACAAAGGGGTAAAAGAGAAGGCTCTGTGGATCATCTGAAAGCAAGCCGCCTCTTGGGAATGCTGAACGAGCCCAGGTCCCTCCACGTCCCCTCCTGTGCCACAAAGGTGCTGCAGCACCTGAGCACCTCTGTGGCCCTGTGCTGGACTCCGCCAGTCTGTCAGGCATCTTGGTGGTGGGGAAAGCCCAAAGCCGACACTGCAATCCGGAGAAACTCTGCCAGGTGCCAAAGAGGGAGGCAAATAAAAATCTTAGCCGTTTGAGCAAGCTAGCCCTAAGGAAGCCGTTAGGCAGGAAGGCACTCCCTGCCGGAGGCCAGCACATCTTCCTGCTGGAATGGAAGCCCTTTGCTTCTCCAGGGGAGCACAGCTCCTTCGATCGATACGGTGCTCTTATCTGTGCACCTCCAAGGAGGGCCTTGCACCATGTTCAGCCCGGCGTTAGGTAGCTGAAGAGCGAAGGAGCTGGAGACAGCTACTGCCATCCACCTTCTTGAACTACCGACCGAAAACGCCCCCTCCGGGCGCTCAGAGACCTCGGCACCCCCCGCCACACTGCCCCGTCCCCGCGGCGCAGCAGCCCCAAGGGAGCCAGGGCCTCTCATCGCCTCTCCCTCGGGGCTCAGGGCTGAAGACAGGCCACGTCTTCAGGTCCCAGGAGTGTGGGGCAGGAAAGAAGGGCTCGCACAACACTCGATACTCAGGAGTTCTTTTATTTAATGTTATTTATTGGTCCATGGTGGTTGGCTGGTCTTGGTGAACAGTCTGCAGATGGCTCCTTCTGCAGCCCCTTCATCATGACGATCTGAGAAAGGGGTAGGAGAGGAGGAAAGGGGAGGGGAGGGAAGGGGGGAACCGGCTGCTGCATGCTGCGCCCATAGGTGTTCTTTGGCCACGCAGTCCCTCAGGTTGATCTTCTGCCGAGGGACTGGTGGCCGGGCGCAGCTGGGTGGCCGTAGGGGGCCCAGGCTCTCCTGGGATGCCTCTGCCGAGGTGTTTTGCGGCAGGGCATCCCAGGCGCCAGGGCCTTCATGCAGGATCCACCTCCATCGGCTCCTCGTCAGACAGAGGTGGATCCACCTCCATCTCCTCGGGATATTCTTCGGGAGCGTCAACTTCCATGGGTTCTTCTAGCATCCTCCTTGGCCACCTGCTGTTACCATGTACGACTCTCAAGATCTTATCCAAGAATTCTTTTCTTCTCGGTCGCCTCCTTTGAACACCCCTGAGGGCAGCCACCGGTTTCATTTTCCAGAAAAAGGGTATCAACCACCACGCGCTAAACCACCACCACCACCAGAGCCAGAGCCTCAGCGAGCTCGGGGCCAGCGCCAGCGCTCCCGCTTTTATACGGGCAATGGCAGTGTTCTGGGGGTGCGTCACAATGATACGTGACGTGACATCAACAGTGGTGGTCTGGAGGTGGGTTCCTGTGATGTCACGTCACGTATCATTGTGACGCAGTTCCAGAACACTGCCATTGCCCCTATAAAAGCGGGAGCGCTGGCGCTGGCCCCGAGCTCGCTGAGGCTCTGGCTCTGGTGGTGGTGGTGGTTTAGCGCGTGGTGGTTGATACCCTTTTTCTGGAAAATGAAACCGGTGGCTGCCCTCAGGGGTGTTCAAAGGAGGCGACCGAGAAGAAAAGAATTCTTGGATAAGATCTTGAGAGTCGTACATGGTAACAGCAGGTGGCCAAGGAGGATGCTAGAAGAACCCATGGAAGTTGACGCTCCCGAAGAATATCCCGAGGAGATGGAGGTGGATCCACCTCTGTCTGACGAGGAGCCGATGGAGGTGGATCCTGCATGAAGGCCCTGGCGCCTGGGATGCCCTGCCGCAAAACACCTCGGCAGAGGCATCCCAGGAGAGCCTGGGCCCCCTACGGCCACCCAGCTGCGCCCGGCCACCAGTCCCTCGGCAGAAGATCAACCTGAGGGACTGCGTGGCCAAAGAACACCTATGGGCGCAGCATGCAGCAGCCGGTTCCCCCCTTCCCTCCCCTCCCCTTTCCTCCTCTCCTACCCCTTTCTCAGATCGTCATGATGAAGGGGCTGCAGAAGGAGCCATCTGCAGACTGTTCACCAAGACCAGCCAACCACCATGGACCAATAAATAACATTAAATAAAAGAACTCCTGAGTATCGAGTGTTGTGCGAGCCCTTCTTTCCTGCCCCACACTCCTGGGACCTGAAGACGTGGCCTGTCTTCAGCCCTGAGCCCCGAGGGAGAGGCGATGAGAGGCCCTGGCTCCCTTGGGGCTGCTGCGCCGCGGGGACGGGGCAGTGTGGCGGGGGGTGCCGAGGTCTCTGAGCGCCCGGAGGGGGCGTTTTCGGTCGGTAGTTCAAGAAGGTGGATGGCAGTAGCTGTCTCCAGCTCCTTCGCTCTTCAGCTACCTAACGCCGGGCTGAACATGGTGCAAGGCCCTCCTTGGAGGTGCACAGATAAGAGCACCGTATCGATCGAAGGAGCTGTGCTCCCCTGGAGAAGCAAAGGGCTTCCATTCCAGCAGGAAGATGTGCTGGCCTCCGGCAGGGAGTGCCTTCCTGCCTAACGGCTTCCTTAGGGCTAGCTTGCTCAAACGGCTAAGATTTTTATTTGCCTCCCTCTTTGGCACCTGGCAGAGTTTCTCTGGATTGCAGTGTCGGCTTTGGGCTTTCCCCGCCACCAAGATGCCTGACAGACCGGCGGAGCCCAGCACAGGGCCACAGAGGTGCTCAGGTGCTGCAGCACCTTTGTGGCACAGGAGGGGATGTGGAGGGACCTGGGCTCATTCAGCATTCCCAAGAGGCGGCTTCCTTTCAGATGATCCACAGACTTCCCTTTTACCTCTGTGTATTTTGGGCTCCTTTGAAGAACGTCATGGGTTAGGCCCCTAGAAGGAAGGAGGGGTCCAAGAGAAATAGTTAAGATTCAAATGTTACTTCTTCCAAGCTCAAAATTGGTGCATATCTGTGAGTAAGAACTCAGGCAAAGGGGCTGGAGACCTGCATGGATGAGAAAAGAACTGGCTAAACTCAAACAGAAGAAAGAAGTATACAAAAAAAAAGCGAGAGGCTGCTTGGGAGGACTAGAGGAATGTTGTCAGAGGGCACAGGGATGCAACGAGGAATGCCAAGGCCTGTTGGGAAATGAATCTTGCAATGGATGTGAAGGACAACAAGAAGGGCTTCTCCCAGTACACGAATAGCAAAAGGAAAACTAGGAATGATGTGGGTCTGCTGAATGCTCAGTGGGCTGTGTGGGCCCTGATGACAAAGGATGCAGAGAAATCAGAGTGACTGACTGGCTTCTTTGCCTCAGGCTTTACTTCTGAGGTCAGCCCTCAGGAATTTTGGACCCTGGAGAGGAAGCGTGGAGAAAGGCAGACTTTCCCTTGGCTAAGGAGGATCGGGTTGGAGATCATTTAGGCAGACTTGAAACACACAAGAGCTGAGGGAGCTGGTGGATATTATTGCTGGGCCACTCTCCATCAACTCTGAAAGCTCATGGAGAACAGGAGAGATGTTCTGAGAACTGGAAGAAGGCCAATGTCACTCCAGTCTTCAAAGAGGGCAAGCAGGAGGACCAGGGGAACTAGAGATCAGTCAGCCTTGCCTCCATGCCCGGGGAAGTGATGCAGCAGCTAGCTCATCCTGGATGTCGCTTGTAAGCATGTGGAGGACTAGAAGGTCATCATGTGGAGTGGTCTGCCTTTTTTTTTTTTTTTTTTTTTTTTTTTTGCCAAGCAGAAATCCTGCCTAATGAAGCTGAGAGCCTTCTGTGATGGAATGAGAGGCTAGGGAGATGAGGGCAGAGCAGTGCATGTTGTCTACCTTGACTTCAGGAAGCCTTTTGACACTCTCTGCCATAATGTCCACATTGGAAAGCTGAGGAGGTGTAAGTTAGGTGAGTGGACAGTGAAGCAGCCTGAGGAGTGGCTGAACTGGCAAAGCTCAGAGACCAGTCTTTAGTGGTACAATGTCTAGTTGGAGACCTGTGGCTAATAGGTATCCTCCAGGTCTCAGTACTGCATCCAGTCTTGTTTGACTCATTCATCAGTGACCCGAATGAAGGCACAGAGCTCACCTTCTGTGAGTTTGCTGATGACCTAAACCTGGAAGCAGTGGCTTATGCACCAGCATGCTGTGCTGCCATTCAGAGAGACCCGGGCAGGCTGGAGAGTGTTTGGAGAAGAAACTCATGATGTTCAGCAAAGGTAAGTGCAGGGACCTATACCTTAGGCAGGTATCATCCCATGTACCAGAACAGGTTGGGGGTTGAGCTGCTGGAAGGCAGCTCTGCAGAGAAGGACCTGGGAGTCCTGGTGGATAACAAGTTAACCATGGGCCAGCAAGGTGCCCTTGTGGCCAAGAAGACCAATGGTATGCAGGGTCGCACTAGGCAGAGCATTTTCAGCAGGTTGAGTGACAGTGATCCTTCCATCTACTCAGCCCTGGTGATGGGCTGAGGGACATGGAGCTACTGGAGAGAGTCCAGCATAGGGCTACGAAGATGATTAGGGGACTGGAGCACCTCTCCTCTGAGGAAAGTCTGAGAGAGCTGCACCTGTTCAGTCTGGCTGTTCAGCCTAGAGATGAGAAGGCTGAGAGGGGATCATATCAGTACATACAAATACCTTAAGGGAAGGTGTCAAGAGGCTGGGGCCCGACTATTTTCGGTGGTGCGCAACGACAGCAGAAGAGGCAATGGGCACAAATTCAAACACAGGAAGTTCCACCTGAAAATGAGGAAAAACTTCTTTACTCTGAGGATGACAGAGCACTGGAAGAGGCTGGTCATAGAGGTTGTACAGTCCCCTTTCCTGGAGATATTCAAAACCTGCCCAGACACCATTCTGTGCAACGTGCTCTAACCGACCCTGTTTGTGAGGGGAAGGATGGGAGGTGGGCTAGGTAATCTCCAGAGGCCACTCAATCGTTCTGTGATTCTGTGACCTCTGGAGATCACTGAGTCCAACCCTCCCTGCACAAGCAGGGTCATCTAGCTGGGTCACCACATTGCACAGGACTGCATCCTCTCAGGTTTTGAACCCTTCCAACTTTAATCATTCTGCTGGTCATTCTGCTGGCCAAGACAGAGGGCTGTATAAGGATCCGTTTTCTCAACATCCTCCCTGTGCAGGCTTAGGCATCACACCCTGCAAGGGCATTCAGCAGGGTTGGGGCTGCATCTTTTGTCCTGCTCTTCACTATTCCTGGGAAGGTGGGAACTTTTCTCCCTAGCAGCACCCGGTCTCGAGCTGCCAGCCTGGCTCACAACAGGGACCTCTGGATGGCTACAGGTCCCAGAGGTGCTCACGGTCTCCACTTCCAGGACCAGCTGGGGAGTTGTCTTGGCCCACATCTGCACAGGACATGCAGCTGTCATCCCTGGAACAGCCAAGCATGGCACTTGCAAAGCCACAGCCACCTTCTGTCCATATGTATCTTCACCAGGAAGGCAAAGGCCACAACACAGCCACTCACCCTCCCATCACCAGCATCACCCAGGCTTTGGGACACATTTCTCTTTCTCTTTTAGGCAGGGAATACTTTGCTCCCCTTGCCCTGAAGCACAAGGCCTGGCCAAAAGAAAGAGGGAGCTCCCAAGGAAGGTCCCAAAAACCAGAGGAGAAGAGCCTCCCCTAGAAAGTCAGCCCAGTGCTAGTGCTCAGAGCAGAGCAGAGAGCAGCTTGGCTCCTCACCTCCTCCAAAGTGCCTCCGGGCGTCCAGCGTGCAGGGCCATGCTGAAGCTTGTCTCCCCAGCTTGGCTTCCTCCACCCTCCTTGTCCAGGGTAGAGCAGGATGGAAGCGGCTCTTACAGGCCCTTCCTGTACTCAGGGGACTGGTGCCACAGACACAGCTCCTGCTCAGCCCCCAGCAGGGACCTCCAGTCCCCCACCATGGGCCTCCAGCCCATGAGGCCCTCACAGCAGCAGCGCTCCTCCTGGCCCTGAGGGGTTGCTGTGATGCTGGCTCAGCCAAGAGCTCCTGTCGGAGAGGCAGCACATGCCCTTGGCCCACTTGTGCCTCCACGGTGCTCCCAGACAGGCTCAGAGACCAGCAGGGTCCCGCAGCTGAGAGACCCCTTCCCCTACACACACACCTGCCCCTGTGGGACCACCCCTATGCAGAGGGTGTCTGGGGGTTCTTGAGAGGTGCAAATCAAGTCATCTACTTCTGCCCTTTATATGTTCAGTCTCTGTGTCATATCATTCATAAAGACTAAATCTCAGGATTCAACGAGGAGGAGGCAAGGCTGTAAGTAGCCTTGCGACGATGGACTTCAGGAGGGCCAACTTTAGCCTCTTCAGAGACCTCCTCGGTAGAATCCCATGGGCTAGTGCTCTAGAAGGCAGGGGGGCCCAAGAGAGCTGGTTAGTTTTCAAGCAGCACTTCCTCCACGCCCAGCAACAGTGCATCCCTGTGTGTAGGAAGGCAGGCAGAGGGGGCAGGCGACCTGCGTGGATGAGCCGGGAGCTTGTGGCAATGCTCAAGCAGAAGGCGGCGGTATACAAAAGGTGGAAAAAAGGACAGGTCCCCTGGGAGAAATACAGGAACGTAGTCAGGGAATGCAGAGATGCGACAAGGAAAGCTAAGGCACGTCTGGAAGGCAAGCTGGCAAGGGACGTTAAAAATAACAAAAAAGAATTCTTCAAATACATTAACAGCAAAAGGAAGATCACGGAAAACGTGGGTGCGCTGGTGGACGGGATGGGCACCCTGGTTACAAATAACACAGAAAAAGCAGAGTTGCTCAATGCCTTCTTTGCTTCGGTGTTTACCAAGGGCAGCCCTTTAGAGCCCCAGGCCCTAGAGACAAGAGAAGAAGCGGGTGGAGAGGAAGACTTGCCCTGGGTAGAGGAAGATTGGGTCAGAGAGCACCTAAGGAAACTCGATACCCAAAAATCCATGGGCCCTGATGGGATGCACCCCAGAGTGCTGCGGGAGCTGGCAGATGCCATAGCTAAGCCGCTCTCCATCATCTTTGAAAGATCCTGGAGAACGGGGGAGGTGCCGGAAGACTGGAAGAAGGCCAATATCACGCCAGTCTTCAAAAAAGGCAAGAAGGAGGACCCAGGCAGCTACAGGCCAGTGAGCCTCACCTCCGTCCCTGGAAAAGTAATGGAACGGCTCATACTGTCTGTTGTCTCCAGGCACATGGAGGACAAGAAGGTGCTCAAGAGTAGCCAGCATGGTTTCACCAAGGGGAAATCTTGTTTGACTAACCTGATGATCTTCTATGATGGAATGACCAGCTGGATAGATGAGGGGAGAGCGGCAGATGTCGTCTATCTCGACTTCACCAAGGCTTTTGACACCATCCCTCACAACATCCTCCTGGGCAAGCTCCGGAAGTGTGGGATAGATGAGTGCACAGTGAGGTGGATTAGGAACTGCCTGGATGGCAGAGCTCAGACGGTGGTGATCAGCGGTCTAGAGTCTAGTTGGAGGCCTGTAGCTAGCGGGGTCCCCCAGGGGTCAGTCCTAGGTCCAGTCCTGTTCAATTTATTCATCAATGACCTGGACGAAAGCACAGAGTGCTCCCTCAGCAAGTTTGCTGATGATACCAAACTGGGAGGAGTAGCTGATACCCCAGAGGACTGTGCTGACATCCAGAGGGACCTGAACAGACTGGACAACTGGTCGGTGAAAAACCTCATGCAATTCAACAAGGCCAAGTGCAAGGTTCTGCACCTGGGGAGGAATAACCCCAGACACCAGCACAGGCTGGGGACTGACCTTGTGGAGAGCAGCTCTGCGGAGAGGAACGTGGGCGTCATGGTGGACAAGTTGACCATGAGGCAGCAGTGTGCCCTCGTGGCCAAGAAGGCCAATGGGATCCTGGGGTGCATGAAGAAGAGCGTCTCCAGCAGGTCGAGGGAGGTGATCCTGCCCCTCCACTCAGCCTTGGTGAGGCCACATCTGGAGTATTGTGTCCAGTTCTGGGCCCCACAGTACAAGAGGGATGTGGAGCTGCTGGAGAGAGTCCAGAGCAGGGCTACAAGGATGATCAGGGGCCTGGAACATCTGCCCTATGAGGAGAAGCTGAGAGAGCTGGGCCTGTTCAGCCTGGAGAAGAGAAGGCTGAGAGGGGATCTAATTAGTGTTTATAAGTACCTCAAGGGAGGCAGTGAGGAGGATGGTGCTGGCCTCTTTTCACTGGTAGCCACCGACAGAACTAGAGGTAATGGCCACAAACTGAAACACCAAAAGTTCCACAGGAACTTAAGGAAAAATTTCCTTACAGGGAGGCTGACAGAGCACTGGAACAGGCTGTCCGGAGAGGTGGTGGAGTCTCCTTCTCTGGAGATCTTCCAAACCCACTTGGACGCAGTCCTGTGCCACGTGCTTTAGGTGACCCGGCGTGTGCGGGGGGGTTGGACTAGATGACCTCTAGAAGTCCCTTCCAACCTTAAGCATTCTATGATTCTTTGACTCCTGTCCTCCTCAATCCCCAGATCCTTTTGGACAGAGAAGCCTCCTAGCAGCCTGTAGGGTATCCCACCTCAAATACAAGACTCAGCCATTCCCTTGGTTGAGCTTCGTGAGGTCCCTCTCAGCCCGTTTCTCCAGCCTGCACAGCTCCCTCTGAACATCAGCCACTGTCCTCCACACTGTTCCCTCTCAGCTTGCTGACATCTGCAAACCTGCCCACTCAGCCCTCCACCCTACCTTCCAGGCCTTTAAAGACAACCTTCAACTGGGAACTGCTCCCTGCCTTGATCCCCAAGAGACACTCCCACTTACTGGCTGCCACGGGGACTTTGCAGCACTCCTCACAACTCCAAGCACAGCAGTGCAGCTAGGTTTCCACCTCTCTTAGAGTCTACTCAGGCAGCTGAAATCTCACTAATTTGGCAATAAGGAGCATCAGCTGCAAGGCCTTGCTAAAGGCAAGATATACTAACTGCATCCACTGTCTTCCCCGGTCCACAGGGCCTGTCACTTCATCAGAGAAAGTAAGGAAGTAGCTCAAACATGACTTGCCCTTGCTAAATCCATGCTTGCTCCTCCAAACCACCATCTTATCCTCCACGTGTTCAGAAATGGCTTCCGAGAAACTTTGCTTCTGTGATTCTGCGCTTCCGATTCTGTGATTTGCTCGTTTATTTTGGAGCTGCACAACGCTGGGTGCACCGTCCCAACGCACCCTCCCAACCTTCCAATTTCCTCTTTTCGTATTCGATATCTTTCCAAGTACATCCCTCTTGCACTGCTTGGTTAGTAGTTTACATGCAGTTCTCACACTTCTTACTCAACATAGCCACTGTTACACACGCTCAGGGGAAGAGTCTTTACCTGGGTGAGGGTCTTTTTGACCTAGAGATGCGATTTTTAGTATTAAAACAGAGTTCACTTAAGGATTCATGGGCTTTGGTTTTCCTGCCAAGTTTGCAACATGTAAAAAATGTATCCAATAACGTCTCCTTATGGCCTTGCAGTTCCAGGGTATCCTTGGTTAAGGAATGACAACCTTCCATCATACCAAAATACGCAGGACCCCAGTTCAGACAAAGTAAGTCATCCTTCAACATTACGACAGGTTGAGAGAATATCTTATCCAAATGCAGGTGTTTAAAATCTTCTTAACATTATTATTTTTTTTAATCGTCTACTAATCTGAAGAGATAGGAATAAATGAAAAGCTGTTTCAAATACTGCTTTTACAAGCTGCTTTAACATAAATATCCTTTCTATAGCTCTTGAACACAAACTAAACAAAATAATACAGTTTCTAGGTTGCTTGGTCCAAAAGATCTGACATCAAAAAAACTGGGTGCAAGTTTGGGCTCCCCAGTACGGGAAAGACAGGGTGCTCCTGGAGCAAGGCCAGAGAAAGGCCACCACGATGAGTAAGGGACTGGAGCATCTCTCATACAAGGAGAGAAAGAGAGAGCGGGGCCCATTCAGCCTGCACAAGAGAAGGCTCAGGGGCAATCTTACCCCTGTGTTTAAATACCTGCTGATGGGAGGCAGCAAAGACAACAGAGTCAGACACTTCTCAGTGGTGCTCAGTGACAGGGCAGAAAGGCCCTGGGCACAAACTGAAACACAGGAAGGTCCGCCTGAATGTGGGAAAACTTCTTCACGAAGAGGGGGACTGAGGGCCGGACCAGCTTGCCCAGACAGCTTGTGGATTCTCCCTCCTGGCAGCTATTCCAAACTGGACTGGTCACAGGCATGGACTGCCTGCTCTAGCAGACCCTGCTTTATCTTGGGAGTTGGGTGAGATGAACTCCAAAGAGGCCTTCCAACACGTTGTTTAGGCAGGAAGGTCCAAGAGACTCTCTGCAAAACTGGTCACCACTAGCCCTTTGCCACTAGACGCAGTGGCTGCCAACCTGACTTGCTAAGAAGAGAAGGGAGAAGGGCAGCAGAGGTGAATTATACAATACCATGGAACCGCACTGTCGTGGCTTACTACAACAACAAGCATCCCTTTCTGAATACCAAATTGCCTTTGTTCTAAGCTGAATACTAAACGCACCCAATAAAAGTAAAGAACTGCTTCAGGAATGACTGGGTATATTATAGACAACCAACTGCTCATGCTTGCAGCCCCTAGCACAAGCTAAATATTAGAGGTATAGAAACTGGATAAATAGCAATGAGTTCTGCTCATGCTTCTCTAATTGTTTTACCAGCCCAAGCAGTAGATTTTGCTGACTTTCCAAACCAGTTTAAGACCTACAAGGTGTCAGGTTTCTGGGAAGCTTATATGGGACAGGATTGACATTTGGACTGCTGCGCCTTCTTGCTAAATGGTGCTCTCAGCGCCCCAATTCCTCTGCTCTGCATGCCTCCACAAAGCTGAGGGCAATCGTTCAGCATTTGCGCAATGTGCGGCTCTCTTGACCACTCTTCCACGGACTTACCCTGACAGGTGCTCGTGTACAGAAGAGAGCTGCTTCAATCCACATTGCCCATGTGTGGGCATACACAACCAGGCCTCAGAAGGAGAGCAGGGAAGTGTGCTTTATGAAACTATCCAGCTCAGATAGGAGACTTATGCCACACTGTCCGTCTGATTGGTATCAACCACTGCAAATAAGACACTAAGGAGGTGGCAGATTAGGTTCTTGGAGATTTACAGCTGTGGTCTGGTCTGACAAAAACAAACATTGAAACAGAAGGGTGGGCTGCATGAAAAAGACACTATTTCCCACACAAAAATGTTCACCGCAAAGAGCAAAGAACGCAAAGAGGTCCTTCCAGAAGAGGCAATCATTCAGAAAAGAATTAAATAGCAATCACGCACATTTTAAGCTTTCCTTTTCCAAGGCTATAAACTAGACTATTGTGTACAAGAAAGTGAACACACACAAGTCTCAGTGAAGCCTTATAACTTCTCAGATCTCACCGCCAGCCGCAGTAATAGAGGTAATAGTGCCAGAGACGAGGCAAAGATAAAGTTCATGACTTGATGGATCTGCGCGCGCACCCAGCTGTGCACTCATGCGCGTGTCTCTCCATATACATGCAACTTTCTATGTGTGCAAGGACATCTGGTAACTGCAAGCAACGCAACGCTGGTGTTGCTCTCAGTGACATATGAAAAGGGACAGTAAAGAAAAGAATTATTTTGCTCTTCTGCGGTCTTATTAACCAGAAATCTTTAAAGCATTTTAATTTTAATTTGAAAGCAATTTTCCATGTGTCAGAGAGAAAAGGATTGCTTACATTGTTGGTAGGTCTAATGACAGCCAATAGCTTTAAGGTAGCTGTGACAAAGGTAGAGGTCACAACTTGATGGATTTGCGCGCACACCCTAGTAGCTCTAATCTTTAGATCAGTATCTTTGTGAGACTGCCATTTCCCCCGGTTGATATTCCACTTTTTTAAAACAATTACTGCTTCCCCTGATCTCTCCTAGTCTATCTTCAAGCAAAGCAGTGACCAGACAGGCAGTACTCGCAGCACTGGCAACACCATCAAGGCACTTGATGTCATCCATCCTTCTCTGTAGCTGTGACACTGTAAAATGCAACACAAGGGGGTAAAAGAGAAGGCTCTGTGGATCATCTGAAAGCAAGCCGCCTCTTGGGAATGCTGAACGAGCCCAGGTCCCTCCACGTCCCCTCCTGTGCCACAAAGGTGCTGCAGCACCTGAGCACCTCTGTGGCCCTGTGCTGGACTCCGCCAGTCTGTCAGGCATCTTGGTGGTGGGGAAAGCCCAAAGCCGACACTGCAATCCGGAGAAACTCTGCCAGGTGCCAAAGAGGGAGGCAAATAAAAATCTTAGCCGTTTGAGCAAGCTAGCCCTAAGGAAGCCGTTAGGCAGGAAGGCACTCCCTGCCGGAGGCCAGCACATCTTCCTGCTGGAATGGAAGCCCTTTGCTTCTCCAGGGGAGCACAGCTCCTTCGATCGATACGGTGCTCTTATCTGTGCACCTCCAAGGAGGGCCTTGCACCATGTTCAGCCCGGCGTTAGGTAGCTGAAGAGCGAAGGAGCTGGAGACAGCTACTGCCATCCACCTTCTTGAACTACCGACCGAAAACGCCCCCTCCGGGCGCTCAGAGACCTCGGCACCCCCCGCCACACTGCCCCGTCCCCGCGGCGCAGCAGCCCCAAGGGAGCCAGGGCCTCTCATCGCCTCTCCCTCGGGGCTCAGGGCTGAAGACAGGCCACGTCTTCAGGTCCCAGGAGTGTGGGGCAGGAAAGAAGGGCTCGCACAACACTCGATACTCAGGAGTTCTTTTATTTAATGTTATTTATTGGTCCATGGTGGTTGGCTGGTCTTGGTGAACAGTCTGCAGATGGCTCCTTCTGCAGCCCCTTCATCATGACGATCTGAGAAAGGGGTAGGAGAGGAGGAAAGGGGAGGGGAGGGAAGGGGGGAACCGGCTGCTGCATGCTGCGCCCATAGGTGTTCTTTGGTCACGCAGTCCCTCAGGTTGATCTTCTGCCGAGGGACTGGTGGCCGGGCGCAGCTGGGTGGCCGTAGGGGGCCCAGGCTCTCCTGGGATGCCTCTGCCGAGGTGTTTTGCGGCAGGGCATCCCAGGCGCCAGGGCCTTCATGCAGGATCCACCTCCATCGGCTCCTCGTCAGACAGAGGTGGATCCACCTCCATCTCCTCGGGATATTCTTCGGGAGCGTCAACTTCCATGGGTTCTTCTAGCATCCTCCTTGGCCACCTGCTGTTACCATGTACGACTCTCAAGATCTTATCCAAGAATTCTTTTCTTCTCGGTCGCCTCCTTTGAACACCCCTGAGGGCAGCCACCGGTTTCATTTTCCAGAAAAAGGGTATCAACCACCACGCGCTAAACCACCACCACCACCAGAGCCAGAGCCTCAGCGAGCTCGGGGCCAGCGCCAGCGCTCCCGCTTTTATACGGGCAATGGCAGTGTTCTGGGGGTGCGTCACAATGATACGTGACGTGACATCAACAGTGGTGGTCTGGAGGTGGGTTCCTGTGATGTCACGTCACGTATCATTGTGACGCAGTTCCAGAACACTGCCATTGCCCCTATAAAAGCGGGAGCGCTGGCGCTGGCCCCGAGCTCGCTGAGGCTCTGGCTCTGGTGGTGGTGGTGGTTTAGCGCGTGGTGGTTGATACCCTTTTTCTGGAAAATGAAACCGGTGGCTGCCCTCAGGGGTGTTCAAAGGAGGCGACCGAGAAGAAAAGAATTCTTGGATAAGATCTTGAGAGTCGTACATGGTAACAGCAGGTGGCCAAGGAGGATGCTAGAAGAACCCATGGAAGTTGACGCTCCCGAAGAATATCCCGAGGAGATGGAGGTGGATCCACCTCTGTCTGACGAGGAGCCGATGGAGGTGGATCCTGCATGAAGGCCCTGGCGCCTGGGATGCCCTGCCGCAAAACACCTCGGCAGAGGCATCCCAGGAGAGCCTGGGCCCCCTACGGCCACCCAGCTGCGCCCGGCCACCAGTCCCTCGGCAGAAGATCAACCTGAGGGACTGCGTGGCCAAAGAACACCTATGGGCGCAGCATGCAGCAGCCGGTTCCCCCCTTCCCTCCCCTCCCCTTTCCTCCTCTCCTACCCCTTTCTCAGATCGTCATGATGAAGGGGCTGCAGAAGGAGCCATCTGCAGACTGTTCACCAAGACCAGCCAACCACCATGGACCAATAAATAACATTAAATAAAAGAACTCCTGAGTATCGAGTGTTGTGCGAGCCCTTCTTTCCTGCCCCACACTCCTGGGACCTGAAGACGTGGCCTGTCTTCAGCCCTGAGCCCCGAGGGAGAGGCGATGAGAGGCCCTGGCTCCCTTGGGGCTGCTGCGCCGCGGGGACGGGGCAGTGTGGCGGGGGGTGCCGAGGTCTCTGAGCGCCCGGAGGGGGCGTTTTCGGTCGGTAGTTCAAGAAGGTGGATGGCAGTAGCTGTCTCCAGCTCCTTCGCTCTTCAGCTACCTAACGCCGGGCTGAACATGGTGCAAGGCCCTCCTTGGAGGTGCACAGATAAGAGCACCGTATCGATCGAAGGAGCTGTGCTCCCCTGGAGAAGCAAAGGGCTTCCATTCCAGCAGGAAGATGTGCTGGCCTCCGGCAGGGAGTGCCTTCCTGCCTAACGGCTTCCTTAGGGCTAGCTTGCTCAAACGGCTAAGATTTTTATTTGCCTCCCTCTTTGGCACCTGGCAGAGTTTCTCTGGATTGCAGTGTCGGCTTTGGGCTTTCCCCGCCACCAAGATGCCTGACAGACCGGCGGAGCCCAGCACAGGGCCACAGAGGTGCTCAGGTGCTGCAGCACCTTTGTGGCACAGGAGGGGATGTGGAGGGACCTGGGCTCATTCAGCATTCCCAAGAGGCGGCTTCCTTTCAGATGATCCACAGACTTCCCTTTTACCTCTGTGTATTTTGGGCTCCTTTGAAGAACGTCATGGGTTAGGCCCCTAGAAGGAAGGAGGGGTCCAAGAGAAATAGTTAAGATTCAAATGTTACTTCTTCCAAGCTCAAAATTGGTGCATATCTGTGAGTAAGAACTCAGGCAAAGGGGCTGGAGACCTGCATGGATGAGAAAAGAACTGGCTAAACTCAAACAGAAGAAAGAAGTATACAAAAAAAAAGCGAGAGGCTGCTTGGGAGGACTAGAGGAATGTTGTCAGAGGGCACAGGGATGCAACGAGGAATGCCAAGGCCTGTTGGGAAATGAATCTTGCAATGGATGTGAAGGACAACAAGAAGGGCTTCTCCCAGTACACGAATAGCAAAAGGAAAACTAGGAATGATGTGGGTCTGCTGAATGCTCAGTGGGCTGTGTGGGCCCTGATGACAAAGGATGCAGAGAAATCAGAGTGACTGACTGGCTTCTTTGCCTCAGGCTTTACTTCTGAGGTCAGCCCTCAGGAATTTTGGACCCTGGAGAGGAAGCGTGGAGAAAGGCAGACTTTCCCTTGGCTAAGGAGGATCGGGTTGGAGATCATTTAGGCAGACTTGAAACACACAAGAGCTGAGGGAGCTGGTGGATATTATTGCTGGGCCACTCTCCATCAACTCTGAAAGCTCATGGAGAACAGGAGAGATGTTCTGAGAACTGGAAGAAGGCCAATGTCACTCCAGTCTTCAAAGAGGGCAAGCAGGAGGACCAGGGGAACTAGAGATCAGTCAGCCTTGCCTCCATGCCCGGGGAAGTGATGCAGCAGCTAGCTCATCCTGGATGTCGCTTGTAAGCATGTGGAGGACTAGAAGGTCATCATGTGGAGTGGTCTGCCTTTTTTTTTTTTTTTTTTTTTTTTTTTTTTGCCAAGCAGAAATCCTGCCTAATGAAGCTGAGAGCCTTCTGTGATGGAATGAGAGGCTAGGGAGATGAGGGCAGAGCAGTGCATGTTGTCTACCTTGACTTCAGGAAGCCTTTTGACACTCTCTGCCATAATGTCCACATTGGAAAGCTGAGGAGGTGTAAGTTAGGTGAGTGGACAGTGAAGCAGCCTGAGGAGTGGCTGAACTGGCAAAGCTCAGAGACCAGTCTTTAGTGGTACAATGTCTAGTTGGAGACCTGTGGCTAATAGGTATCCTCCAGGTCTCAGTACTGCATCCAGTCTTGTTTGACTCATTCATCAGTGACCCGAATGAAGGCACAGAGCTCACCTTCTGTGAGTTTGCTGATGACCTAAACCTGGAAGCAGTGGCTTATGCACCAGCATGCTGTGCTGCCATTCAGAGAGACCCGGGCAGGCTGGAGAGTGTTTGGAGAAGAAACTCATGATGTTCAGCAAAGGTAAGTGCAGGGACCTATACCTTAGGCAGGTATCATCCCATGTACCAGAACAGGTTGGGGGTTGAGCTGCTGGAAGGCAGCTCTGCAGAGAAGGACCTGGGAGTCCTGGTGGATAACAAGTTAACCATGGGCCAGCAAGGTGCCCTTGTGGCCAAGAAGACCAATGGTATGCAGGGTCGCACTAGGCAGAGCATTTTCAGCAGGTTGAGTGACAGTGATCCTTCCATCTACTCAGCCCTGGTGATGGGCTGAGGGACATGGAGCTACTGGAGAGAGTCCAGCATAGGGCTACGAAGATGATTAGGGGACTGGAGCACCTCTCCTCTGAGGAAAGTCTGAGAGAGCTGCACCTGTTCAGTCTGGCTGTTCAGCCTAGAGATGAGAAGGCTGAGAGGGGATCATATCAGTACATACAAATACCTTAAGGGAAGGTGTCAAGAGGCTGGGGCCCGACTATTTTCGGTGGTGCGCAACGACAGCAGAAGAGGCAATGGGCACAAATTCAAACACAGGAAGTTCCACCTGAAAATGAGGAAAAACTTCTTTACTCTGAGGATGACAGAGCACTGGAAGAGGCTGGTCATAGAGGTTGTACAGTCCCCTTTCCTGGAGATATTCAAAACCTGCCCAGACACCATTCTGTGCAACGTGCTCTAACCGACCCTGTTTGTGAGGGGAAGGGTGGGAGGTGGGCTAGGTAATCTCCAGAGGCCACTCAATCGTTCTGTGATTCTGTGACCTCTGGAGATCACTGAGTCCAACCCTCCCTGCACAAGCAGGGTCATCTAGCTGGGTCACCACATTGCACAGGACTGCATCCTCTCAGGTTTTGAACCCTTCCAACTTTAATCATTCTGCTGGTCATTCTGCTGGCCAAGACAGAGGGCTGTATAAGGATCCGTTTTCTCAACATCCTCCCTGTGCAGGCTTAGGCATCACACCCTGCAAGGGCATTCAGCAGGGTTGGGGCTGCATCTTTTGTCCTGCTCTTCACTATTCCTGGGAAGGTGGGAACTTTTCTCCCTAGCAGCACCCGGTCTCGAGCTGCCAGCCTGGCTCACAACAGGGACCTCTGGATGGCTACAGGTCCCAGAGGTGCTCACGGTCTCCACTTCCAGGACCAGCTGGGGAGTTGTCTTGGCCCACATCTGCACAGGACATGCAGCTGTCATCCCTGGAACAGCCAAGCATGGCACTTGCAAAGCCACAGCCACCTTCTGTCCATATGTATCTTCACCAGGAAGGCAAAGGCCACAACACAGCCACTCACCCTCCCATCACCAGCATCACCCAGGCTTTGGGACACATTTCTCTTTCTCTTTTAGGCAGGGAATACTTTGCTCCCCTTGCCCTGAAGCACAAGGCCTGGCCAAAAGAAAGAGGGAGCTCCCAAGGAAGGTCCCAAAAACCAGAGGAGAAGAGCCTCCCCTAGAAAGTCAGCCCAGTGCTAGTGCTCAGAGCAGAGCAGAGAGCAGCTTGGCTCCTCACCTCCTCCAAAGTGCCTCCGGGCGTCCAGCGTGCAGGGCCATGCTGAAGCTTGTCTCCCCAGCTTGGCTTCCTCCACCCTCCTTGTCCAGGGTAGAGCAGGATGGAAGCGGCTCTTACAGGCCCTTCCTGTACTCAGGGGACTGGTGCCACAGACACAGCTCCTGCTCAGCCCCCAGCAGGGACCTCCAGTCCCCCACCATGGGCCTCCAGCCCATGAGGCCCTCACAGCAGCAGCGCTCCTCCTGGCCCTGAGGGGTTGCTGTGATGCTGGCTCAGCCAAGAGCTCCTGTCGGAGAGGCAGCACATGCCCTTGGCCCACTTGTGCCTCCACGGTGCTCCCAGACAGGCTCAGAGACCAGCAGGGTCCCGCAGCTGAGAGACCCCTTCCCCTACACACACACCTGCCCCTGTGGGACCACCCCTATGCAGAGGGTGTCTGGGGGTTCTTGAGAGGTGCAAATCAAGTCATCTACTTCTGCCCTTTATATGTTCAGTCTCTGTGTCATATCATTTATAAAGACTAAATCTCAGGATTCAACGAGGAGGAGGCAAGGCTGTAAGTAGCCTTGCGACGATGGACTTCAGGAGGGCCAACTTTAGCCTCTTCAGAGACCTCCTCGGTAGAATCCCATGGGCTAGTGCTCTAGAAGGCAGGGGGGCCCAAGAGAGCTGGTTAGTTTTCAAGCAGCACTTCCTCCACGCCCAGCAACAGTGCATCCCTGTGTGTAGGAAGGCAGGCAGAGGGGGCAGGCGACCTGCGTGGATGAGCCGGGAGCTTGTGGCAATGCTCAAGCAGAAGGCGGCGGTATACAAAAGGTGGAAAAAAGGACAGGTCCCCTGGGAGAAATACAGGAACGTAGTCAGGGAATGCAGAGATGCGACAAGGAAAGCTAAGGCACGTCTGGAAGGCAAGCTGGCAAGGGACGTTAAAAATAACAAAAAAGAATTCTTCAAATACATTAACAGCAAAAGGAAGATCACGGAAAACGTGGGTGCGCTGGCGGACGGGATGGGCACCCTGGTTACAAATAACACAGAAAAAGCAGAGTTGCTCAATGCCTTCTTTGCTTCGGTGTTTACCAAGGGCAGCCCTTTAGAGCCCCAGGCCCTAGAGACAAGAGAAGAAGCGGGTGGAGAGGAAGACTTGCCCTGGGTAGAGGAAGATTGGGTCAGAGAGCACCTAAGGAAACTCGATACCCAAAAATCCATGGGCCCTGATGGGATGCACCCCAGAGTGCTGCGGGAGCTGGCAGATGCCATAGCTAAGCCGCTCTCCATCATCTTTGAAAGATCCTGGAGAACGGGGGAGGTGCCGGAAGACTGGAAGAAGGCCAATATCACGCCAGTCTTCAAAAAAGGCAAGAAGGAGGACCCAGGCAGCTACAGGCCAGTGAGCCTCACCTCCGTCCCTGGAAAAGTAATGGAACGGCTCATACTGTCTGTTGTCTCCAGGCACATGGAGGACAAGAAGGTGCTCAAGAGTAGCCAGCATGGTTTCACCAAGGGGAAATCTTGTTTGACTAACCTGATGATCTTGTATGATGGAATGACCAGCTGGATAGATGAGGGGAGAGCGGCAGATGTCGTCTATCTCGACTTCACCAAGGCTTTTGACACCATCCCTCACAACATCCTCCTGGGCAAGCTCCGGAAGTGTGGGATAGATGAGTGCACAGTGAGGTGGATTAGGAACTGCCTGGATGGCAGAGCTCAGACGGTGGTGATCAGCGGTCTAGAGTCTAGTTGGAGGCCTGTAGCTAGCGGGGTCCCCCAGGGGTCAGTCCTGGGTCCAGTCCTGTTCAATTTATTCGTCAATGACCTGGACGAAAGCACAGAGTGCTCCCTCAGCAAGTTTGCTGATGATACCAAACTGGGAGGAGTAGCTGATACCCCAGAGGACTGTGCTGACATCCAGAGGGACCTGAACAGACTGGACAACTGGTCGGTGAAAAACCTCATGCAATTCAACAAGGCCAAGTGCAAGGTTCTGCACCTGGGGAGGAATAACCCCAGACACCAGCACAGGCTGGGGACTGACCTTGTGGAGAGCAGCTCTGCGGAGAGGAACGTGGGCGTCATGGTGGACAAGTTGACCATGAGGCAGCAGTGTGCCCTCGTGGCCAAGAAGGCCAATGGGATCCTGGGGTGCATGAAGAAGAGCGTCTCCAGCAGGTCGAGGGAGGTGATCCTGCCCCTCCACTCAGCCTTGGTGAGGCCACATCTGGAGTATTGTGTCCAGTTCTGGGCCCCACAGTACAAGAGGGATGTGGAGCTGCTGGAGAGAGTCCAGAGCAGGGCTACAAGGATGATCAGGGGCCTGGAACATCTGCCCTATGAGGAGAAGCTGAGAGAGCTGGGCCTGTTCAGCCTGGAGAAGAGAAGGCTGAGAGGGGATCTAATTAGTGTTTATAAGTACCTCAAGGGAGGCAGTGAGGAGGATGGTGCTGGCCTCTTTTCACTGGTAGCCACCGACAGAACTAGAGGTAATGGCCACAAACTGAAACACCAAAAGTTCCACAGGAACTTAAGGAAAAATTTCCTTACAGGGAGGCTGACAGAGCACTGGAACAGGCTGTCCGGAGAGGTTGTGGAGTCTCCTTCTCTGGAGATCTTCCAAACCCGCTTGGACGCAGTCCTGTGCCACGTGCTTTAGGTGACCCGGCGTGTGCGGGGGGGTTGGACTAGATGACCTCTGGAAGTCCCTTCCAACCTTAAGCATTCTATGATTCTTTGACTCCTGTCCTCCTCAATCCCCAGATCCTTTTGGACAGAGAAGCCTCCTAGCAGCCTGTAGGGTATCCCACCTCAAATACAAGACTCAGCCATTCCCTTGGTTGAGCTTCGTGAGGTCCCTCTCAGCCCGTTTCTCCAGCCTGCACAGCTCCCTCTGAACATCAGCCACTGTCCTCCACACTGTTCCCTCTCAGCTTGCTGACATCTGCAAACCTGCCCACTCAGCCCTCCACCCTACCTTCCAGGCCTTTAAAGACAACCTTCAACTGGGAACTGCTCCCTGCCTTGATCCCCAAGAGACACTCCCACTTACTGGCTGCCACGGGGACTTTGCAGCACTCCTCACAACTCCAAGCACAGCAGTGCAGCTAGGTTTCCACCTCTCTTAGAGTCTACTCAGGCAGCTGAAATCTCACTAATTTGGCAATAAGGAGCATCAGCTGCAAGGCCTTGCTAAAGGCAAGATATACTAACTGCATCCACTGTCTTCCCCGGTCCACAGGGCCTGTCACTTCATCAGAGAAAGTAAGGAAGTAGCTCAAACATGACTTGCCCTTGCTAAATCCATGCTTGCTCCTCCAAACCACCATCTTATCCTCCACGTGTTCAGAAATGGCTTCCGAGAAACTTTGCTTCTGTGATTCTGCGCTTCCGATTCTGTGATTTGCTCGTTTATTTTGGAGCTGCACAACGCTGGGTGCACCGTCCCAACGCACCCTCCCAACCTTCCAATTTCCTCTTTTCATATTCGATATCTTTCCAAGTACATCCCTCTTGCACTGCTTGGTTAGTAGTTTACATGCAGTTCTCACACTTCTTACTCAACATAGCCACTGTTACACACGCTCAGGGGAAGAGTCTTTACCTGGGTGAGGGTCTTTTTGACCTAGAGATGCGATTTTTAGTATTAAAACAGAGTTCACTTAAGGATTCATGGGCTTTGGTTTTCCTGCCAAGTTTGCAACATGTAAAAAATGTATCCAATAACGTCTCCTTATGGCCTTGCAGTTCCAGGGTATCCTTGGTTAAGGAATGACAACCTTCCATCATACCAAAATACGCAGGACCCCAGTTCAGACAAAGTAAGTCATCCTTCAACATTACGACAGGTTGAGAGAATATCTTATCCAAATGCAGGTGTTTAAAATCTTCTTAACATTATTATTTTTTTTAATCGTCTACTAATCTGAAGAGATAGGAATAAATGAAAAGCTGTTTCAAATACTGCTTTTACAAGCTGCTTTAACATAAATATCCTTTCTATAGCTCTTGAACACAAACTAAACAAAATAATACAGTTTCTAGGTTGCTTGGTCCAAAAGATCTGACATCAAAAAAACTGGGTGCAAGTTTGGGCTCCCCAGTACGGGAAAGACAGGGTGCTCCTGGAGCAAGGCCAGAGAAAGGCCACCACGATGAGTAAGGGACTGGAGCATCTCTCATACAAGGAGAGAAAGAGAGAGCGGGGCCCATTCAGCCTGCACAAGAGAAGGCTCAGGGGCATTCTTACCCCTGTGTTTAAATACCTGCTGATGGGAGGCAGCAAAGACAACAGAGCCAGACACTTCTCAGTGGTGCTCAGTGACAGGGCAGAAAGGCCCTGGGCACAAACTGAAACACAGGAAGGTCCGCCTGAATGTGGGAAAACTTCTTCACGAAGAGGGGGACTGAGGGCCGGACCAGCTTGCCCAGACAGCTTGTGGATTCTCCCTCCTGGCAGCTATTCCAAACTGGACTGGTCACAGGCATGGACTGCCTGCTCTAGCAGACCCTGCTTTATCTTGGGAGTTGGGTGAGATGAACTCCAAAGAGGCCTTCCAACACGTTGTTTAGGCAGGAAGGTCCAAGAGACTCTCTGCAAAACTGGTCACCACTAGCCCTTTGCCACTAGACGCAGTGGCTGCCAACCTGACTTGCTAAGAAGAGAAGGGAGAAGGGCAGCAGAGGTGAATTATACAATACCATGGAACCGCACTGTCGTGGCTTACTACAACAACAAGCATCCCTTTCTGAATACCAAATTGCCTTTGTTCTAAGCTGAATACTAAACGCACCCAATAAAAGTAAAGAACTGCTTCAGGAATGACTGGGTATATTATAGACAACCAACTGCTCATGCTTGCAGCCCCTAGCACAAGCTAAATATTAGAGGTATAGAAACTGGATAAATAGCAATGAGTTCTGCTCATGCTTCTCTAATTGTTTTACCAGCCCAAGCAGTAGATTTTGCTGACTTTCCAAACCAGTTTAAGACCTACAAGGTGTCAGGTTTCTGGGAAGCTTATATGGGACAGGATTGACATTTGGACTGCTGCGCCTTCTTGCTAAATGGTGCTCTCAGCGCCCCAATTCCTCTGCTCTGCATGCCTCCACAAAGCTGAGGGCAATCGTTCAGCATTTGCGCAATGTGCGGCTCTCTTGACCACTCTTCCACGGACTTACCCTGACAGGTGCTCGTGTACAGAAGAGAGCTGCTTCAATCCACATTGCCCATGTGTGGGCATACACAACCAGGCCTCAGAAGGAGAGCAGGGAAGTGTGCTTTATGAAACTATCCAGCTCAGATAGGAGACTTATGCCACACTGTCCGTCTGATTGGTATCAACCACTGCAAATAAGACACTAAGGAGGTGGCAGATTAGGTTCTTGGAGATTTACAGCTGTGGTCTGGTCTGACAAAAACAAACATTGAAACAGAAGGGTGGGCTGCATGAAAAAGACACTATTTCCCACACAAAAATGTTCACCGCAAAGAGCAAAGAACGCAAAGAGGTCCTTCCAGAAGAGGCAATCATTCAGAAAAGAATTAAATAGCAATCACGCACATTTTAAGCTTTCCTTTTCCAAGGCTATAAACTAGACTATTGTGTACAAGAAAGTGAACACACACAAGTCTCAGTGAAGCCTTATAACTTCTCAGATCTCACCGCCAGCCGCAGTAATAGAGGTAATAGTGCCAGAGACGAGGCAAAGATAAAGTTCATGACTTGATGGATCTGCGCGCGCACCCAGCTGTGCACTCATGCGCGTGTCTCTCCATATACATGCAACTTTCTATGTGTGCAAGGACATCTGGTAACTGCAAGCAACGCAACGCTGGTGTTGCTCTCAGTGACATATGAAAAGGGACAGTAAAGAAAAGAATTATTTTGCTCTTCTGCGGTCTTATTAACCAGAAATCTTTAAAGCATTTTAATTTTAATTTGAAAGCAATTTTCCATGTGTCAGAGAGAAAAGGATTGCTTACATTGTTGGTAGGTCTAATGACAGCCAATAGCTTTAAGGTAGCTGTGACAAAGGTAGAGGTCACAACTTGATGGATTTGCGCGCACACCCTAGTAGCTCTAATCTTTAGATCAGTATCTTTGTGAGACTGCCATTTCCCCCGGTTGATATTCCACTTTTTTAAAACAATTACTGCTTCCCCTGATCTCTCCTAGTCTATCTTCAAGCAAAGCAGTGACCAGACAGGCAGTACTCGCAGCACTGGCAACACCATCAAGGCACTTGATGTCATCCATCCTTCTCTGTAGCTGTGACACTGTAAAATGCAACACAAAGGGGTAAAAGAGAAGGCTCTGTGGATCATCTGAAAGCAAGCCGCCTCTTGGGAATGCTGAACGAGCCCAGGTCCCTCCACGTCCCCTCCTGTGCCACAAAGGTGCTGCAGCACCTGAGCACCTCTGTGGCCCTGTGCTGGACTCCGCCAGTCTGTCAGGCATCTTGGTGGTGGGGAAAGCCCAAAGCCGACACTGCAATCCGGAGAAACTCTGCCAGGTGCCAAAGAGGGAGGCAAATAAAAATCTTAGCCGTTTGAGCAAGCTAGCCCTAAGGAAGCCGTTAGGCAGGAAGGCACTCCCTGCCGGAGGCCAGCACATCTTCCTGCTGGAATGGAAGCCCTTTGCTTCTCCAGGGGAGCACAGCTCCTTCGATCGATACGGTGCTCTTATCTGTGCACCTCCAAGGAGGGCCTTGCACCATGTTCAGCCCGGCGTTAGGTAGCTGAAGAGCGAAGGAGCTGGAGACAGCTACTGCCATCCACCTTCTTGAACTACCGACCGAAAACGCCCCCTCCGGGCGCTCAGAGACCTCGGCACCCCCCGCCACACTGCCCCGTCCCCGCGGCGCAGCAGCCCCAAGGGAGCCAGGGCCTCTCATCGCCTCTCCCTCGGGGCTCAGGGCTGAAGACAGGCCACGTCTTCAGGTCCCAGGAGTGTGGGGCAGGAAAGAAGGGCTCGCACAACACTCGATACTCAGGAGTTCTTTTATTTAATGTTATTTATTGGTCCATGGTGGTTGGCTGGTCTTGGTGAACAGTCTGCAGATGGCTCCTTCTGCAGCCCCTTCATCATGACGATCTGAGAAAGGGGTAGGAGAGGAGGAAAGGGGAGGGGAGGGAAGGGGGGAACCGGCTGCTGCATGCTGCGCCCATAGGTGTTCTTTGGCCACGCAGTCCCTCAGGTTGATCTTCTGCCGAGGGACTGGTGGCCGGGCGCAGCTGGGTGGCCGTAGGGGGCCCAGGCTCTCCTGGGATGCCTCTGCCGAGGTGTTTTGCGGCAGGGCATCCCAGGCGCCAGGGCCTTCATGCAGGATCCACCTCCATCGGCTCCTCGTCAGACAGAGGTGGATCCACCTCCATCTCCTCGGGATATTCTTCGGGAGCGTCAACTTCCATGGGTTCTTCTAGCATCCTCCTTGGCCACCTGCTGTTACCATGTACGACTCTCAAGATCTTATCCAAGAATTCTTTTCTTCTCGGTCGCCTCCTTTGAACACCCCTGAGGGCAGCCACCGGTTTCATTTTCCAGAAAAAGGGTATCAACCACCACGCGCTAAACCACCACCACCACCAGAGCCAGAGCCTCAGCGAGCTCGGGGCCAGCGCCAGCGCTCCCGCTTTTATAGGGGCAATGGCAGTGTTCTGGGGGTGCGTCACAATGATACGTGACGTGACATCACAGGAACCCACCTCCAGACCACCACTGTTGATGTCACGTCACGTATCATTGTGACGCACCCCCAGAACACTGCCATTGCCCCTATAAAAGCGGGAGCGCTGGCGCTGGCCCCGAGCTCGCTGAGGCTCTGGCTCTGGTGGTGGTGGTGGTTTAGCGCGTGGTGGTTGATACCCTTTTTCTGGAAAATGAAACCGGTGGCTGCCCTCAGGGGTGTTCAAAGGAGGCGACCGAGAAGAAAAGAATTCTTGGATAAGATCTTGAGAGTCGTACATGGTAACAGCAGGTGGCCAAGGAGGATGCTAGAAGAACCCATGGAAGTTGACGCTCCCGAAGAATATCCCGAGGAGATGGAGGTGGATCCACCTCTGTCTGACGAGGAGCCGATGGAGGTGGATCCTGCATGAAGGCCCTGGCGCCTGGGATGCCCTGCCGCAAAACACCTCGGCAGAGGCATCCCAGGAGAGCCTGGGCCCCCTACGGCCACCCAGCTGCGCCCGGCCACCAGTCCCTCGGCAGAAGATCAACCTGAGGGACTGCGTGGCCAAAGAACACCTATGGGCGCAGCATGCAGCAGCCGGTTCCCCCCTTCCCTCCCCTCCCCTTTCCTCCTCTCCTACCCCTTTCTCAGATCGTCATGATGAAGGGGCTGCAGAAGGAGCCATCTGCAGACTGTTCACCAAGACCAGCCAACCACCATGGACCAATAAATAACATTAAATAAAAGAACTCCTGAGTATCGAGTGTTGTGCGAGCCCTTCTTTCCTGCCCCACACTCCTGGGACCTGAAGACGTGGCCTGTCTTCAGCCCTGAGCCCCGAGGGAGAGGCGATGAGAGGCCCTGGCTCCCTTGGGGCTGCTGCGCCGCGGGGACGGGGCAGTGTGGCGGGGGGTGCCGAGGTCTCTGAGCGCCCGGAGGGGGCGTTTTCGGTCGGTAGTTCAAGAAGGTGGATGGCAGTAGCTGTCTCCAGCTCCTTCGCTCTTCAGCTACCTAACGCCGGGCTGAACATGGTGCAAGGCCCTCCTTGGAGGTGCACAGATAAGAGCACCGTATCGATCGAAGGAGCTGTGCTCCCCTGGAGAAGCAAAGGGCTTCCATTCCAGCAGGAAGATGTGCTGGCCTCCGGCAGGGAGTGCCTTCCTGCCTAACGGCTTCCTTAGGGCTAGCTTGCTCAAACGGCTAAGATTTTTATTTGCCTCCCTCTTTGGCACCTGGCAGAGTTTCTCTGGATTGCAGTGTCGGCTTTGGGCTTTCCCCGCCACCAAGATGCCTGACAGACCGGCGGAGCCCAGCACAGGGCCACAGAGGTGCTCAGGTGCTGCAGCACCTTTGTGGCACAGGAGGGGATGTGGAGGGACCTGGGCTCATTCAGCATTCCCAAGAGGCGGCTTCCTTTCAGATGATCCACAGACTTCCCTTTTACCTCTGTGTATTTTGGGCTCCTTTGAAGAACGTCATGGGTTAGGCCCCTAGAAGGAAGGAGGGGTCCAAGAGAAATAGTTAAGATTCAAATGTTACTTCTTCCAAGCTCAAAATTGGTGCATATCTGTGAGTAAGAACTCAGGCAAAGGGGCTGGAGACCTGCATGGATGAGAAAAGAACTGGCTAAACTCAAACAGAAGAAAGAAGTATACAAAAAAAAAGCGAGAGGCTGCTTGGGAGGACTAGAGGAATGTTGTCAGAGGGCACAGGGATGCAACGAGGAATGCCAAGGCCTGTTGGGAAATGAATCTTGCAATGGATGTGAAGGACAACAAGAAGGGCTTCTCCCAGTACACGAATAGCAAAAGGAAAACTAGGAATGATGTGGGTCTGCTGAATGCTCAGTGGGCTGTGTGGGCCCTGATGACAAAGGATGCAGAGAAATCAGAGTGACTGACTGGCTTCTTTGCCTCAGGCTTTACTTCTGAGGTCAGCCCTCAGGAATTTTGGACCCTGGAGAGGAAGCGTGGAGAAAGGCAGACTTTCCCTTGGCTAAGGAGGATCGGGTTGGAGATCATTTAGGCAGACTTGAAACACACAAGAGCTGAGGGAGCTGGTGGATATTATTGCTGGGCCACTCTCCATCAACTCTGAAAGCTCATGGAGAACAGGAGAGATGTTCTGAGAACTGGAAGAAGGCCAATGTCACTCCAGTCTTCAAAGAGGGCAAACAGGAGGACCAGGGGAACTAGAGATCAGTCAGCCTTGCCTCCATGCCCGGGGAAGTGATGCAGCAGCTAGCTCATCCTGGATGTCGCTTGTAAGCATGTGGAGGACTAGAAGGTCATCATGTGGAGTGGTCTGCCTTTTTTTTTTTTTTTTTTTTTTGCCAAGCAGAAATCCTGCCTAATGAAGCTGAGAGCCTTCTGTGATGGAATGAGAGGCTAGGGAGATGAGGGCAGAGCAGTGCATGTTGTCTACCTTGACTTCAGGAAGCCTTTTGACACTCTCTGCCATAATGTCCACATTGGAAAGCTGAGGAGGTGTAAGTTAGGTGAGTGGACAGTGAAGCAGCCTGAGGAGTGGCTGAACTGGCAAAGCTCAGAGACCAGTCTTTAGTGGTACAATGTCTAGTTGGAGACCTGTGGCTAATAGGTATCCTCCAGGTCTCAGTACTGCATCCAGTCTTGTTTGACTCATTCATCAGTGACCCGAATGAAGGCACAGAGCTCACCTTCTGTGAGTTTGCTGATGACCTAAACCTGGAAGCAGTGGCTTATGCACCAGCATGCTGTGCTGCCATTCAGAGAGACCCGGGCAGGCTGGAGAGTGTTTGGAGAAGAAACTCATGATGTTCAGCAAAGGTAAGTGCAGGGACCTATACCTTAGGCAGGTATCATCCCATGTACCAGAACAGGTTGGGGGTTGAGCTGCTGGAAGGCAGCTCTGCAGAGAAGGACCTGGGAGTCCTGGTGGATAACAAGTTAACCATGGGCCAGCAAGGTGCCCTTGTGGCCAAGAAGACCAATGGTATGCAGGGTCGCACTAGGCAGAGCATTTTCAGCAGGTTGAGTGACAGTGATCCTTCCATCTACTCAGCCCTGGTGATGGGCTGAGGGACATGGAGCTACTGGAGAGAGTCCAGCATAGGGCTACGAAGATGATTAGGGGACTGGAGCACCTCTCCTCTGAGGAAAGTCTGAGAGAGCTGCACCTGTTCAGTCTGGCTGTTCAGCCTAGAGATGAGAAGGCTGAGAGGGGATCATATCAGTACATACAAATACCTTAAGGGAAGGTGTCAAGAGGCTGGGGCCCGACTATTTTCGGTGGTGCGCAACGACAGCAGAAGAGGCAATGGGCACAAATTCAAACACAGGAAGTTCCACCTGAAAATGAGGAAAAACTTCTTTACTCTGAGGATGACAGAGCACTGGAAGAGGCTGGTCATAGAGGTTGTACAATCCCCTTTCCTGGAGATATTCAAAACCTGCCCAGACACCATTCTGTGCAACGTGCTCTAACCGACCCTGTTTGTGAGGGGAAGGGTGGGAGGTGGGCTAGGTAATCTCCAGAGGCCACTCAATCGTTCTGTGATTCTGTGACCTCTGGAGATCACTGAGTCCAACCCTCCCTGCACAAGCAGGGTCATCTAGCTGGGTCACCACATTGCACAGGACTGCATCCTCTCAGGTTTTGAACCCTTCCAACTTTAATCATTCTGCTGGTCATTCTGCTGGCCAAGACAGAGGGCTGTATAAGGATCCGTTTTCTCAACATCCTCCCTGTGCAGGCTTAGGCATCACACCCTGCAAGGGCATTCAGCAGGGTTGGGGCTGCATCTTTTGTCCTGCTCTTCACTATTCCTGGGAAGGTGGGAACTTTTCTCCCTAGCAGCACCCGGTCTCGAGCTGCCAGCCTGGCTCACAACAGGGACCTCTGGATGGCTACAGGTCCCAGAGGTGCTCACGGTCTCCACTTCCAGGACCAGCTGGGGAGTTGTCTTGGCCCACATCTGCACAGGACATGCAGCTGTCATCCCTGGAACAGCCAAGCATGGCACTTGCAAAGCCACAGCCACCTTCTGTCCATATGTATCTTCACCAGGAAGGCAAAGGCCACAACACAGCCACTCACCCTCCCATCACCAGCATCACCCAGGCTTTGGGACACATTTCTCTTTCTCTTTTAGGCAGGGAATACTTTGCTCCCCTTGCCCTGAAGCACAAGGCCTGGCCAAAAGAAAGAGGGAGCTCCCAAGGAAGGTCCCAAAAACCAGAGGAGAAGAGCCTCCCCTAGAAAGTCAGCCCAGTGCTAGTGCTCAGAGCAGAGCAGAGAGCAGCTTGGCTCCTCACCTCCTCCAAAGTGCCTCCGGGCGTCCAGCGTGCAGGGCCATGCTGAAGCTTGTCTCCCCAGCTTGGCTTCCTCCACCCTCCTTGTCCAGGGTAGAGCAGGATGGAAGCGGCTCTTACAGGCCCTTCCTGTACTCAGGGGACTGGTGCCACAGACACAGCTCCTGCTCAGCCCCCAGCAGGGACCTCCAGTCCCCCACCATGGGCCTCCAGCCCATGAGGCCCTCACAGCAGCAGCGCTCCTCCTGGCCCTGAGGGGTTGCTGTGATGCTGGCTCAGCCAAGAGCTCCTGTCGGAGAGGCAGCACATGCCCTTGGCCCACTTGTGCCTCCACGGTGCTCCCAGACAGGCTCAGAGACCAGCAGGGTCCCGCAGCTGAGAGACCCCTTCCCCTACACACACACCTGCCCCTGTGGGACCACCCCTATGCAGAGGGTGTCTGGGGGTTCTTGAGAGGTGCAAATCAAGTCATCTACTTCTGCCCTTTATATGTTCAGTCTCTGTGTCATATCATTTATAAAGACTAAATCTCAGGATTCAACGAGGAGGAGGCAAGGCTGTAAGTAGCCTTGCGACGATGGACTTCAGGAGGGCCAACTTTAGCCTCTTCAGAGACCTCCTCGGTAGAATCCCATGGGCTAGTGCTCTAGAAGGCAGGGGGGCCCAAGAGAGCTGGTTAGTTTTCAAGCAGCACTTCCTCCACGCCCAGCAACAGTGCATCCCTGTGTGTAGGAAGGCAGGCAGAGGGGGCAGGCGACCTGCGTGGATGAGCCGGGAGCTTGTGGCAATGCTCAAGCAGAAGGCGGCGGTATACAAAAGGTGGAAAAAAGGACAGGTCCCCTGGGAGAAATACAGGAACGTAGTCAGGGAACGCAGAGATGCGACAAGGAAAGCTAAGGCACGTCTGGAAGGCAAGCTGGCAAGGGACGTTAAAAATAACAAAAAAGAATTCTTCAAATACATTAACAGCAAAAGGAAGATCACGGAAAACGTGGGTGCGCTGGCGGACGGGATGGGCACCCTGGTTACAAATAACACAGAAAAAGCAGAGTTGCTCAATGCCTTCTTTGCTTCGGTGTTTACCAAGGGCAGCCCTTTAGAGCCCCAGGCCCTAGAGACAAGAGAAGAAGCGGGTGGAGAGGAAGACTTGCCCTGGGTAGAGGAAGATTGGGTCAGAGAGCACCTAAGGAAACTCGATACCCAAAAATCCATGGGCCCTGATGGGATGCACCCCAGAGTGCTGCGGGAGCTGGCAGATGCCATAGCTAAGCCGCTCTCCATCATCTTTGAAAGATCCTGGAGAACGGGGGAGGTGCCGGAAGACTGGAAGAAGGCCAATATCACGCCAGTCTTCAAAAAAGGCAAGAAGGAGGACCCAGGCAGCTACAGGCCAGTGAGCCTCACCTCCGTCCCTGGAAAAGTAATGGAACGGCTCATACTGTCTGTTGTCTCCAGGCACATGGAGGACAAGAAGGTGCTCAAGAGTAGCCAGCATGGTTTCACCAAGGGGAAATCTTGTTTGACTAACCTGATGATCTTCTATGATGGAATGACCAGCTGGATAGATGAGGGGAGAGCGGCAGATGTCGTCTATCTCGACTTCACCAAGGCTTTTGACACCATCCCTCACAACATCCTCCTGGGCAAGCTCCGGAAGTGTGGGATAGATGAGTGCACAGTGAGGTGGATTAGGAACTGCCTGGATGGCAGAGCTCAGACGGTGGTGATCAGCGGTCTAGAGTCTAGTTGGAGGCCTGTAGCTAGCGGGGTCCCCCAGGGGTCAGTCCTAGGTCCAGTCCTGTTCAATTTATTCGTCAATGACCTGGACGAAAGCACAGAGTGCTCCCTCAGCAAGTTTGCTGATGATACCAAACTGGGAGGAGTAGCTGATACCCCAGAGGACTGTGCTGACATCCAGAGGGACCTGAACAGACTGGACAACTGGTCGGTGAAAAACCTCATGCAATTCAACAAGGCCAAGTGCAAGGTCCTGCACCTGGGGAGGAATAACCCCAGACACCAGTACAGGCTGGGGACTGACCTTCTGGAGAGCAGCTCTGCGGAGAAAGACCTGGGTGTCATGGTGGATGATAAGTTGACCATGAGGCAGCAGTGTGCCCTCGTGGCCAAGAAGGCCAATGGAATCCTGGGCTGCATTAAGAAGAGCATCTCCAGCAGGTCGAGGGAGGTGATCCTGCCCCTCTACTCAGCCCTGGTGAGGCCGCATCTGGAGTATTGTGTCCAGTTCTGGGCTCCACAGTACAAGAGGGATGTGAAGCTTCCGGAGAGAGTCCAGCGAAGGGCCACAAGGATGATCAGGGGCCTGGAACATCTGCCCTATGAGGAGAGGCTGAGGGAGCTGGGCCTGTTCAGCCTGGAGAAGAGAAGGCTGAGAGGGGATCTAATCAGTGTCTATAAGTACCTCAAGGGAGGGAGTGCAGAGGATGGTGATGGTCTCTTTTCAGTGGTGGCCACTGATAGGACTAGAGGAAATGGCCGGAAACTGAAACACCAAAAATTCCATAGGAACTTAAGGAAAAATTTCTTCACAGTGAGGGTGACAGAGCACTGGAACAGGCTGTCCAGAGAGGTTGTGGAGTCTCCTTCTCTGGAGATCTTCAAAACCCGCTTGGATGCAGTCCTGTGCCACATGCTCTAGGTGTCCCTGCGTATGCAGGAGAGTTGGACTAGATGATCTCTAGAGGTCCCTTCCAACCCTAAGCATTCTATGATTCTATGATTCTATGACTACAAACCTGCTGCCTTTCAGTGGTTCCGTTTTTAACATTAATTTCCTAAATTTTTTGACTTGGAGTCATGTGATATTCTAGCATTCATTGCTAAAATTCAGCACTTTTTTCTTTGTTTCACTTTCCTGTCTGAACAGTCTGAGTGATCCTCAAAATTCAATAGAAGTTTTCACTGTAGGGAGAGGGAAGGAAGAAGCAGGCAAGTAGATTTAGAGCTTAACTATGCTGAGGTAAAACTAGGCTTTATTTTTATCTTCAGTATCCTTTTTTTTGTTTTTTTTTTTGCTGTAATACCAACTTGAGCAAAATTTGGTCCCTGGTTCTTTAGAAGCACCCTCATTATAATGAGCGTATTGCTGATAATCTAATCTGGCCCTTTACAGTCCCACCGATTCAGCATAATACAATAAAGGCATTTTATGTATTTATTTCATTGTTGATATAAGAATTTTAGGACATTTAATGAAGTTTAATTAAATCTCACAATGAGCCTCTACAGTGAAATGACTTGCTTATAGTTACACAGGAAGCAGGTGGCCGAGTTTGTAACAGGACTCACATTTGGCTGCAAGGCTTATGCTTTTGAAAGGTCACCAAAGCCATAGACTCATGATACATTCTGCTTGTTGAAGTCCAGGCAGACTGTGATAAAAAGCCCCAATGCAAACAAAGCAGTAAAGCCTCACTCAAACCGAAGAAAATCAGAACCTGTTTTCCATTACGATTACACAATGCAACAAGATCACTCATCCCATCTATGACCTGTTATTTTTATTTCTGAATTCTTTTCAGCAGGCTTCCCAAGGAAACAAAAATGCACCCTAAAAAATGAGGCAGTTGAAATGCTCCCATGGTTGTCATTCTTTACAAAGGCCTTTTGTTCTTCACTCTTCTTGCCCTGAGTTAGAGAATTTCTTCTGTCTTGTTCCTAATGGCTTGAATTCATTGCACACTTTTCCTTCGCGTGCTGCCTTCTCTGCTTGTAAATCAGTCTTTGCCTTCACTGATCACCAGCCTTCCTCTCTTACGGACTGCATTCTCACCCGTTTTCTTTACCATTCCACTACATATACCCAGGAAGTCCAGATGTTTTATAAGTATTGCTTTCTGTACATGTTTATGGACTGCTGAAGGGGGGAGTCCTATTTATATTCATCAGCTTTTTTTGTTTTTTTTTTTTGTTTTTTTTTTTCCACTGCAGTCGTATATCTTTTCATTGTGAAGTGTGATATGTAAAGAAGAGAAATTTAAAGGGATACAATAAGATAGTTTTGGCAAAAATCTTCTATTTCATATATTCATTAAAAAGTCTCATATATATGTCTCATATACATAAACACACATTTATATAAGTACGTTCTTCTGTAATTCTTCTACTTCTTTCTGAAAAGGTTCCTTCCATCTGGTGAATGTCTATATCTACCTCTGGCTTTTACAGTGACCTTGTTAGGGAAAAGCTAAAGTACCATTTAGTCGGTCATTAATTTTAAAAGATAATATGAGGGGCTTGCTGCATTTACTATTACTAAAGCTCTTAAAAAGCTTCCTTTAAAACTCCCATCCTTAGGTTTTTCACCATTTTTTACAAAATGAACCTTCTGAACTAAAAAGAGCACCTTCACCAAACCTTTTGAACCATGCTTTAACAACTTCCTTTTAGAAGATGGTAATTTTTCCTGAAACAAAGTTCCTGCTGTAACAACCACAAACCTACCCAAACAAACATGAAAAGAAAAACTGATGCAATTCCGTTTCCGATTTCATGAAAATGCAAGTTAGGATCATACAAAAAATAAGAAAAAAGAAAATATTAATTTTACTCATTTTCTTTGCAAGCTCCTCCTCTCTTTTTTCTTTTCCTTAAAATATACACACACATATATATGCAATTCTCCACCCCAAACAGAACCAAACACTGATTGGAGGGCTTAATTTCTTTCCACTTCAGCTGAACTGATTCTAACGCAAGTGTATGTAAAACAAACTGCTGCTGTAATCTTCCACAGAAGTCAGACAGCCTTCCAACAAAAAGTTCATTTAATGCATGAGAAAAGAGGATGGATGTTTCCAAGTAAAACTGGCATACTGTTACCACCGTCTGACTGCTGCCAAAAATGAATGAAAGCAGGAGACATTCCTAAGCCAAAGATAAGCCATCTAACTGGCATTCCAGAGAAAGGTGTTGTCAGCAGTTCTTATTTTTGCAACCAAACAGTACTAAGTGACAGAATTGCATTTGTTTGGGAAAAGCAATCTCAGAAAGTGCAGTATTGATATTGAGAGTCCGTTTTAACATTTGGGATGGATAAAGGACAATACTCAGTTTATTTTTTTCCTAAATGAACTTTAAAAAATTAAACATAAAACATAAATTAAAAAAATAAACCTAGCTGTATGTATGATACTATGCAAGAGGAAGAAAGGATATCAGGACTGTGGTGTATATAATTTTCACTGAAAAAAATCATCACCTCTGAGACAATGATTTTGTTTCACACAGTTTCATGAAAACAGTATTTAAGATTTGTCTTTTCTGCTTATTTAATCTTCATATAAAATTGGTGAAGGGGCTGCATTTAATATAAACTAGTTCTGGGTTAGATTTAAACAAGATTTAAACTATATTGCCAGTAATTGTTGTTTCACAAATTAAAGTAAGACCTTCTGTGTTGCTGGGCTCAATTGAAATGTAAATAAGAGGGTACAGATCAAGAAATACTATGTAACTAGACCAGATAACGAGCAGGTGGGTTGTTTATCCATAAACAAGCAAAAACTGCATTTCATGAATGTGTAAAAGGACGAATCTTTAAGAGATTGTTACAAGAAGCCACTACTTCTTGTATACAAGGAGTGCACAAGGAGTAGATCAGAGAAGTAAAAGGTCCTTGCAGAAAACTAAGTCCCAGCTACTGCCTTCAAAAAAAAAAAAAAAATCAGGATAAAATTTCTCAGGCAAAACCTCAGTGAGAAGCCCGGAACCCAAGCCAACTTTTATCTCACTCTAGGTAGGTAAATCTACTTCTATGCACATCCACGGACTGCACTGGGGAGGGAGCTCTTTCTTCAGGTGAAAGTTTCTTTCCCATAAATCCTATCTTACCTGTTGTTCCTAGAGAAGAGCAGGGAGAGCTGGAGTTGCCTGTTATTGAATATATGACCCTGAGCTGAAGCCCAAAGGTTGCATCCATTGCTTCTATCACACAGAAAGAATAAAGTGCAGAGACCCATGTGTTGCTGCCGTGTCTTTCCTGCAGCAGCAAGAAGAGTTTTGCAAGACCATTACAGGGCAGAAGGGAGCAGGGCAGAAGAGATCTGCCAATCTTTAATGGAACTGAGATGCAGTATCTGGTAGTTTCTTGATTATGACCTTATATCTACATATCTGTTCTACATTCCTTCACCTGCCACATCAACAGTCAACATGACCTTAAGATGCTCTTTCATGCATCCCGTAACATCCCCCTCCTGCGCAACACTCCCTTCAGTTCCTAGACAAGGTCCCTAGTGCGGATCTGAGCGTCATCACAGCACCCTTGGGTGCCCTCCCTGCCAGGCCAGCACATAACTCAGGACTGGTCACAACACGTATGCACCATGACCAGCAGTAAGCAGAAAAAAGCAGATACCCAGAGTCTTTTACAGACCAATAAACAAAGTAGACAATGCTCAAAATGGCCATAGACACATTTATATACAACACACTAATAATTTTCACTGTAGTGATTTGTATCTTTATGCTAGAGAATTGCAGCTCCAAAATCAATACCTGGATGTGATGCAAATTTAGCCCAGTTTTTAACAATTGTGTAAGATGCATTATGAGAGGTAATCTTTTCCTAGCGTTATCTGAACTTCCTATCACAAGAGCATCTAAGTATATCTGATGAATTGTGTTTGGAAACATGCTTGTTAAAGTGGTTGCTTATGGTTCTTCCCTCAGAAAGAAAAGTATAAAGTGATGATGATGGGAACTTTTTCTGCAGTGTTGCACCTTAGATTCTGTCAAAATACTGAAATGCTTAGAAACCTGGATTTTGCTTGATGAAGTAAGACAAAGTTCTTGGAGATAAGTTTAATCTATAAAAAAAACAGAAAACCAAAAACAAACAAACAACCCCCCCCCCCCAAAAAAAAAAAAAAACCACCCAACACTTGGCTTCAGGACTTCATATCTTACAATCTTTCCACTGTCATATTTGGTATTTTGTTATTTATCATGGGCTGATCAGGATATTAACATGCTTTTGTGAACTTTTTCCAGAAACACTTGCTTAAAAAAAATTCTCCAGAAAACTAAAAATAACTCACAAAAATAACAACAGCAAAAATACACACACACAAAAAAATCCCAAAAAACTTAGTCTGTCTTCCCTGCAAAAGTACAGACAGTATTGGAAATAGCCGTAATAGAAAACTGTCAGCACACTTCTTGCACTGAAATGAAATCTCATTTCTTTACAGGAATATGATGATTTTACTTGAAAAGAAAAAAAAGTGGTTATTGGTAAATTATTCAGGACCCAATCTCCCAGAAGAGTGCTTACAGTTAGCCCGTAATGAAGATACAAAAAGATCATGCTATGCCAAGAGTTGAATGTGAAGTATATCCTGTATTAGTCTCCTCTTCCATGCAGTTCTGCTTTGGTTAATAGCAATGGAAATGTCAGTTTTACCACTATAGTCTTAAACAAATTCTGCTGATAGGAAAACTAGACTTTGACCCCAAACAATCTGAAGCTGTTGGCCTTCAAACAATGCCAAAAAGCTCATATACATTTTTGACATTTAAGAGAAAGGTTTACCTGGAAAAAAAAAAAAAAAAAAAAAAGAGCAGGTAGTCTGGGCTCTTCAGTTTAATTGTCTTAAACTACAAACTTGCAGAAGTCACCAGGATATCCTCAGTGCAGAAGACCTCAGTATGCAAACACCTTTTGGAGCTACCATTAGCAGTGAGAAACTTTATGACTACAGATCAAAATACAAAAAGAAAGTATTAAGGAAACAGATAAGGAAGATGTAGACAAGGCCAAACTAATAAGAAAAGGGCAGGATTACTCCTACAACAGCACAATGCATTTCAGTTGTGACCCTAAATGCTCCCACTGTTCCCATTTTAAGTAACAGTAGGCTGAAAACAGAACAAGAGAGAAGTACAGACATTTAAGATTATTTTAATCATAAACAAAATAAAGGTATTTCTATAGTTCTATGCTCGTACAGGTGCAAGGTTTTTTACTGAAGTCTCTATGCAATATTATGGGTACCAAGAAGTTAATGATAGTACAAGCTTACTTATTTACCACCATAGGTGTATATATTTGCTGTTTACATACTTGAGAAGCAGGTCTCATCTCAAACTTTTTATTCTTCGCAATATTCATACATCGTAAGTTTGCAGATACCTCAAGAAATAAAATATAAAAACTGGTATTGTTAAAAAATATAATAAACTGGATTAGAAAGGCACAGATGTATGCCTCATGTAAACCTGTCTCAAACAACTGTATGATCAGCAGCAGCCTTCAATCACTTTGAAATAAAAAATATACAAATCCTAATCTTAACTCACACTTTCATTCAGATGTAGATCTCTCAAATCTGCATTAATCTGAACCTCATAAAAGCTAAAGAAACAGTATTATTTTCCTCTTTTCTTCTACAACTTTATTTACCAATTTTACAACATTACATTTCACAAAAATCTAAGCTCTAAGAGGAAGAGAAATGCTGATTTATTTCACCTTTGCCAAGTGCAAAGATCAGGTTGCAGGGACAGCTGATCTCTATCACATTGACAAGACTTGCGCTGGCAGCTGATAACCACCTTTACTAGGGCTCGCTCCCTTCTTCCTTGCCAAAGGTCTCTTGCCAGAATAAGGCAACTAAATCACCCCTCTCAAAGCACAAGAGAGTCCTGCTAGAACCAGCAGCAGCAGCAGTAATAATGAAAAAGACATTGATGTTGTCTCAGGGACCCAAAGTATCACTGAGTTCAAAGAGTCAAACTTCCAAGTACTGCACCCAAATCCAATTTATTTTGAAATAAAAATTCAAAGGAAAGTCAATAACAGAAGCTTTGCATTTGATACATAGGACACATCAGACAAGTGTAAATAGAGTTATTCTTAAGCTACTATTAACATTTTAGAATGATTTTTAAATGGTTGTATCAATATTTCTGCTGCAGAGTCTTTCTGATTTTGCTTACTTCACATATTATTTTACAGTTTGTAGTAGTGGGAATGTCACAGTACAGTGAAAATGGATTCTTCCCCCTTCTGCAAAAAAGTCAGAATTTTCAATGATAAACAACACCAGGACTGTGCAAATAAATCTGGGATGAAATCTTTTGTTTCTTCAGCATAAGCAATCATAAAGCTCATAAAATATCTGAAATGGTATACGGAAAATATTTTAAAAGGGATAAGGAAAAAAAAGTCCCTGTGCTCTGACAGAAGTCTGCTAAGTTGTTCAGTATCCGTTGCCAAATCCATTTTTATTATAGGAAGGGAACGATTTAGAATTAAATCAGGTTATGGATTTACATACTTCATAAATACTGATTTACATACTTCATAAATCACCAAGTGCAACTTCAGTGTTTGTTAGCTAATCCTGTTATGCCAGTAAATTTACTCAAATCCCACTCACACCTGGCAATTAAGGTTAGCACTGCTTCCTGATTTTCAGTCATGACCAAACACTTCCTTGACATTGTATTACTCAGTCCTCAGATGGCCAAATCTATTAAGAAAAACAAGCTTTTGTCTTATCACATTTTTGCCTCCCTAGGCTAAATAGAGATGCTTTTGTTTTAGAAAAAAATAAGGCTACTTACTTTAAGTGCAGTTAGGCACTATTTTTTATAGTAGATTACTAGAGTTTTGCAGGATACCAGATTGTAGATGTTCTTACAGTTATGGCAGGAGATATTTAGTTTTAAATGGAGCTCTGACAGAAATTTCTTTTAAAGTTGTTTCTTGATCTTTTCCCCCGGTAGTGTATTCCAGACAGATCTATCAAGCCATTTCTACAGAGGGCAAGCGTAGACTTTTTCTTTTTTTTTCCCAAAAAAACTTAGATGGAAAAGAGCTTGCCACAAGGGGCAGTGTCAAGCAGGAGAAACACTTTGGCAACAGATAGCCATTTAGAAAGGTTAGATTGGCATTGTATTTGAATTGTTCTTTTCATTATAAAATCAGTGGCTAAAAGTGAAGACTGATGACAGTAGCCCTAGAACTTCATACAGAAATCTAAAAGCTTCTAAAGGCTTAATTGGTGCATGATTATTCTTAACACATACCTTCATATCTGAAAAGGGTGCTGATTTTATTCATGCAAAGTTAAATGGGCAAACTGCCTGCTGTGAAATTCTCGTGAAGCTTGAGAAGAGAAAAAAAAACAAACAAGAAGTCATTACATGCAAAACGTTACATGCAAAACGTTACAGAAATACTCTTCAACAAGGTCACAGAAGACATAGCAAGGCCTCACAAGTAACACACACAAAAATAGACATCTTACTGTAGTGTTTGACTTATCTTCGCTTTCTGTGGCTATTGATAACAATAACAAAGTGATAAGCTACAATATGGATGGCAGATCAAAGTTCACAAAGCAATATTATAGTAATTTCTGTGGCGCTGTATAAGAAAAGAAAAACCAGCACAACTTCCCAGGGGAAGCAGGATCTAGTTTTCTTCTCTTATGTTGCTGTAGGCATAGGATAAGCATATTATCAAAAAGTTTCAAATGGTTGCAAACAGAAAGGAAACAATCAAGCTGCCTTATCAAAACATTTGTGTATACAGTTAATCTGTAAACGAGGTGTGTGCATACCTGTGAATGTAATCGAATCACATGTTCATAAAATTGTAATACAAAAGCTTAAGCGAAGCGCTGAATATAATAGTGTTTTGTATTCCATGAGTTTTACCTTGACCTCTGCTTCAAAAGATGTTTAATCCCAACTCATTTTTTATTTCCAACATATGCAGTCCAAACTGATAAAAATAACGAGATATTCTACTGAAGTCTCCCCAAAACACAAGTGAGATTTATGCCAAAGCTGAAATAGTATTTAATTTAACCCTAGCTGTCTAAATCCTTGAAATTTAAAGGTCATCTGCTGGTGGATTTTTGAGAATTCTAGTTTTACTTAAACGGATGCGCCATACATTTGAAATGATTGGGTTAAAGGAGTTTCTTGCTCCCTCATTTCAGCTTTCCTTGTTTACGTTCCTGCTACAGTCTGCATTCTAATAAGGCACAACACTGATTTAGGCACTCCATAAGTCGAATCATGCTGGTGGTGGTGTTTGAACAATGTCCCTGTAAAACTGGGAGCTTGAAGTAGATTTGTATTTTTGACAAAACATATTTGTCATACTACAGCTCTGAAAGCCCTGTTCTGTTTGTTACACTGCCTAAGGCAAGCATGGGCGCATCCTACTACAAGTAATACCATTGAAGTTATCCTAGGACTGTTTCTTTTACTAGCACGGATGCAGCCTGCATGGTTTTGAGCAGTGCCTTACGGAAATAGAGAGAATTTCTCACAGTAGAGAATTAAATATGCATTTCCCACATGCTAGGAAAAAAGTAGATGGTGTTAACAGTTTTACTAAAGACAAAGGAGGAGATCAGAAAACCTACTGACCATTCCCTTTGTCTTTACAAAAAGAGTGGTGATAATGGTTTTGCTATGAATCTGTCATAGCTGGTAAAAGTATTTTGTATCCCCAAAGGATACGAGTCAGTTATATAAGTAGGAGATAAGAATACCAATACTATGGTTGCGTTACAAAGGTCATATTATGTCACATACTGAAACCATGAAATACCTGGTCATAATTGCTACATATAAGGTTTATAAGCAAACTCCCAATCCTAAAACCCACTTTCCTTAGAATTATCTATCCAGTAAAAACAAAGAAATTCACTTACAAAGGAAACATGCATTGTTTAAATTTGTCTAAACCTAGGAAACGTGAGCACTACAAAAAGACAATAATTTTTAAAAATGGCATTCAAACGCAAGCCCAAATCTTGGCATGCAACTAAGCTATGAAGTCTAAATGCTTCTGATAATGATGAGGCATAGTTGAGGTTTTCTGAAAAGGCTAGATTCTGAAATACTCTGTGTAGGAAACAGAAATCAAGTTAGCATTAGTACATCACTTCAATAAAATACAAAACTAGAGGCTAAAAGTTTTTGCTGCATGACTCAGTAGCATCTTCTAGATATATACAAGAAAAACAGGGAATATTTTCTATCAATTTTAAATATCTAAGAAACCTAATATGAAATGCTGGACAAATGTGTTCTGTGGTATGTTAAGAACTAGGACAATATTTTTGGTACTAAATGAAAACAGTAGGAAAAAAGATAGTTTATTTTGCTTCTATATGAAGATAGCTCAGATGCTAAAAATAGTTAATAATATTTTATATATATATGTGTGTGTGTATATATATATATTTGGTAACACTTACAACAGGAAGCTATAAGTATTACATATTACAAAAGACACACAGGACACCATAATGTATAATGTTCATTTTTGTCTCAAAAAGACATTATTTGCACAGAAACAATTGCAAAGAAAAGGTACTTGCTCCGGAGCATAAGGCACCTGGAATACAATCTTTCAGGATATGTCTCACAAATAAGGAAGCACACGTTTCTAAACTGGGAACTCCCAATATAAAAGTAAGTAAATACCACCTTCTAAACCCATCCCCTGATTTGAAATTATACACACACAAAAATCCTCTTTTGTGGAGACTTATAAGTCTTAATGAGCTTTCAGTATCTGGGAGTGATATTCCTAAGCAACGTGAGGTGTGTGAACATAACATTCATTTTCAACACCTTAGGTTCACAGGCAATGAAAACAAAACAAAACAAAACACCCAGAGAAATTCTGTTTGCGTTTCATCTTACTTGAAGTTCAAAAAGCAATTAAATACAAAATATTTGAACTATACAAATTAAGCTAGCTCTTATCTGGACTGGTACTGAACCCAAGCCAAAATTCACTCTTTCCTGTTCCATCCAAATTAAAAATATCAATAGAAAAAAAAAGAAAAAAAAAGAAAAAGAAAAATTATGAATGAGAAAACTGCACTTACCAGACATGATGGTGTCAAATCTTAGTCATAGATCTGATTTTGGCACAGATATTCATTCTGTATTGTAGAATTAAGCATGAAAAAAGAAAGATAAGCTCTTTTCTGTCAGCAACATTCGAATGAAGAACTTAAAGTATCTCAAATCCCTGTCCAGTGTCTACCTGTCTTTGCAACAGTTCTTCAGAATTGCCTAGACCATTCATATTTAGGTTATTGCATTAGATGCTCAAAAAGTTAGATGCATTAGATGCATTTTAGCTTGAGTTTACCATTATGTAGCTGTTTTGTTACCTTCTCTTTTACCTATAAGCACTAGAAGGGATGAACTGAATGTATTCCTATACTCATGTATATATATGTATTTATATATATATATATATATATATATAAATTCTTACAGTCTACTAGTTGAGGAAAAGGGTCAGCCCAGGTCAAACAGAAAGGGTATCAGCTGTTGACACGTCATTAATACCTGAGAGCAGATAAGAAAGGACATTATCTGCACATGGACCAATGGAGATTCGTATCCAGACATCTCCAGGCCTTCTGCCTTACTTGAGGGAGAAAGATAAGACAGCTTGAGTTGTTTTCACAGATTACTATTAGCCAGAAACTCCTCCTTTATTCTGCTTCTTTCTTCTGGTCATATCATCCTGTTGCTTATTTTGCCATTTCCTCTGGCACTGAGTTAATTAAAGCAACTTGCAATCCAATAGTAGAAAATGAAACCAGAATTATTCAATAGCTTTTTCCTGGGGTAGCAAATTGACCTGATTATAGCATGAGCTGATGAATGATGGTGCATCTCTAGGTAATATATATACACCTGAACATATAACTCTGTGTGTGTGTGTGTGTATACATATATATGTACAGATATGTATCACCTTAAAGTAATATAATCACTCAACTAATTGTTGATCCCTCTTAAGTTAGTATAATACACATATTATCAGGATCACTTATGGAAAAGGGAGACTAATGAAGGTTTTACTGTCACACAGTAATGCTTGTCCCTCAGTTTACAGCGAGCATGAGGCAAGTGTTAACAACAGCACCGAGGCATCTCTAGGATCCTCCTGTGGGCATTAGGATTCAAGAACTAATTGTAGAAGATGGCAACTCAGGGAACGAAGTTAGTGGCAGTGTAACAGACCATGCACCAAGACTGCTTGCTAGGAGGCCCTGCAGCTGCTGCAGGGAGAGGCCCTGGGCAAACAGTAATAAAAAGGAAAGGAGAGGAGAGGAGAGGAGAGATGTGGCTATCCATCTGCAGCTGGATAGCCAGAGGGTGCAACATTTACCAATTTCATAATCATCATTACTAGTTCAGTGCAAACAGTCTTCTGCCAGAGGCATCTGATTCGCTCTACTCTCAAAGCCAAGCACCACTTTCCGCACAGGCTTATGGCGAATAGTTAAGTTTAGTTTGCTTGAGGTTAGTGTAACATATGTGACTATTCTCAGTCCTCGTCCTGATATACAGGTGATATTTCTCTTAGCTGTAGTTCTAAACATGGGATGTGGCTTCTCTTCAATACCCAAGTTGTCCCCTCGGTAATGTGAAAAGGTGAGGCTTTCTAGGGGCAGGCTTGGGGTGTACAATCCAGTTATCAGTGTTCCCATGGTGATGAGGTAACACCACATTTTCCCGCCAGAGGAGGTACCGAGCTCTTGGGCATGATCCAGGTGTGTTTAACTTACTGCCTTTAGTGTCCACAGCATCCCACGCTCCTTTTCCTTTCTGAAATAATAGACTCATCCACGTCAATCCTGGATTCAAGTGCTTAGCCACAACCTTATCTCTGAGATTTCCATAGGGTTATAACAGGGATGCGTGCAGGTACTCACACGAACACCTTATCTATGGGATTTCCCATGGGAGCTTGTTCCTTATTGAGACAACTTAAAACTTCCCACAGATGGGATCCCCACTTAGAGGCTCACTCTTGTGTAGTTGTTTTTGTAATGGTCCGTTCCACCCTTATACCACTATGCTGAGATCAACAGGGGAGGTGAAAGTCCATTGTACTCCATTTAAAATACACCAAGTTTGCACTTCTTTATTCTTAAAATATGATGCATTATCAGAATGCATTTCTTGGGGGAAGAGAAAAGTGGCAAGCCACATGTTTAAGCCAGCTACAGCTGATAGATCAGTTGCAGCTAAGGTGAGGTGCATATTCTCTATACAGCTAATTATTTCTATTCCTGTCAGAGTGTAGAACACCAGCCTTCAGGTGTTCACTTTAAGGGATCAATATAATGTACTTGTCAAGTTTCCCAGGGTAGTTTGCCTTCCCTGAGAATGGCAAACACGTCCTTTTGTCATGTACAGTGCCATTGTTTGGCAGAAATGGCGTATGTCTACAATTTGCTTTGCCAGAGCTTTTGTTACAGGCCATCCTCTCCTTGAAGCCTGTTGAAATAAATCATCTCCCAGTGTGTCCTAGCTATTTGTGTCACCATATACCTAGCCATTCTGCCTCCAGATTTTGTAATAAATTTATTCTAGCCAAACGATCAGCCATCTGAATCCACTTTGCCTCAGGATTTTTAGGTTTTTGGTGGGCAGATACATGTCCTATAGGTATATTTTTTAGTTTGAAACGTATTGCAAGTCTTTTGCCAGTGTGTTTTTCCTCATATACCTCTACCACTTGGTTACCAACTGCTATTCACCCAATTCTCTAGCCACTGGGTGGCACTAGTCCACATATAGCATGAGAGTTCATATAGACCCAAGTGGCTCGTTGTTCCAAGGTCTTTTCCATGGCCTAAAGCTCTGTTGGCTAAGCTGAGCCATTGATTTCCTCAGTGCAAATTTCTTTCAACACTACAGCTTATACAGCTGCTGTTTAACCTCTCTATTTGTTTCCTTGTGGGCTGTTACCCTCTACCCAGAAAGGTTAAGAGTTTACCATTTAAAATCAATTTTAAAATAGGCATACAGAACTTGATTTCCCTTTCTTGGGTTAATGGCTCGGTAGTTACCCTTCATATGCCGCTAATAGCACAGAGTGTAGTTTTCCTTGACAGCCTTGCCAGGATTTAGAGTCAAAGGTAACAGAGTAATCCTTTTTGCCTTGCACTTTTTGTTGCCATAATTCCCATTGATATCGCATATCACCTATGCCTATGTATAGTGTAAATGGGTGCATATGGTGTATAAGTCGCATAGACTGTAAGTAAAAAGTTCATCTTTTAAAGTAGTTAATACTTTATGATGTTTCTATTCACAGTTCCATACCGTGTTTTCCTTCAGCAAATTGTACAAAGGTCTTACTAGCGTATTCAATCCAGGAATGTATGACCTCCAAAACCCAGAAGTTCATAAAAAATCCTGCAATTCTGTTTGCTTCTCTGCTAACATCGATTCTGGCACAAGTTTGCAACCTCCCATCCACTGGGGAGCTAAAAATGTAACCTCTTGGCTTGAGCCTTGCTGTTTCAAGTTAGGAATGCTAATATTTATTTCTTGTAAATGGCAGAAAATAGCACTTAGACTTTGGAGAACCTCATCTGATTAGAAAACAATTCTAACCTAATTTGAAACTAGTTCTGGTTAGAATATATATTGTAAAATTGTTACTTCAGGTGGGAAAATGACTGATTCTAGTTCTTCAGTCGGACTATGTTTAAAGCACTGGGGTAGGTGATTGAAGGTGTATTGCATTGTACTCCAATGGAAGAAAGTTTTTTCTTGTTTTTGTATTGGGATCATAAAGAATATATTTAATGTTCTCATGTATGGAAAAACATGTTCCTTTATTGTATTACCTATGTCTATGATGCTAGGAACAGAGGTTGTTAAAGGACCAGAAGGAACAAGGGCTTTATTTAAGGCCCTGAAGTCAATGCTCCATGTGCCATCTGACTTTTTAACAGGATATATGGTCTGTTATATCATTGGTGTTTTTTCTATAATACCCCACTGCTCTAGTTGTTTGACTAATTCTGTCACAGGTTTTATGTCAGCAGCAGGTAGCTTGTTCTGAGGAATATTAACTAATTTGCTGCTGGGCAGGAGTGGGGCTAGTTGTAGCAGACATGTAGTTTTAATCATATGAAGATTCATAGGTGCGCTGATCTATCATTGAAACTTGTGCTCCCATATCAGTCAAAAATGTTGTAGTATACTTCTCATTTACAGTGGCCAGCATTTCCAGACTCTGGTTCCATGCAGCTGCAGCCAGGATAGCAGACCTGAGCCAGCTCCCCTATTTATTGGAATCACTTTGTTCAAAGTGTTATGCCCTCTAACTTCCGATATATGTGGGGAGCTGGTGTGTGTCCTGATAGCTGTGCTTGAATTTCTCCAACTAATTGTTTTAGCACTGCAGCACTGCCTCATTAGTCCTTTATCTAAGCATTTTGGCCAAACATGATGACATTATTCATTTTTTGTAAAGATGAAGAATAGTACAAGGGTGATAATGCAGATTTCAGCCAAAAGGTATAAGAGAAGGTTAACAGAAGATTTTCAGATCACTCAACTATTAATATAAATGACAGTTTAATTGGCTTCATTAGAACTATTGTATTCATCTTTAACTGTTGCACATACTGCATAAATGCTTGATTTCAGCTTCTCCATAAATTACGAATTGAAAATAAAAGAACAGTACATTTGTGATAGCATTTGTGATATCCTTAAAACCGGTGAGACTTAAACCAATTTAAATGTTTCTTTTGTATAGATGCTCAGGTTAACAGGAAAAGTACCAGAGGGGTCAAAAGGGTGTTTTTGAGTAATATTATATGACGTCAAGATTGTCCTCAAGTTGTTCTTCCAGGCGTTTTTAGGAACGAACTGAAGCTACTCAGCAGCTGGCATTTATATATCTGATGTGAATACTTTGCTCAGCACATAGTTCAGAATGGTATCAGTCAACTCTTGACTGTGAAACATGTTGCAATCAAATGCAAGAAAAAGGAAAGCAGTTAATTTTTTTGCTGCATGCAAAGTTATGAAAAGTTGTATGCAATACGATAAAAGACATACTATCAAGTTGCCTTCTTTCTCATCAATGGAATTAGAACTAATTGTTAACTTCCATTCATATTTAATATGTGGCTGTTCATCTAACTACACTGTTCTTCAATTCCTTCTCATTTCTTAGAAATAGAATAGTTTCTTACTCTTTTAATTGATCTATTAGGGGGGATATTAGTGCAAAATTACCAGACTTCTATGAAATTAGCACTCAGTGTTTTCATTTGTATTTTTTAGGATGAAAATACAGTTAAATTTAAAAAGCAGCTAGAGTCAAGTAATCCAGATAGAACATCCTTTAAAATGATTTTCAAAATTTGAGTCAGATTTTTTTTTCCTGTCTAAACTTGCATCAGCTTCAAAACAACCAATCTGACACTTTTCACTATTAGGTCCACTAGTGATTTTTTCTTTTAGGTTATGAAATAAGTAGCTTGAATTGGATGACTCACAGAATAAAGATCAACTTAGCTGCAGCAGTAGTAAAATTTGGATCTTAGAAAATGTAATGTCCAAACAACACATAAACATTCAGTGCCTATAAACTTGGGCAAAATCAAGAAAAGTTTGAGACAAGAAAATATTCCATATAGAATCATAGAATCATAGAATGCTTAAGGTTGGAAGGGACCTCTAGAGGTCATCTAGTCCAACCCCCCTGCACACGCAGGGTCACCTAGAGCACGTGGCACAGCGTAGCGTCCAAGCGGGTTTTGAAGATCTCCAGAGAAGGAGACTCCACAACCTCTCTGGGCAGCCTGTTCCAGGGCTCTGTCACCCTCACTGCTAAGAAATTTTTCCTTAAGTTCCTGTGGAACTTTTGATGCTTCAGTTTGTGGCCGTTTCCTCTAGTTCTGTCAGTGGCCACCAGTGAAAAGAGGCCAGCACCATCCTCCTCATTGCCTCCCTTGAGGTACTTATAGACATTGATCAGGTTCCCTCTCAGCCTTCTCTTCTCCAGGCTGAACAGGCCCTGCTCTTTCAGTCTGTTCATAACGGACAGTAGGATTAATTAACATTACTTAAATTAATTAGCATCTTAGTCCTAAGTATATTTCTTTGGAAATGGAATTCAAAATCCAGGCTGCAGAACAGAAGAAACTGAAATATAAGTGGTGACATGAAGAACTACTAAATATGCCACCTTCTATAAAAATATTCCCTGATTTTAACTGGAGATCAATCACTAGAATAAAGTATTTTTAAGTAATGATGCAATAAATGGAACAGACCAGAACTTGTCTATTGAAAAAGGGAGAAATCATATGGAATTGAGCTATATTTACTGAGCGAGTAAGGCCTGAAGACTTCACAACTCTCAAAATATACAAATATTTCTTTCTCTTAACTTAAAATATTTCAAAAATAGGCTTCTTAAAACATCAACTTGGCCATTTTTGATGAAATAACATCATTTCATATAAAAAGTGGAAACCTATTGTTTTCTGAACCATTAGACAATTGTCATTTACTTTAGTGGAAGAAGAATTTGGCTCAGGAAAATACATGGTCTTAAAATAGACTGATGTAAATATGAACATAGGGAGTATACATGGATTTTAAGTGTTAGAAAATGATTATAACAAAGATCACCAAAGATGATCTTTGTTAAGTTTTTAATGTCTCTATAATATGGAATTAACTGATTTACTAGGGTTATCTGCATCTGCATCCAGTGTGGAATGGAACATTATAATTCTTGCTTTGAAGTTCTTGTTGTCAAAGAGGAATTTAAATGGATATTGAGATTTGATGATTGAAAATCCAAGATTGACAATAAGAGAATATGTTTTGTTTTTTTTTTTTTCTTGGATAAAGTGACTCTGACAGAATACATACATACACCTATACATATGCGTGCAAATTGCAGTCTGTTCATTGATATACTGAAGGGCTAATGAATTTCATGACTGTTCTGTACGGTGTTTTCTTGACAATAATCAGAGTTGTTCAAATCATGCACATTTTGTAAGAAAAAGGAGTACATTAAAGCTTGTTATTATGTGAAGAAAGCACAGGATAAAGAATCTGGGTGTTCTGCCAGTTTTTTATCTCATTAAATATAATTTCAGGGACTGTTTATAGTAGGATTTTACAACAAATGCATATAAGCCAAAGATGAGTCATTATGTTAAAACTGACATTTTAATTTCAGTGTGATACCATTTTTTTATAACAGGAATATCATTTTGCAGCCATACATAGTCCTGAACAACATGCCAAATACAAGATTTTCAAAGTTTTATAGCCTGTTTCTTACAGAAATTTTCACTGAGGGCAACATACTACCTACTTAAACAAAATTTTTTAAAAAATGTAAAAGGTGGAAAAGGACGAGATTTATTATACTGTCACTGTGGCTTAGAGTCTTAAGCATGGGACTTGGAACTGGCATTTGGTGGCACCCAAAGTTTTTGTACTGTAAGGGATCAGTTCTCTACAGCATGTCATTCTGAAGTAGCATATCCACTCTAAAACACTTTTTTTTTTTTTCCCCAGTCTGAAGAGCCCTACCCTTCTTGGTCATTCCTTGAACAGAGAGCGTGCTTTAACTTTTATCATTTCTGTTGCTCTTCTTTGAAACTTTCATAGTTCTAATATATTATTTTAGTTAGACAGGACTGCACACAGATTTCAAACTATGGGTGAACTGTAGGTTTTTACAGCGGCGTAATGAATTTCTTGTTTTTTTCTGTTCCTCTCCTGAGAATTCCATTCCTTTGATTTACTTTTTTTGATTGCATATCGAGATCATATATTCCATATCATCAAGAGTTATTCTGAGGGTGATAGTATACTAGTGGTGATTGTGAGTCAGGATTACTTTTCTCCACGTGCACTGTACATTTTCCTATGTGTATTTTATCTGTCATTTTATTGCCCAGTCCCTCCTGCTCCATGCTGTCCTTAATAGTTTTGTAATATCAGCCAACTTTCTCATACCACTGCTGACTATATCCATATCCACAACCACATGGGACAAGACAGGTCCCATCAGTTCTTCAGGACTTTACTAGTGAACTTCCTCCATTGTGAAAACCAACATTTGAGTCTTATGACTTTTAACTGGTTGTTTTTCCATGCAGGAACTTTCTTATCCCATCCCTCTTATCGCATGACTGCTTAGCTGAACCACAGCTCTCATGAAAGTGTAGGTAACTGGAAATTTTCAAAGGCACCCGGCGATTTGAGGACCTAGAAGCCAGTAATTTTGCTTGATGATTCTTTACCTGCCATTTTTGCCTTTGAAAAAAAGTACCCCTAGGAATTTATAAGGAAGGCCTACAGGAAAACAATTTCCGGATTGAGCAATAATAAAGCTGTAGAAAATATCATGTGCTCAAGAGAAAAGACTACATTTTTCCTTAAGAGTCTAATTCAGGAAAAACAGAAGATACTAAAGTAGGCTTGACTGGTCAGAAGATAAAGGGGAGTTACTAGATAAAGTTAAAAAAGTCTATAAAATTGTTTAAAAATAACTCTGACTTCTAGAATTGGCATTAAAATAGCAACAAAAATGTTATTTTAGTTCTAAGGTCATTAAAATAAGGTTTGGAATAAAGTCAGTTCATGTTCCAGGAAACAATTATCAGTTTGGGTCAGAAAAATAAAAGATGGGAAAATTAAGGACATCTAAAAATACCCGACACCACAGAACATGATGAGTGATAAAGTAGGAGGTATCACACAAACAGTAGTACTTCTAGGGATTGTGTAAGAGAATGGAATTCATTCCTGACTCTCTACTGGAATCCGAGAGATTCTCTGCGCTAGACTTGAAACTTAGTTACCCTTTTTTTGTGTGAGGATGTTTCTCCAAAGTTCTTCTTTTCCAAGAGAATGAACACTATGCTTTCCTAAGTTCTTTTTTCCATACTCTTCCCTTTCTTGATATACAAATGCAAAGTACCAGAGAACTGGGCCTGTATAATAATATTGAAAATTCTTCACATTAGTAGAGAGACAGAGCACAGGAAGCTTAAGTTATTGTTACCAGTCACAAGAAATGTTGTCCTCTAAATTACAAATAATATGGAGAAAGGTTGTAAAAAAGAGACTTGATGTGAATTATTAAACTTGTGAGAAATGCAGAATGAATTTCACCTTGCACACTTATTCTTTTGACCGTTAACTGCATCTTTTTTTTTTTTTTCCCTCACTTCCTGAAAAGAAAAGGGTAATTTACAGGAGCAATTCATGTACCTAACTATATACACCAAATGTCATTTTAGACTGCTTATAATATCTCAAGGCCTTTTAACAGGTTTGGAAGAAATGACACAATATATCTAAGAGTTAATTCCTTACAGAAGAGTAGTAGGAAACAAGGCAGGATACCTTCATGTAAATCCTGGCAACATCCCAGGATGCCTGCATGTAGACAACTGAAAGCCATCTTGGTGTCTTGTATACTAATACTCTGATATAACATAGCAGTGGCAGATAGAAAAAAATCCAGAATACTTAGTTACAAAAAAAATGCCTCATTATCTTAGGAAAAAAAAAGTCTTCAAGAACCTTGCAAGGTATTAAATAACTGTGCCCCATAAAATATGGTTATTCTTATCTTAGCCTACAGTTAAATAAAGTGTTTGCTTTGAGTTTTTGGAGTGCAGAAACAGAAACTGAGGGCAAAGTTTCAGAGAATATGTGTAATTCTGAAGCCACTTTTAATATCTAAGAACACCAAGTAAATTGAATATCAGACACAGGATAAATCCATGTCAGTGCACAAAAGAGTAGACAGCAGAGAGAAAATGTGTTAAGATGAATGACAATCGTTATAGATGCTATGCTTTCTCAGGTATTTTCATCTAGAAGACTAGGCAAAGTCTGTATGAAACAACTTAAGTGTTTTTATTCCGGTCTCAAAGCCTATATTACCAAAGCGGATGATCTGAGCTAGTGCAACTTTTGAATTGGCTACTTGTGGCAGAGAATAACAACCCTCCCTCTGCACCTCCCAGTCTTGAGCCCCTCTAATCCTGAATAACTGACAGCCCCCAGTGCTGAACTAGGTGATACTGGTTGCAACTGGTGAGGCCAGAAACAGGCGTGAGATCAGCACACTAAAAAAGTGTCTCTTCACATTAAAAGTAACATGACTATGAGTCAAACTCTATGCCCATAAGTAGTGGTCGTTGAGCCCTTCTGCACAGGAGCAGGCTGTATGGTGGTGAATCTCCTGTTGAGCTGAGACGCCTCTGTGCTATAAAATAATTAATTTCCAATGCTTACATGCATTGAGTTACTCATCTCTTTTCTTCCACTTGTTAACCAGGCTGCTGTGACACTGTGCAGCTTTTCAAAATTGTCTTGTCCTTCAGTCAAGTGACAGAATACTGTTCTGAAAGTGATACTGCCAAAGCCATTGCAAGGCTACATGTTTTCCAATGTTTACCAGAAATGAAATACGGTGTGCCCTGTATCCTAGGATCTAGAGCAGAACACTAGAAGGTATAAAACAGAGTTTTCGCTACCATATTGTGATAGCAGCAGCATTCCTTTGGGGGTAGGATTTTCTAAGCAGTCTAAGCAAGATATGTACTGGATTTCTCTTGAATTTTATTGAGAAATGTGCCTAGATCCTCTAAAATCCTGTAAAAAACAGGTTTCATGACTGAAATCATATAATAAATTAAATGCTGCTGAATTCCATTAAATTCTGATATTAATTCTAGTATACACACATAGAAATAAAAAGTCCTTGTCTTATCTTATTGTTATATATTTTACTTTTCTCTCTTGATTTATTTTTTTGGACATTTCAATATGCCTGCAAAAGGTAGTATATTGTTTTGATAACCACTAAGTTTATATGCTGTAGTGAACATGATTAATATGAAGCCAAAATTGCTTAAAGGAATTAATGCATTTACAAGAGCAAAGAGTAAATAACTGGAAAGTAGTGAGATAACTTGATTATTTTAACACAATTCTAAATAGTTTTGCTAGATAAAATCCTAAAAGGAGTATGTCATCCAAATCAGCAGCATACCATAGAGTTTTGACTCCCTTCTTCATGTCAGTTGATGGAAGTATTAGGCTGACTAAGGCTATTCATAAGAAACTAAAACAAGTCATTAGGCATTTTATACCATACTTTTAAGATAGGCTGTGAAGGAAAAATATTAATTACTGAAATTCTGAAATGGCTTGCTGGAAACAAGTGCTGCACTAGAACCTGTTACCATAAAAAATTGCTTCAATTTCATTCTGCTTGTGGCAAAGATTATATGTTGCAAATGTTGAATACTGAGCTTAATGACCATAAAATTTCTTTTGAAAAAAATGTGATATTTAAAAAGGAAAATTGCTCTTATTCTTTATTTTTTTCTTTCTGAAAGGTTTACAATTACTCTGCATCAGGTAGCAATCATGGATGCATGTTATAGTAGAGAGCAGAAATAAGATTAACATCATTAAAATGATCAAGTTTTTATTTGTTAATAATTTACCAGGCTCTTGAGAGGTGAAAGAAGAAGGCGAAGGTAACACAGTTTAACATGTAGCACAAGCAGCAATCATTTCATTTTATGCCATCTCAGTCTAGTGATTTGTTCCATTATAAAGGAGAATGTATGGTGACATTATACATAATACTATAAATGTCATCCTTATTTATTCTGAGTAATTAGATCTGTTTTAATTTATGTATTACCCTTCTTTTAGGGTATTATTTTTCAGAATACCCATGTTGAAAAATAAATAGTTCAGTTGTGAATGTAGCACTGTTATGCAAGAAAACTATGTGAATATACCATGTCCTATGGTGCAGTAAAACTAAATAAATGTTATCATAAACAACTCCTATGGGAAAGTCTAGAAATTAATACACAGTAATGATTTGGTGATCCTGCTGACTGTGTTTAAAGAAACCTTGCTTCATATTGACTGATGGAAATTTTTCTGAATTACTACTAATTTCTTTGTAAAGTGAGTTTTAACACTATGTTCAACATTTTCTTAATGTTTAACTGACTGATAAAACAACAGCAACCATTTTCTAAAACTTTCCTAAGCAAGAATAGACTTTTAAAAGATGTTAACAGTCACTGATTAGGTTAGCGTGTGAGAAGTCCCTCACATATATAGACTCACATATATAGATGTATATATATTCTCAGGCTCAGAGTTATATATTCTCAGAAATATGCTTGTATATTATCCATTAATTATATCATTATTATCCATATTATCCATTAATTATATGAATGTCCTAACATGTTTACACTAAATAACATTTGAAACTGTAGTGCACTGGGACAGGTTACCTTGCAGTTATACATTTGAATGAAAAATAAAGATTGTCAGAACAATTTAAGCCGCATAAGGTATTACTTGCCATATCATGATTTTAGTCAATATAGTAGTTTCTTTACATTTGAGCGCAGGTCTCTACTATCTCACATCAGTATGTTTTTCTGTGGAATAGATCTTTCTCCACTGAATTCCACTTGACATAATTTCATGCACAGTTAGCATTTAATAATACAGATAGTCTAAGAGTGTTTTCAACAAGAGAAAAGAAGAAAACCTCATCCTAGTATACTGATGAAGCTGATACCTGCAACTTTTTATTGACATGTCATCAATATGGGTTGTTTCCTCATAGCTTAGAGATAGGAAGAAACACACTTGTGCTGGGGCAAAATGTCTGATGGAGCAGGCCCATGAACTACCAATGAGTCAGAGCATCAGTATTTTTGTGCATGTACAGTGATCAGTGGTCATGGGAAAGGGGCAGGAGAAGGATAAAAGCGTGTATGAAAACCAGATAATGCCAATACCTATAAATACTTGGCATACATACCCTCCAGGGCACTTAAAAATCTCTGCAGGGAGGTTGGTGAAGCCTGTTTGCTCTCTGTTTCTTCCTGCAAGTTTTGCCGTTGCACTCTGCAGAGCTGATTGCTTGCACCTCACATGAAAAGAAAGAGAAGCCACATTGAATAATGTACTTCAGCATGATTTACAAATTAGATTGCCTCTAGGGCAAAGGGGCTAATTGCTTGGGAGCATTAACATCAGTGGTTTGTTCCAAAGTTTTACGTAATGCACGAATAATTTGCTATCTTGAACAAACTGCTACTCATTTTAGCAAGGGAGCCATTCAATAAATATTTTATATCTGCAACTAATTGGTATTAATTATTAAAGTACTTTAGTATTCTTTCATTTACATCCTTATAATGAATTAAAGTTGTATCTCTCTAAACAATAAGGTAGAAAGGGCTAATCCAGTACTGCCAAGGACTTGAGGATCTCCTGTGCTTCTTATCTGGCATACTTCAGGTGGATACAAGATTAGCTGAAATTGAGCAAATGGTTCTGTGCCTCCAAAGCATGAAGACATTCAGCTTGCCCTTCACCTTTCATGGGAAGGCCTGAAAGCCTTTCATTTTCTAGCAAGGATGTTTTAAAATTACCTATTTCAACTGATTATTTCTGCTCTTACCATGTATCTTAGAACTCTAACCTGAAACTCAGCTGGCATTAGAAACTACACACATGACATTGAGAGCAAATTTGTACTTACTTTGATATTCACATCTTGCCATTTTTGTGATTTTGAACAGAGAAGTAGGAAGTGCTGAGTAGTCTTACTGGTGAACACTCTAATAATAGTGGAAGGAATGGCTTTTGCTACATAAAAAAAAAATGGAGAAAAATATTTGTTATTGCGATCCTTATAGATCAATGAGCTTGAAAACGTATCACTAATAAATACTTAGTGATAAGTATGGTTACCAGGCAGGAACTAGCAGAGTATATAATCAGCAATCACATTCTTGTGCAGTTTTCCAGTGTTCATACTTGTGATGATAAATTCACAGCAAACGAATGTAATTAATGTAAAATGTGTTTAAGTTGTGATGAAACATGAAAAATCAGTAAAACACTTACGTTAATATTCATTACTAATCTGCTTTTTACAATCTCTTCTTCAAGTAGTGGCAGCTAATATATCATCCCTTGTGTATATTGGGACTGTTGGAACTGACTTACGTTTGATCTCATTACAGGTATCTGGATGACGCACCATTTTGTTTGTAATAATTCTTTGTATGTTGGATCATTATTATATGTGTATTATTTCCATCTTATCTCTATGATAAAATTCTGAGTTAACTCTAGCTACCAATTTTCCCCAAGTTTTTCCCTCACAGTAAGAGGGCTGACTTTTTCGTTGTTCAGGAAGTCACCATTAACCTTGCTTGGGCACACCTCACGCATCAATTCTGCTTTTATTTTATTTTCTTTGAGCTGCTACTCCAGACAGCTGTTTTCCTAAAGCCAAATAAGGGAGCCTTTCCAATGATCTCAACAAATTTCAAGATTACTGTTCATTTACAAAACATATACATTTAGTAACGGACAACCAACTTTCCTAACCCTGGAGACTTATATAACATGCCTTTATGAGAGAACGGCAACAAGCTGTTATATAGTTAGAACTAGGAAGCTAGGAATTCTGTAACTCTCTGCTTCACAGTGGGATGGGATTTAGCTGGGCATGTGTCTGTCTCCCAGGGGAATCTCCCAACACCAGTTTGGGGAAATTCCGTTAATTCTTTTTCCTATAGTCAGAGGTTTGGACTACTTAGTGTTCTGGCTATGTGAAGCTAGCCCCAGTGAAAGAGCCATATTTGAAATGTTTGCTGGCCATGTGTGGCTCTGACTAATCATCCCTGATGTGCATTTTTTTTCACCAATGTAATACCTGCAAGTAGTTTGAGAATCATTTTTAAATCAATATGTGATTATATGACAGCATCTTTAGTTCCTCTGATCAAAATTGTTTCACTACAACCCCTTACAATAGGTTTGAATATTATAATTTCCAAGAAGCCGGACCGACGTGCTTTCAAGGTTCCCATTAATTTTTGTATCAGGGGCAAAATATGTCAACCTCAAGCCTGATTTTAAGCAGTGTAACATACTCATTTTCGCAAACATGTTCACTTAACCTGAGAAGGATGCAGAGTTTGCTATATAGACATTTCCATAATATTTTAATTTAATAATATACAATTTATAGCATGTGAATTTGTTTAAGGAAAATAATTGAGTTGATCTGGACTTTCATCTTTAAGTTTGAGGTAGCTTGAGAGTTTTGCAGTCCACCTGTGTAGGCCTTGCTCTTAAGTCTAGCACTTAGTAGGTTTTTATTGCTAGATCAAATTAAACCATGAACTGATGTAAAGTGTGGTGCTGAAACTTATATGCTTCAATGAGAGTTGAATTGACGCAATAGCTCACAGCTACTGACCCTCTCCTGACCATGTGAATCAAATCTTCCTTCTCATCACACAAGCTGGGGCACTTGTTAAATTTTTTCTGGGCCAAATTTACTCAGCTTCATCAGAAAACTGCATCATTGTTGTATGGGAGTAAACTCTTTCCTTAGAGGGTCTGCTTCCTCTTTTCTCTGTACAAAAATGGTCTTGTACGGTCCTGAGAGATTTAAGGAGGAACTTCTGAATTTGGGGGAGATCAGTGCTAAGAGTGGAAAGTTACTTAGTTTTGTATTCCGCACTCCTAGGGTAGTTCTTTATCTCACACACTAAAAGACTTTTTCCCGTTTTGTACATTACAGAAATCCTTTTCTTAAATGACGCATTAAAGGTGGTAGGAGAGCAGTAGTTTCTAGTGATTGATGACTATATAAAATGGTATCTTCCAATGTAACTTCCTAAGGACAGAAACAAAGGTCCATGGATAAAAGTCTTTTTCTTGGGCTTAAGACTGAGGATATTGCATGTGAAAGAAATGTAGATATTTTGTAAATATCAGTGACTGCTGCATTCACTTCTTTTCAGAATATGTGTGGAGAAAAAAAAAAAAACATTCTTTTTTAATTGAAATCAAATTTAATCTGTCACAGAGAAGTTACATGAAACAGCTGAGCCAACCTAGTAACCACAGCTGCTGGAAGGGAGAGTCATTTTTCCTGGCTCTGCTTCCAACTGCCCCATTCTCTCTCTTCTTTTCTACCACCTTTAACACTTGCTATACTTTTCCCTCATTGATTCAGCTCTTTAATGTAACAGCAAATACACAACTAGAGACAGAATTAACAGAAGTACCATGAGCTCATGCAATAGCAAGACAGACTTTTACCGGTGATAAGCCTTGAGATCTGTTCAGTTTGTCTTAAGTGAGTTCACTCTGAGGACTCCATTTTCCCATCCATATAGATCATATGGCTGTACAAAGGCACATGACAACATCTCTGTAGTACTGTTGTCGCACAGAATCTTTGGCCTGGATTCAGGTGCTAGGAACAAGGATTGCATGCTCAGTAGGTTTTTGTGCAAGCCAATAGATGGAGGAACATGTAGCTAGATGTGGTTCTTCCATATTTGCCATGCTGTGGTGAGAAAAGTCTATTTTTAACTCATTTTCAACCCTCAATAGGGTTCCTATGGAGTGATGTTCTGGAACAAAACACAGCCTTAATGCTATATTTTCTTTGAAGATGCTGAATTAATCTCCTTGCTTTACTAGAATAGCAGATTAATATAAATTAGTAGATAAATAAAGAGAATGCACAATGTGCAATGTGATAGTTCTGTCAATTAAGTATGTTGAATCTTCTTCATTTACTCATATTTTTGAATAACATGTAAAAATTAATATTGTACAACTTTAATGCGGACAGCCTATAGCACATTCTTCATGCTGTGACGTTAAAATTGTTGTGAACAATAATTTCAAATAATGAACATAAATTAGGTGGAAAAGACAAATTATATAAAATGATACAGAAATATATAATGTCAAAAGTTTTATGCATAAGAGGAAATAGTTAATCATAAATGTGTTCGTATTTTAACTTGCTGCTGTAAAGGAGGTATACCAACAGATGTAGGTAAGCCCCTCCCATTCATATACGTTCAGGTATAAAAAGAGACATTCCTCTTTCCTTAAAGTAGGAAAAAAAACTAGTGGTAAGAGAAAGAGTTGGATAACTCTTGGTTAGAATTCTTACTTCTAGCACTGCATCAACAAACAAAAGTTTAGGATTGCACAGTTAAGGAAGTTAGAGAAGAGGAACAAGTGGATCAAACGAAGATTTAGAAGTAGATTTTTTTTTAAGAAAAAAATGGGAATCGAGATAATTGGAAGTAATATCAAGTCATATTGAGTAAAGGTTTGTTATTAGGCAGAAAGAGTGCAACTGAGAAAGAAAGTTTAAAATCAAGGAAAAGACAAATCTATAGTAGAATTGTTGATGACAGAGGCAGAGACACGGAAACTCCGTTAACCTGGGATGTTGGCCTGATCATTTTGCAGTCCAAGGGAACTAGCAGGAAGTCTCCTACTCAGTGCTGCAATTGCAGCGTTTGAAACATTTGAAGACATGGTTAATCTTCTAGATAGAAGAAATGGAAATAACAGAAGTAGCACTAGCCATGGATTCAAGTTATTTGCTTTCAGTTGGCATGAAGTTCATGTACCCTATGTCATTTCTTTCTGGATCCTAATGGCTCTTGGGGTTCATCTGGGTAAGTGAATTATTGCATATTTACTTTGTTATTTTTGAATATGAGTCCTTATGACCTTAAATCATTATTAGGTGTGTGTGTGAAACTGATTGTTTTGAATCATCTGTGCTATATTTATATCAATTATAACAAGTTTTAGTGTGGGGAAAAACATCTCAAAACATCTACACATGATACATTTATATGACCTGTTGGTGTTTCTTGCCTGAGACCAGACAAGATAATGCCAAAGTTTTCCTGAGGAATTTTCATTTTGAATTTGTCAGCTGGTTTGCCACTGAATAACAAATTAGCTTGATGAGCTGACCATGTTCAGTGTCATGCCAGTTTGGAGAGTAAAAAATGGGCCTTTTAATGTTAAGGATGCTACACTTTATTACAGAAGAATGAGCAAAATGAAATTACTGTTACTATAACCTTGGAAAACATCTGAAAAAGAATTGAAAGTTTATCCTGGCATTGCTGTTCTCTGAGCATGTGACTCTAAGATACTGAATAGTTTGTTCTGATCATTGCTGTAATCTCAACTAGTTTTGCTGCAGCATGGGTTCACTAACAGAACCTCACTCTCATTTTAATTAATCCTGTTTTTTTCTGAAGTTAACATCAATTTCTCATTAATCTCATTTTTTCAACTGTCTTATTTTTAATTATAATTTTACAGGAAGGGAAGCAATTAGAGCTTTCTGTTCAATTTATCTAGATAAAAGTCACTAAAATATTAATAAAATACAATGACATATAAATATATCACTTTGCTATCCACAGTTTCTATATCCGTCATTTTAAGGTTGGACTAAATGATCTCTAGAGATCCCTTCCAACCTCAACCATTCTGTGATTCTGTGATTTTTTAATTCTGTCATTAATTGTTAATGCTATGCTCCAATAAATGTCATCACTACTATACTTTTCTGTTCATGACACTTGATTTAATTGACTTTGTTTTAGTCTGAGGAAGATGATGGCAAGAAAGGAAATGTAACCATTTGGAAAGGGGCAACAATATTTTGCAACAGGTGTTTGATTTAGCAGATGAAGTAACTCATTAAATTGTATAGAAAATTAAGAAGTACACACACATCCCTATTATGTTCATTCTTTTAAGAAAAATTATTTTGCTATCCATAAAACTGCTAGCCACTTTTGATAACAGTCTCATTGATTCACAGAACATAAAGCTAAGAATATACATAAAGCTAGGAAATACTTGTATGCCTAGAGGTAGGTACCAACATAGTTAAGATAGCTCACAGATTTTTTGAGATCACTGTGTTGTACTTCAGTACCAAAATTCTACCCAAGCTCCAGGTTACATGTCAAAAATTGCCCCTGTGGACCTCACACTAGGTGGGCACCCAAGCTCTAATCTTTTCTGACAAGTAAGCAACTCTGTTCTTGTTGGAAAGAGAATCAGCAACGCTATTAGCAGTTTTCTCTGTCCAAGTACTTTCAAGGCATGTTATTCTTTGTAAACATATGTCTACCAGGTGAAATATACATCCATTCATATTTTTTCAGAGTAATTTCCTTCATTTCTTAATCTACCAAAAAAAACCCACCCCTCAACTAAACTGTAATTTTTGAAAAAAAATATTATAAGCTGTTTTTTCAAAGCATTCCTGTGAAGTGAGATTGTGAGCCTCAGTTTCTACAAGTGGCTGAGCTCCTCAGACATTTATTTTCTGATGAAAGGAGCATATCTTACAGATTTTTTTTTCTGCCCCGCTCTTCCTTTCGCTCCCTTGCTCCTGATCACACACTACTGTCTCTGCAGGTCTGGTGCTTCTCAGACCCTCTGATTAGCTGTTGTGCACATTAGCAAGGCAGAAAACTATCTGACTTTACTTCCTTGCTAAACTGGCTTTCTGTTAGTCTCATGAGCTAATAGCACTGGTGGAAAGGTCCAAAAACCCAACACTGGCAGCTGAAGACCTAGGGCAGGCTAGAGACAGAAAAGGGAAGGGGACATGGGTAGATGGGAGCAGAAGCTCCTTTTGGCATTAATGAGCATCAACTTAGTTTAGCTTATGCCGAGGCATCTTGAAGTTGGGCTGTGCCACAAAGCTAAGCAATATTATTTTAAAGAATGTAATTTTGCTTGGAATAGTAGGCCTATGGAAGAACAGATATTATATACAGCACATCACAGCAGTCAGCACAGTGGCATGTTGGGCATAAGATTTATTACTCTTGTTTCATGTCCCAGAAGCAAGGTTTAATCATATTTCTGAAGTGAAATTGAACCAAATTTGTTTTTACTTATACTTCCTTACCTGTAATCTAACTATAGATCAATCTAAGCTAACATCCATTGGTAACATTCTTGTAAAGATTTTGTATGGGACAGAATATAGAGCATGTCTCTCCAGAAAGAATATTGTACTCCTGATCCTTTGTAAGCTGTATAATTTAATTTTTGTATTTCAATATTTTTCCAATAGATGGCACTATCTGCTTATTAACTGTTAAAATTACCATTGACAATAGAAAATACAAACACAAAGCACACAATATACAAACACAAAGCAATACTGACCAAATATGTTACTATAAATATACTTCACACATCTTGAAAAATAATTTAACATATGCCTTACCTGATTTCCTCTAAAACAATAAGCAGTTTTAATGTGATTTATTCAATTCCATTCTTAAGTATTTTAAACTGATAAAACATTGTTTCATGTTTTTTGTGGTTCAACTTATTTTCACCATTAAAGGACTGAAATTGTTTCTCAAAATCAGTTAAATGATTTATCTCTTTGTTTAGGGAACTCATATTTGAACCCAAAATGCTTTATGCATATTTTCCTTTTGAGTCAATTGTTTCACAATTATGCAATAGCTTTGACTAGTTTAAAACTAAAAATAAATAAAAAATAAAAAAAATAAAAAACACCTCCTATTGGGTTTGCTACTGTGTAAAAGATAAATATGTCTCAGAGCATGCTTGTAAAAGTGCTTCATGTGTCAGGTCCCTTAATCCTCTGATGCAAAATGATAAAGGATCTTTCAAATTATACAACAGAATTTGAAATAATGAGTACAAGAAGAGTAGAGACTAAGTCTTCTTCATTTATTACTAAACATTGCAAGGCAAGATGAGGTGGTTATACTCATCTTTGGCCTGTAAACTGAGAAATGAACTCAGGTAACTCATTTAATTTGGAATTCAGATAATCTTACTTAGAAGATGAAGGACTACCCTGTAAATATTTATTCATGGCTTCATGGACACTAACTATGTTAACCATCTTTTTTTTTATTTTCATCTTCCTTTTTTCATCAGCACATCTCTTCATCAGCACAGATCTTGAGATCAGTTTATGCATTTCTGGACAGGAAAGCATTGTTATGTTAATTGTTGCTTGTTAATTGTTATGTAGTTGTTGAAAGCATTGTTAGTAAATACCTTGATAGGTTTCCGAATTTTTACTTCTGGATACTAGTTTGGTTCTGAGGACATTAAGAATTGTCTACATTTGAAATTTGTTCCTTGTTACCTCAGGTTGTTTCATCTTACAATATCTACATACAAACTAGAATGTTTTATTGTTAATTTTCTGGCATTAAATTGTGATTTTATGACTGAGATTTCTCTTAAGCAACATTACAAGCTCACCTGCTTCAAAACAAGTAGGGATGCATCACGAAACATTTCCCGTTAAAAAACTGCCAAATCTTGCCACCATTTTCCTACTTTGTTCTGCTGCTTCCAGGCTTTCTGCTCACCTGTGTTTCCTTTTCTGCCGTGGAATCATGGTAGATAGATGGTCATTGTGCTGTTTAATGCTGGTCTGAAGACTTTTTCAAAATCGTGTCAAATTCATACATAATCTGCAAACCTGAGCTGTTCCTCGCTTTATCTGTCATACATGAAGTTGTCTGGGGTCATGTACTCAGGTGGTGGGAATTCATTTTTTTCTTTTTCCCCACCAGGATGTTCTGCATTGATTTAGTACAGATATATAAGCAATCACCTCTATCATTAGGCCGGCAAAGGAATACATAGGATGGTTTATTGCAGTAAGAAAGTGAGCTTTGGTTGTGCTCAATAGCTTAATAGCCTCAAAAGGCTGATATCTGGGTGACTTCAAAGCACAAAGCTGACAAGCACAAAGAAGAGAGACTAAGTGATATCTTAGAGGAATGAAAGAGCACATGTAACTCACGTTTTCTTTGATACTCCATCATTATTATTTTTATGATATTCATGGGACAGCCTGTTTGGCAGTGGTCACTCATTTCTCCAGGCTGGCAGGACAACCATTTGCTACTTGTGATAAGTGATGATACACACCTGGGGAGCAGTAATGCGCATGAGGAAGATAGCTTCCAGCTATTTTTGCCTTACAGCTTTAGTGTCTTGAAGAAGAAGAAGGGGAGTGGGGTAAAAGACAATAAATGATCGTGTGAAGACAAACAGACTTCTTGAAATGCATGGCACATTAGTCTTCTCAATGGACATGATGTTATGAGCGCTTAATCCAAGATTTTTACAGTAGTTTTAATGTTGTGATATTTCTGTGTGTTGAAAAAAGGAGAGTTGACCTTCTCACAGTTTTGAGTCATGGACTCTCTTACATCACCCTTGCCACATTCACAGGCTCCAAAATAACTTGGAAACTTGCACCTTCTTACAAATAGCGTATTACAAACTGTACATGAATATGCAGTAAAAATAGCATTAAATGTGATAACACATATCAAATATGACTAAACTGTGATACTAATACACTGATCCAGTGAACTTGTATCATTTGTATCATTCCACTGGGGCCTCCTTAGTGACTCACGGAGTTTGTTTTTCTCCCACTCCCATGTGCAGGATTCTCACTTGCTTCCCTGCACTTCTGCAAAACACAGTAAGCAGCAATCAAAAGATGTATTTTCCTCTGGAATCTCTGCTTTTCTTTCAGTCTTTCAAATGTTCCACTGTATTGTATCTATGTCTTTTCTATGCCATTTCATTACTGTAGATGAACTTTCCATATACAGGCCAAAAATAACAAAAAAAAAGAAGTCTTTTCCTCCACTTATGAGTCTTGGGGAATAGAATAAATAAATTAATAAAGAGCACACCAGTTTACCAGCTATGTAAAGACATTTGTATCAGTTGATACAACGCATTTGTCTAAGGGCTCTCATACTGTTATACGTTGGAAACACATTTCCAGTATGACAGTTCTGAGATTTGAGCTTTTCTGATAGATTGGTTAGTAATCCAGGTAAGCCAGGCTATCAAAATAACCCATGGCCTCAACACGCAAATTCTAGATTTCATGTTCACCTAGCAGTGCAGAAGGACTAAAGCTTTTAACTTTTAATGTTCTTCCGCATGAACTACATATCTAATTTGTGTTGCACAACTGTGATAATGTCAAATTAAAGAAATCTGCAGCTCTTTCTCACCAACAATGCAATAAGTGTTTTACTCAAGAGAAAAAATAAAGTTAAAATTGTTGAGTAATTCACTTAAAACCAAAGAGCAACTGAGAACTTGTTCTTAATCAACAAGTTAACACTTTTTTTTTATTGTAAGCTTGACATTTTAACAGCGGTGCAGCATAAGTTAGATACGTGGTTTGTCTGCATGTTGATACAAATACATGTTGTTTAATTTTGTTTAATTTTAACTAGGATTGTAATTTCAAAACATACAAGAGCTTAACAAGACTGACCAGATAGGATGTCAAGTGTCCTGATATCATGCCAGACATGATATCAAGATTTATTTTTTATAGGAACATTTGAGGTTTTAACCTTTATTCGTCCATCCTTCAATAAGTGACAAAGACTTTGGAACATGTTTCTGTGTTAAACATCTGCTTTTAGAAAGCTAATCAGAACTTCTTGATTTGGTCCTCTCTGAGAAGAGCAGGCCAGGCCCTTTAAGTCTCTCCTAACAGAAACGTAGGAGCCTAACAGAAACATTCCACCTACAATGAAACCTGATAGTCATAGAAATTAGTCACTTAGCTATAATTGGAGGGAATGAGGATGGATGAGAAGAAGGAACTAGCAAATCTGATACAAGTTTTAATCTTTGCTAAGTAAGATTTTTCCTAGTTACACTGACTGCTCACAGAATCATTTATTTCAGGAAGTTCTCATTCCTGTAAAGGAAAAACTCCTCCTGAAATACACAAATTAGATGCGCTTACAAAAAAGAAAATGTGTAAATATAAGTAGCAGGAAACTACTACTGTGCGAACAGTGTTCCGTAGTCTGTAGAAACTATGGTAGGAAATACTTACTTAAGCAGAAGTGCAAAACAGAGATACATTCCTTTATATTAGAGTTGAAATGCCTATAGTAATCTGGCATTTTTGGCTCTGTTTGATTTAGTTACAAGCTTTGAGTACCCCACCTAGCTTGCGGGAAATCCTTTTTCTATGTTTACAGATTTTTTTTCTTTACTAACGGAGAACAATGGTGGTGCTTTTTTAATGCTTTTTTATCTTTTGGAATTCTTAGATGTCTCACAGCTCTGCTGTCCCTAGATCTCTTAAGAGAGAGTTTAGTTTTTCCAGGTTGTGTGCACTGTGAAAGGATAACTTTGCTTTGATTCTCACAGCCTGGCTTCCAAGGCACCCAATTTTGTGAATTCGACAGAGGTGCTGCATCATTTTAGAAAAGGTAAAACTAATTGCCTTTTTCTGCCACACAGCTTAAGAGCTGATGTAATCCTGCCAAATCCAACTAGAACAGTTTACCCAAGGCTCATAGAAATCGAAGAGGAATGTAGCTTTGAGCCTTGCATGTGATGACACTGCATCCTGCTGTGGGACCTGCATTAAATTGCATTGCAGGCACATGCCTCTACATCGACAGCACATACCTACCAGACCCCAGGCACCCAGTTGACATTCTGCTCTGAGGTTTCCTTTTGGTCTTCTGTCCTCCTACAGCCTTCCCTCCAATAAATACCTTAGTAGTTTCAGAAGATCAGGGCAGGGCTTAGTAAATCAGGACGGGGTTAGGCTGGTCTTAGCTCAGTTTGTTGAGAAGGTCAGGGGGTTTATGCAATCCACTTTACCACATCATATCTTGATTTTCATATGATAATGGTTAAGACCTCTTTCCAGAGCATGTTCAATATTTTAGAAGAAGAAACTAAGTGAGAGTATTGTTCAGCTTCTCCACTTGATAGAAATCCAGGGTCTAAATATCCTCATCATAACTGACAACATCAGACACCCTTTATCCCAGAGATCATGTAGTTTATCTTAGATAAAATGCAAACTTAAATAGAGACAGAAACATATCATGCAGGTCCTTAGATTGTTTATAGAGTGCATATATCAATTTCCATTATGATTTTTATTCAAGTTGTAAATGTCAATGTCTTATAAAGTGAGTTTTCAGTGTATTATAAAGTGAATGATCTAAAAGTTGATGATTTGATATGTCTGATGATTGCAGGAATGGTTGTATTCAGAAGGGCTTAACACTGATAAAAGGACATTAACAAGTTATGATGCACATGTAATTTTGCAATAAAAATAGAAATAAATAGTTCAGTTTTTCAGAACTGATTTGTTGCAAGTAACCCTGTGTATAGTGCCAAAACCCAGCTTATGATGCAAAACTTAAGATCTTTTTATTCAGGTGCTGATGCATAGTAATATGCAGTGTGTCTAGGAAAGTCAAAAGTGACATTATTTTGTTGATAAAAGACTTCCTAAACCACTAATTTTATCACTAGAAAATAAACAAACAAGAAAGCAAACAAAAAGCAGAGAGGTTTCATCAAAATCCAAACAATTAGCTGGATGGTTAATCCGTAAAAGTATCCTCTGCTTTTGCTCATAGTTCTCATGAGGGGAAAGCATTTTTCTGAGAAAAAAAAACAGAATATATAAAACAATGCGGTTTTTAAAATATTGGGTAATTAAATAGTGTGGCAAATATTACTAATGGGTTTCTTAGCCTTGATGTGCTAGGTACTTGATTTTTCTCCGCATCTCTTCATGAGGCAGTGGCTTGGAAACTTTTCTTTATTGATATTTTCCCTTTTAACATGATAGTATGGGAGTTTAAGTAAGCTTGTGAATTGATTTTGAATCTGATCTGCTATTTCTGTCTGTTGTTTTGTCCTTATTTCTAGTATTTTAGAAGTGTTGTTCAATACCACAATATCCCCAAAATCTAGGTCCTGTGTATGGTTCTGTGTATACTTACTCTTCTGGTGTTTATTTTGTTTTTGGTTTTTGCATGTTTGTTCAGTTCTTCATTACCAAGTCTGTGGAAATGGCAAGCAGTAGTGAAGAGTGAATCAACCTAGTGATTCCGTAGTGACCTCTTCTGTTTTCTAAAGGTTAAATCCCTATAAATCTCTCCCATACATCAGAACATGATGATATTGATGCCAAAATGGCATTCCATAGCACAGAAAGACCCTCCATACTGCAAATCTTTGCGGGATTAGGCCTGCTGAAAACACGCACATCAGGTGCTGGCCAGTCTATGCCTACCTCTTTGAACATTCATAGAGTGAATGCCTATAAGTATTCAGCATCTTTAATATATTGTATACAGAATAACAGTGTGTCTCTGTCTAATTTCAACCCTGCATAAGATTTGCGTGCAGCACATGAGGTGTTTATATGACCACACAAGGTTTTTCTCCAGTAGGTATTGTTAGGACTTCTGTCTGGTTGTGTTGTGTATTACTTCACAAAGATTCCTCCAGGTGATGGTAGAATGCAATACAATAAAATCCTGCTTTGACTGAAAAGCAGATGCTTCTGCCCAAAGTCCCCTCTGCGTAGGTCTGCATCCCGGAGTGCAGCTTTACATGGCAAACCTGGGGCTAGTTCTGAGCAAGCTGGTGCATCTGCAGAGCATAACTCAGGGCCATAAAGAGACACTAGCTTTGGTTCCCAGTCACATTAGCTCAGGGTCTGCACTAAGCGTCTCCCAATAAAACTAATTGCCTAGCAGAGAGCTCTACATTGACGTGTCCTGCAGAAACCTTCGCTAATTTGTTTCAAATTAGCTCAAGTATTTTGATAGAGCTATGACCTGTGTTGCATACTAGTACTCTAAGTTACAATGCTGAGTTATGATTTCATGCTGTTTTGTTAGGTGTGCATATAATAGGGATGCGGGATAAAGAAAGGGAAAAATTCCACACTAAACAAGGTCTGCTTGTAATTTCAGACTTGAATTCAAATGTTTCCTGGGGTGTATGTGAAACATGCTGCTTGGTTTCAGTGATTATTCAGTAATCATTTTCCCAGCAGTCATTCTTTTCCCTGAAGCAAAACTGCCTCAGCTATCACAGCCCCATGAAGGGTAGTCTCCACCTTATCCTTATTAAGGGTCAGGAAATCCCAGGATCACAGAATGGTTGAGGCTGGAAAAGACTTCTGCAGATCATTTCAATCCAACAACTCTTGACCAAGCAGATTGCCCAGGACTCCACATTGTTTTCGAAGATCTCCAAGGAAGAAGAATCCACAACTTCTCTGGGGAACCCGCTCCAGCGCTGTGTCACTCTCACAGGAAAAAAAAAAGTCTTTTTTTCCTCATGTTCTGGTAGATTTTCCTCTGTTTCAGTTTGTGTCTGTTGCTTCTTGTCATGTCACTGGGCACCACTGAGAAGAGTCTGGATCAATCCTCTTAACACTCACCCTTTGGATACACATAGATAAGAACAGACCCAGCTTTCTCACCCTTTCCTTGCATGACAGATGATCTAGTCCTTCATCATCTTAGCAGCCTGTCAGTGGACTTACTCCAGTAGCTTCCCAGTATTTAGCACAGGTCTATTCTCTTCTCTTCATCCTGAAAAAATTATTATGGTAGCTGTGCTAGACTCAGACTATATAATTCTGAAGAAGGATCAAAGACTGACTTTGACTTCAAGCCCTTACACATACTTATATTTAGGGAATCACTTGTTGAAAGTAACTTGGGCATTTCAGCACCTTTGCTTCTTTGTGAAAATTTTACTAACGTTTGAGGCGATAAATCTTTCCCTAAGTGTCCTGTTTTATGTGTGTTTATTTAAAAAGCCAGTGGAGACAATGGGTGCTTTGATGGTTATGTTTAACTGTGTTTCTTTACATTAAATATTTATTTTCATACGGATCCTCCATTTACAATGGAACCTCTTTCCCTCTCATTTCCCGATCTAAGCAATTTATATTGAGTACAGAAAAATGTGATCTTCTTCCCATTTTCTTTTATGAGAAAATTTACCCGTACAGTACTGGTATACTTTAAGTACTCTATAAAATAAACTACCCAGTATTGACTTGCATCCTATGGTCATCTGTTGTAAAAGAAAACTAAATAAAGTTTCTGTAATTCAGGCCAACTCTATGCAAGTTTTTCTGTGGAAAAAAAAAAAAAAAAAGAGAGAGAGAGATGTAAGTAGGATTTAATAGTATAATTGATATATAATAGAATCCATAACAGTGAAGTTCCTCACCGCAGTGATAAGCTTTTCCTAACAAGGTCAGTAGGGAGCTGCGGGGTGGGGAGCTGGTGTCACATTGTGGCTGAGACATTAACAGCCTTCTCCTCTTCCTCCCTGCTCCCTACTGCATAATTCCCTCTCCCAGCTTTTGACAGCGGTTCTTCAGGCATGTCATAAATTGACCTAATTCACCAAGCAAGCATTTTTTTTTTAAGTCGAATGAGCTCACAGTGCAAGCAGACAGGTGCCTGTGTTAATACAAGGTAAAAACAGTGTTTGACTGGGAAGGAAAGGTGGAGAACAGGTGGAAAGAGAAAGTGGGGATGTTTTCTTACAAGCGATGAAAAATTATTCATTTGGCTCAAACTGTAATATAAAACTACATTTATTTATATGGGTAGCTTGAAAGTACAGTGACTATTCTGCAGAGACAAGATTATATCAATAAAGAATAACTAATATTTCTTATTTCTTTAACATATGTGCTTGGGAATTCATAAAATGCAGTCATTTGCAGGATGGTTCACGCTCATTAATAGGAACGAGCGCAGTTTGTCTGTAATTCTTATTCTTGAGGAAAACTACACTGTTTTACTGTTGAAGGATTTTGCTTAATAGCTTGTATTGTCATCTATGACTTACAGGGTACAGCAGTGTAATTTTTATATTCACATTGCCTAATAAAAAATATATTAGGCTGCATTTTGCTAAGCCCTCTTTTGAAAGAAACCTAAAAAAATGGCAATCTTATTAGGCAAAAGTATGATAACAAATTGTTTTCTCTTAAACAATTTCAATTCAAAAATCCTTGGACAAGCTACCGCTGAACAGGCTTGAATATGCTAAGAAGTAAATAGACTTTGTCAAAAGAAAGAGGAAAGGTAGTCTCCTTTCTAAAAGGAATCTTCAGAACTTTTTTTTTGTGTGTGTATGTTCACTAGCCATTTGCCTGTCTGAAGCAGAGAAGCATATGGACTTTTCTATGAGTAGCCCTACCACTGCCAGCTGGAACTATGTGGAGCCCCACAGTTTCTACCAGTGGAATTAAAGGTCATATTCTCAAGCTTCTGGGCTTCACTTTAGGGACAACATAACTGAAAAGATAGGCATACAGATGTAGCAAAAAAAATTCTTAACCAGGTTAAGTCATATCTTTAAAACATGTAGGTGTTAGAGATATACCTTATCCTTATTACCTTATTTCACCTTCTCTGTGAGTCCAGATGGGCAAAGCCCTTTTGCCTGTAAGACTCTTGTTTCCTGTACTGCCACTTTAATTTGCCATCCCAGTTGCTTCTCAGGCGAAGTTCTCCATGGAAGCATCAAGCTTCCTTGCAGTATGGCAACTGTGTGACGCACAGTGTTTTAGATTTTAGCTGTTGTCAATAAGCTAACATGCATATTCAGCATAAAATGCAAACTGAAGTTTACAGTTCATTCAGATATTGCCCAGTCTGTTCCAACCTCTTCTAATCCAAACCATTTTTTAATATATGATGAGGTTATCTATGTGTATTTTGCCAATGTACTAAAATATCTTCATTTAGAACTGTGTTCAATTTTACTTATTATTTAAAATATATTATTTGGGTGTCTTGATTAAACAAAGAATGAAAGTAGAATGATTAATACCTGACAACATATGTTTTTCCTTATTCACATCCACAAGACTAAATATTAAATATTCTGTCCTCAGTTAAACTTTCAGTAATAGTTTGCCTTGGTATTGCTGTTCTTAAGATGGTCCATCTGTAAAAGAAATGCTCCCTGTTTGTATTTCCAGGAGAGACCTGGTGATTTTCACATTGGAAAAATATTGGGTTTTGATTACCATTCCATTGTACACTCAGATCAGGCAAATTTTAACATATTACTTCTTGTCATGCTTCAGGGCTGATAAGAGGAAAAGATTTAGGTGCTCAGAGAAAAAATAAAACGGAAAAATATCCCCCTGAACCCATGATGGTTTTGGTAGCGGGATTTATAGCTGTGGGGATAGACCCTCAAAAAAAAAAAAAAAAAAAAAAAAAGGTGAAGAACTGTTTTAAATAGTCTTGCACTTTCCTGGTGATTGATATTAGTGCAGTTTAGATATTCCATGTGTTCAGGAATGGGTAAACTCCCTATGTTTTAATTTAGAAATTCAAAAGTTTCACACACAGTTTTCTTGAAGGAGCACTTGGCAAGAATGTCATTACCTCATGAGTGCAGAGGCATCTGCTTCAGCTGGGCTGGCAGCCTTTTCAGAATACTTAACCAAGGTGTCCTTCCCCAGTTTTACTCAGGGAAAATCAACTGCCTATTGAAAGACAAAACAGCAATCAAAAGGTTCTAGGTTACTTGATGATAAAATCTTTCCTCACCTGTTGACCACTATTCACTTTCTTAACTTTTGCAATGCCATAATTTTACTCCTTAGGTAATTAACATGTAGTCTCTGTGATACATAAGACAACAACTTAGATCTATCTATCTAAATCATTGTTTGTATTGTAGACACATTTATATGTATATACATATATACACATAAAACAAAACACATCAGCTTTTATTCATACCAGTCACTTCCCTTCTGCTATTTCTTTTACAGATTTAGAATGAAATTGAAGTATAATATCAGACCATGTATATTCTATATATTGTTAGGTCAGAGCTTTAACTGAATCCTTCCAGACTGAACTCTGTATTTCTTACCCGCATTTCATTGTTCAACTCATCACTTATTTTCAATGATCAAAGGACTGTGTAGGGTAAGGAAAAGAACAAAAAGGATCAGTGAAAAGAACAAGGAAGGTCTAAGGCTTTATGTATAACTGTAATAATGAAAGAAGTTAACTCAAAAAGGACAACCTGTACATGAGGTCAATATTCAGAAAATTCAGAAATTTGTTGGCAAAAAAAAAATCATTAAATGTAACCTGAGTCTAGGGGTGAAACAGTGGATACCCCAGAAGCAATGGGAATTTTGAAGCCCGCTTTCTTGGGGGACAAATTTTCCACAGTAACCCATACAGTCCTGAGAACAAAATTAGCATGCAGGGAGGTTCTGGAGAAAAGGAGTGTTTCAAGTGTGGCAAATGTTAAGGATTATGAGTGCCTGCTGTAACACTCATGTAAAGAAAGATCTCATCCAAGAATCTTCATGACTGTGTTTAAAAAACTGAGGAAGAGCATTCCTCAAGCTTGGTTTGACATCATCAACCAGAAAAAAGATGTAACAGAAAGATAGGAATTAACTGTTAAGCTGTAAGACTTATAGCCATAAGATTTTTTTTTTTCGGTTTTGTCCAGGAGAACGGTATAGAAATCACGGTTCTGCCTTTGCTCCTTAAAAGAAGTTTCTTCTTTTATCTTGAAGATAAAAATGCACATGGACTATTCCAAAGTAAAAAATACAATTAAGATATATCATCTCAGGTATAATAGTTAAAAGTGTGAGAAACAAGGGTAATACCTTTTTGATAAAATTGAAGCAATTTGTCTTCATTGTGTACATCCTACCAGGAGTAGGTAGGATGTACCTACTCCTGATTACCTCAAAGTTAAAAATAAGCAAGCAAGCAAACAAGCAAAAACTATTGGGAAATAGATTATGAGGTGCTGTTTCTGGCTAAAGTTGGAGAAACTCTTAGTTCAAGCAAGTCTTTTTTGATTCAGACTATTTCACACGTCCTGATGGAATCTGTAATCTTCTCTGTATTTTTTTGATAATCATCTTTTCTTACAATATTCTGACTAGTTTTGTATTTAATTAAATGAAACCTATTATAAAAATCTTACTTTTAAGATTACTTGTATTAAATAAGTAAAACATTCAGAATAAGTATGCTTCTTTTCTTCCATCCAGGCTTTATTTGTCCACCATTTTCACCAATAAATACTTCCAGTATTCCATTTGCCTACAACTAGGCAAAAAATGAATTAGAAAGATACAATAAATATAATTTATATACAAAATATGAGGTAAGCATCAAAAGGGAAGTAGCAGGCCTTGCAGACACCTGCATTTTTGCATAAATCCAGTGGGAGATTCTGACCTCCAATGAGTGATTTGGACTAGGCACTTGGCAAAGAACCTGAGGAGGAAGGATCTTATAAAATACATTTATTTTTCTCTTTCTGTGTAACCTGCCTACCATGTTAATATTCACAACCATCTCACAACCAGTTCATGGCAAGAGCAGAAAACACAGAAGAGAAACTACCTAAGCTTTAGCTCCTACATGCCCCAAGATGATGGCCAACATTGCTGATGGAGTAGTAAATTATTACCCCCCTGGAGCAATGAGGAAACAAGGTATATGTTTTGCCCCTGAGGTGTGTCTCTGGGACACAGTGCTTCCTGTGACTCCCTCTGCCATAATGAGTGCTAAACACCAACCTTTGCTTCGGGCTGTGCCTAAAGGTACAATCTAGCTTCCAGAGGAATACCCAGGCTTTTATTTATGGTCTTAAGTGCATGCAGTCAGACACGTTACTGAGTTGGGAAGACTGTATCAGTAGAGGCCCATTACAGTAGTGCTGGGAGAAGGCAGATCAAGGCTGAAAAGTTCTGTGTTGTTCCATTTAGTTGTGAGTGAGTTTCATAGTTATGGAGATGACATTTAGTGTTGCTATGTAATTTTGTTTCTTTTGTTTTCTCTGGGATGGGTGGAGCTTTGGTTCTGGATGAGGTCGAATTAGGCAGATGATAAAGTGAGCAGAATGGGCTGCAGAAAACTTTTGGACAATGAGACATGTTTTTTAAAGGATTGCATCCTCATGAAAGAGTTAGTGATTTGGTCAGTGGCCTTTTGGTGGCTTTTTTTGTATCTAGATTTTTCCAGTATTCTCTCAGCTCTGAACCTGCCTGCTAAAGTGAATGTAGTGGTATATTTCAGGGCCGCTATATAGTGCTGTTATTTGTCTCATCATGTATGTGGAAATGTTTTTAAGAGTTTTTCCTCCACTCTGTATGTGGCCACCCAAAGTTATAAAACAGTGTGAACACATTCTATAAAGCTATAAAATAGATCCTATAAATTTAGTTCTATTTTGTTACTTAATGTATTCGGCAAATATGGTTTGTTTACCATGATGTTCTTTGAGGCTTCTGTGGTCTATTTCTATAACACATGGAGATTTGCAGTGGAAAATATTTCTTCTCTTGTGCTGTCTAGACTAGGAAATATGTATAGGCTCCTCAGTTGCTTCATCACTGAGTTATTCCTGCTAAAACTATATCTCCAAACTGTTGCCAGATGACAGGACAAAAGGCAATGGACACCAATTGAAACATAGAAAGTTCCATTTGTATACAACAGAACAGTTTTTTACTCTGAGGATGACTGAGCGTTGGAATAGGTCACCAAAGTGGTTGTGGAGTCTCCATCCTTGGAGATACTCAAAAGTTGTCCGGACAGGTCCTGTGCAACGTGCTGTCAGTGACCCTGCTAGATTATGGGGATTGGACTAGATGATCTCCCAACCCTCAATCACTCTGTGATTCTGTGATAGTGTAAAGTTTGAGAAATTATTGCATTTCATTTTCTGCAAAAGCAGCTTGCTGGACCTCCTAAGTTGAAAATCAGTAGAGGCAGTAGGGTGGAAGCCCAGACCTGATGGAACACCTTATGTTTTCCAGTTTGCCTGCCTCCACCAGTTTAGTTTATTAGCCATTAGAGCACATTATTAGTTTTCTTCTTGAGGAAGTAGGGTGGAGAGGATTTCAGATAACCTCATATGCTTTCCTTGTATCAATAATTGAGGAACTTACAGGACATAAATATCTATGATTAATATTACAGACCAGCCTAGAGCTTCCTGAAAATGGTCGTTAAACCTTCACACAGGCATATTACTGTGAGTTTATTCAGAGAGATTCCCAGACAAGAGCCAAAGGTTGTGAAACGGCCCTTTGCTCTCTGATTAATGATAGACTGTCCATAGAACCATGTAATCATGGTTCATTGGAAATATCAATATTCCCCTGTCCTTAAATACAGAAGGTAATGAAGTGTTAAAGCATTATGCGCAGCGACAGATGATAACCCAGGTGAGAGAGAGACCTGTGCCATTAACCCATGCATGCATCTTTAGGTAGTCTATTACAGCAGCTTGTATGCAGACTTCCCACTCATCTTTACTATTATTAATAATATCCTCATTTCTTTCTAATCTGCCTCATTTTGGTGTCAAGCTAGTTAAAAAACAACAGAGTATCTCCTCCTGGCAAAAGCTCTTAATAGGAAGTCTGTCTGCAGATATGAAAAGGTGATAGTGAATGACAGAAATGAATATGCCTTGTTCATGCAGACTTGCCAAAATGTCAGCAGAAGTCTAACCAAAAGGGGCTATTAATTGTTAATAATCTTGTCTCTATGATATGGAAATTATATTTGAAATGTGGCACATCCCACAATAGCCTTCATAGCAACTAAACGTGGTTCAACAGAAAAGAAACTGTTATTTAACATCCTGCTTTGATAAATTTCTTACTAATTACTGGTGTGCTGTAATAGTACATGACATCTTGCACATCTTTATTCAGAAATTGGGGTATTAGCTTTAAGAAATGCAGTTATGTATTACTTTGGGCTGTTTTCTGTGTGTTTTTACTCCTGCATAAATAATGCACTGAAGCTTGTTTCCTCCTGGGCGTGGTGTAAAGAGAATCCATAGGAGTGATCCCAGCTTATTTGTAAATAAGTGGTTCGCAGGGGTGAGACACATGCGCTTCAAGGTGAAGTTTATCACAGGGCCCGAATAAATTAACTCTGTACCGCCAAGTTCAGTTCAATAAGCTGCCCCCCAAGCACTGCTGGAACTGGATGTGTCAGGGAACAGGGTACAAACACCAGGGATTTTGCATGTTTTTATCCAATCTTGTTAATGGATTTTTCCAAGTCATTCCATGGGATCACATTTGTTTGTTTTTGTTTTCCCCAACTGTAAAGCCTGATAAGGAGGAGCGCTCACTGGTATACTGGTCTGTTCTGGAGTTTGAGGCATGTTTGTGTCTGGAAAAGCAAATTACTACAGACTTTGCCTTGGGACATTTATGCTAGTTCCAAAATGAAAAGTCAGCAGATTGACATGAGTTGGTGAAGAGACGCTAGCATGTATCTGTACCTTGTATCATGCTGTAAGGCCTCTTTTTACACACAATTTGGTCAAGGAATAATAAACGGAAGATCTTCATTTTCAAGAGTTATTGTTCTCATTGCAGTATTCAGATTGGAAAATTTTAACAGTCATTTAAAGTTCTTCCTTTTTTTGCCTTGATCCTTGGTGATCGCCATTTTTTTTTTTTGAGAAAATGGGTATATTATTGCTTAGATTTTTTTACCTGTATTCTTTCGTTTTTCCAAAAATGTCTGCCTAACCAGATCAAAATATTGTACAGCTGTGACGCTCAAGTAGGTGATTTGAAATCTCCTGGGAAGGGCAGCTAAAGAGATTTTCAGAAATAAAGTCTACTGTAGACAGTTCCTCATGGCTATGAGGCTGTTTCTCAAATCAGTTTAGAAATCCAAATTAAAAGTAAACTCTGCAAAATCTCATCACCTATGTAAATGGAGCAAGTCAGTTATCTAGCTTTGAACTACTTTTGGAGATTAAATAGTCAGCAAAGCGTAATTGCTTAATGCAAGCAAGAGCCATTCAGTCTTGGCCTCTGACACAGATGCAGATTGCTTTTCAGTGCACGTTGCTGCAGAAGCAGCAGTTCTGTGGTATTACTGCAGAGCTGTGGCAGAAGGTAAAAGAGAGGAGAGAGAAGAGATAGTAGCGGCATTGTAGCTGATAAGAAACCTGGTATCAAAGCCAAGGAAATTTCCCTGAGAACACATTTTCCTCTAGCATTTGACAGCATCAGCATCCATCCTCCTGAAACTAATGGAGTTACCGTGAGTTAAAATTAAGGTAAATAAGGAGAGAAACAAAGTTGTATCAACTGACTCAGGAAATAGCCCTTTCTTGTGGCAGTGATCAGAATACTAGTTTCATCTTAGTCTTGCCTTTGCCTTTGACAGTAGGATTTCTTGGGTCCTTAGTGAGTTTGCTGTGACAGTGTGACTAATGAAATTTGCAAAGATATATTCTCTTTCACATGAGTGAAAGGTTGAAAATTAACCAGGAAAAGAGAAGTTTGGTTATCTCTTTCTCTCAATCAAAATTTGACAATACTCTGTGTTCCTTCAGCTGCAGAGCTTTAGTAAGTGAATGGTGCCACCACAAAGCTTGCAGTGAAAAAGGAAGGATGGGAAAAAAAGAGATTTCATCCTACAGTGCTACCACAGCACCTGTGTGACTGCCTTTGCTCTTGGGTCCTAATAGGAAAAGCTGGGGCCATGCATCCTGGAACTTTGCCTGAAATTTGAGAGGTGAGAAAAGTAAGAATAATTGCATCGTTAGTCACACACATCCAGGATAACAAAACCAGAGATGCTGCAAGACCTCCAGAAGGTTTGCCGACTTTCACTACGCATACTGTGTAGTTATTTCATTGTTAATCACTGAGAGAGTGATCATTTTTGCATCCATATTTCACACAAAGCATCACCATTCATAGGGGATGCAAAATAGTTGTTAAATGTTCTAACTCCAATTGGTAATTTGTTAGGATGACTGTGTTCACTACATGAACATTAAACTCTTTCAGTAGCTGCAAGGCACCTGGGTCATTTTTTTGGAATTTCAGGACTTGAAAATTAGAAGTAAATAAAATGTTATCAGACCTCTGTAGAACAAATTTAAATGAGAATAGGAAAATCTTACTTTTCAGTGAGCCTGACTCCTTGTTCTTCATGCTTTCTTCAGCACAGACTGTCTTTTAGTAGACATAGTCTAGACACCAACATTTTAAAATTAACTCAGTGTCTGATTTGCTGAACCTAAACTCACCTCTTTCTTCATCAGAAAGAATGTACCAGAAAAACAAGTTATACTCGAATAGGGACCTATTGTAAATTGGAAGTAATAAGAGATGTGCAAGGGTTAATGTTCTAAATTAATACAAGATTGTTTTTGAAGTTTTGATCACTTAGTATTGATCAGTGGCATTTCATTTATCTTCCTGTGTATTACAATCCATAATAGGGCAACACTGTTCTCTGCTGTGTCCGGTGGGCCATGCAGTAACACTTTGATCCCCAATCAATTAGGATTGCCAAACACTAAATCACATCAGGACAATTTTACCCAATTATCTAGTGTTGAGAAGGAACTAGTGAAAACAGAAGTGGAACGTGGGCCTTGGTCAGGCCTGTCATTATATCTGAATCTACCTTATCAGTAGATCAGTATGAATCAAGCACTTACGATGGGGGAAAAAAAGAAAACAATATTGGGAGTGTTTCCAGATTATTTCTTTAGGAAGCCCTATCTTCAAATAATATAACAATTCAGAGAGTAAAAGTAACGATCACTTTTCCTGATGCTATCTATATTTAAACCATGTCATTTTTAACCCAGTTCAGTGATAATCATAATTCCAACAGGACTGAACTGCTTATTGCAAGGTAAGTTTTACTTAAAAATTTTGTGAGAGTGATGAAAAAGTTAAAATATCTGAACTATTGATTCTTTAAAAACTTTTTTTAACTTTGCTAAGCCAGGTCTCTTGGTTTCATGCAGACCACTTAGGAATTTTGAACAATTCCTGTAACTACTAGGATACCTTCCTGTAGAATTTTAAAATGCTGAATCTGTTACTTTGATGCTTTTATATATATATATATACATATACATATATATATATACATATACATATATTGTCAACAAAAGCAAATATTTCTTAACAGTTTTATTAAAATAATTCTTTTTCATTTTCTCATTTCCTCATCTTTCAATTTCTTGTAACGTCATTATTTCACTATATCTCTAGTCCTTATAGAATCTTCCTGTGAAGCTATTTTTGGTTTTACATGGAAGCACATGTCTTTTCTTCGGTGTATGTTATGTCAATGAAAAGGGGGAAAAAAAGAAAAAAAAAAAGAAAGAAAAAAAAGGAAAAGCTAGTTACCAGACACCTTTATGATCACAGGCAAAAGATTACTTGACTCCACCAGAAAAAACATTCATGTATACCTTCCCATAATCCCAGGTGCAGAACAACCATGCGCCTTTCTGCCATAGATATCACTCTGCTGTAATGAAGCATTCTGTAGAGAGTATTTTAGTGGTCATGTTGCAGTGCACACATATTTTTGGCACAACATCAAGTGCAGCAAAGCATTATTTTCTGAGGAAAGAAAAAAATTAACAATTAGGGCCAGGTCTATAGTGCTTTTTAATTTGAAAGGAGTCTTGTGGTTTCTCTAAAACATTTCAAATATGCCAGATAACAATATGACTTCTTAATGATAATGTGTGAGGCAAAATATATGTATATATATATATATCCTACAACTAAAGAGATCTTTTCTAAGTGTGCATCCCTCACTTGTCTATAACATCTCTAGTGGGGTAGTCATTCCATTTCCTAAACCAATGCAAGTTACAAAGACCCCCAAAAGGGAAGAGAATGACTCAGATTGTATTAAACTTTGTGTTTGATATGTAGGAAGTTACTCATAGCTGTCAGGAAGAAAACATTTTAGAAGTGGCTTTGTTGTTGTTGCATTTGTTACACTGCCAAGATTCGAGTTTACCAGAGATCATAGTTCAGTTTGAAAACTAAAGCAATGTCTCATTTGATCTAAAATAAGATCATACTCTCATCGGTTCAACTGAAAATACTAATCATTTTTATGAAACTGTAAAACTGCACAGAGAGTTTAGCCTTGGAAAACGGTGCTCATGAAAACAAGTCTGCAGATGATATCATTTTATTGAATGCAAAAGGCTGAAAACTTTTGAATCAGTATAGGAATTGAATCTTAATTTCCCCCAAGATAAAATAACTTTATATGTATACCGTTTCCTTATTAAAGATCATGTTAATTTCAGATTTAATTAAATTGTGCTAACTTTAAATTTAATACCCTTGGAAAATATGCAAGTGATATGTAACTGAAACTAGTAAGCCTGTGAGGAACATTAGAGGTACTGACTAAGCGAAGGTAAGTGACAGCACAGCATGCTGCACATCAGTGTTGGTTAATGTCAGGTATTTGCTGAGAGAGGAGGAGGAGATCACACTTCTCTCACTGCTCATGTGATTCTTTGTAAACCCTATCATCCTCAGGATAGATGCATGGAAATCACAGATGCAGCTCAAAAAACCCTCTAGCAAGCATGTAACAGGAATCAGGACACTAGAATCTGAAAGAAATGAGATAGAATATCAAAGAGAATGAAAAAAAAACATGCTGCAACTTGAAGGTGCATTCTCCTGCAGAAAACCTTGTCCATTGGTTACTTCAGCCCATGTTCCCGTCAGTTGTAAGATGCTCACCAAAACCCCCTAAATTATGGAGGTAGACTCCGTCCACCCTAGTTTCGATAAGATAAACATAGACACCTCCAGAAGATAATTCACTTCTATGAGTGCTCTGAGTATCCCCCTGGAGTGCCGGTCTCTTTCTGATGAATGCAGGAGGCCCAAGTGAATGTGGTCCTAACTTCTGTGATCAAAGTTAAATTAATCTGAATCCAAATCCAAAATACTGAAGTGGTATTTCAGAATTAGGCAGCACTGAGAATTTGGGAAGCATGGGAAAGAACTCTCCTCTGAAGAATGGAAAAAATTGTGTAGCTTAAATGTGAAGTCAGTGAGAGGCTATATGATAAGTGCATGTGGTAAAATAACACAGGAAATGAGTGGGACCTTTTGTTTTTCCTATCACATAACAGGAACAAGGAAGTATCCTGTGAAATTGTAGGATAATCAATTTAAAACTCATGAGAAAAAAAAGATCACTCAGTGCATAATTACAATCCAAGAAATAAGAGGTGGGAACAAGGGGGTTAGTTGCTGCTTATCAGTGCCAGGTCATTTCTTGTAAATAATAAAATCACTGAATGCTCTATTCTGTAGCTCTAAATCCATCCTTCAATTCTGCTTTTTTTAAAATTGTTTAGAAATCTGCAGGCTTATATAGATACTTATTTTATGAAACTCTCCTACTGAACTTTTCTTATATGCCACCTAATCTTTTTTTTTTTTTTTTTTTGTGAACTCTATCTCTGCTTATGATTTCAACTATATATATTTTTAACTGTGTTGTTCATATACTACTGCATTTTATTTTGGAGACTTGGTATTGTTACTCTTTATTTCCTGGTACCTTCTCGTGTGTTCTGTGTATTACATCTAAATATTTGGCTATATTTGACTGGTACCTTGCTTTGAGTAAGAAACACACTGGCTTGTTTCTTCCTTTGTTAGATTAGTCACTATGTCATAAACTTTACTCTTAAAAGCTACTGATGAGCACCACAGCTAGAGGTAAATGCAATAGGATGGTAAGGATGTAAGAAAGGCCATGCTGGGTCAAACCCAAAGTAGCCTAGTTCTCTGACAGTGGCAAATAGTCGATTGGTATAGTTGATTAGTAGACTAGTGAAGAGTTCAAAAACTGGGAAAATATACATCTAACATCTCCCTACAAACTGTGCATTTATTGATGGAATTTTGTTTGAGTTTGGGTTTTCAACAGCTATTACTATTTTGGGCAGCCTGCAGGTTTTCCAGGTGCCTTGGGAGTCACTAACTACGAGTGACTTCTTCCTTTGTAAGGTAGACTTAGACTATCAGAAGAATTCCAATGACTTCCTTCCACTAAAATACCTTTGGGCCTCTTCATCTTTCCTCTCTCCCACAGCTCGCAAACCATTATAGCCATTCTCTCATTGATGCACTTGAAGCAAATACATTTTTTTGAATAATGTCTCACATTTTTTCTGAATACTGTCTCATGCCCAGAGATAGGATGAGAGACAACAGACACAAACTGAAACACAGGAAGGTCCCTTTGAATATAAGGAAAAACTTATTTACTGTAAGGGGGTAACAAAGCACTGCAGCAGGTTGTCCAGATGGGTTGTGGAGTCTCTTTCCTTCCTTGGAGATATTCACAAGCCTTCTGGACAGAATCCAGTACACTGCTTGATCAAGTGGTTGGACTAGATGATCTGCAGACGTCCTTTTCAGCCTAAACCCTTCTGTGATTGTAGTATCTTCAGCTAAATTATGATACACTTATTTACCTGTAAACAGATGAGAATTTAATGTGCTATAATAACCATGGGAGGGAAGGAAATGGCATTTGCTCAAGAAGAAATGAGAAACAAAGGCTTATACTCATATTTCTTGTAAATCCATCACCATTGGTAATCAGGAGTATTTCATCTGTTCTAGAGATCGAGTCATAAAAATGACTTCCTTGAGATTCAAGAAGATCTCTGTTTTAACTGAAGAGCAGGAAATATGCCTTGTATGCATGTCTCAACAGGACACTATTTTATACTGGATTATAGATACAGCTTCTGGTATGCTCGCTTGCATTGTAAGGCAGTGGCCATTTGGATATCGTGAAGAGTACAGTCACCCTGATCTGACATTGAGGATCTCGATGGGGATCCTTGTTGCAAAGTTACTAGTACAGAACATAACAATACACCAGATGATGTTAACTGATTTAGCAGAAACCAAGACTCTATTCTGTGACTCAATATCTGGACTCTCACTAGTTTCGCCTGGTTGGTTTTCAGTCAGGAAATTGAGAAGTGATACTTGAGGTAACTTGTGCATTTTCCTTCAGATGCAGAACACTGTGTTGCTGAGTTGGCATTCTCTTTTGTCTCTCTCTAGAGATCAAAATAAGTGGAGGAGACTTCTAGTAACACAGGAAATAAGTTAAAATGGACATGAAATAAAGTTAAGGAAGTAGCTAATTTGTTTAAGGGGAGAAGAATGAAGCAAATGCTATGTTGAGATCATAGGTTTAAGATGTTATCAAAAGAGTAGTAAAAGATTATTTCCAGTGAATCACAATGAGCAAAGCATTAGTTGTGCTTCTCAGGGATATATCTTTTCACATTTAAAATTAAATGAAGTAAAGATAATAAGCAGAAATAAAACAGCAATGCACTGTTTTTATTCTACATTGATATTAAGCAAATACATATCAGTACGTCTTTGAAGTTCTGTGGAGCCTGTGATAATGTTTGATCTTTGTTCTACAGAGCATTTCATAACTGTAAGGTCAGAGCAAGAAAAGGATAAGCAAGACATTCATGAAGCAAGTGACAGAACAACATAGAATTTGTCTGATGCCTTTTAAGCGTAGATCTTAAAAACAGTCATGGAAAAAGCTTTGGGGAATACGTTTGTACTTTACATATTAACTTGGAAAAATAAAGTGCTTTAGTTCATTTTTTGGTCATTTAGACATTATTTTCTTCTAGTGGAAATAAAAACATAATAGAACTACTCTTTATGATGTGTTATCAAATATGAAAACTAAATGATTTTCTTGCAGTCGAGTCTTGCAGTTTATCATTTTTGGTAAAATTACACTGCTCAATTTTAACAAGACTGGGCTTTCAATGGATGAAAAGAGAGATAAGTTTTCTTTTGTAAATTTTTCAAAGGGATATAAATTACATAAGAGTAGGGAATAACATAGAGTAAAAACAATTTAGGTAGTTCTTTTTATATTTAATTTGAATTAAACTATTCACCCCTGCCAATAGGGAAAGACTTTTGTTCTTTGCTTTGCTCCTTTTCCTCTTTTCCTTAATCTGGGACTTTCAGTCCTAATTTCTTCCTTAGCCTCGGGGGCGAAGGAATCAGACCTTTCATGGACCAGTGCAATTCACTAATTCAGCAGCTCAAGGAAGCAGAGAAGGGCAGGGTCTGTGGAATCCTTCTTCTCTGATGGTGTTAGGGAAGCTCTCAACATCTCAGAGGTGAGATGTTAGATCAGTTCATCATACCATTTGACATTGTAGGCTCACTTCATTAAAGAAGCAAAACAAAACTGGATGGTTATTCTCAAACCTTTTTCCAAGTTTTTCACAAATCCGAAAAAAATTGTAAGAAACCACAATTCTTCAGCCTGAACATAGCAGCTTTTGCTAGCTGAGAGTTTCCCAAACTGTCATAAATTCTGATTTGGTTTGATTAAAAAATCAAGCCTCAAAAATCAATGCCTCTTTTTATAGAGTTTCTGGTTCTGTATGTGGACGTCCAGAGAATATTACAGAGAGAATATAGGAAAACATACAAATATATTTGAGAATTCAAATATCTAATCTATCAAGCTGAGAATTTGCTAAAAACATGGGACTACTTTTAACTCAATGTAAATTTTTAAGCTAATCATGATGGTTAAAATTTTGCCTCAGCTGTTAGTACCATGCTGCAATAGCATTATATAGCCAGAAATAGGTACTAGAAAAGCGAGGGCAAGAATCAGTCTAGAAAGAAGGCAAAAAAGGAATAAATCTTATACTTCAGGATCCATCTTATTTAATATTTCCATCAATAAACCCTGAATAGAATTGCTGATGGGGGTCACTATCCATACAGAGAAAGCCTGTAGTGGAAGGACACTGAAGACTCAAATAACAGGAACATAATGAAAGTTCACTCTGTGAAATAAAAGATGATGCAATGCCAATAAAATAGTCAACAGTTACAAGTTCGTTGATTGGGAATCCCCAGAAAAAAAAAAAAAAAAAAAAAACGAAAAAAAAAAAAAAAAGTAGAACTCAGGAATATTACTTGATTTCAGGATAAATACAATTGCTCTAGTGGTGTAGCCATTAAAGCAAAAGCCACTGCAGCACATTTCAGGTGCCAGCTTACAAACCCTCACCTGTCTGCAAGGCCATTGGGCCTGTGTTCAGGTAGGATTAATCCAAATTGTAAACCTCTTGGCAAAGAAGGACTCCTCAGGTGGCCAGGGGATAGGAGAGCCTGCCACATGAGAGCTGACTGGCTTGCTTAGGCTAAAAAAAGAAACGCCAAACAAAAGTATCATTACCTTTATAGGGTAAAAAAGGAGAAAAGATCAGTGCACTGCGGCAAAGGACAACACTGTGACAAGAATAAGTAGGTTGTGAATTGTCTGATGAAAATTAGGTTAGAAATCATATGAATATACATAACCAGTAGAAAGCATTTGAGACGGTATCTTTAAGATGACATGTGGTTAGGCAGGAAACATACAATATGATACCAGTCATCCCAGGAGACAGGACTTATTGACCCAGGCAGACCTTATGGTCCCATATTTGATATTTTCTGTATTTCAATGCATTTTCTTCATGTTTTAAGACAAAGTTGAATATATAAGGCTTGAAAATGTCCTGGACTGAACAAAGCAGGTGAGAAATACTCAAAGCAAGCCTCTGCTACTAGTATCATCCTTCAGGGGACTGCAGTTGCCTGCTTACCCCACTGGCATCTGACACTCTTGACTGGCCGAAAGAGACTCTGCTAAAACTGGAGAGGCTCAATGTGGTCTGGTCTCTTTAGAAGGGGTGGGAGGGCAGAAATTGTGATCCTCATTTCTCCTAGAGACATTGCCACTAGAGTACCTTAAAATTACATTTTATGGCAAATGAGCTGCTTATCCAGTCACCACTTCTTTCCTGCACTATCCGAATATCCTCACTCCTTCTCTTGTGGCACGTGCAATGTTAAAATGAAATACCTCACTAGAAAACTACTCACTTTTTTCAATAAACCATTTTTTTCTACCAAGAGCAGAAATGTCTCCCCGAAGGCCCATCAAGCAAACAGAAAGCAGTAGGGCTGCACAAGGACTCCAGCAGCTCCCAAATTTGTTCCCAAAGTGTCTCTGTGTCATCACACTGAAGTGCACCTCCAAGATGGCCCTGCCATTAAAATTTACAAAGATTTTCCTTCCTTTCCTTGTTTATTATGTGAATTTTTATGTTCATCTAGCACAGTGAATGAGTAAATCTCCTCTATGATTTGTGAGGTTTACCTTTCTATATCTCCAAAAAAAAATGTAACTTTAAAAGAGAACAACAATTTAAAATACCGGAGACTGACAAAACCTTGTTCCACTGCATATTTTTATTGAGCCCATTTGTACATCTTCATGACAATAATGTTTAGTAAGTTTTTTTCTTGTTTTCACTGTAAAGCTATCACACTGTAGTTATTTTTCTGTATCTTAATTGATTCTCAAACCATATTTTATACACTCTTAAAATTTTAACGCTAACTAGGATCCGGCCTTCCTGGATAGCAGAAGATTGTCAAGTCAGGTTGTTGTAGTTAGTTATTAAACACAATAGCATCAAAATATTTTGCCTACTAAAAAAAATCCCTCTTGTTTACACATTCATTTACTGGTCTTAGTCACTTCATTTATGACTGTTATTTTGGTAATGTGGAAGTGCATGCCACGCGCATGCTACACCTTGTGGCCTTTGGAACGGTAGACAATAAACAGCAAACCTGTCCAGATTCCCTCAAATCAAGGCACAGCACACTTCTGCTTCAAAGAATCGCTATCACTTTTTACACCAGCAGCAAAAGTCACTTTCTTCTCCAGCCCCACTGCTGTCCAATTGACGTTTACTGCAATCCTTTTAAACTGATGTTTGAAATACCACATGCCAGCTTCTCCAAACTCATAACTATCAGTGCCATTAGTGCACATTCATGCACTGATACCGTAAAGGTTTTAGAAAGCTTAAATAGACAGAAAACATGAGTTCTATCTATCTCGGCCATTGAAGTTTCAACAATTGCTTCACACAGAACAGAATGAAACCAGAATCAACCTAATTTACTCTAACTCATGATCAAGATCAGGGCACTTGCCTGAGAGTTTTGAAGTTCAAAATTATGTTTTTGTACTGAATTAGGTGGATTATTGGTGTTATAAATGGCTCTGAAGTTCTTCCTCTATGGTTTTGACTGGGAATCCCACTCTGATCCTAACAAAACATTCATGAAATCACATATGTTCTCATCAAAGTTTTCCATTTCATCTATCTGGAATGAGCCAGTAAAATCCTCAAAAAGCCTTGATAACGTCCTTGGATATCTGCAGATTTTAATCAATGCATAAACAACAAGGAAGAAGTGACTCTTATTTATGCCTTTATTGTTGCTCAAATTGCCAGAATCAATTCCTTAAGCCATAAATAGTGTGAGGACAGATTTTATTTGCAGTTTAATCTATTTAATGGTTTGACTTCTTAGTTCACCCAGTTGAAGTTCAGATATGCTGCTAATTATTATATGATCATTGTTACACATCAGCCAAGACTCACTCTTTTTCACAATTTAAGTGAACTAAAGTCAAAATGGCTCTTGGGAAACTTCAACTGCTTCCTGAAAATGTGTCAGAGGAAGAGTTGCTGTGTATAAGGACAGAGAAGGGGCTTAGTTGAGGTGTCTTGACTTTAGGAGGTGCCATGGAAGTTATAGAATCATAGAATCATTACGGTTGGAAAAGACCTTTAAGATCATCAAGTCCAACCATAAACCCACCACCTCCCTGCCTGCTAAACTATGTCCCTGAGTGCCTTGTCTACACGCCTGGGACACTGCCAAGGACAGTGACTCCACCACTTCCCTGGGCAGCCTGTTTCAATGCTTCACCACTCTTTCCATGTAGAATTTTTTTCTAATATCTAACCTGAACCTGGTGCAGCTTGAGGCCATTTCCTCTTGTCCTATCGGCACATAGGTCGGAAGAGTTTCCAGCAAGCCACGGATGGATGCAGCTGCAAGAGGCCCTGTTCCCACCAGCAGCACACTTGAGTCTAGGAGAGCTGCAGGGTTGCTCTTCCTGCTAGAACAGGTTTCCAGTTGCAGCAGGCAATTCAACTCAGTTCATTCTGATAGCTTGAGCTTTGAAAATCCACTTCCACCCCATGGTTCACAGATAGGAATAAGTGAAAATCACCGTGTGACTCTCACTGCTGCCATCTCTGCAAGCAGCAGGAGACAATTTAGGGAGTATCCAGAAGATACTCTTGCTTAGTGTTCATGGGGAGAGGCCTGGAGGTATGAATAATTCTGAATGTGTCCTATGTGTCTGGTGAAAGAGGAGTGCTGGGAAGGTCAAAATGAATTCTGTAGTTGCTCTAGGTAAAATGAGCTGGACTTTTTAAGGTGAACATGCAACATGTAAAACTAGATATGGGAGGCAGGAACTATGGACTTCAGAAGGCTACGATGAATGGAGATTCAATAAACAGGAAAGACTACCTTGCCATACATCTCCCAAAACTTAAGATCAAGAAGAATCTGAGCCTAGATGCAGAAAGAAGAAATGACACTAGAATTATCTTGCTAGAAATTTGGACTTCTCTACTTAGCCACTTCTGTTATTTAGTAAGTGCTTGTTTTTCCACTAAGCAACTCATCTCTGTTTTCCTTGCCCTTCCAGTCTAAGCTGGACAAGGCTAAATACTTACCCACTGAAACAGAGCTGAGAGATGCATTTTTATTTCTATCCTTTATGTCTGGAAACTGTAGTTGTGGCTTCTGTCACATATTTGCTGGAATGTAGAACAAGATATGTGGGAGATTGAGGACTGGGAAGAAAGTTCCCAGTCCTTTACTTGGATGCAACTAGCCGTCCTTAGGTTCAGAATTTGCCTTCCTTAGGTTTCAGAATTTGGGATTTTTGGTGAGCACTGAGAAGAAAACTTCTATGAAAAGACAGACTGCGGAGACTAGAAGTACAGAACTGTATAGAAATTGACTGGCAAAAAAGGGAAGAATGTGAAGCATGCAGTTTGAGAGAAAATGGAGGAGAGTGGAAGATGCAGGTTGTGAAAGATGAAAAATGCACTCTTAAAATCTACATTTAAATACTATGTTATGTTCTGAATTTGACCAGTACTGGGACCAGGAAAGCCCTAACCCACAAAACAAAATAAGGAGTTAAATAGGAAGGAGGTTTTATGCAAACGACACTTTATAAAAGTGTATTTTCTCTGAAGATGATAAAATGCACTAGGTATCTAGTGTCAAAAAGACATGGGGCTAAAAATGGGTGATCTGGTTAAAAATCCACTCTGCCCTTGAAAAATCAATTAGTCATGTCTTGAAATGAGTTATGAAAAAAAATCACGGAAATCTTCTCTGACATACCACTTTCTAGCCAAAAAATCCGCCCATCTCTCCAGCTGACTCATGCAGCCAACTCCAGTCTTCTTTTTGTCCACTAAAACTTGTAGTAATGTGCGTGGGCTGTAATAGTACATTGCTTCTCACAGCCATTGGAGAGGTTCACATTCATCATGCTGTAACACAATATTCTGCAACATTACTCGGTTCAGCAACGTTTGTCCAACTCTTTGTAGCATATACTGGTACTCATCTCATGCAGAGAGAAATTGGCACAATGGCAGTTGTGGCATCAAGTAGGTTTTAGCTATAAATTCATCCAGCTCTGTATTTACTTATATATAACACATATTACATTAATAACACATTACAATGATAATAATGCTGGTTCAATTACATTCATAAGCATTAGTGTTCTTTTTAACTATTTAACCTCGGGTGGGATTATGGCATAAGTGTATCCTCTGGAACAATATTCCTTTCAATCTTACCTTGGCTACTTATGTGTTTTATAGGCATTGGTATGAAAGCACTGCATTTCCGTGAGGGAAGTCGAGTATCGTAGTGAGTGATGATCATTTATATTGTAGTAGGAGATTTTCACACTTCATTTGCAGATTCTTCTCTTGGATTTATTTATTTTCCTTTACATAAGTTCAGGGTTCCACAGAATGTATTTCATATTTCTAATTTTCCCTCTTTTGACACATTTGTTTGTAATGTATCAGCACTCAGATTTCTATCACTGCCTGTTGTTACTACAAGTGGAGTTCTCAGTATATGCTTTCTATGGAAAACTAATGGAACATTAAAATTTTTTAAATGTCTCTCTCTTTTCTTACTGAAATTGTCTTTTATCGCATCCTTAAAAGAATCCCCAAAGATTAATCCTTGTAACACACAGAGCGTATGAAATGTGTATGAGAGGCTACTAATTACATTCCAAACCCCTAGCAATTACACAATATTCTCAGAAGTGTCTATGGTGGAAATTTTTATGAAAGAAAGAAGGAAAAGAAAAGAAAAGAAAAGAAAAGAAAAGAAAAGAAAAGAAAAGAAAAGAAAAGAAAAGAAAAGAAAAGAAAAGAAAAGAAAAGAAAAGAAAAGAAAAGAAAAGAAAAGAACTCAATACTGCTGCCAGCCATAATTTTGTAATAGGCAATGATCGTTTTGTGATATTTCAAAGCTCTTGTTTTTATTTCAGAGAGCCAGAAAAAAAAAAACCGGCTGTTCTGTGATAGGGGATTTTGATGGCAAACAATACTGAAGGAACCAGAAGGAAAGTCTTGGCTGTGGCTCCTCCAGGTGAAGTGTCAGCCTTGACTTTTTCTTTGGAAAGGGTCTACTGGGGAGGGTTTCTCATACTTCCTAGCAGAGCTGTATGGAGTCACAATCCCTTACCCATTAATCCTAACATCGAAGCTAATCAACACTTTTACTAGCCAGGTTTATTTTTAACCTCGTTATCATTCTGATGGACATAGATTTGAGTATGATTACTTGTCCAAGTTGGAACACTATGGCACTTGTGCCGCCCTTTTATCAGCTGCAGCTAAAGATATTTGATTGCAGTGTGATGGGATAAACTGAGGTACTAAAAACTGTGCTGACAGCTTGTTTTCACTACACTCCTCCTTTGCTTGATATCAGCAAATGGATCTGATGCTGACAGCAAGGAACTGCTGCTCTCCACACATCTCAGCAACTTAGGATACAGAGAAGATCACCAGCCACTTCCTTCCTTCCAACTGCAGTTTTCCTCATAAGTCAATGATTAAAAATGTTGCTTTATGAATGGTCAGAGCCAGTCAAAAAAGGCAAAACAAACAAACAAAGAACCCCCCAAAACCCTAACAAACTCTTAAAGGTATTTAAGTATCTAACATAGAGAGGAAAAAAAGAAAGAAAGAAACAAGGAATAGTAATTTTTTTCAGTTACTAGGCACCAAAACTTTCTTTGTCTACATCATTTCCTAGATGTAAAGACAGCACGCTGCTGTCTGCGCTCCTTCCTAATAAATTGCCAATTCCATCTTCAGACCGACTCCTAGTCTGAAAAACAAACAAACAAAAAAACCCGTAATTTTCTTTCCCTTAAATAACGAAGCAGCAGGAGAAACACACACACACACATATGATTGTTTGACAAGCGGCATCAGGGCTGGCACTTTCTTAGGGGTCATAAGCGAGTCTTCAGTGAATTAACTTAGCAGAACTTTGCTCTTCGAGCTCCTCAGCTAAATGAGCTAATTACGCGATAACGACAGACACCCTCCGCAGCCGGGCCATCCCATGCAAATTTATCGTTCTAATTGACCAGTAAATTGATTTATGGACTGTCCGCACAGGCTTTTACCGTAGCTCATCGAGGCTTCCAAAAAGTACTTTTATATATGTATATATATCTATATCCCGAGCGATTAGAATAATCAAAGCAGTTTATCTTCTGAACGTTTTTTTTTCCCTCCTCAGGAGAGTTTATCAACTTCGTTTCTGAACCCTTACCCAAGGCAGCTCTCGCGGCAGGAAAGGGGGGGTATTTTTCCATTGCGGGGCGGGGGAAGGTGCGCTGGCTTCACCGCGGCTCGCGGCGCGGCTGGCAGCCCCGCTCCGCGCTCCGCGCTGCGCCCTGCAGCACCTCCGCCCAAGGGCGGCCGCGGCGCACGGGGCGCGCAGCGCGGGGGAGCCCGTCGGGGCCGCGCGGATCCCCCGGCCCGGGCAGCGCCGCGCAGCACCGCGCAGCGCGGCAGCTCCGCCCCCGGCGCCGCGGCCGCCCCATAAAGGCAGGTGCCGGCGGGCAGCGGCGGCTGCCCTAGCGCGGAGCATCCGCCGGTGCGCAGAGCGCCCAGCAGCGCCATGGGGCCCGCACCGCGCCTGGGGCTCGTCCTGCTGGCGCTGCCGCCGCTGCTGCTCCTGCTCCTGCTGCTGCCGCCGGGGGTGCCCGCGGCGCTGGCGCAGCGGAGCTCGGGCAGCCCCCCGAGCGAAAACGGCTCGCAGAGCTTCGCCATCGTCTCCTTCAAGTGGAATCACGTCAAGGACCCCTATGTCATTACGCTCTGGGTACTGGTGGCCAGCTTGGCCAAGATCGGTGAGTCCGGAGTTATATCTTTAATTAAAGTTATATCTTAGTGTGTATGTCCTCTCCTTTCCCCTCCCTCCCCCCATCCCTTCTCCCACCCCATGTAAGGGAAGAAAGCTTATCGTAAGTCCACTGACCCGTTTTCAGGGGTTTTACTGTACTCTGTCCTGATTTCATAATACTGCCCTCCGCTGTGCTTAGCAGTGTGGTTTTCACCTGCCCCTGAGGGTTACCTGGTTCGTCTTCGGCGCCTGAGCCTCTGGCGTCTCTGCTTGGCTTCTTGCAAGCCCTCATCCTCCCTAAACCTCGCCTTATTCCCTGGGAAAGGCTCCCATGTAGCGGAGATCGCGCTCTGCTGCTTGTCCAACTGTGCCTGCTACAACCGCTTGTAACGTGCCGGCCTCCCGCTCACGATTGGTAGCCGTGTCAGCTACTCCGCTTCCAAGTAAACACCGCCAGCCACGCTCACGGGGCTTGGCGGAGGCTCTGCCGTGCCCGGCTCAGAGCCGGGAAAGGGTCTCTGGAGAAAGGCGCTGGGCTTTATCAGGCTGTAGACCACGGCTGGCGAAACACAGGCTTTAGAGCATGTAGAGATTTCTCCAAGAAAACAAGAGCATATATATAAACTCAATCCAGTTGTGGAGTCCTCGCTTTTTCATTCGTTCTAACTCCTGCGTGTTTAAACCCAGGACTTTGCCAAAAGTGATCTTACATTAACAAACCTCCAAAATCCACCACAACTAAGAAGGCATTATCAACTGCAAATCACTCGAAAGCTTTTCTGTGCTTGCGTTGATAACACTATTTGGAGATACCAGAGTCATCCTTTCTGGATCTTGCTTGTCACACGGGATCAGGGATGTAAATAGACAGCACAGGGAGGCACTGCCTAATGCACAAGCTAAATGCATTAAGGTTTGGGTGCAAAGTGTTGTCTCCAAATACAAATAAACCCTAATAAAACGTGTAAAACTGAGGGGAAAGCTATTAACAGGTGATCTTGAGTTTCAGGTATTTATCTGCCCATATTATAACTTTAATATCTTATCTGATTCTCTATTGGACTACACCTTGTAAATACTTTATGTTGAGATGGGTGATGTGTTAATGAGATTACAGGAAAAAAAACACTTTGATTTAATTGACTTTTGTTGATTGGCAGAACAAATATATTAAAACAAGTGACCATGTTAATTCCCTGTAAACTTGTCCTAAGATGACTTTCTAGTTTGAATATTCATTTTGAAATACTCTATTAATATTTGGTTTTGTAATTAAGGTTTGACTGCTTTATATATATATATATTTATATGCTGCTGTACAACTGTGCAGCACAGATAGTACTCTGTATCAGGGCTGTGGCATAAATGCTATAGAGGCAGCATTAACAGGACTGTGAGATGATCTTGCATTTAAACTGCAATGGCCTGGATTAAGATGAGCTCTTTTAACATGAAGTACTCGGTATAACTATAAACTCTTGATAAAGTACTAAATGTTCTGGAGTAATTCTGCACAAAAGCCAACTACAGAAGAAAGTCCAGGAACTGAGTGCCACTGGTTGTATTTTTTAATTATTTGTGCTCCTTTCACAACTGCACAGAGCATGTCACCTACTGGTAGACAGCATCTATCAGTATTTTCTGCACCAGTTTTCTTCCCCAAAGCTCTCGAGCTTAATTCTCTTCTCTCTTTCTCTATACATTTCTAATTTTAATGCTGTCCTCCTCTGGCCATAGTCTCTGAAGAAGCAAAGGACAAGTGCTGTGCTCTGTGTGAGAGCCTGTGAACCCGCTTGGTTTCCCCACTAGCCACAAGTAAAATACAGATGAGCAGAAATGTGCACTTGCTGTCCAACAGCTGGTTGATGCCGAAAGCGTGGAGGGGTCCATACAATCCAATGGGAAGGGACACCGAAGGACAAGAAAGCCCATCAGCCTCCTGACAGCTGGGGTATGTAGAGGGCTTTGGAGAGTAGACCAGAAGGTTTTGAAGATGAAAAAATGCCAAGACCAAGAGGGCTGATTCTGAAAGCAGATACAAAAGAACTGATGAAGAAGACGCAGAATGCTGCCCCTGGGTCTCTTGGTTTGCTAACTGAACAAGGGGGGAAAGATAGCAGAGTGGAATCATAGCCTGTGCTGTGTTATTCAGCAGGGTTGAGGGGTAGTTCTCACATATTCCTTGCTTCTCAGTGGATACAGAGGCTGGCGGGGATGTTTTATTGGTGGGTAGGTTTTAATAGCAATTGGGTTAGCAAAGAGTCTTCTGGGAACTGCAGCGACTTGACCTGTTACTGAAAGCTCAGGATGAAAATCGTACAAGGGGATCTTGCATTTTTTTGCTTTAGGTTCATTTTGCTATTTTATATGGCTTTGGGGAGAGTGTGTTTAATAGGGGATTCATGTGGCTCTGTTGAGGCTTGATATTCCTTGTTGTGTATGTACAGAATTCAAATTAGTGATGATGTGTTCTGTAACCAGCTATTGTTTGTGAAGTCTCACGACTGTGAAGCATCTCAAATGTTACCGGCTTTATGGAAAAGAAGCCACTTCTCCCATTCCTCCCCCCCTTTTTTTTGGCGGGGGGGGGAGCAATTCTACATATTGCTACAAATAAAAGTGTGGAAAAAAACTCTTCATACAACTGGCTTTCATGCTCTAAAAGAAAGCAATGAGTTTGTCTTATGTCTACTATAAAATTTTGGATGCCTGTCAGGGTACAGTTCTGCATATTATAACTGATTTAATTTGATCCTCTTCATTTGAAGTGCACCAACTCTTTATTCTAAGGTACAGAGTGTTCCACTTTGGCTAATGATCTTTATTTCCGCTTTTGATAGGCTCTCTTATCACTACCAATGAGTATCTTTATGGGATAAGGCCAATAAACTACTCACATGTGTAAAGTTAATCCTTAAAAACATCTTATCTGCATGAAGAAGGTACATGAGGTACATCTGAGAAACCCTCCTAGTGGACTTCAAGAGTTCATTTCCTTCTACCCTGCTTTTCCGAATGGAAGAAGCAATTCCAAAGTGTGTGCATGCGCACACATACAGTATATGTGTTTTATAAAAATACACACAAATAAACACATACTTGGTTAGAGACTGGGGCTTTTCCTAGTATAACTATGTTTTAAGGATGTAGTTTTTTATCAAACATACTTGCACTTTATGTTCCTGACTTAAGATTAGACATGTGCACCCTGGCTAGCCTTATGTGTGCTTTCTAAAGCCACTTCACCATGTTCTTGCCTCCATTCTTATACATCTGGAATAGAGCAGATCTTGAAAATAAGCCTTTAATGGACAGGAATGTAGATAAATGTAGCTAGAGATGTGTCAGATCTAGCAGAAGCCAGAAGTAAAGGAGAGATCAAAACCAGCTTTGTGCACAGGTCCTAGGAAAGAAATAATAAGCTCAACAAATGAGTTTATTTCTGTTCAGAATAACATAAATTTCAGGTTTTTTTTTTTTTTGATCAGTGGATTATGCTTTTTACTGGGGGGTGTTCACTGTATGCTAATTCATTTGCTCAAAATACTAGGAGGGAGAAAGATTGTACTTACATTTTCATTGAGTAGTAACTGGAGAACTTGTAAAATTTCTGTATGTGGTTTACATCTTTTTGTACAGTAGCATTTTTCAACAAATAGTTAATTGCTTATCCTGCAAAAATAAAAACTATAGAACACTTCTTGTTTTTCTCTTTTTTTGCAGCCGTAATGTAACTGGTGCCAGTGAAGCTCCTTGCATTACCAACCTGGAGTCTGAATAGTAAAGTTTACTGCCTTCACCTCTGTCATCTGACCTGTTAACCTTATGCTTTACTGGTCTTCCCCAAGGAAAGTTTTACCAGTGTAATTGTCCCAGTATGGTCAGATTGGTTAGATTAAGCTAATTGCTTCTGTTAAAAAGGTCATCCCACTTTTCCTTTTCCTTCTTCATCTCTGTCCCATGTTTCCGCCAGTGCCAGAAACCATCTGAGAGGGAAAGTGCCCAATTGTACGTACTCACCCCACCTCACTGCATACGCCTTTTATTTTCAAGGTAGTCTTGCTACCCATTGAGCTCTGTGAATTTTCTTATTGTGGATCAAATAAGCACTGGAGATTTTTTTAATGTCTGCATGGTTGCAACCAAATTCTGAAGTTTGTTATACTTTAATTTTAGAAACGGTAGTGAAATTTGAATGAAGAGCAACTGGTAAATCTGTCTTCAGAAATGCCTCAGTCCTCCAGAGAAGGAGTGGAGAGGCAGGTTTCAGTAGTAATGAACGCTATGGAGAAGGCTGCCTCAATGGTATTTCAAAAAGATGTCCATCATCCCTAAAATGTCATAACATGCATCGTATCTTTGATCTTATAGCAAGACAGGGTCCTAGTTTGAAATGGCTGCATGAGTCCTACGAGTTTCTTTTGCTGAATTCCTGATGGCAAACTACCCTGAAATCAAGGTTTGTTATTGCAAAGTTTGCTGTTACACTTCCAAATAAATTGACTACATACCCAGGATCCTTCATATTGCCTAGAACTATTCTGAGAACTGATATTAATTCAGAGCAAGGAGCTTTTTTTACGTGGAGCATTTAGTTAACACTAACATTGCCTTGGAGAATTTTAAACATGTTAGGGATGGGCTAATGAAGAAGCTGTGAAATGCAGGACTAACAACCCTCCCCCTTCAGACCCCTGGGCAATATTTTCTTTAAAGAAATCATTACTCCTTGTTCCAAAGCCAACTGTCAAAACAAAAGGCCGTTTCAGTCAAGGTTGCTCCTCCTGGCATTTTAGTAGTAGTGAAAATAGTCAATTATTCAGGGAATAAAAACAAAAATGTGAGAATAACTGTTCTACTGGACACTCTGTGTGCCAACTTTCACTAAATAATACCTTTGGGAAGAAACGTTGAAGGATGCTTAGCAGAACTTTATGGGAAACACTTAACTGAAAAGGGCGTGAGAGACTGTCAAGGTGAGGATACTGCCAGAGCCTGGAAAGTGAAGAGATAAAGTACCAGCCCTGTCATGACTGCAGTGCTTGTGAAGACCTGTTTTCATAGCACAGAGTGAGAATATGAAAAATGGCTCTGCACCATGACTAGTAAGACTGGTCTTGGTTACCTTCCCCCATAGTCTAAACCCTAGCCTAAGGGAAGATTCTTGATGAAGAGAAATGTCTTGTACTGTATTTCTTGCTTTATTGTTTCAGAAGTGATAAAGATTTTACTTTTTTTTTTCTTTTTTTTTTCTCCACTGATCTCAGTGGAATCTGGAATGGGTTGGCATTTATAAAGGAGGCAACTATGTCTCCTTCTTAGATATACCTATATTATCTTTCTTAGGGTAGAAAAAACAATTACACGGAATGCCAGCCATTTGTGTTGGTGACCGTCTTACATAACTGAGGTGTTTTCCTGGTGGTAAGACTCTGTGTTTCGTCTTGTACAGTGCTGTTCATGATACCTGTAAGCTTGCACGATTAAGTAGAGTAAGATTTCTGTCTTCCAAAGAATTAACTTAGATAAACATTTTAGGCAACTGAAAAGCAATTTTCCAGCAGAGAGTAATAGCTTAGCATTTCCAGGTCTAGGAACAATTGTGTAAGCCACGTTTTTATAAAATTTATAGTCTGTAGACAGATTCCATTTCTGCATTTTGTTCCCATTTTACTCTCTTTACCTCTCATCCTTTTCCTGTCCTTTTTGCCTCCCTGAAATACACATCTCTCCTTCCCTTCCCCCTACTACCTGCAAGTTGCAAGTCTTAATTATTTAGAGTAAGGAAGAAGATATCAGGACAGTATAATTCTACACGATTCAGATTACATCGCCCAGCGAATAGCAAATATACAATGGCAACTTGTGTGAATTACATAAGAAAACAATGGCATTTTGGGAATGGCCCTGAGTTGAATACAGTGCAGGCATGCATACCTAAGAGAGGATCTCTGCCATCAATTACTCCCAGGCACCTGTGTGCAAAGTGCTCAGCGTTCTTTGCAGAACAATGTGATCCTTTTAACATGTGGCCATAGGGTTGTCGAAACCATTGATTTACTGTCTTCAGATCTAAAGGCACTTATTACTAAGAGTGATCTACAAAATCCAGAATTTATTGCGAGCCTCTCATGTGGTAATGCAGCGGACCGCAGGCTGAGAAATAATTGGCACAACCAGTAAACGCCTTCGGGTGTGCACCATGTCTACAGGAGAAAGGCTCAGCAAGGTCTTCTCTGGTTTTGTGGAATCCCAAGTGCTAAAGTTCATCACAGGGATGTTGGAATTGGAAATCTTGATTCGTTATTTGGACGCATTAGTAAGAAAGCTGAATCTTCAGTGTTTTGCGCTCTTGTTACCAGATGTCTACCAAAAGTCTGTGAGCTTCATTGTCAGCTTACTTAAAGAAATATTTTGAATTCAAATTCCAAACTCCTTTCCTCTCTACTTACCATGTCTTTATCGCTCTGAAATAGTAATGTCAGAAATGGGCTGGTGACTGAGGTCTTTTATAGCTTCTGTATAGCTCTTTTTATTCCAAGATGAAATGCAGTGTCCAAATACTTAGAGGAACATTTCTTATCTGAATATTCTTTTGTTTACTTTCAGTGCAAGTAAATGAATGTCCCAAGGGACTAAGGGCTCTTGTTATTCTTTATCTTGCTAACAAGTGGAATCCATTTAAAATTATAGACTCTTAAAAACACTCTCTGTAAACTGGAAAGCGTGGCCGGCTTGCTGGTCTGTGTTGTAATATTTTGATTCCTTTTGTAAACGAGCTTACAAACTGTTCACCTCTGTGAAAGGAGTGACGTGATACCCAGTTGGCTGCAAGGTAAAGCACTGTAAAGTCATAAATACTGAAACTGCCAGCTGACAAGGAAGAGCCAAGATGGAAAGCAAGACCTCAAGTGGAAACATTTTTAATTAAGACACGAATAGTAAATGACTGCTCATGGAAGAAGAAAACTGAAAGATGTTCTGAAAGGCCTAAGTAAAAGCAGGGTTTTAAGTAGGTGGCTCTGCAGAGGTTACTCTTTTCAATAACTGAAAGTGGAAGAAGTCATTCTGGCTTTGCTAATTTGTGCCTAAGTGAGTTCTTCTGCTTTTATTTATTGAAGGAAAAAATGCCTAGCCCTTTTGCCAGTCCCAAATATTAGTCATCAAGAAAAAAAAAAAGTAGATTATGTGCTGGTTTTAGAAAATATTTGGTTATATTTTTAAGCATTTTTTCTACTTCTATTTTGGTGTTTTAGCAGTACTGCTGGAAATTTGTATGTAGATTTTTGAGCCTCAGCAGCTTAGACATACATTCACTTAACAACTGTTATTTAGTTGTTCAGCCACATTCATGGCAGATTGAATGAAACTGTGTTTGAATGCTTGCTCTTCTGTTTCTTTGCATAGCCTAGAGAGTTCATTTAAATTCCTGTAGGAGCTGATTTGAATTTGGTTGACAGCTTTAGCCCTGAAGCAGCTAAGATCCTCGCCCATGCCTTTCTGTTGTCTTACTCTTGGGGACAACTTTGAGACAATAGTGAACCACACTCTAAAGCTGACTTTTTCCTGATCAGAATGGCTCCTACCTCATCCTCTCTTCTGCCTTCTCCTAGCTGATACAGTGCAAGGTCCATCTCTTATTTCAATCAACTTAAACCATTGCCCATGATGAATTGATGTCCCAAGGAATAGTATTACTTGACTGGAACATGCAGTAGTGAGGACTATTAACTGGTACTGCAAGGTTCAAGCTGAAGCTAGCTAGTTCAGCAGGAACTGGACAAATGTGGAGGTGCTGGATGTACTGTTCCCTAAGCCCTGCAGAACATGTTCATAGATCTGCTTCCTTCAGATTCTTCTTCACTTACCATACATAGTTCAGCTTCCCCATTTGCAATGGATTTTTCTCAAGGAGCCTCCCGTGGTTCCCTTACAAAAATACAAAAAAAAAAAAAAAAAAAAACTCAAGCAGAATTATGCAGATGGATCCTTACATCATTACAGCCCTTTCCTCCCCTATAGAAAAGATTAAGAAGTCTCAGAGTCCTTGGCAGTTTTGTCCATGGTGGTCTCCAATAACTTCCTTTTAGGATACTCATTTATCTCCCATCTTTCTTCCACTTCACCCTGGACTGTGCAAGCTCTTGCTGTAGCTAGGATAACATTTTTTCTAGTCAGATAGGTATTTGTTCAGGATACATTATGGGAGTGTATTTGGGCTCTATTATCTGTTAAGATTAGTTGCAGTGGATGATCGTTAGTGAACGGTAGAGTACTCTCTTCTTTCCTAAGCAGAAATATTTAATAAATATTGTGCATTACTGTAATACTTGCTCCCATAATAGTTGCCATGTGGAGGTGCAATCAATAGATATATTTACTGACAAACAACTAATTTAAGTTGCAAGCACAGTTTTTCAAGCATAATAAGCTGAGTAAGACAGTCAACATTCAAATAAAAAACAGCTTCGTATTGATCAGTGTATTGAAAAATATTGTGAGAGAAAGGACAGAAAGGAAGAGATGGATGAGGGTGTTTTTATATATATAGCATTAAAACAATATAGTTAGATTGTGAGGGAAAAAGGAAAGAGAGTAGAAATTAATGATTTCATGAACATCTTAATATTTAGTCCCTATACAGATCTGTTCACTGAAGTATTTATTTCTTCATTTATGTTCATTTGTTACCATAGAGGAGATAAATATTTGGCCATAGTTCAAGAGGTTTTCTGATAGTAGTTCTTCCATTCATTAAAAGGGTTTTGTCATAAACTACTGCCTGATAGATTAAATATGGCCATCTCATAGCATAAATAGGCAATGTAAATCTTTTTAGACTTTGCTCTAAAAGTTGCTCAAGGGGATCTCAGGGTGACGTACCTGTGGTTTTGCATGTTGCCATGTAGAGTAAAGTATCTGTTGGAGGATATTACTTTTTAGAGGGTTTAAAAAAATAAAAAAACATTAATAACATTGCTTATTTTTTCCCACTAACAAGGCAGCTCCTAGACAGCATTGTTCTGGTCTGTTCAGGACTATGCCAAGTATTGCTTCAAATCCTGGAGCTACCTTCCATCTTCTTCCAATAATCCTACAAATCTTCATTTTTATTAGGACCAGGTCTGCATATGCTGACCTGTATATGCTTATATCTCATAGGCTGAAAAAAAAATAGTATAGACCGGTTATAAGAAAGTCCTGCAGTAGTGAAAACATAAAATGGATACCTTATATTACCTTTTTTTCTTGATAATATTTAGAAAAAGCTTGTGCAATATTTCTAATTTTATTAGAAATAAAAATGATTGCAAGCTCAGAAACCGTCCTTCTTTTCTCAGTGCAACAGATATGGGATCGAATTGCACAAAAGATAAAATTCACCGTTGTAATTCACCCTGCTGCCCCCCTCCCCGCCCAGGTTAAATCACTCAACTTTCATCACTCTGTGCTCTGAGGACGAGGGTATTACTCTTCACGTAGGAGTCTAAAGAAAGGGCTGTCACATTTATCATGGGGTGAAAGGGAGTGGCAATTCTTTAGCACATAATACATTAATCTTATTTGCAACCTTATGTTCCTAAGCATTTCAGTAACAGAAGTACATCTTGTTTTCGTGTCTTGAATATTTGTGCTGAAGACAAAGATTTTTTTTTCAGTAGCTTTTTCCTCTGAGGCAAAGCATTTCATTTTGACCACTTGATAGAGCGTCTTAATTATTCAGCCTTTCCTAAGAAAATGTAAGATTTAGTTTACCTTACTAAAAAGCATGGTTTTCAAGGCACTTAAATAGCACGGTTTGAAAATGTTAGGATGCAAAAGCAGCAGGAGGAAGTCTGAAGTTTCCTTCTGTTTATTGTGATTTAGAAGTAAAGCTTAAAACCAATCCAAGACAAACATGCTGCTGAAGGTGGAAGCTGAGCTTGTGCGTGTGTCCTGAAGATGTTATGTCGGCAAAGACCTGCCCAAAAATATAAGGATAAATGGTTTACGGCCACCATTTTCCCAGTGCTGCCTGTTGCAGCCTGTTCCATGACACAGGATGGAGGACTCCAACACTGTGAGCATCAGCAGGAGCTGGTCTACGTGCCCTCACATGATAAATGTATTGTGAGGATAGCTCAGTGACGCAGAGCAGCTCCTGCACCACTATGGTGCCATACTGCCAGAAACCCAGAAGTTCTGCTGGGAATGAGAAGCCTGCTAGGCATCCCACGCTTGGGGAAGTGCTCCTCACTTTGCAATATTGCTGCAATACAAACAAATCACCAAGCAAGTTTATTTGCTGACAAGCTAAAATCTCATTACTGAAATGAAAACAATAAAATATTGCTCAGATGCTCGTGGACAGAGCAGAAAGTGCAGAATCCACAGATTTAAGGAAAATTCAGCAGCAGTTTTCCATTTTGACTTTTGTTCATCTTTCATTTCACTCCATCAGCATACTTAGCTACCAAATTTCCAGAGACCATTGGAAAAAGCAATATTAGCAGAAAATTATGAAGTTTGACAGGTCCATGCTTCCATGCTTTAGAGCACAAATATGACTGACCTGTCCACTTTCATTTATAGTTGGTATAAAACAAAGTCAGTTCAGCCAGGTCTTTCTATTGGCCAAATGCTTTTTCACCCTAATATATTTTTTCACAACCTATCCTGGCCTTTACCTATATGCTATATAGCTAACCTTTCTCATTTTCCTTGTGTATACAGTACAAAACACTAATGCATAACTGAAGAAAATAGCTGCCTCACCATCACCTTCCTACTTCATTTCAAAACATCAAAGCTGCTTTCCATTTTGCAGTATAAGGACATTGCTCAATCCACTATTCTTCCTGGTATTATCACTGTGTACTTCACCTCTCAAGTGAGACAATGAAGAAGGCATGAGAGTTAATGTATTACTTCGTCAGAAAAGCTGTGAGAAAGGAGAAAAATCAAAAACCATGCTAAAGGACATTCAATAATAGCAGTGTCTAAGAGCCATTTGCAAGAAAAGTGATATAAATTAAGTTGGCCTTTGCTTTTCTTAAGTCTGTGGAAAAATCACATGGCTGCATTTCTGAACAATGTATTTTCTTTATGGGCAGGAAAGGGTGCATCCAGTAAGGAAGCATGCAAAATCTTTTGCTGTCTATTGTCTAAGCCAGAAATTCCCCACCGCAGCTGGTGAAGATGGTGCTTTCCTGCTGTGGAACAAACAGAAGGAACCATGTGCAAGTGCTGCGATACAAGAGCCCCTGCCTCCATCTTCCCCATGTGTCATCTGCTTCACTGTGCAGCTTCTTACTCTCTCCTTTCTCACTAGCACTACTAATGCCCAAAGGCCCGTTCTGCCATTAAGTAAAACTCCACAAAGGGAGTATTGTATTGGGAGAAATAGGTGATTCACAAGTAATTTTATCATCATTCTCATAGAAACAGGTTCCTATCTGCTTCTTCTCTATCTCCCAAAAAAGCTTTGGAATCCAAAATATGTTGCTGAGGGACTTCCATAGCCCAGTAAAAATCCCAGGCAAAAACTCTATCGTTCATGTGTTGAGCACATTTTTTTTTTTGCCACTTTGGAAAGTTTTTAGCAATAGAGAATGTTTTCCCTTAGATTGTTTCTGACTTGTGTGTAAAAATAATCTCAGCTAGAAAACCTAAGATTAACCAAATTCCTAGTACATGTAAACAAGGTATGTGAGTTTCTGAAATTATTTCCAAGAGATGTCATCCATCATGAAACTTTTGTGTATTTCTTAACTTCACTTAAACTATGTTAGTATTCAGTATTAAGCAAGAGCTACTTAATACTTGCGAAATTTTTGTCTGTGAGCATTGCTCCTAACTTGATGTACCTTGTTTTTGATTTTAATTTACTGATATAATCAGGACTATTTCCCCTGTAGTCTCATATCATTCCACTTGGACTGACTGGAATCTGGCCAGGATGGAGCATAAGGTGTAAGAAGTAAGGCCAGTGTTGGAAAGGGCTAGTTCCTACCCCATGTCTTCAAGCAGCCTTGATAACTCTTCCCCGAGCCTGTTCCCCTAATACCTCCAGTTTCTCATGCACTTCCCCACATGAAACAACCAGTAGCACATCCTTGCCATGCTCTTCAGAAAACAGTGCTGGGAATTTCCTGAAAACATTTGCAACTCCTTGCACAGTTTATCTTGACATCAGAAGAACTGCTTCCACATGTAGTAGTAATTCATTTCTCTATTTGTATAAGCAAACCCCCAAATATTCCCAAATTGAGACTTTTGCTTTAATTCATTCATCATGTTAAAGTGAAGGTCAAAAGGAAACATTTTTCTAAAACTTACAGTGTGAAATGAGTTAATTCAAACTTTTCTTAGCATTTCTTCATTTCAGCACATGCCTTCCTGTAGAATTGGAATATAGTCTGCTACATTAAAAATAAGTAAAAAGATTTGTTTATCTATTCAGCTTAATGTATTTCTGAGAACAATTTTAAACCTGAAGGGCTATGTCTTTAATAGGAATTACATTTTACCTTGTTTTTCTGTCCTGGAATGCTTTTTTAATTTGCACTGTAAGATCAGCTGGTGGATTTTTAGACCTCAGGCAATCATTTTAGTCAAAACAGCCTTTCTGGTCAGGATATTACTGCTAATTCTACATATAATTGTCGCTGCCCTTTTAACATAGTTGGAAAGGTTTGTAAGAGGAGTAGAGGTTCTTTTTATTTTCTTGTATATAAAGTAGTTCAATTATGTAACACTGTTCAGCTGTCTTTGAATTTTGCGTTCAGGATAGAATATTTGTATTGAGAGAGCATCCTAAACACAGTAGTGTTATCTGAGTTCAATCTATTTTAACTTGACTATGAAGACTGCCTTTCAGACTTAATTTTCAATCTAGTATCTTTGCATAGGAAGTCAAACGGTTTTCTGACATGTCTGCTGTCCTGTTTTATATCCTCTATTATATTTCAAGGTGTTTCTAAAGTGGACTTTGCTCTCATTTTGAAATATTATTTTTGACTGCTCCCATTTTACTTTCAGAGCTGTTCAGTTCCAGAAGGGCCACGTTCTACCACACCTGCACTGCAGTGGGTCTGTTCCTTCAGAAAGAATTATTTGGCATAATTATGATAATCTGTCACTAACTATTTAAGTTTCATTATGTTCTAACTGCCCACAGAGGTAATAGTTGCCCACTCACACACTTTCCTGAATATAACTTGGGGCTATTATGTTATGTCATGACCTATCAACTGGGAACCTTGACCTGTATGTTGGTCACATTTTTAACTGCTAATGTATTTTGTTAATTGTTCACGTACAGAGAGCAGTGACCTAAAATCTCCTATTTAATGAGCTCATTGCAATGCTGTCCACTTTTTAAATGGTGATCATTAAATACATGGCAAATAAAGAAAGCTTCCTTGAGCCGGATAAAACTGAGCTCTAACTAGTCCATCTAAACAAGTTCAATATGAAGGACTTTGTAATTCGCTTAGGGACAGCCAGGATCAAAAGCAAATTTATACACATGTTCATACAGCATACTTTAAGACACTATCCAAACCTATACCAAAGTGTGTTTTATACCTTCTCACTGCACCAGACACTATATTTCTTCAATAATGGCGAATACTTAAAAATAAACACATTTCTTCAATTTCTTCTTCTTCTCTCTCTTTTTTTTTTTCCTAATTTTACTGGAAGCATAAGATACTTTTTGATACAAGAATTATTTTTCTTTTTAAGTAGTATTGGTTAGAAGAAATCAGCAGAGGCTAAGGTATCCTGCTAAAGGTTTCTGATGACCATCAGAATCCATGTAGATCTGGATATTGTACTGGAAAAACTATGTAATGTTGAGGCCTAGAGGAATGGGCTGAAACATAGAAGTTCTGAAGGCTGTTTCACTGGTTTAGTGACTAATAAGAAGGGCTTCTACATGAGATTGTTAATGAGAAAGGGAAGAGGGGTATACTCATATACTAAATGAGCACAAGCTGACTGTGATAGTGAATACCAAATGCAGCTGAATCAGAGATTACCCCAGGACTAGGATTTTATTAGTGCTGTTGGAGCCCTAAACAGAATTCAGAAGAATCTTCTAATATAGTGTGATAATGGAGGACCTGGCTACATGACCAGGCAGGTCTTTCAGTTCTTGTAGTCTTAGTTAAGAACTTTAGAGTCAATGTGCAGGCTACGTAAGCAATGATAATTGGTTATGAGGTTTGCATGAGGCTTTGCAGGCAAGAAATATTGTGTGCAAGGAAATAGCAGAAGGGAAAAAACATGAATAGGTAGAGAAAAATCAAGTATAACAAAAGCAGGAAGTTTGTTAGAAAACTAGTAAATGGACTGAACTGCCGAGAAGGAAGCTATAGCAAAATATAACACGAATGCAAATAGGGAAATCATGTCAATCTTCATTACAAAGGAAAATAGGAGAATACTTTCTCTTTCTAGAGGAGCAGAGTAACTAGAAAGTGGAATTATCAAAAAGAGTGTGCTCTTGTACAAACAGGTGAAATAAATAGTGATTAACACCAATTACTTAAGGGCAAGGTAACAAAACCTCTGAAGAAATTTGAGATTGAACCTGCAAAAGTATTAGGAAAGTTGCTCGTCAAAACAGAGGACCAGGTAACCTAAGACTGGGAAAGAACAACAATGACAAAAAAATAAGTAGGGGGACAGAGATAGAAATACTAATGGTAAATAATGACGACTGTTTTCCAAAGTGATCACAACAGTGAGGTTTTCTAAAGCATCTGTACTACTGCTCATTATTTAACAAAAAATCATGATTAATCTGGGCAAGGAGATAGGCAACATGAAATGACACACATCACTGATTATCTTGAAAGGATTCCAGTGAGCAGCCAGTGAAGGTCAGGGACTAGATGGGACTTTTAATCAATAGTTAGAAGTAATCTGAAAATATCGCTTAACATCACTTTAGATGCTGAGAAAGTCAGGGTACCTATATCTCCTCCCTGTACAGCTCAACAAGGAAAATCTGATAATCTGTGAACTAAGAATTTTTTAAAAATGCATTTTCATGTTTGCAGACAGAAAACAGTAAAAAGGCCAGTAAGTGTATAACTCTCTCCGCCCCAGCATCCACACACAGGTCCTACACCATGAAGGTGTACATCATGCCCAGGGAAAGACAGAGCGCACTTAGGCCATACCACACACTTTTGGACCAAATGTTCTGTCCCTTCCAGCCTCGGCTGTTCTGTGATTCTCTGGTGTATGGCTATATTTCTTGAAATTATCGGTCAGGGTAAGATAGACTCTTCTATGTGTGCTAGTAGAATATATTTCAGATATATTGCCATTTTTGAAAGTAAACACACACATTTCTTTTGCAGAAGACGCAACTGCAAGAGCTGCAGGAAGTGTGGGAGCTAAACAGGTTTTAAATAGAATTCCCTCTTTATTAAGCTAAGGGAGATAAGATAAGATAAGAAATGAAAACTTCATGCTTGCCCGACAAGAGTCCAACTGCATGGAGATGTTTAGAAGCTAATTTTCCCTTTGGGCAGGGTATTTCTTTGTGGGATTTCTTAAGGTTTTTTTGGCCCTTTCTTAAGCAGCTGCCATGTGGTGCCATTATAGGACTGTGATTATTTCCTACCTTGAGATACTATTGTTATTTGCATCTCTGCAAAGAGAATGTAAATAATCAGTAAGAGCCCTCAACTTGGTCGTTAAGTGCTCTCGCAAATTGCAAAGAATCAAGTATTGTATGTTATATTAGAGGGACTTATGGCTTGATCTATAGGATAGCTTCAACTTCCTAAGTGAAACTTAAGAAACCAGAGAGAAACTAATAGCACACTAACAGGGCATATTTAGATCCACTAGCAAAACTGCAAATAGTAGACCTTGCATCTGCCACCTGTAGTGTTAGGAGAAGTTGGAAAAAAAGTCTGAATATCCATTTCTGTGTGAACTACAGAAAGATTAGGTCTTGAAAAAAAAGGATAAAAATCTTTCTATAACCTAAACTCTATTGTGATTCCTTGGATTTTATTCAAAGATACATAGAAATAAACTTCAACACAGAATTAGTAGTATTATTATAAGTAATGTTATTACAATTATTTTTGAGGATTACATATTGCATATTCTTCACATGCAGTAGAATTTGTGACTGGTTGGGGCAGCAATACTATCTGAAAAAATAATCTCCGTATTTTCTGGGCCTTGAGTTTTTACCAACAAAGTTAATGGGGGTTTCATCAGTTACTTCATCAGTTCTATAGCAGTTCCAGAAATTAATAGAAATCCAGAAATTAAATCCTATATTAAATAGGTTAGTTAGGAAAGAAAGATTGTCAAACCCTACTTCAAAAAGCTTGTCTATCTATCTATATATACGTGCACACACACACACACACATACACACACACAGACCTACTATGTGTATATATATATAATATACATACATTCTCTCTCTATGTATATATACACTTCACCATGAATTTCACATTCTCTGTTCTTTACTCTTGTCATTGTTCTTTATTCCTGTTAACCAGTCCTTTGTGTCTTCATTTCATTTAGTGAATGGGGGGGGAAAAAGGGGGTTTCTGTTGAATTATTTTCTGCAAAGCAGTCTCAAATGGTGTTTTAGAAAGTAACAGACAGTTTGCCGAATGCTCTGATTTTCACTGTAGGATTTCATTTAAGTTACTGGACTCTTAAAAAGTTATTAAAAATAGCTTATTTCTCCAAGTATATTTCTTTCTTGGAGTCAAAAGAAACTGTATCCAGCTATCAAATCATGGGTTGTTATTTTGTTTTGCTTTCTTTGTCAGACATTTTAAATCTCACAGTCCTCTTCCTTGGTTCTCAAAGGCCGTGTCAGGAAAAGTAGTAACAGGAAGTTTATACCATGTAATTGTTTCTTAACTTTGTAGAAAGCTTCTGCTGATGCTCAGCTTGAATTTAAACACAGTTTACGCACTAGCCAGTCCAACCCGTTTTCAAGCTGGGTTTAGCATCTACAGATAAAAGGTGCATGTTTAGCTTTTTCCAACAACCACTATTCCTAGACTGACGTAGATCAAGTCTAAAATATGAAGCTAATCACCATATTTCCCTGTGGCTTGTTATTTTTCTTATGCTATGACCTGGATAATATTTTTATTTATTTTCTTGCTCTTTCCCCCCTCCTCATTAAGACATATTAATCTAGTTTTCAGCATTAATAGACTTCACTTCCTCTCTAGAGACAGAACAGAGCCAGATATCTGAGCAGCCCAGCAAGTGATCCTTGACAGTGTCTGCAGAGCTGCTGTCAACTGCTTTCACAGCAGTAGAGTTCGACTGAGCCTCTCACCCATAATTGTGAACACTGATTGTGTTGTTCTCTTGAGTCAGGTGAAATATTTTAAAAAATATTTAAAATATAGTATGAAATATTCAAAAAAACTCGATGAAGATGATAATCACCAGCTTTATGAGGGGAATGTACTGGCCATATCTCCACTTGTAGCTGACTGAGGGTAGCAGGGACGTAACTTGAGGAGAATGAACTGTTAACGAAATTAGAAGTTGAGTTTGAAATTAACCTATGTCTATAATATTCAGTAAATACAAATACTGATCATAATGCACAATCTGTACTTTTACTGAGTGTAATTCATACACACATCCTGTGCAAAAGATCCATCTCTCTAAGTTAAAATATAAATTGAAACATCTGATATACCAGCCACATCACAATCTGAAGTTATTCCATTCAATTACATTGCATCACTTTGAGTATTTCCTTTGACATATTTCCAAGTGGATGTGGATAGATACCATGATCGTGCTAACTAGCACTTCCTTTTTTTTTTTTTTTTTTTTTTTTTTTTTTTTGATTTGGCTGTATACGAGGCCTGTTTCATGCAGCAATCCCCTAAGCCTTGCCCGCATTCTTAAGATAATAGAGTAGGAGAATTTATTGCTGTTACTTTTCTGTTCCGGTACAGTTCATCAGTTGATTGGTATTACGGATAGTGCAGACGGATGTGGGAGTTACTCAGCTGATTCACTGGGAACATGCAGCGCCTAAGCTTTTAGGAAGGGATTGACATAGGTGAAAACAGGTTGACTTTCCAGAACTTACTGGGAAAAGTTTGTTCTTGATCATAAAGGTGAGAAGTTGTAGAATACGACTTTTTAGCTGAAGCTCGTCAGGCTTTTTTCCCAACATCTAATTCTGAAAAGTCTGCGTGGTGGTATTCTAAACTTCTAACTCCAACATCTTGTAGTCATGGCTTATCTGCAAACATAGCAATAGGAAAAACAGACTCAGGTTAGTAAGACTAGCTCAGCAACATTCATTTTCAGGGATAAGGAGGTAATCCCTTCTCTGTGAGGTGATAAATTAGTTGATAATTCACTGACTGGAAATTCAAGGAACTAAGGGAGTAACACTAGTAAAGGCTGTTGAAAAGTTGAATATTTGTGGTTAGCTGGGTTTTTTTTTCATTTTTTTCATTTTTGACAGGCCTGAGGCAAGGTAGAAGAGATTTTATTGTAAAGAAATTAACTGCAAACACCACAGTGTTCCTTTCTCTGAAGTATTATTCAGCAATTATCAATAGGATCCAGATGGTATAGAAAATTGCCAGGACTTAGTCATTTTGCATCGGTGTCTGATTGCTGCTGTTTCACTTCCACTCTGGTCTCATCTGCATAAACAAGTGTAAGATATGTTCTAAGATGACTTAATTTTCAAGTCTTGTCTTAAAATACTTAAGAACATCTACATCACCTCTCATCATGGGAGGAAACGTTGGTATAAAGCCAGTTGCTTGCTTTTTTCCTTTTACATTTTTTATTTTAACGTGTCCATGGAGGTTGTTCAACTGCTAGTGCTAGAATCATGATGAACAATGTTCCTAACATTGCCTGTGTAGATGCAGCCACAGTGAAGGCTCCCACCTCAGGAATGGGGGCCCTTAAAACACTCTAAAAGGTAACTAGTAAATGTTTCACTAGAACAAATACTTGGCTGGGAGATTCTGCGGGAAAACAATAGTCTTTGAGTAAAGTTCTCGGTTCTAAAACCTCTGCATAGTCATGGGGAAGATTCTTCCACTATATCTTAAAAAGCTGGAATGCTTAATGACTGATTCTTGTCTGAACCAGTTTTCAGCTAACTTGGGTTAGAGTTGTAAGAGCTCCAATGCTTCTCAGACCAGGAGAAACTTCTTGGGTTTTGATGGCATTTTTTGCGCATGTATTAAAACCCCCAATTTCAATGCAAACTCCAATGAATTGGGTCAGAGTTTGAATGCAAAGTGTTAGAATTTGAGCCACCTGAGTCATATCGACATTTAAGAGAAACTGAAGTAAAAGCTCATATAAATATCAACTGTGTGAAACCACTTACACTTCCTTATTTCTAGACACCTTTGTGGTCTCCTCCTTTTTCATGTTCCATCTTTCTCAGGAGCTTGTCTTCTCCCAGTTTTCCTTCAAACTTTTTTTTTTTTAAAAAAAAAAAAAAACCCTAACTTGTATTCTATAAATATATGTTGTCATATGCATATATACACACTCTTCACTGCGTTCTTCCATGTTTAGCAGCCTATCTTTCTCTCCTGCCCTTGTCATCCTTCCATTTCTTCAGATTCATTCAAGGAATTCTGTGTATGTCTCTGATTATTGGTTACATATTATTCATTACATATTATTCATTAATACATACAATATATTGACCACCTGCTATATTACTGCATTTTATATACTACTATAAAAAACATTTTATGACACCTCTTATGCAAAAGGAATAGTCTCATGCAGAACCATTCACCACAAATGTATCTGTATATGGAGAATGCAGAGTAAGAGATAAAATATTGGCACTAAATCTACAGTTCAGAAAGCGTATGATTTAACTGGAAATCCTTGTTGGGGAAAATTTGAACCAACAGGGATTTCCCATATTATCAGTTCCATTTTGCTCTTGCAGCAGGCTACATTGTAACACAATATTCTTCATAAATTTACCAAAATTTGTCTTGCAATTCATGCAGTTTTTGGCATTGTTCTCCTCCCTTCCTTCAGTAAAACTATTACCATGCACCTCATTTTAAAGATAAATATTAGGAGGTTAAATATAAATTTTGGAAATAGAAATAAACCATTTAGACATAAATTTCCAGCACTTCTGCTATTTCTTGCGGTCTTGCATTTACTGCTTTGCAAAGAACACTATCTTTCCCTTAAAGATCTTGCATGGCAAAGACAATCTAGCAGAAGAAATATGTATAATGAAATATTGTTTTCATATAAGTTGAAATGTGATTTTAAAAATCACTGCTGAGTGTAATCTTAAAATCAATCTTTGTCTTTTTTTATGAATAGGTGGATTCTGGGTTCTGATACCATCTGTATCCCATTCACTTCATTCATGCTTTGAAGTCTAATAGTAATAAAAGTTAAAAGTGTGTATGCACCACCTAGACCACCTAGCAATAGTTGTTCTCACGGATTGTTTCTTCATTCCTAACACACTGCTTTCTTTTTCCATTGCAGTTTTCCACTTGTCCCACAAAGTCACTCGGGTCGTCCCGGAGAGCGCTCTGCTGATTGTTCTTGGTATCTTGCTTGGTGGCATAGTATGGGCCGCAGACCATATTGCCTCCTTCACCCTTACGCCTACAGTATTTTTCTTCTACCTGCTGCCCCCCATTGTTCTGGATGCTGGATATTTTATGCCAAATAGATTGTTTTTTGGAAATCTTGGTTCCATCCTTCTGTACGCTGTCATTGGGACAGTCTGGAATGCGGCCACCACTGGCTTATCACTCTACGGTGTCTACTTGACGGGAATAATGGGTAAGTTTCCTCTGTTAAGACAAAACTAGGAATGTAAATGGATGCCAGACATTAGAATGATACCCACTGAACAAATCTTTCCAGTAGAGATTTATAATTTTAACTGGTGAAATTTGTAATATTTCAGAACAAATTTCAGAATGATCTGAGGCCTCTTCTCCAAAGCAAGCATAAAAGGGACTTGAATTTGTTCGTCATATTTCCCTACCCTAAATTATACGTATGTACATTCTTAGGATCAAGCTCAAGATTCACCTTGCTGATGGATGTTTAGACAGAAATACACTCTGAAAGGCTTGTTTCTTTCTTCTGTGAAACAGCCTTCAAATGGAAGGCTGTTTATATACATATATATAAATATATATATACACACAATTAATATTAGAGCTGTCTGAAAGAAGGCAATTCGGTTTCACAGAAACCGAAGACTGTTTCTGTAAAACGGAATTGCCTTCTTTCAGACAGCTCTAATATTAATTGTGTGTATACGCACGACAGTTCACACCAAGTAGTGCCAATGCCAAGTAGTGCATGTGAGAAGTCTTCATTGCTCTCACTGTCCTGTGATATCACAGGAAATACATTCCTCTCAGCATGATGTGTGTTGGAAGAGGCACAGAACAGCAATTCTTATCTTCTCTGCCCGTGTGATGTTCCCATGGACTGAACAACAGTAATTCACAATACATGGAGGCTGCACATGTTTGAAACCGGGCATCCTATCTTTGCTTTTTAGTGCCTGGACTGAAGAATCTTAAGAGCCTTTTTAATACAAAATGAAATTCTCCAAATTGTCTTGGGTCAGAGAGTTTAAGAAAGTCTGGGGAATCTGGAGAGCTGCTGAGAGTTGTACCAGTGTGGCATTGCTACACCTATTCACTGCACCCATCCGTCCTTGGATGCTCAATGCAGCAGAAAATTGCCAGCTAACAAAATACATTAGTCAAAGATTTCTTTCTTTAAATATGCAAATTGCTTCGGTTTTGGTGGAACAATTAAAAATGACTACCAAAGGTATTCTTATTAATATCCTGTTCTGGAAAACACAATGAATGATAATTGCTGTTTAAAATGTGTTGATAAAAATCATAAGATGAGAAATATGGATCTCTTTGCGCAATAAGAGATTGAGAAGTCAGATGTTTTCCCGAAAATTTTAGTTGTGGTAAAAGACCCATTTCTCTCTTGCTCACCTCCTATTCCTTGATCAATTTTTGACTATTAAAGCTGTATTTGATGACTGCATGTTCTGCTTCACCATTATGCAAGTCTTGCAGTGTCTTTATATATAGTCTTCATACACCATTTATATACTATATATGTAGTCCTTATATACTATAACTCTGAGCTTATAATTAAACAGTTGAATCTGTCCTCACCTTAAGAGGACAGATTTAAGCCCTGCAAGACAAAAAATATAGGATGTTAGCCATGGCAGACGATAAACTTAAGTGTCTGACAGATTTCTGTGTTTAGAATGAGATCACTTGAGTGTTAAATAATCTAGTGTATGGATCTTTCTTTACTGACAAGACATATTATAACCTCCTAATTCTAATTTCAATTATGGAAAAGGCCAGAGAAGTCTGTCCTTGATTTGAACTGTGTCATTCTTCAGCAAAGCTAAGTAGGACTTCAAAATATGTACCTGATACATACCTACTAACTCCTTAAATGCACTGTGGTGACTCCCAAAATAGAAACAAAAGCTTTTGTGAAAAGCTATCCTGTTGTGCTAAAGATGTGAGAATATTGAGAGGTTTCATTTTAGGAGAAAATGCAGCCTCTGGTTGAAGTTCCAGGGGATATTTTTGCTTCTACATCACTTTACATATAATTTGAGTGAAGAAGGTTAAAAGTAATGTCACTAAAATGTAAGAATGTTAACCCACGATAGACTAAGAGGTACTAAAAATTGTTTCTAACTGTCCTGTGGAATAGGCCTGTGCTAGTTTGTTTAGGACTGACCAGATAAGAGAGACCTTAATCCAAACTGGGTTACATAGATATCCTACATAAATAAATAGAAACAATTCTTTATTTACATTTAACATCCTGATAGCTGATTTGCAGAAGAAAGAAAAAGAAAAAAGGTGATAATAGCAAGAAAATGCTTCTTTAGAAGTGAAATAAAAAGAAAGCAGCTTTTTACTAATAGCTGCTCTGGCCCTTCTGCGCTCATTAGATAGGAGGAGGAATCTAACCCTAAATCTTGCTATCTGGTTCCACCTAAGCATTTGTTGCAAAACTAACACAAGCAGCAGCACTATCTGCACTGGAATAACTGTGGTTGTGACTAATATTCCCAAAAGCTTTTCTTGTACAATCTAGGTCACAGTAGCCACGTGCTGGGTGTGGGTGGGTGTCTTAAACTGGGTCCAGCGACCTCCCCTTGCTCAGCTGTCCCAATTGGCAGCAGTGACTCCAAACCCTGGTGAGCGGAAGGGGGCAATGGCCATGTACCACTTTGAAATAGCTATGTTATTCATCCAAGTAAAAATTTGGTTTAGCAATCCCATGTCTCTTGACACTGTCTTGTATGAATTATAGATGTATCCCGAGATTTCCATAAATATTTGCTCACTAGCTTTGCAACTCTTCCAAGAATGTACCAATGGCTATAATTGGTAACATATAAAAAAAAGATAAGCAATCTCAGTGACTCCATTTATTTTAAAAGCTTATGTTCTATTGTGCCCTGATATCTGGTGGTTATTGTCAGTGTGCTTGTACCTTCCTTAAGCACGGCAAAAAAGGAAAACTCTTAGTGGAATCATTACTTAGATATAGGTTCAAGGCTGTTTGCAGAATTTTTGGCACAGACTCCAGTTCATTGCCTCAACATCTCTGTCACACAAATGGACACATTCAGTCCTCTTGTTCACAGCCCACTAAGTCCAAGAGTGGGCAACACAGTCTCGCTTTTTGAAAATGCAGAACGTTGTGTATGTGTGCAAAGTAATTATGCCCTTGCATTTTGTAAAAAAAAAAACTATGTATGTATATATATCCTCCAGGGGCCTCCCAAACACAAAACATTTTCTTCTGAGCTCTTGATCTGTGGTCCACTTGCAGACCATTTAACAATGTCTTCATGAATCATAACCGGAACAACTGGCTTAAGTAATTTAATGCAGCTATCAATAAATACCTGCTTGAATATAAGGTCAGAAGCACTTATGCTTTGCTTTTACTCTTTTTTTGAAGGCCACCTGCATATTGGACTGCTGGACTTCCTCCTGTTCGGCAGTTTGATAGCTGCGGTGGATCCTGTAGCTGTTCTGGCAGTGTTTGAAGAGGTCCATGTCAACGAAGTTCTGTTCATCATCGTTTTTGGAGAATCACTTCTAAATGATGCTGTCACTGTGGTAGGTAAATTGTATGTCACAAAATCGCCAGTTCCAAAGGATTTCTTCTGAAGTACATTCCCCGCTCTTAAATGAAAATGTGCCATTTACATGTATCTACTCACAGTCTTGTTAATTTATGGTGTTCTCTGTCTTGCTTGCAAACACTGCAAAGATTAAATAGTCAAACACTAAATTTATTTGGAGCGTGTAAGTCACAAAATAATGTACATATTCCCAGTCTGTGTGAGTGTATTAACATTTAAAACCAAGTTTCTGATGGGTATGTTTTATTTGCCTTTCCTATTTGAAAAAGAAATGTTAAAGTTTGCTTTGTTTTTACTTTTTAATACATTTGCTCTTTTCTCCCTGTGTTCTTAATGTCCTTAATTTATATGCATAACTTCGATATATAGACAGTGGGAAATAGCGTGCTCCCAGAAGTGCTTGTGCCTGCCCCCTTTCTAACTCCTTTCAGATGCTTATCAAATTGGTATACATCAAAAAGTCAAAAAGGGAAAACTGGTGGGACCTTTTAGAAAGTTCTAGTTTGTTTTGGTAGCTTGTTGCTTTCTGGTTTTTCATTTTGGAAAAAAAAAGAAGACTGAAACCCAAATTTCTATCTATGTTTTTATTTGGATAGAAACAGTTTTTTTAGTGCATTTTTTCCCACAATAAGATGTTCTGCAATAGGATTTTTGTGGGCAGAGCTAGGAAGTCCTTTGCAATTTCTCTTCTCTCCTTGGATCACCTCTCATTGCCTCTCCTGCCCATCTCCAAAAGAGGGTAAGATACCTTCAGCAGAGTCAGTGACTTCTTAATTTTTTCGCAACCCAGCGAGCTAGGCAGTGCAAAGTCATTGGCAGTGACCTAACTCTTCACATGTTTTTGAAAAACCCATTTGAGACCTCCAGAGAAACCTAATTGTCTTTAGCAATGTCTCATTAAGATTTCCGAGGTAGTACCAGACAATGTTCAAAGAATCTCCTGATGAACTGAAGTATCAATATCACTGCCTTTCAGAAAATTACCGTGAAATGAATAAAAACACCCACTCTACAAGTAAAAGATGCTTGGTTCTTTGTTGGAGAGAATCCAGAAGGGAAAGGTAAACATGATCAAGAGTTAGAAAGCATAGCCTACAAGAAAGAAAGACTAGGAGGCTAGGAGATGAAAGCGAATGATGTAGCACTTTTTAAATATAAATATGTAAAAAACAGCTGTTACTGAATAAGAAAGTATCCCACTCTCCACTGCTGAGTAAATTCAGTAAGAATTCATGAACTCAGATTGCAACAAGGAAAGTGGAACATACTACAGTAAAGCTTTGCTCCCTCACTTGCGTTTAAGGGTTCAAAAAAAAGTCAAGAATGACACGCATGCAAGCAGATAACATCCTGAGTCAGTTGTTATGGATTAGATGACTTCTTCATTTTCAGTACTCTCACTGTCAGTCAATTTTGAAAAGCTTCAGTATAATTATTATATTTACTTCTATGCTCAGCTTATACATTCAACCTATTTCAACTCCGTCTTTTATTGTCACTATTCAGGCAAAAAAAAAAAATCTGTCCAAACGTCTGATTTTAAAGTGCTAAGTGCATTAGAATATGCTTAGACATCTAGATTTAACAACTCATCCTGCAGTTAGAAATCACATTGAAAGAAAAATTGGAAAGGGTTTTTATTTGTTTATTTTCTTTCTATTACACTGTATTTTTTTTCCATTCTGCAAATTCAAATATTTGCAAAATCTTTGACACTTACAAAGAATTTTTCTCAGTCATATAAATTTTCAAAATTCATAATGCTGGGGGCATACAGCCCAGACAATTTATCGCGCTTAACTTGGGAGTAAATACTAAGTGAGTCTACTTTTCTTTTCAGGTGCTGTACAATGTGTTTGAATCTTTTGTTGCAATTGGACCAGAGAAAGTGACGGGGACTGAATGTGTCAAAGGCATAGGTGTGTTGTATTGAATTCTGCATCACGTCACTGATGCACATATGCAGACTTTTAGACAAAGTATAATTATTGCTCTATCAGAAAATGCTATTTTTCAGCCCATTCCCTTGTCACTCATACTCGCACAGTCCGGTGGCATATCCTAAGCGTACAAACCTAAAATAATGTCTTAGGAGAATATGTGGGAAGCTTGAAAGGATTTGTTTTCTTTTGAGGGGAATCAATAGATGTGGAATTCAGTTTTTAAGACCACCACACTTGATGGCTGTTTTTGAAGTGTTCTCTAAAATTTTCTGATTTGCTGACCGTACAATAAAAAACACAATACTAATTCAGACCATTACCTTTCTACTGTTTAAGCTGTGGTTTTTCTCTCTCTTTTTTTTTTTTTTTTTTTTTTTTTTTTTTTTTGTATTTCAGTGTCATTCTTCGTGGTGAGCCTGGGTGGGACTCTGGTTGGCATTTTCTTTGCATTCCTGCTATCATTGGTCAGTCGTTTCACCAAGCACGTTAGAATCATTGAACCTGGATTTGTGTTTATTATTTCCTACCTGTCTTACCTCACAGCAGAGATGCTTTCTCTTTCTGCCATCCTTGCGTAAGTCCCCTTTTTGTTATTTTCTGAGAAAGGGCTGAAAAAGGAATATAGTTTCAAAAGCATAGAAAGGAAACACCTAAACTATAGAGGGAAACTACAGAAAATTATATTTACAGAGCTTGTGATGAATATTAATGAATTTGGTTTGCATTATAGTTTATATTATGGATTATAGTTTGCTTATGCTATCATAATTCAGCCTTGAAAAAAGATTCAAGCTTTCCAGTATCTGCTGTGCAACAGGAGAAGAACAGAATATAGATGTGATTCTTTCTTCTTTATGAGTAATAATACTTCAATAGCTAACAGTTGTCCATTCATATAGATATTTTTTCCATATAATGTGTAATTAAAACCATTTTCTAAGGCATTGTGTGACAGAATGCCCATTACCTGCTGCTTTCACCTTCTGAACTGACCTTTTTGATTTTTGAGCATTTCAAACAGATAGCTTAATATTCTTACTTTGTAAACCCTAAATTTTTCTTCATGGCATCAGTCAAGCAGTACTTGGTTTCAGTTTGCCTGAAGCTTGTCTCTTTTGTCTTGAGCACCACTGTGTTCCTTCTACTACCATATCCCTTGATTTGTAGCATATCTTTCTCCTCAGTTTTGTCTGCGGTGCTTGTAGATGTTACAGTGAGTATCTTCAAATTCTGAAAATCCTACTGCAAGCCTTCAGTCCTTTTGGGGTCACCTTGGGGTGATTACTTGGAGTATTATTTTTGCCAAAGTTAAACTCCATAATAGATCTTGAGTGATTTTTTTTTTCTTACGAATTAATGGGGGGATTTTATCACTATATGATGGCCTGGGTGGAAAGAATATCATCACAACAAGTATTTTTTGAACAGCTGATTTTTTTTTTCTAGGATAACCTTCTGTGGCATCTGCTGTCAGAAATATGTCAAGGCTAACATATCTGAACAGTCTTCTACAACTGTAAGATATACCATGAAAATGCTGGCCAGTGGAGCAGAAACTATAATTTTCATGTTCTTGGGAATTTCAGCTGTAAATCCAGATATCTGGACCTGGAACACAGCTTTTATACTACTGACTCTTGTCTTCATCTCAGTATACAGAGTCATTGGTAAGGAGACAATCTTCTTGTCCTTAAATTGCAGTGCTGTGTGATCACACATTTGTTTGCCAACAAAGAATTTGTGTTCCCAGACTTGTTTTTTTTAAAATGTCCCATTGATTCAAGCAGATGTTAAGGCTGTTGCTGCGTTAGGAGGATAGATATTTATAGTAAGTTCTATCATAGGCTGAAAATATAGTAGAATTTCACTTCGGAAGGTCTGAATAAGCCAATGGTTAACACGAATCGCCTCTTTGTTGACCAAACACATGGCACTGGCAAATTCTCTTGGTGAAGTGAACTTTGTTCTTTAACTTACAGCCTAACAAAAGACTTGCGAGTCCTGACAGCCATCTTCTTCCTTCAGCTCCTTCAGTTTGGAAATAAAGAGATTTTGTTAAGCTAATTTTCTGGTTGACTGCAGGTGTGAGACATGGTGATGTAAAATCATACACAATTACACTGCAGGTTCTCTGGCTTAAGAAATCATGCCCCAAGACTGTTCAAAAACAGAGTAAATAAGACTATGTCAGGTAGAGATTACCTACTGTCATTTTAGTGGCTTTATATAAGTTTGTAAACATTGCAAAATACAGACAATGATTTGTTCTGCTATTTAACCACTGTTTTGTGAAGCAACAAATGGCCAGAAATAGCAAAAAGGCATAAAGTACTTCTTGAGAATAACGCATACAGTGCTTTAGTATATGTACTTACATCTAGGAATAAGTTAAACAGGATCACTTGCTTATCTGTCTTGAATATCTGAATTAAAAGTAAATACAAGCTAACCCCCTTTACTAGCTGGCAGTTTTCCCAGGCTTTGTATTGTTATTCTAACTGGAGATTCTTGGCCTTCTTGAAGGGCCGAACCCCATGTCCTCCTTTCTAAGTAGTCTGTGACCATTGCTCAGTTAGCTACCTCTCAACAGCCACTGATGTACGTGAGCTGCTCAAACAAGTTTTCAAATTCTTGACTTTGTCACTTGTCATTGTACTCCTGGAATTAGTTCTTAACAGTCTTGTGCCGAAGCGTGATTGATAATTAAACAATAAATATTCAGCAATGACAGTAAGCATTCATGACAGCAATTAAGTTTAGACTATGATAAATTACTAAAGAATTGATGATGTTGGGCCTTATGCAATCACTGCTCTCACACCCTTGGAGAAGTCAGGTCAGTGGCATGAATTCATTTTCCAGGTCCCCTCCACAAAGCCTGACTTTCAGTGATATGCTTTTCACTTCAGAGTGCTCTAAAAAGAGGGATAACTCTTTTGCACTGATCCCCAAACCTGACCTGCTGCAGGCTATCACATGTACTGTGTGTAGGGCTCCTGCAGCAGGGAGCAGCTCACCTGGAAGCCTGGATGTGGCATTAGCCTAAGACCACTACCTTGCAGGAGACAACATGGTTTATAGAGTACATTTCCTCTCTCAGTCTGCACTGTTTCAACCCATTTCTTCTTCCATTGAAAGACCCCATGAGTATCACTTATGATGCTAGAAATCTCTTCTTTCTGAAGCGTCCACTTTGAAGGACTGCATACGCTTGGATCTCGCCTTCACTGCCCATGCTGGCAGAAGAACCTTGCCTCATACCAATGGACATTCTTGGACAGCACTTCCAGCAGAGTGGCTGGATCATAGAAAAAGCTGCCTCTTTTTTTTTTTTTTTTAATTGGTTCAGGATAAAGGAGAAGGTACCCAGTCTGCCTTATTTCTTTAGTGGAGTACCAATAGTGAGCATAAGGAAGTGTGACGTAGACTGTGTTTTGAAAGCAGATTGGTGGTGCTGTTTCTGTAACACATGGCTGAAGTTGTTGACACTTCACAAAGATATTTCTAGACATCCTGGCATTTGTTTTTTTATAGGTGTAGTTTTACAGACATGGATTCTCAACCACTACAGAATGGTCCAGTTGGAGATAATAGACCAGGTGGTGATGTCTTATGGTGGACTCCGTGGAGCAGTGGCTTTTGCTCTGGTTGCACTTCTGGACAAGGACAAAGTGGAAGAGAAAAACCTGTTTGTCAGCACAACTATCATTGTTGTATTTTTTACTGTTATTTTTCAGGTAATTCAACTTTTTAATCAGGCTTGTTATAGGGAGAAGGAGCTCCCCCCAGACTACCCCGTGCTTAAAGTAGTTCTCTGCTGAAGGTTGTGTTTTGTTTCACTGAACCAAAAGCATAATTAACTTCCTAATTTTAGTAACAAAGATCCTATTTTATGTTTTCATATGGCACCACAAGGGACAAAACACAATTTCCTCTGTGCTAAAAAATGTTCAGTCTAGTTAATAGAACTCAAGTTAATATCTGATGGAACATCCTTCATTTCATGTGAATGAAAAGAACTATAGGGAACAGTCCTTTTTACTGATGAGTACAGTTACTGCACAAATCTACCAGAACCTAAATTCTCATTTTAAAATGTAACAGTAAGCAGTGGGACAAGGAAGTATTCAACTTCCAAACACAATAGAAATTTCTGAATGGAAAAAACAAACAATCATACAAACAAACATACCAAATATCGAGGCCATACCAGCTTAGAATGCTGCTTAGGTTTATAAAGTGTGTTTAATAATGCTTCACGAACTACTGATAAGTGCAGAAAATTCTGTTCTATATGGAACACTTTCATCCTTCCACTGCCATATTTCCCTGTCTAGAATATGCATTTTCGCTCTGTTTTGTATGTTTCCAAAACTTTGTAACAGGAGCTGGGGGTAGTGTGTTATTTTATCTCTGAAGGGGAAAATGATCAAATGAGGAAGCTTGAGAAACCCAATATAACACATAGGAAAATGCTCTTCACCCCTTTAGTACTAGTAGCTGCATGCAATTCTAAGACAATTACTAAATATTTCTTACCATGTTTCACTGCCTAGGGTCTGACAATCAAGCCGTTGGTGCAGTGGCTGAAAGTGAAGAAAACAGAGCATCGAGAGCCCAAACTGAATGAGAAACTTCATGGCAGAGTAAGACTTTAAAAAAAAATCATGGTATATTTTGGACTTTTACAGAGTACCGTAAAGAAAAAAAAAATTGAAGAAAATTTCTTGTGGCAAAGGAGGATAAAATCAAACTGAAATTTCAAGCACAAAATCCTTAGAATATTTTTAAAACTATCATATAGGTTGCCATTTGTTCTTAGGTTGAGCCCTTAGGTTGAGAATTGAGGCAATCCTCAATTGAGAAGTTCTGGTCTTTCACTTGCTAATTTCCTGGAGCTGACAGGCGGGGGCAAACAGCACAACTGGGAATATATTTCCTTCCTTCCAGCTGAAAGAGGAGTAATGCTCTCTTGATTGTAGATAGCAGAGAAAAGCGTTTGGAAGTGGGTTTATTTATCCTTCTTAAATATTATTTATTTATGGAAGAGAGATGAAAGCAGGCTTTGTAACTTGCCTATTGCATTGAAAGGTAGTGTGCTGTTCAATGTGGAGGTTAAATATTGACATTCAGGATTAATGGCAGTATTTCTAGTCCGCTTTGAACACTGCAGATCTGCATTTCTTACACATTTGAAAAGATTTTGAAATATTAGCCCTGGATCAACTCCAATTCACTGTCGTGTGACATTATGATGTAACTTAGTAAAAGAAAACATACACTTCCAACACATCTGGAGGGTAAATGTCAGAAGACTATAAGACATCTTGCATGGACTTCTTTAATTAATAAACTCTTCAGATTTATAAAGGTATCACTACATTGACCATTCTGAAATATTCTTGCATGAGCTCATAATTTTGTTTGTTTTCAAACTAGAGGATACCTAAGTAAATTGATTTGGAGATGGACAGGTACATACCAGAAAGCTATTTCATGCTTGATAAGTTACTGGCTGAATTTAAAAAACAATCAACCACATCGAAAAATGTATCTAGGGATTTGCTTAAGATGTCTTTGGATCTATGTCTGAATATTTCTAAGCTCTGAAAATTTCCTACAGGCGTAATTCCTGCTGTAGATTCACACTTTGTTCAGAAAGGTTTCCTTAGTTATCTTGAAAAATTTGCCTTCTCTAGAAAAAGCGTTTCCCAGTATTGCATTCACCATCATGACTCTACACGATCTGTTCATTTCTGAGGAGTTCTGTTCAAAGGCTACAGAATAAATATGTTATGCTTTTGCTGCACAGCAGGATAGCTGTTTGGTTTATAAAGAGATGGAATTTCCCCAGAAACACTATTTTGGTTATTGTAAAAACATAATTTTGCCTCTAGGTCAGTGGTCAGTGGAGGGCTCAGCAGTCAGGTTAATTCTTTGTAAGGTGTGTATTCACTGCTCCCTAAAGAAGTACAGCAGACCTTATCTTGGTGTCTCCAGTTCTCCTAAATTGTCACTTCTACGCCTTTGGAAAGCAGTGCCCAGCCTTAAAGGCTGGGCTGGAAGCACCTGAATTATAATATCATTTTCCCCAGTTTCATGTGCAATTCGAAGTGAAAATATGAAGTGCTTCACTGAAGTCACTCAGTACCTAACCGACATCAACCTACGCATTAGTGAACCAGTGTAGGATTTTGCACTGGTTTCCATAAGAACGGCTCCTAATTTCACTCTGATGAAAGTAGTAATTCCTGAAAAATCTAAAAAGAAACATCAGGGGAAACTTTCAACTGATTTAATCAACGGTAATGGTTCATATACTTCATTGGGTTCAAATGAAGGTGATAAAATAAGTTGATAAAGTCTTAAAACTGACCATTAATAAAAAGAGCGTTTAACTACCTTCTTGCTGAGACCTGTGTAGATCAAGAAGAGTTAGTAAATTTATAGTATCAAAGATCTGTGGAGAAAGCAAAAAACTTTGAAAAAAAAAAGTGTGGGAAAAAAAAAGTGTCGGAAAAGAAAGTGTCGGAAAAGAAAAAAGTGTCGGAAGTGTGGGATAGATGAGTGGACAGTGAGATGGATTAGGAACTGGCTGGATGGCAGGGCCCAGAGAGTGGTGATCAGTGGTGCAGAGTCTAGTTGGAGGCCTGTGGCTAGTGGGGTCCCCCAGGGGTCAGTCCTTGGTCCAGTCCTGTTCAATTTATTCATCAATGACCTGGATGAAGGCACGGAGTGCTCCCTCAGCAAGTTTGCTGATGACACGAAACTGGGAGGAGTAGCCGATACCCCAGAGGGCTGCACTGCCATCCAGAGGGACCTGGACAGACTGGACAACTGGTCGGTGAAAAACCTCATGCAATTCAACAAGGCCAAGTGCAAGGTCCTGCACCTGGGGAGGAATAACCCCAGACACCAGTACAGGCTGGGGACCGACCTTGTGGAGAGCAGCTCTGCAGAGAAAGACCTGGGTGTCATGGTGGATGATAAGTTGACCATGAGGCAGCAGTGTGCCCTCGTGGCCAAGAAGGCCAATGGAATCCTGGGCTGCATTAAGAAGAGCATCTCTAGCAGGTCGAGGGAGGTGATCCTGCCCCTCTGCTCAGCCCTGGTGAGGCCGCATCTGGAGTACTGTGTCCAGTTCTGGGCTCCACAGTACAAGAGGGATGTGGAGCTGCTGGAGAGAGTCCAGCGCAGGGCTACAAGGATGATCAGGGGCCTGGAACATCTGCCCTATGAGGAGAGGCTGAGGGAGCTGGGCCTGTTCAGCCTGGAGAAGAGAAGGCTGAGAGGGGATCTAATCAGTGTATATAAACACCTCAAGGGAGGGAGTGCAGAGGACGGGGATGGTCTCTTTTCAGTGGTGGCCACTGATAGGACTAGAGGAAATGGCCGGAAACTGAAACATCAAAAATTCCATAGGAACTTAAGGAAAAATTTCTTAACAGTGAGGGTGACAGAGCACTGGAACAGGCTGCCCAGAGAGGTTGTAGAGTCTCCTTCTCTGGAGATCTTCAAAACCCGCTTGGATGCAGTCCTGTGCCACGTGCTCTAGGTGACCCTGCGTATGCAGGGGGGTTGGACTAGATGATCTCTAGAGGTCCCTTCCAACCCTAAGCATTCTATGATTCTATGATTCTATGAAAAACCCAATTATATGTCAATCACAATATTTCCCTAAATGGGAAAAATACCTGTTTAGCATCAATAAAATTATCCTGCATAGTTACCTGGTCTAACCTGTCATAAATTGAGCTGTTTTCTGGTTGTCAACTTGATTTCTGTAAGATATTAATTCTACTTTCACTTTCCTAGGCCTTTGATCACATTCTTTCTGCTATAGAAGACATCTCTGGTCAAATAGGACATAATTATCTGAGAGATAAGTAAGTAGCAACTAACTTGGAAAACTTGAAATATTGCTACACAATCCTACCTGTTAATTTACAATTTTAAGTCTTTCAGTGAGGGCAACAGGGATGTAAAGCATCCCTGCCTTTAAAGGTTAGACACTGAAAGCACTGGAAATTTAGGGAATGTGAAGAGTGCACTTCCACCCCCTGAGACTAGAGTCTTCTCTTTCACAGCCACAAGTAAAGTTCAGAGTAGGCCTTTGCAAATGCCTCAGTCCACATCTAAGGATCAGCTTCTTTCAAGATTTTAGAATTTGCCATTTGCACAAGATTTTATGGAAAAATATAACGTTGTTCTTTCTCTGTTTCATGAACTATTTTCACTGGGAGAGGAAGAGAGACACTAAGCTTCTCTAAATGAACCTCAGAAATGCTTGATTTTTATCTTAGTCCTACATAGGATGGGTTCAGCAACTCCAGAAGTGATCACAGAGTGCTTTGAACTAGCTCAGATGTTTTAAGCCTAATAGCTTAAAGCCAGTAATGAATGATCATTTTCACTCCCTTCTGTTTATAGTCTACCCAGCTTGAAATAAGCAAAGTTATTGAGTGGAAGATTGGTGGAGTCACCATTTTCTTTGAAGCACACATGAAGAATTACTGTTGTGATGGGCAGACTTTCATAAGCTGAAAAAGGACTTTTAAAGATGGACTTCTTTAATAATGGTTTAGGCATTTCCTTTCTCCCTAGCTTTAAATTTTTTTCATAGGTGCAGGCATTAAACAGTCAGATCTGCTAAAATCTTGATCTGAATCAAAATATCAACTCTAATCCATAAACCACGTGGTTGAGCTGGCATAATGCAGAGCTCTCCCTTAGGTCACAATGAGAAGAGAGAACGTTAGCTCAGGTTTAACAACATCTCATATGACTATACACCTCCTGGACTGCAGCTTGGTTTTACTTAGTTTTGAACTCAAGTAGAATGGCCATATCCAGCTATAGAGGGAGGCTCATTTCCTCTTCTTTCTCAGTTTAATTTTCTAGCAGCAGAAAATGCATGTGCATACACACATTTAGGCTCATACAGAGTGAGAAAGCCTAGCGAGACAAACAATTTGAAGCAAGCCAAGAAATATTGAAAAATATGCTTATTTATGCAGGCAAGATTTTTCATGAGGCATCCGAAACAGAACACCTTTCCTTTTGGTAGCCTTTAGCTGTTAGCATATTTATTGGGAATGAATTTCAGCGGATTAGAAGACAGGGGTGTACTTCCTCAGTTTTGAAACACTGCCTGTCAAGAGATGGATCTGAAGATTTTTGAAATCGCAGACCAGACTTTGACTTCTTTGATGTCAGGGAGTAAGATGCCTGAGTAACAAGAGATGGTGTAGCTTAATCTAGGATCACAGCTGAGTGTGTGGTTTGATGACTAATGTATTTTGAATGAGACCACTTTACAGCTGCTGCTTTTGTATTATATCTGCATCCAGAAGGCTCTGCTTCCTCCAAGAGGTGGCAAGTCCCTAGCTTATTCACTAATGGGCTCAGATGTGACAGCCTGAAATAGGGACCAGGACTGCTTGTCTGGTGTTCTGGCTGACCAAGAGGAATAATAATCAACCCTGTGAATAATGTCAGCTTCCACAACAGAGAGACTTCAACTGTCAGAAGAAAAAGGTGTAGACCCCCAAATAGTCATGGGGCAAAGCAGATAGAATCACTTGAATAGTGGTAAGTCTCTGAAGCTCAAAATGCTCCATCTGCTATGCTCATTATTTTTGGAAGTATTTAAAAGGTAGCATTTATCCTAAATTAAAAATGGTGTGACATTAAAATTGCTTGCTCTCATTAACATAATTTGTTTAAATTATCAGGTGGTCCAATTTTGATAGAAAATTCCTCAGTAAAATTCTGATGAGAAGGTCTGCTCAAAAATCAAGGGACCAGATCCTTAATGTTTTCCATGAGCTCAACTTGAAGGATGCAATTAGCTACGTGGCTGAGGTATGGATGCTTTCTTTACACATTATAGCACCATATTTCTTTTTTTTTTTTTTTAATTGTAACTTGAAGCATTGCAGAAAAAAAAAAGTCTAAAAGAAATCTATTTTTATATCAGATTTGTTTTTTGTTTTTTCTAAAAGGAATTTAGATTTGTTCAACCAATATCACCTGTCTGGGTGGCTGCAGTTCTCAGTATAATGTATGACCCTTGAACATTAGTATACTGTACATGTCAGTGTTTTTTAGCATGTTGTATATATATCGGTGCATTTTTCTGTTGGATTTTACCAAAGATTGTTGGATTTCTGCCTTCTTTGCATAAGGAAACGTTGTAAATCTAATGGGACTGACCAAATTAATGCATATTCCTAAGCATGGCAAGGAAATGTGGCTCCTGCAGAACAGTGCTTCTGGGTGAAGTCAAGTCTGATCTGAAGAAGGGCCTTCCAAACAGTGTGGCCACGCAACTCAAAGTGGTAAACTGCTACAATCCCACTTTGCAAGATCAGTCATTCAAAAGATTTTTGAGGAGTAACTTTGATTTACTTGAATCACAACCTACACAGTTCAAAAATTAGAGAGCAGTACATTACAGATAGCAAATCTGTAATTGACTCCATTAATTGGAGTCCACAATATTGTGATGTTAGACAAATATAAGACATAACAACAGGAGGATATTTAAGAATTACTGAATTGTAGGAAGTTGCTGACCTTCTGTTGGAGTATAATTCCCAGAGCCAAGCTGTGCTAACAGACTGTAAGAATTCCTATCCTCTTCAGTCAGTGTGTATTAATGTCACCATAAACATACAGCATCCACACAGTGTGAGGAATAGTTTTAAGCAGTAATGTTTAGTGATCTTTGAAGTGATAATCTATATCTGCCCGTAATCTCCAAGGGAACTCATTTTCACAACTAGGAAAAAGTTCATTTTACTTAAATACAATTTTTAATAATAATAATCTATTTTTTTGAAATGAAAACACCTGGATATACTTCTACTTCTTTCTGCAATATCTGATGTTTGTATTCACAGAATTAGATTAAATTAAGCAAATATTTTGTTGTGAAAAGAGAAAGAAACAAGCAAACATTTCAGTTTTAAATTTTCTAAATTATCCTTTCAATTTTCAGGTTGTTTGAGCTCAGGAACTAATTTTCTTTCTCATGGGTCTTTCTGTGTCACACCTCAGAGAAGGAAAGTTTTATTGCAGTATTGTTTCCCTCAGGAAAAAAAACTTTACTCTTTAGTCTTGCAGTTTCACCCTCAGTATCTTTAGCTAATACAGAACTCTATATAGTAACATCAGATTATTCATTGCTTGGAAGAGTGATCTTTCTCATTATACATTAGTACAGTACATCACTCAAAGACGCTGAGTTTGACACACTACTGAAGTCTAATGTTTATGTAGAATGTGTAGAAATTGCACATTGTGTAGAAATTGCATTTTAAAATGCCTGTTGTTATGCAAAAAAAAAAAATTAAAAATTCTTTAGATTCTCCAAAAGGTTTCAACATGATTTTTTCCAGTGGAAATTAGTTAATCGCTCATGAGTTGTGAACCCCTAAATCATTCCACCTTTCTCACATTAATACCTGTTTCAGGATAGGCTGCTTAACAGTGAAATAACTAGATGTTTGTGAATTTACAAGCAGACAATGAAATGGAAGCCATTTCTTCAAAGAGGAATAGAGATCTGCCTCCCCCAGGTGCCCCTTTTCTTCTGAGTTGCTAGAAGCTAAGGCGTTTATAAAACATTTTTATAAATTCACCCTGCTTCCAGGTCTGCTGTTATTTTGCAGCTGTTCAATAAGCAGGAGCTTGAAACAGCTCAGCCTGAACCTAAATAAATTCCTTATAGAGGTGAGAGGAGAGCATAAGTCAGCTGAGCTCAAAATAATCCAGAGCAAACAAATAAAAATGACTTAAAACACATTTCTTACCTCTCTTTTCAGAATCATGGTATAGGTTTCTCAGATAGCTACTCTGCACTATCCTCAGGGTACCAAAGTTCAAATAGCACATTCTCACGAATGGGTGCACTTCCAGGAGCCTTTGTAGTTAGCTTATATACAAAGTTTTGGAAATGATTATATTTTAACATTAGGCCATGCTCTAATGAATGTGGATATATGACTCAGAGGACAACATTTACAGTAAAAACTCATTTTAATACAGATCATCTCTGAGAAACCATAAACAGCAAAAATAAACATAAAAAACATAAAATCATAAAGAGCCTAGGACATTTTGTACTGGGAACAAAATTTTTATTACATCATTAAAAAATAAAAAATGTAACAGATGAATGAGGATCAAGATAAAGGCAATATTTTTTCAGAAGGAGAGGCAAAATAGTTGTGACATTACTGTTCTAGAGTGCGTTTTAAAGTAAAGCATACTGTGGAAAAATCAGTACTTGATTCCTTGCTGAATCCTGCAGATTCTTGCTGCAGGCAGCAGCTCCTTCTGTTGTAAATAACCATATTCCCTGAGTGCTGGAAAGGAACGATGAAAAGAATATGTAGTTAGTAACTTCCTGTTGGCTAAATTCCTCCACTGATGACATGGTATGATGTATATATGAGACAATAAATTTGATTTGAAAAGGAAGACACCCACACTTAAGAAAATGGATGAGGTGTTGATGACCCAGATTTCCCTTTTTAAAGTTTTTTATCTACAGAGGTCAGAAAGTACTTAATGCCACTGAACTGATCCAACATATTACTGTAACTGTAGGTGGTCTGCCATAATACAAGGAAACATGTTTGACTTTATTATTCTGCAAGAGATATTGTTTTCCCCTGTGTATCCTTTACTACAATTCAAAATGTATAGATGTGAACATGCGGTAGCTTTTGGCATAAATGCAGTAACGTGTCCCATCTCATGCTGTGGCCAGGGAGAACGCCGAGGCTCCTTAGCTTTCATACGGTCGCCAAGTACAGACAACATGGTGAACGTGGACTTCAGCACTCCACGGCCCAGCACAGTGGAGAGCTCTGTCTCCTACCTGCTGTGAGTACCTGTAGCTGATGGGCTGGCTGCCTTTTCGTTTTGCGTTGTATGGCGTGAAGAAGTGCAAAAAACACAATGTGGGGGATTAAGGTTGGAAATTTTAAGAAACGTAAGTTGTAGGGCCTTCATTTACTACTTTTTGGAGTTTTCTTTAGTCTTTTCCTCTCACATAAGATGGGCATATGGCGCTATCTGTGCTCTGGTTTCATTTTGCACACTCATTTTTCAGTGCAGAACTTGCATCTTCCCTAATTCATCCTTGGTTGCTTCAGAGGATATATAGACTGATGTAAACAGAAGAATAAGACTAGAAAGTAATAAATAAATAATAATAATAAAAAGAAAACTCATCTGAAAGATAAGAGTCAATAGTTTTTAAAAGGGGAAGGTACACGTTTCTTCATACTTGCAAAATGGCATCAGAACTTTCAAGTCACACAGCATTAGAGCTTAGCATATTTTTTCATATCTAAACATGAATTTTTCAATATCTTAAACGAGGGGTTTAACACTCCTTAAGCATTATGTCTGTGGCAAAAGCTTTGTGAATTCTGTAATTCTACAACCCTTGCATTCGGGGTGGGGAAAGGGGAGTATCCACACAGCTGCACTTTAGATATTTGACTGTGGAAACCAAGTTTAGGAATCTGTGTATAATAATAGGAAAAAAAAAAGCCCTCTCAGGGCAATTCAAAGACCCTACTTGTTGCCTAAATTAAGGTGCTGAGAGTCACCCTTTGTAAACAGCCTTTTTTTCCCATTCCCTCCCTAGAACATCTAGGTTCTTATGTCCAGAGACAGCATCTCTTGCCCGGAAAATTGCTCTCATGTCCCTTTCTTATTTTAATTTATGGTCAGATAGCTGTGATTATGGATAATAGAGCTTCAATAATGTTACAGGAAGGTAATGGGCATTAAAAAACAAAAAAAAAAGAACAGATAAAAGCTCATAAAATAGAGCACATATCTGTGTTTGCCTTGGCTCCTGTGGCATCAGAGAACTGCAATTGATGGTGCTGGATGTTGTTGCTAAGCCTGGTATAGAGAGGTCTGGTCATGAGTGAGGCAAGGAAGAACATTGCTCCTTCTTTACATCACTTGTGACTCACAGGAAATAGAACATACAGGGAGAGAAATAAGAGTAGCAAATGCTACACTCAAATATAAGGAGTCAATACATTTTAAAAGGCTAACATGTATACTCTTTTCACATTTCCCATCAGCTGTTGACTCTTTTTTTTTTTTTTGCAAAAAAAATCTCCCTGTCCTTCCCCACTTTCCTGTTTTTCCTTCTCCTTCTGCAGTTATTGATTTTAAAAACCCTGTTCCTATTTTGGTGTTCTTCAGGAGGGATAAAACTGGACCAGTTTGCCTTGACATGCAAGCGTTAGAGCAGAGGAGGAAGAGTATCCGAGACACAGAAGACACAGTCGCGCACCATACCCTGCAACAGTACTTGTATAAACCCAGGCAAGAGGTGAGAGCAGGAGGCCAACATAGGACAGATTCTCAATCTAAAGCTGGGAGACTCTAGGAACCAAAAATTTGGGAATCAGGCTCAAAAGGAAAGAACACATCTTCCGAATCCACCCTTGATGGGATTTTTGTATGTCTTCACCTTTGAATGTACATCACTCTTTATTAGCTACAATTAGTGCTCTTGGACTAGTACCAGTTTTATCATAGAGAAAGAAAATAGGAGTTCTCACTAATGCATTTAGATTAGCTTTTTTTTTTTTTAAGTGATTGGTTTTGTTTTCCTGGCTCTATTTGACTGCATTAATCCAGGGCTTCTAGCAGCATTTCCAAATAAGTGAATATTGGTTTTCCTTCCTGGCCACAGCACAAACACCTGTACAGCCGACATGAGATCATGCACAATGAAGACGAGAAGCAAGACAAGGAAATTTTCCACAGGACAATGAGGAAGCGCTTGGAGTCATTCAAGAGTACCAAACTAGGAATAAATCATCCCAAGAAGCTCAATAAAATCCACAAGCGAGACCGGGGCCAAAAAAGGGTAAAATACTTGCATGTGGAATCATCTGTTATGCAAACTAAGGAGTGGGGAGGGCAGGGAGGGCTCTGAAGGGTCCCATGTCCTGATGTTGTCTCTGCCCTGTAAAACTTCATGACATTAAGGTCTTTAGGCAAGAAGAAACTAAACTCTGTGGTGACTCATGGGGGACCTTCTCACATGTCACTATTCTCTTTGCTTTTGGAGCCTTCTGGGTGAGAGACTTTTCAACACTTGTAAAACAAGAACTTGAGTCAAGTGGGAGCACTGCAAGGTGATGAAACAGGGTAGAACTGCCACATGGACCAGGCCACAAAATTTACAGGGAATCTGGAGGGAATTGGTAGCATTTGAAGAGCCGAAGCCACTTTCTATTCCTGCAGTGAGTAAGAAAGTGTGGAGAAAATAACATCATCAGTACTGGGACATGAGAAAAGTTTAGAAGAGATTTCAGGGATATACCGTGGAACTCTGTGGATTTTATAAGGATTTTTTTGCCATTGCTATCTGATGATGACAGCATCTTTGGTAACTTTTCCTCTGTTTTCTTTCAGCGAAACAGCAGTGCCATACCAAATGGAAAAATACCTTCAGAAAACTCAGTACAAGATTTTGCTTTGAAGGAAAAAGGTAAACCAACTGTTAGACTAGCTTCATTAACCAGCTACATCGTTGGTAAAAAAAAAAAAATGCTGAAAAACTTCATGGCATGCAAAGATGAGGCTGATATTAGAAAGGAACTTCTGCTCATAACCTGAGTTGGGCAGGTCTGCTCCATACTTCCAAATGGTAGCATCTGAGTATTTTGCTGATTTAGAAGCTATTTTCTAGACATCAAGATGATAAATCAAATATGAATCAGCTCTCTGACAATTTTAAAATGTCCTTTCTGCACTTTGAAAAAACAAAAGATGGAGGCCTGTGAAGTAGACGATATCTCAACTGCCTTTTGAATAAGCTATACAGAGCAACTTTCACTGATGTCTTGGTTTTTGACCAGAGCAGGGTATGCCTACATATGATACCACATTATATATATATATATATATGTATTTATTTATTTATTTATTTATTTTGACTGACAGAGGCAATGCGTGCTGGTAGAGTGACACTAATGCTCTAGACTCTCTTTGCTTGGGATAAACCTTCCAAATGCTTTTGAGGAGATCATCCAATACTGGCTCTTAAAGCACATTCTTCACAGAAATCTTTTCATCCTCTACCTAAAATAAAAGTTTCCTTGGAGGACAGTGTTAAGAAGCAATGTGGCAGCACGGTACTGATGCCAACCTCTTTTGAATGATGAAAACGCTGTGACTGGTTGTTGTACAGGGCCACAGTTGACCAGACTTGAGCATTTAAGAGCCACACAGTGGTCATCTTATTTGTGTGCTCACTTCAGTGCCAGGAAAGCAAAGTCTCAGCCAAGAGCGTTATCTGGAATGTGCCATCTCTACCTTAGTACCATGCACTAATACAAGGCTGAAAAACCTGTGCTGGCTTTCTTAATCTATTTGGTGTTGAAGCTACAAACGGGATACATTCAAGCTCTCTTTTGCTCTTATCCAGATCCTTGTAAATGATATATCTTAGATAATTATAATTATTATCTGCATCAAAACAGAACAAAATAACATCTTATATCAAAACTTATAGAAATCTAACCAAATTGGACTTTCTTTTTAATTTCTTTTTTCTTTTTTTTTTTCCCCAGATTTGGAGTTTTCTGAGCCAGAAGACAGTAATGATTATGAAACTTTGCACCTCGGGAAAGGAGTTGATTTCCTGGCTAACGTGACAAAGCAAAATTACACAGATACACCTAGCGGTAAGACTATCAGCTACATATGGATATTTTTTCCCTCAAATATAAAACAAATTATGAGCAATGATATTGCTTTAGCTTTTTTATTATTATTATTTGTTCTCTTAGACAATTTGCTTAATAGTATTGTTAACACATGAGAAGTTTGGGATATTTAAAGGTATGGAGAGCATCAACTTTGCAGCAGATAATACAGCAGTTGTGAGCATAATCCAGTGCTTTTAAGCACTGATTATTTCTACCAACAGATAACATTATCCTAGACTTCTCCTATTTCACAAGGCCAGCCAATACCAGTCCATTGGAAATGATTTCTACTGACATTGAAATCAACTTTGCTGTGTGATACATTTCATATTTCTTTTTTCACATGTGGATTTTTTCATCTTACATTGACAACTCTCTCAGATCCTTGCAAGGTTGTATATAGTCCTGGATCATTTTAGAGATAATACAAAACCCATAGTACTCACAGAAAGGGGAAAATCTGCAGCATTTCTGGGAAACTTACTGTATTTGACCTCCAGTCCTGAGTAGCTTTGAAATATCAGGTTGAAAATACATTTTTATATGTAAACCAAAGAACATGGTGTGATCTCAAAGGTTTTAAATTTGAATAATTCTCTAAATCCTTTTCTATTTAAGCTCTCAGCATGCCACTGTATGGGTAACATGCTGCGTGTAGGGAAGATAAATACTTGTGTCAGCACTCTTGGCAATCATGCTGATGCACCTTTTCACTTGTGTCATGACAAATTACCTGTTTGAGTTTATATAAAGGTATCCAGAAATTGATCCAGAAAAAAACGTGCATAACGAGGTAGAAACAGACTGTTTCGAATTTTTCTTTTACTGTTTGAACAGTATAGATTCATATCTATACTATATATTTATATTAAAATGCTGATGATACTTAATTTTGACTGTTCTGGGGCCTGCGTTGGCTCCCTCAGACACATCTTGTACCTTTTGAGCACTTAAAGATTTTTATTATTATGTTTGTTCTTTCCTTTGTGTAGGTTTTATTTGAACGTTCTGCAGTTCTTAGCTTTCCTTTATTTTGATTGAGGGACGGGGTGATTTGTTCTTTTATCGATTATATTCATTATCTGCAGACATCCTACCCATAACTGCACGTGATATCTAATTTTTCTCTTTAAAGGAAATCCAAGCTGACTAGCAGTAGCCATGCCTGTGAGAGCAATCTCTGTGTGTATAATAGTGTAACTGTCAGTAGGTTTCTTCACTATAGGCTTTCTCCATATAAATCTTGATGTTTTACCAAGAAGTTACCTTATTTAATTGAATTTGTTACTCATAAACTTTTATAGGAATTGATAACCCAGTATTTTCAGCTGATGATGATCAAAGTATCTACATGAAGTTCTCACCATGGTTATCTAGCGAAGATACTGTGGTACCATCACAAAGGGCCAGAGTGCAGATCCCGTATTCTCCAAACAACTTCAGACGGCTCACTCCGTTCCGACTCAGCAATAAATCAATAGATTCCTTCTTGCAAGCAGATGGCCCAGAGGACCGACCCAGATCTTTTCTCCCAGAATCAACACATATGTAATATTTTAAAGCAAGATTATCATCTCTATTTTTAATCACTCTTCCTTTCTACTCTTACTCCACTGATAAAAAGTTTACTTTTCTAACTTATTTTTTTTTCTTCCAGATTGTTTCTTTCCTTCTTGTTCTTTTTTTTCCTACAACTAAATATATTCTATTCTCCTCCTGTTTGAACAGCTAAACTTTTTTTCGTATCTTCCTCCCATAGAAATACTTTCCAGCTGTAAATATTTAGGGTGTAATGCCCAATTATTTTTACAACAACTAAGGATCTGACTCTTTGTCTTGGCTTGAACACTTTAAATGCTCAGCAAAAAATATTCCAGTTAACCCATCAGATACACAATAGGAACAGGAGGCCTAGACCAGCAATGGGCTGAGCCCAGCCACTCATTCTTAGCATGACCAGATTGTGATTTTGCCTCTGCCACTAAGAAGCCTTGCACCAGTTCTTAAGATCTGTCCAGGTTCTTCTTTGTCCTGAGCTTATTCAATGAGAATGCTCCCTCTCATTTAGCAGGGCGACTGCTAAATGAAACTGCTGATTACACCATCAAGTTGCATAAGAGGGAGTTAAAAATGAAGCAAGTTTTAAGCCTCAGAGTCCCCTTACACAGGTAGAGATAACTACAGAGCAGCCCAAACCACAGAAAAGCAGAAGTTTTGACTAAAGCTCAGGCATTTGCCTTTCCCTTTAACTGTGAGTTTTTCTTAATCCATATCTTGTTCTGAAACCAGAGAAAGGCAGAGAAATTCCTTTTTGGTGTAGTAAATAGCCTGATGTTGCTAATGTGTTAGTGACTTAAAAACAAATCAACTCTGGATTTAAATGAATATCTTAGTGGCCCTTTAATTCTTGTTCTGTAACATTTTTCCACACCATAAAAATCAGCCTTCATTTCTACAATCAACATACTGCTGTAAATGAGATGGCTCAGGTCACAGTTCAGCCATCATTGAACAGAGCATAGGGCACTGCAGGGATTATGCAACGAAATCCAATCCTCAATTTCATTGGGAATTAGTTGCTGGGAAATCCACAATCACGTGTGGGACCTAGTATGCTCTGTGTATCAACAAAGGAATGTGGTAGATAGAGAGTGCTTCTGTGGGTAGCTGGCGAACTTTTGTTCAGACAAAGATCTCATCCTGTGAGTGACTGCTACGCAATTTTGACTTGAGAAAAAATTATGAAAAATGGAAAAGAATGTGCCATTTTGCTTCTGTTTTGGCTTCTGACCTTACAGAAAATGTGCTAGCTAGAGAGTAATTCCAGGCAGCATATTAGTTTCTTCACTGAAGTGTAATGCAGCAATGTGATTGATTTTAGTGCTCAATTCTCTTTTAGTGTGTCTTCTGATTCTTTTTAAATGGTAATTTAAATTATAAGTTGAATCAATTAAAAGATTGTGAGTTAAATTCCAATATCTTGATTAAAACCTAGAACACTGAAGAGCATTCACTGACATTTATCCACATTGAAAATCTCTTCAAGTCTTTTTTCCATTGAAAATATTGTCATAAAATACTGGCTTATTACTCACTGAACTACTTCTTTCTAACCTTTGTTCTTTTCCTCCATTCTATTGCCTTGATTATACCTGACTTTATTATTTAGAATTGCTATGCATTAGTTCTTGTCCAAGTATGTTTGATATATCAAAGTCACTGGGCTTTGACTGTGTGTCTTAAGAGGCATTTTGGGAAACTAGATTGCCTGAGCTAACAAGTTCAGTGCTTAATTACTCTCAGAAACAGTCCTCTGAACTATCTCCTATAACAAAATGTCCTAAAAGGAGAATGACATTGGAATTTCAGAATAGATTGAAAACTAAAAGTAGGAATGTGGACTTTGCTTACACAATCTAATGCATACAGAAAGCTGAACATAGGCAAGAAGAAATGGATAGTCTGCTGACACTTTCCATTCATTAATTTAAAGATCACAATTTATTTCAAAAGTGTCCTTGTTGAGCCTCAGGACTAAATGGTTCCAAATCAAAGACACACCTTAGTGACCAGATGATGACTCCATCTCCTAAATACTTGTAAAATGCAATGTTCATCACTGGACACAATTCCACCTGATATTCAGCCAAGATAAAGGCATCGGAACAGACTAGAGTTTTCCAGCTCAAAAACAGTCTTAAATAACACTTTCATAAGATTTTCAGCAAATTTACCAAATTCAAAGGATTCCTAGAAAATTAGTTTTTAAAATTAAATCAAGTTTGCACTGGTGTAGAAAGTCTATGTCTAAGTATGTTTCTCTTTGCCATCTAGGTGAGATGGACCATGAAGTTGAAATGACAGAATACTCTTCTTCAGATGACAAATTGCCTCCTTATACATCGGACCAGCCAAGCCAAGCACAAAGTGTTTCAGAAACTCCCCTCCACTTTTTCCCATCTTGTCTTCAAATGCCTTGGACACAAACCTATTCTTCCTTGGAAAACAGAGGGAATATATCTCTTTCTACTGTCTCTGAGTACGTAACTTCCTGTGACCCAGATGTACCTGATCTCTACTGGGAAGCAGAAACAGATATGAATAACAAAGAAACAATAAACTCAGGTTATTGTTCAGAAGTTAGCTACGAGCCGGAGAATTCACAGGAGGAGAGTTCTCTTTCTATGCCCGAAGGGCTGGAAGACTCTTATATAAAGGAGCCCCAAGAAAAAATGATGTTGCTTGATGTACAAGCAAACTACAGATCTGCTGCAGCCAGGCGTGTACAGAGTCGACGTTCGTTTCACAGGCCAAAACCCTTGCAACACCCTAAGCTTCAGAAGCTGGCATCGCTTCCAGCATCTTGCCACATCCCTCCCCATTCACTGGAACAAGAGGAAACCCAGCTGTGAACCAGGACTTACCTGAAAGGAGTAACTGAGTGAGAATAAATTGAATAGAGCTCTGTAAAACTAGAGAGAAACTTGTTGGTTTGCTTTCCATCAGAATGGTTTCTGATGTAAAAGGGGCTGGGGTCCCAGAATGTCAGAAGCACTGGGGCTTTCTATTGCACTTACATTTTTAAGTCCTCATTCATGCTGAAAGGGTGCGCGGTGAAGGGAAAATATGCCTCCTTGCTATTCTTTCATGTAGACTGTTACAAAAATGAATCTTATTTTTGGAGGGCTAAAATAAGAGGCTTTTCAAAAGATAAATGTCCAGAGGATTTTAACATAGAAATGGTTTATTTTGCCATATATTCCCAGTAAATACATTTAAAGAAATTGGCTGCATTTGCTGTATCAGTAATGGAGTGCAGTACTTGTAATATATGAAATTCATATAGGAGGAGCCAATGTTGAGCCTTTTGTCTGCTAAGTCTATTCTGAATGGAGTGGATCAGTGCCTTTTTTTTTTAATTGAATGCTAAAGAAAAAATATTTTCCTGCTCTTGGATATTAGTGTCACTGTGTAACTGTGGTATATTGACTTTGTTGGAAGCCTTCAGGGATTAGGGGAGAGGAAAGTCCTGGCCTCCTGAATTTTAGTCAAGGACTCCAGGATGGCCAGGGTTTGACCTTTATTTCTCCCATTTACTGGCACTGGAATAGAATAACACCCAGAATTAGTTCAGAATTTAAGATTTGTGTGGTCACAAGCATCTCATTTTATATTCTTGATTAAGCTGCTCAATTTAAATAGCATCACTCATGTAGAAATGTAAATACTTATCATTTGTCCTGCTGCTTGTGTGTCTTCCAAGTATTGTTAGATAATCTTGGTTATTTATGCACAACCCCCTTCCAACAGCTGATCAGCATAATGGCCTCGCATGTGCTATTTTTTCTTTACCACACGGTTTAAGTGCCACAATGACTCAGGATGTTGTTGTTTCAAAGTACTGTACAGAGGTAGTTTGGCTACTGCGTATATATACACTTGTTTGTGTCAGGAAATTGCATTGCTATTTTCCACTTTTATGTTGAATTACAATAGTTAGTATTGCACTATTATGTATGAATTTGATCTAATTTTTGTGAAGCCAGCTGGAGACTGCAATGAAAGCTGACTCAGATGAAGACTTCGCAAAGGTAAACACTCCGAGATCTTTCCTGGATGTATAATGCTCCCTGCTGGACTGCTTCAGGCATAGTCTTGTTGCATAGTTCCTTTTTTTGCCTTGAGTGTCTCCAGTCCTGAAACTGGCTTTCAGTGATATAAATTGCTAAGGTTCTGTGACATTAATGAGTGCTTAGCTGCTTCTGTGAACCTAATGTGTACTTTATTTCTATTTGAGAACCATGTACATTTTGTAGATGAGCTAAATCAAGTTCAGGGAGATATCTGAATTGTTTAACACTGGATCCAATAGATGCTTCCTTTGGCAAAATTTACCTTAACTATAGGAATTAATGGGTGCTTCACTCTCCACTTTTCCCAAAATTTGAAATGAATCTGGGTGAGTCTGTGTTGTTTGTCCAATTTTAGAGTCACCCAGACACCCCAAAAGAGTGGAGCACTCTATAAATGTTTTGACTCAATGTTTTTCCCTATATTTGTCCTCTTTGCACAAATGCTCATTAGGCTAGTACAAATTGTACACCTGTGATGATAAATGTCTGCTAGTTTAGCTAGCTACATAACCTATGCCTTTAGAGACTAGATTCAGAGTACTGGTTGTTTTGATATGAACCCACAGACAGCTGCCTGTCTGCAACCATCTTGGGTACTGACTGAAATCAGTGTCCCTAAATGAAAGGCTCCATCATCCAATACTAAACCCAGAGCTAGTTATTGAGGGTCAGGAGCCATAGTTTCATAATTCGATAATGTAATTTTTTGTGTGTGTGTGTGTGAACTGGATAAACACGAACATATTATTTTGATGAAGGAGACTATTTTTAATGTTGTCCCAGATAGTAAAATTTGAACAAGTATTGGAATTGTAGTCATTGGCACCAACATAAAGCAGGACCCTTACTGATCTCAGATATTAGCACAAGGAAAGTGCAATGTGCCAAAACCTCATCTCCAATTCTTTAGTATAATGCCTAAGTACTAACACCAAAGTTGATAAGATGTTGGCGAGGTGTTGGCTTTTAATTAAAAGCTTTCATTTCTTATTGCTGTTGTACAGAGGTCATTACTGTCTTGCATTCAGAAGAAGAACTACACCGTAGGCTGCATTTTCTGTATGCTTATTAGAACATTCATAATCTATTTGTGTACAGGCTACCTCAATAAAACATCTGCAAGTCCTCATCAGCAGGTGGGAATTTTTGCCAGATAGGTGTTGCACACACAAGTGTATGCACTTTTGAAAATCTCAGGTTATGAGATTTTCATGTTCTTGTATGTTGAAGTAATAAACACAGGAGGAACAGTAGACACCAGAGTGTTTACAAGTACAGCAGTCCTGGGAGAAGTCAGGATCCTGTATGCTTTGGAGAGGGCTGTGGGCTGGTAGGAGTTTCTTCAGAACAGAGAGGAACATTAAGCCATTTTGAACATCTGAAAAACAGAAAGAAAGGCACTGTATGAAAAGGGCTTAACTTTCCATTTACTCTCAAAGGCCTTAGGCCTTGCCCATGTTATAAAGGGCTCTGTCACCGTAGTAGTACAGGTGAAGGACAGGTTGGCCAATTCTGATAGTGAAGAGACCTTTCCCTGGAATAGCTTACATCATTTTGGAAGCTCTTATGCCTCTAGAAGATGTTTTCTACAGGACTGTGGTTGGCACAGTTTGTAAATTTGAAATGTGATGAAAAAGGTTTCAAGACCCTAATTTGCACATTGGTAAAATGTTGGGAAAACAGGTAGATTTCCACTAGTATGTTGTAGGTTATAATCCCGTATTTTTTTCCAGGGCAATTGCTTCTACCAGGAGTCTACAAGGATATATAACAAGAGCAGGTCATAAGTTCATCATCTGTCTCACAGTTTTTACTCTATGCTATATTTCTATGAACTTTTGAGTATCAGTACACATCCTGCAGGTGCAAGTGTTTGATCGCTTCTTCAGCAGACATAAATGAGTCAAACACCAATAATTGCATCACAGTTATGCAGATTTAGAGCTGCTGAGAGGACGGGTATGTGCATCAGCTTCTTTTCCTGTGTGAGGAAACAATGAATGAGATTGTAAAGATCTGTTGGTAAATCATGTTGCCTCCAGTGAGGGTGGTTCAGTTCTTGCTGGTCTAGACTGGCTGAAAAGTCTGTCTAGAGTTTATCTTGTGACATGCTCTGTCAAAGAAAGACAAGTTTTGTGGTTTGTGGGGAATTCCACAATTGCTATTTATTGAACATGTAACTATGGGCTACCTTGTTGTACAAGATGGAATGCAGAAATGTGTGATGTCTTTCCCCATTTTGCTCCACAGGTAGGATGCTTTTTAACAATGTTTATTATGCTGCACTATGACCTAGAAATGTTAAAATAACGTGTGTCACCTGCAATCAGATGAACTCTGTCTTTCTGAGCTGTGAAGCTACTTATTTCAAATTATGTTTTATAAATATATGGTCTAGCCAGAGATTTGTGTAACAAAAATTGTAAAATAATTATGTGCCTTAAAATGTCACTCTTTAGAGAGCTACTGTTTGGAGATTTTTTTTGGTGTGCAATTTCCAAGCAGTGTCAACTTCCTCCGTATATTTTTAAAAAAGTCAAGTTGTTCTGCTAATATGTCTTAAAAAATGTTTTAGTAGTATGTCATCATAAGAGGTTTGGCAATAAATTGTGTCATTTTGGTGGAATCCTTCTGCTTTGCAAGACTCATTGATTTGGCGCACATAGAGATGATTTCTCATTCAAGACTTCTGAGAAAATAGACTGTTTGGTTTTCTGTCCCTGAATCAGAAAATTAAAAATAAGTGGCAATAATGTAATGCTGGTTATTCATGTTATTTATAAAACTCAAACTATTAAATTCAGCAACAAAAGCTATAGGAGATATCCTGAGTCTCACGCTGATCTCTGTGATACTTTTTGATACAGTCCTGACTCCATCCAATTCAGTGACAGAATTCCTGTTGACTTTATAAGGCAAATATTTCAATCCTTAAAACACATGAAAGTCTGGCTGACCTCTACTGGGCTGAGGAACAAACACAGAAATATCATTTTTTAATGGAACAGAATTAAAACATGACCTCAGAATAACTGGTCATAACAAGCTGGAGACAATGTGAAGATAGAAGTTCTGAAAGCAACGTAGTGTTCCTCAGCTTGGGTATAGGAACGCATACAAGCAGAGTTCAGCAGACACAGTATTACTGACACAAAACTATATGCCATTAATTGCCTTTTAAATAACATGTCATCAAGAGTGCTATGAAGCAGAAATTTTCATGGACAGGCTAAATGTATATCTGCATATGTGTAGATTGGAGAATCAAAGAATATTATAGCACCTGAGGATCCTTCCCCTCCTTGCCCTTCCTCTTCCCCCTACTCCAAAAATAAGAAAAAAAAAAAGAGAGAGAGAGAAATCCAGCTGCTATAGTCTCCATCTGCAGATAGGGACTCTATCAAAGGACCATCCACCAAGCACGTGAATCATCTCCTCTAGCTCTCTTGATCATAGAGAAGATTTACAGCTACTCTACATCTCACCTAGGGACCTATATTTGAGCACTTACACTTAACTGAGCAGAATATAGGCTCTGGTGTGTATAAAACATGGTAGAACTTACAGAATTGAGCTGTGGTGCAAGCCCGTGCTGCCCACATAACAAAAATCAAAGGGAGTTTATAATGGTGCTATTATAGTACATTCTCCTGTTTTATATACTTTCCATTGCCCTGTCTGAAAAAGGCAAAGAGTTGATTTTATTCTAAATGAAATCAGCAGTAAGAAGCAAATGGTAAGACTGGTCTCACTGTTAGAACTTAATTTACTAACTGAATTTAACTTGAGAGACTAATTTTAAAATATTTTTTAATTTTAGTCTGTTAACTAGATGTGAATGAAGAAAATCTTGCCGTCCAGAAAAAAATGTAGTAAAGCAAGAGGAATCAGCACCTGCAGAACTGTCATTTTAAGACAAAAGCTTAATGTACAAGCTCTTAGTACTATCTACTAAAACAACACAAACTATAGAGCATAGCCAGGTCTGAACTTGCTGCAAAGGAGAGCAGACACCAGTTCAATGAATCCACAGGGAAGCAAGAAGAAAAGAGAGTATAAGCTCAGAAAATGTAAACATTTTTTTCTCACTGGCCTTCCTAGGGTATAATTCTATAATACTAGACTTTGAGGGACTAAATTTGTCCCTCAAATTGTATCACTGGGGAAAAAAAAGACCTCGAAATTTCAATGCTGCTCTGGATAAGTCCTATTTTTCATACCCAAGGGTGAATATATAAAGACTCTGATTTTTTTTTTTCAGATTATCTAGCCTAGGTGGTAATATATAGCTAAAAGTATGTCTCCCTGCTAAAAAAAGCCATGCCAGGGCATGAACTGGAGCATTGAAACTCTGATCATCACTGCAATATTCTTATTTTATTATTAGGTTCTTTTCCAGAGAAACCCAATTAGCTTTGTCTGAGATAAAGCCTTAGTGCAATTTAAGGGATTATTTGCTCCAGGGACCACTGCCACAGGCAGTGCGGACCGCAGTGCTATGTTGCCCTGCAGAGTCCTCAACAGTTTTCCAGCAGACTTGGTCTTCACACCTCCCTGCCTGCTACATGCTGCCTCCCACCCCTATCACCTTTGTAAAGGTAATTCTCAGCAGCATGTGCACCAGGTTTGTCCTCAGTCAGGGGTATATTGATGAGTGTGAAGGTGTGCATGGAGCTGTACAAATTCAAGTCTCTTTTTGATAACTTGCCTGAGTTGGTTCCATTACTGAGCTGGGTCATTAGTAGAAAAATGATGAGCTTGAAGGTCATCTGTCAGCATGCCATTACATTACATCATTGATCCATCATTGCTCAAGCTGTTAGAACCTGCTGTGAAACCCAGTTCTACACATTTCAAGAAGGGCACAGGCCTGGCATAAGCACCCTAAGAATCCGCTGGGATGAAATGCATGTTGACTGGTGCGTGGGATAGGGTAAGTAAGAACTACAGAAGTCTTTACTGCTGAACAGATCCTCATTTCTCTTCCTTTCCATTGCTGAGAATCACAGGTCAGGGTCAAGGTTGGAAGGGACCTCTAGAGGTCAGAGAAGATCCAGAACAAAAACTAGACAAGTATATGTAGCCTCATATGTAGCCTTCTCACATATGAAACCATTTTTAATAGTGATATGAAACCATTTTTATTAACTATATACTGATTTCATACCCTGCTTCCTTTTGCTACACAACTGAGACAAGATATCTTAAGGTATCTTAACAACTGGCGTGCGTATTACATGTAGAGCATATAAGGTTGTGTAAGACTGTGAAATGGAAATCCCAAGGGGAGGTTTAAGAAACGACAGAATGAAACACTTTGCTGTGCCTGTTAGGTGATTATACACAGCTAGTTAACCCAGCTGCTCATAATGTATTTTGATTTGAGCTATGCAATAACATCCAAAAAAAAAAAAAAAAGAGAGAGAAAATTTTGGCTTTGATGATGGCCTGAAATAGTCACTATTTCTGGAAGTTTTATGGGGGACTTAAGACAAAGTCCCACCTGAACTGTATAGGTAGAAACTCTCTGTGTTTGTAGGAGAAAAAAAAAAAAAAAAAAAAAAAGCTAGCATGGATAAGTTAGCAGAAGGATTTTATGTATAACCACATATTTAAACCGGTTAGGTGTTTCTTAAGGTAGCCTTGCTGGAAAGACAATGGAGGGAATTAGTGAGCTAACAAGGGCGGGTGAGTTTTGTGCAGATGACATAAAGCTCCGATTCTTCGGGGATTTTTAATTACCCACCTTTCAGTTACTCTGACTTTTCCCAAACTCAGAATAAGAAATGCCCTCATGTGGCGTGTGGAGGGATTACTGTTGTGAGAATGATGCTGTTCTGAGGCACTGTCTTATGCCGCTGTCCTGCTCCTCGTCACCTGGTCCTTGCACCTTATTTTTGTACCTCTGTATGTTTTGTTGCTCTGTATGTTAGCTGTTTAGACTGAAAACACACTGTTCCATTTTAGGACTACTTTTGCTCAGATGTGCAACATAAACATGCATGAAGAGCAAAGGGCAGAATCTGACTAATGCAGTACTAAGTTTTTCTATGTGCTATATTGGCAAAAAGCCTGCTCGTGGAAGGCATTGGGAGAGCTAGCAGGTGGTGCCCAGAAGTACCTGAAGAATCAGACCTGTCTTAGATTCACTGCCTTGCAGTGATTCCTTCACTGCAACAGGTAAGTACCTATGATTTTCTTTGTGGGCTGATCTTTTATATTCTTGTAGAACATGAGTATTGGGTTTGTGAGGTCCCTCTTTCTTAAAGAAAGTATCAAAAAACTTTTTTCTTTATCTGCTGCAACCTTTTACATTTTAAGTTCTTCCAGCTTGCTCAATTACTTCTGAACCTCCCAAAGCTGCCAGGCAAGGCAGTAAACAACAGAATGATTCCTGAGCTGCATAACATCCCATTGCCCATCTGCCAGCCCTAAAAGCAGGAGAGGTTGATTCTGAATGGTGCGTAGCTGCCTGAATAAGACGTTCTCTTCCTAATCCTAAGTGTCAATCTGTTAGTGCCTGTGATTCTACTCTCAAAACCAGGATTTCTCCTCTGGGTAGAGGAAAATGTTCACTTACAAAATTTGTGTGCCAGATGCAATGTGAACATGTATCCACCAAGCTCCATCATCTAGATCACAAAGAAGATGCCCAATGATTTACAAACAAAGAGGATGAGAAGTTTGAGGAGGAATGTCTGCTTGTGCTACTTTCCCTTGCTATGCAGAAATACAGTCTGAAAAGGCAAGCTGGCTAAGAGCTGCGAAAAGAAATCATGGTCAGAGTCCTAAACACATGGAGTCCGCTCAAACACACTGAAGAGGACTAGGGGAAAACGTTTATATGGTTTGTGTTTATAGACAACACTGTACGTGTGGACAACTCTTGTACTACCTGTATATGGTCTTTATGCACAGGGTCATAAATAAGTTACATGAGCTTTTCCTTTCTTTTTTCTCAAGAGAAAACAGCAGAGCACTTCCTGATTTGTGCAGGAGTGTGTTTCCAATGTTATTTTCTGGCAGCTTGGAGTAGTGATGGAGGAAACTGTCTAGAATCTTTCTGAGGTGACCATTGTTAACACAGGTAAGTGAAAGAAAATAAAAGAAATCAAATAACTAAGTGCTTTGGCAGTGAAGATGAAATGCTTCAGTAAAAGATTGCATTTGACAGCTCTACAGAGATAATATACATTTTTTTTCTAAATGTTACCTTTGAAATTATACTTCATACGCTTCTTGTTTTAATCAATTCATTAACCTTGATTTAATCAAATCAATTTATTACATTTTCTTTTTCAATCACTGGATTTCAGATCAAATAAAAACAAAATTCCAGTGGAAAGGTATAACTTTTCATGAAGATGATTTAAGATGACTAATCTTCATAAGACCCAGTAATTTCTTTTTCTTTCTGGTCTTCTCTCTCTAGTAAGAACCAGTGACCGAGAAAGCATTTACAGAAAACTTCACAAACAGAGCACACACTGCATAATTTAAAAGAGAGGAACGTTCCCTGAATCCTAACTACAGATGGATGTGTTTCCAAACATGAGCTCAAAAGAGACGGGACATGAATATGCAACAGGAGCAGAATAAAAGCAGAATAAATTGTGTTCTTCCCTTCTCGGATGTGGGAGCCTTCCTGCTTGAATGGCTGATATAAATGGTAAACTATTTCCTTTACTCTCACACCATCCTAAATTCATGTTCAAATATCCTTGACTAAGTAAACACAGTAGTTGCTACGTATTAAGAATCTAGATAAAGTGAACAAAGGAGTACTTTGCCTTTTCTGGCAAATACTAAATCCAGCTGCATGTCATCTGTGCTAATATTTCCCTTCACATTAAAGGACCTATTATCTCAGTGAGATCTATCAAATTAAGACCACTTTTAATGTGACAAATATATGCAGAGCAATTGGGAGGACCGCGTAGCCTGATTCCTCAAAAGGGGAAACAAACACTTTGCATATCACAGTCCCGTGGTGTTTGTGACCCCTGCCAAGCTTAAGTTGGAATAGACATTTTTGAATGTGTGTAACAGACAGCCTTAAGAACAGCTCTAAACCTTAATGTATTTAGAGGACTTTGTGGAAAAGAAAATCTTGGGTGAGATGACAAAAGTTTTAAGTCTTAAAACTATGGTTGTACTTGTAAGCATTCAAGGTTTGATCACAAAACTTCCAGCCATTCCTTTGACTCTTACTTTGCTATTTTGCTGCATATTGTCACCCTGGGCTCTCCCTTTGTGATAAATCATTTCAAATGGAGATGGCTTATTTACTCAAGGACAGACCAGTCAACTCACCACAGACTTTGATGGTGGAACACAAAGCAGAAGGAACTGGCTGCAGTATTTCATATGAGGGCATCTACATGAGAAGTCAAAAGACTGAAAAGAACTGAAGCTCTAAATTAGCGCTTTATTACTTCTGAAAATTTTGAAAAATACTTTATTACCTTTGAAAATTAATGACAAATTATTATTAGGAATATAATATTGTTCATGGGATGCTGTATTAATGGCTGAAAGAACATCTGGGTCCTATTTTCACTAATGTTCTATTACATGTTCTACTAACATGCCTAAATTCCTGCCACTCGCGTTGAAAATTTCTTATACACACGGTAGTCCAAAAAAGAGCTTTGAACATTTGAAGGAAATCTGTTTAGTTGTTCTTGAAACTTTCTCAGAAATGTTCAGCATTCTCTAAGTACTAAAACATGGTATTTAAAACTGTTCATTTGCCAAGCTTTTTTCCTCCACCAGCAGAGAACATACAACATACCTTAAAGTGTTTTGGTTAAGGTGAAGGAAATCTTGCACAACAAAATGCATTTTTGGAACATGTTTTCCATATGTGAACAGCCTCAGACCGGTATGTGTGTACAGGAGAGGCTAGGAATGGCTTTTCTCCATGCTAGTGTGCTACCAGGGTTTGTAACTGCTGTCTTGGATGAACAGTAGCAGGGTTTACAGAGCTTTCCAGATGACATTTGTTTTTCATGTAATTCAAATCCTGTCACTTCAGGTAGCTGCTGGAGCAAGTGGTAAGCCCTGAACCTATAACAAGAGGACACAAGTAGCATCTATACAGTACTTAATCTCATACATTGTAAATATTGTATCTGGCAAGAGCTGTGAACTTTCATTTGCTAAAGGACTGCTTATTTTGGTGACCTCATGCAACCAAGGCTTTGCATGACGCATGCAAATAGGCTTTTGTGGAATGCAAACCTGGAGCTTGACTTCTTCCTCTTCCTGTTTGACATGAGGACTCTAACCATATGAACCTCGTCTTTCTGCCTATAAAATCGGTAAGATTTACAAAGAAAAAGCAGTTTGAACTAGGGCAGCACATGCAGCTCCACGAAAATCCTCTCTCCCACCTGCTTGTGCCAGAATCACCACTTGTTATCTTTGGAATGTGCAAATCAACCACAGAGCCTGCACGTCAAGAGCTCTGTAAGGACCCCAGGAGCCCAGAGCTGCCATGAAATATGTGGCATAGTGGCAGCTCACTACGAAACAAGGGTTCGTATCTGGACAGTGCTTCCTTGAACGACACACGGCATCAGCTTTGTTGTTATGAAAATCTGACTGGGCGGGAACTCCAAGACACTTAAAGCCCTTATATCCACCTCGGTAAAGTCACTTTTCCCAACAAAGCCTCGGTGGGACTTAGAGGGCGGCGGAGCAGCCAAGACGAGGCAAACCCAGCGGCCCCGAAGAGGGGCCACACGCCGTGGCCTCCCTCGCCCAAACCGCAGCCCCGCGAGGCCTCTCCTCGCCCCGGGGGCGCCCGCGTCTCCTCAGGCCTCCGCAGGCGGCGCCTCAGCCCCCGCGGCCGCCGCGCGAGCCCCGCTCGGGGCCGCCTCCCCCCGCGGCCGCCGGGGCCTCCGCGCGCGCCGGGGCGGGGGCCGGGCCGGGCCGGGCCGGGGCGGGGCGGCGCGATGGGGCTGCGCCCACCTGCCCGCTGAGGCGCCGCCGCCGCGTGGGCCCCGCCGCGGGCTGCGCAGCGCCCGGCCCGGCCCGGCCCGGCCACCTGCCGCGGGACGCGCCCGGCTCGGCCCGGCCGCACGGGTAAGGGGCGAGGGGGCGGCGGGGCTCCCTGCCGGGTTTGGGGAGGTGGTGGGGAGCGGGGGGAGGATTCTGATGTTTTAGTTTGTTTGATTTGCTCTCCGCAAAACTCCCAAAGCGCGCGCGCTCAGCCAGCGAGCGCCGCCGAGCTCCCTCTGCTCCTGTTTCACATCCTGCTGGCGCTCCCGCTTAACCTCCCGGGAATACCGCGAAATCGCAGCATGCCGCGGCTTGTTCCCGCTCTGTTCCGGGCCTAGCTGTTTTCTTTTAATCTCTTTTCCTCGTGGGCAGAAGACCCGGTCGCTTTGCATCTCATAGCCACAGGTTGCAGCAAATGAGAGAGTCCTCTTTTGAAGTTGCGGACCACACACCTTCAGTCAGGAAAAGCTGAAAGCAGGCGTTCAAAAGCAGCGAGCTGAGATGTTAATCATTTACTCAGCTCTCAGTAAGAGCAGCAGCCTCCACACGAGACCCTTGTGCACCACAGGAATTCCTGAGTTTGCTCTGCAGCTCCCTCCACGCTCCCCTTGTCTTGGGGAGACTTGAGAGCAGCGGAGCTCGGACTTGCTGCTCGCAGCCCTCTGTCCTGCCCGCTCAAGCAATGCAGTCAGTGGGGTCCTCACTTTATTTTCCCCCATTTCCACCTCATTTCAAAATGTCTTTTTTTCCAGCTACCAAAGCAGTGCTCTGTAAGTGATTGTCTTCATTCAGTTTTTCTATGTTTGAAACACCTTTTATTTTTACTTACTTGGAAGGATACTGCAGAAGTGTGCGTGTTTTAAAACAGCCTTTAACTCCGATCTGTCAAATTATAGCTGATACTAAAGATCTAGCAAACAGAGATCAGGTCTGTGGAGGAAGCAAAAAAGGCATGAATCTGTGGATTTCTTGTTGCAAAGCTACATAGGACTGCTTTCTGGCCATTTTACTGTGCCATTTCATAACAAATCCACTGTTAGAAAGCAATCAGAATTCCTAAGGAACCTGAAAAGCTGATGAACACCGAGCAGGAGCCATTGGCCTTCGGTTTCTAAAATACAGTTTCAGACAACCTAAAAAGACAGAGCGGAAGAGGCAAACAAACCTCTGTCCTCCCTCGTCTCTTTTTTTCCATCACAGACACACTTCTCATCCAAGCCATGTCTGTAACAGTTGTAACTAGAGGAAATTGTGCCATTAAAGCAAAATTTTTATTTTGCTTTGTGTGAAACCCCTATGTATACATTCCATTTCCAGCTCGTTAGTAATATGAAATGTAGAAGGTTGGAAGATTTTACATGCTGTTCTTCTGTGTCAGCTGGTGATGGTGAGAAATACTTGTGTCTAAGGGAATAGATACCAAAGTAAAGGGAATAGAATGGAAGACATGGCTTACTGCTAGGATCTAAGACCTGAGCCTGTTCTTCCACTACCCAGTGGGAACTACTCTCTCAAGTGGTTGCTGCTGTCAAAGACACATGGCCCCTGCTGTCCTGCCTTGAAACAGAAATGTACATCCCTGGCTATCAAACAAAACCCTTGAGTGGTTTAAGAGAAAACAGAAGGCTAGTGCATATCCACCTAGGTTTGAGCTGCAGACATGTTATGTCCGTGATGTGAATCTCAAGAGTATTTTTACATATAGGGGCGGAATAAGTATTTAAAACCATTAATGACAGTGGCTTATATTACTCTCCTTTAGGATGTGAAGCAACCCATTCTGCCCTGAAACGAAGGGGATGCAGCTGCCTCCATGACAGTCCTGTTTATGTCAGTTGAAACTCTCTTTATGAAGTGGGGTTCTGACAGCTGAAGGGCAGAGTGTTAAGGGTGAGCGTGTGGAAGAGGTGGAGGAACACACTTGTTCTTTTCCCTCTATTGTTACAAAAAAAGCATATGGGAAAACAAGCTATTCTGTGAACTGCAGAACTGCGCAAATTCACAAGAAACCAGGATGTATTTGTGGCTAGATAGTTGTGAATGGTGTTCCTTACGAGTTCTTTGGGGTTCTTCTTCTGCCTAGTCACTTATTTTCAAAAGACCTGAAAAAAAAATAGTTATTCTTAATGCTCTTGAATTTACCTGTAGTCAGCCAAAGGGTTCAGAAATTGTGGAAGGACTGGCAGATACATGGAAGTGCTCAGGATGATCTCTGTGCTTATGAAAACTGGCTAATAACAAATATTATGGCCTTTGATTCCCTTCCTGGATATAGTAGCATCAGATGTAGAGGATGGAGGGGAAGTGTTTCCATAGCAGGACTTTAATTTGGGTGCCATGTCTGAGAGCCGGAACAAGAAGGAGTTGGGATGTGAAGATCATCCCAACTTGTGTGGGTTCCCAGGATTGAATTGTGGATTGTGGGAAAGCTGGTGAGCTGGGGATGGCTTTGGTGATTTGAACAGGCTCAGAGGGCTCCTTTGGGATTTCCGTAGTTCCTCCAGCAGGCCTTCTGGTTGCTGCATTTCTGCTCCGCATCGTTCCATCTGGGAAGCCAGGAGCATTAGCGAGAAGGGAGTATTCATTAGTGGAGTTCACTAAAAGCGGTTGGGCACCTCTGTGTGTGGGTGCAGTTCAAATCGCTAGCTGTGCTGTAAGGGGTTTGCAAATTCTCGTGCTGATTAGATCTGCAGGCTTGCCTGTTCCTGTCTGCTTTGTACCGTTGACCACGGTCTGTTACAGGCCTCGTACTGTGCATGGGAATAGCCCCACCGGGTTCAGTGCCTTTTTTCCAAGGCACTGATGGGTGGTGGTGTGGCTCTGATGTGCTTTTTACTTCATACTCCCTCCTCAGCAAACTTTTTTTTTTTTTTTTTGAATAATCCTTTGTCTTTGGAAGTGAAGAGCTTGCAGATGTCCGCTCTCCTAATACAGTTGTTTTCCTTGTGCAAGTCTAGACTGCGTCTTGTAGGAGCAGTAAAATGACCTTGGTTCCCATGCTGCTTAAGCTTCTCTTTAGATAAGGTCACCAAGCAGTTAGTTTGAGCTGATACTTTTATTTGCTTTTGGGAAACATAATATACCAGTAGTTTTATCTACAGTGTTTCCAGCTCAGAGGAAGTGTTCTTCATTACTGCCACCCTAAAGACTATCTGATAGAAAAACAAAGATATTTCTACATTCTGATATTCAGAGTTTTCACATGTTTATACTCTTGTCTGGTAGCATTGAATAAGATGACATACTTTGCTGTTTCTTTGGGAGTGAAGGCATTTTAGCATAAAGATTTTTATGCTGGTCTGTGTGAGTAGTAGCTGATGTTTTAACTCTGGCATTATATCAGCTAACTAAAAGAGGGCTTTAGAAGCTGCTCAGTCAATGAACCAGCTACAAGGGGCAACAGTAGGGTGCAACAGCCCTTGCACTTAATTAGGAGGATCTGCTGAAAAGAGGTTGCTACGCTTTCCTTGCAGTGGAGAGGCACAAGACACAGAGCTGGGTAAACTAAGTATTAACGTGAGCTTAATGCAGATAGCATGAAAGATATGTTAAAGTTCCTATTTTTAAGAAGTTGTTTTAGAACATTGTAGCTTTTTTAAAAACTTCACTTCTTGTAAAAAGCCATCAAATTTGCATTTCCAGAAGGAGCAACAACAACTTATATCAGTATAAAATCCTGTTAAGAAATCTAGAGAAGCAGCATTTTACTGATTGAACATGTGACTGGTAGATATTTGGTAGATATTGCCACTCCTAAGCCAGGGATGTTTCTTTCACTTGATCAGTTCCTGAAACTTCTCAGGCTCATTCACTTACCTAAAATAAAGTCAGTTTGTCTGTAATATTCTAAACTAGTCAGGGCAGCAATTTAGTGGATTAGATCATCCAACCGTGGGCTGGTAAAATCCACCAAGGGAGCTGGATGACTGGAGGGAGACAACAAATTTTGCTGTCTGATCTAACTTTCTTCACCACAAACTGTCATTCGAATGAATGTAAACTCTCTTTTCAGGAACTTGCTATAAAAACATGTTTGGGAATGTAACTGTAAATAATCATTGTAATATTTATAACACCTGTTAACATTGTAATTAAAAATCCTTGGTTCTGATTTATTGCTTTTTTGTTCAAGGTGTAGAGTAGTTACTGCTACTTCACCAATAGTGACAGACAGATCAGTGACCAGGAGACTTGTTTGGTGTCCCACAGGAAGATGCACCTGAGGCTTGAAACCAGGTGTCTCAAACAAAACCTGCAAGTCAGTCCCTGCCCACTTGTCCTCTTTAATTAGTCCTAGAGATGTCTGGGATTCTTTTTTTTTTTTTTTCTTTTATTAAAAAAAAAAAATCCTGTCCTTGTGTGATGCCATTAAAAGAAAGCTCAAACTAAAGGCCTAATGATGAAAGTGCTTGAAGTTTTCTTTAGTTGAGAAAGTGCCTTTATTTCACAGGATCAAGTTTAAGTGAAAAACAAAACAAATTCCTTTTTTTTTTTTTTTTTTTTGTGCCAGGCAGCAGCCTGTGGGAGCAACAGCCCCTATCACTTGTGTAGAACCGAACAAGAACAGAGTAAAGCCAGTGCTGTCCATAATGATTTCATTCAACTTGCAATAAAAGAGACAGGACAAGTGAGTGAATCTTCACAGATTTCACTACCTACTAGGAATGTTTTCAAAACAGTATAGAAGCTTCTTAAGCTGTCTAAATTTTCTGGATTGATTTTGTTCTCTTATCTGAGGTCACAAGCAGCTGTGGATCATGTTTTCCATCTGGATTATTTTTCTGCACTCTGATGCCTTTGAAATGAAAAACTGCCAGTTTTGCCTGCTGTTTCTGGAAGGAGTGTTTGAGGAGGAAATTTTACTCTTAGTGTAAGCGAGTAGAAAAGAAAACCTGTATGGGAAGGGGGTGAGGTATGAGCAGTAGAGAGAACAGGAGGAGTGGGGACTACTGAAGAAAGGTACTGGCTCTGCTGCTTTCCATGTTCAGTTCAGCAGAGTTCTGAGCGGAGCAGGTTTCCTTGCAGCCCATTCTCCTGGGAGCCTGAGACACAGGGAAGGAAAATGCAGATGGAGCCAGAAAATCTTTCTCTTTCTCCTCCTTTCTTTCCACCCCCAGGTAAAAACTGACTTACTTCTTCCCTATCAGCATCTGGAAGAAAAATAACTTCAGTTGACTTTAATACCAGTCTGCTTCTCAGACTTACTTCTTGAGTTGGAGATACTCTAGATACCTCCTGAACTTAAGGATGCTTCTTCCCACAGACTACCAGCTGTTACCCAGCTGATGTCTTACTGCAAACGTTGTTGGCATGATTCTGCCATGTTTGTGTGTGTGAACTTATTCATACTCTTTACTGAGACTTCTTTTTTTCTCTCTGAAGCTGGATATTCACTGTTAAAAAAAAAAACCTTCAAGAACAGTCGTGACAGAAGGAGATTTAACTTAGTTTAAATCAGACAGTTGCATTTAATAACTGCTATTCCATAAAATACACTGTTGACTATGTGAATGCTTAACCATCATCTTCTCTGTATCTTTGCAAGATACAGCAAGCATGTGGGTGATTACTTTTTAACCATACACATCTAATTGCTACCATTTCATAATTTTGTACTAAAACATGCAGATAATGGCCCTTCCTGTTTAGTTAAGGTACTACAGCTTCTAATTACTCAACCGGAGCTCTAATCTGCATGAGTTGCTAAGTAGCTGGTGAAGTCGTTTATTATGATAATAAAAGAGCTGTCAGTTCAACTGTGCTGCTTTATGGTATTTATGCTGAATGGACCACACATTCAGATGGAGGTCGTTAGGAGGAGAAGTTGAAAGTTAGTGAATACCTTTAAATGATATTTCTGCTAGAAACTATTATATGTGTACCCCGGGGGTGGGGAGGTGCCAGAATGGGTCTAGTTCAACTCCTAAGAAAAGTAAGACTGTGATTCCTGAGTGGGCCTGAACAGAGATTGAGGGTGGTAGGGGATCTAACCACCAGAAAACCTTCCTGATGCTTCATTTTCTGTTAAGACTTGTACAGCAACACATAAAAGCAAATTAGTCTCTGAAAATACAGAAAGTATAAATATATTTTGGTATTTTGGCAAAGATTGTTGGTATTGAATAGCCTGGGTCATTTCCCAAGGGTCACTTTTCCAAAGGTTTGCCTTCCTTTTCTTTTAGATTGGCTCCCTTTATTTTTGTCCCATAACTTATTTGTATTCTTTAAGGCATAGTCCTGCTGCAGCTGTAACCTGCATAATTCCCCTCTTACCATGCAATTTGTTCTCAGATCAGGACCAGAGAATTTGCTGCTATGAAGAAATTTTCTGGTTTCTCAAGGTAGGGGTCTCATGAAAAGGTGCTCGCTGAAGAGATTGAGGAACCAAACCAGTAACTTGACTCTCATCTTTGGATATAGTAAATATGAGCATTGTGCTGCTCTGTTTGCATGGTAGCTGTATTCTTTGGGAGCTTTTATGTTACATCCTTTCTTCTATTCAGATGATTTCCTGCATGTGGAATATGATTAAATCACACTTCATATTAACTTTTTAAAATATGTTTGTGTTTTGCAGTTTAGAAGACTATTTTTTGTCAGACTTAAAATGTGCTTACTTTATTAAAACTAAAAAGATTTTCTAATTAACACATGTTTATATGTATATATATACATACACATATATAACAAAATATTATTTAATGGCGGGTCTTATATATTATGTTTATATATAGAACTGGTTACATTATCTCTACATAAAGAGTTGCGGGCATCACAGAAGTGTCTAGGCAATGCAGTCAGGACAGAGTTAGGATTTGAGCCTTTGTATGTTTCCCCTTCAAGGAACATCTAATTTAAGATCACCTAGTTGATATATGATCAGTAAAGCTGAGCAGTCATGAAATAAGAAAGAAGGTTTTGCATGGATAACTAAAACGTTTTTAAAAAATAAATCTTTTTTTTTTAAAAAAAAAGAAAAAAAGAAAAAGAAAAAAGAATCGGTAAGCTCTCATGAACTCCACTGATGAGCTTCAGTGGAGATATCTGGGGGTCTATCTTTTTCAGCACAAATACCCTGGAAAGGGCAATGAACAGTGGGATATGCAAGTCTAATGGTGTTACAGAATTGCTGGGATAGTGAAGACAAAAGCTGACTGCAAGGTTTTATTTGTAGGCCTTATGAAAGTGAGTGCTTGAGTAATGAAATGGCAGTTGAAATTTGGCATATCCTCATTTTGAACTTTGTGTGAAACCATAGGCTTGAAGCTGAGCAAGAGCAATATCTTGGTGGTCATGTTATACACCCATGAGAATATCAGCTCAATAATAGTCAAATAAATAAATCATTAGGAATTTCTGGTGGGAATAAAAAATAAAACATCTTTTTACTGCTGTAGAAATAGATGGTTCTTCCACTTGACATACTGTGTGCATTTCTCTATCTCCAGAAGGCTTTATTTTGAGAAGAGAAAGGAAGGAGTGTTGATGATACTCAGATTCATGGGGTAATGTCAATATATGGTATATCAGGGTAGGACTCTAGTATGAAAAAGGTTTCATGGAAGTGTATGACAGTTGGAAAACCATGCATGTCTTGGTACTTTTCTTCACTGCTTTTTACAGAAAAAAGCCAAAGGACATTGAATGAAACTAGATGTAGTAGCTTCAAAACTGATCTGAGAACGTAAGTCTTCATACAGTCACTCATAAGCCTGTAGAATTTTTGCTGGAGGTTATTGTGTTTGATAAATGTCTAATGGATTTGGAGGCAGCTTGGAGAAGTACTTGGAATTTCTCTGAAAGCATTAGTTATATTGCCTCAGAGTCAGGAAAACTTTTGAGGAAAAAATAGTAGAAGGCCAAGGAAGAGTCCTGAAGCATCATCATATGTGGTTTTCCTACTTTGGCTGGACATCTGTTTATGGACAAATAGGATTTGGAGCTAAATGGTCCCTTGCTCTAACACATTATCTTAAGATATGTATAGAAAATATTCCTATACAAATTCCTATACAAATATAAATATGTAAATGTTAACAAACACAGAAAATTTTCTGTCAAAAATCCTTAGTGTGTGTATATATATATATAAAGATCCTAATTCTAGGTAGCAATTTACCATTTCCATTGAACCTCAGGTCTTTCAATATTGATGAATTTACTTGTGTGCTTAACGAGGAGAAAAAGAAATTAGAACAAAAAACAAATAAAGTTTTTTTTTTCCAAAAGAAGACTTGAAAATATTACATCAATATATTCCTATTAACATTATTTTTATTCTAGAGCTTTTCTGTATTGTTCTGATTTGATGATTGTCAACTTGATCCTATGTTCTTTTGACAGTCAAAATCTATTCATAAGCGCCTTTGTGGGACCACAGATCTCACACTGGTCATTCTTGGAAAGGCTGGTGGAGCTCTGGCTATGTTTGCAGAGCACTCATGGATGTGTGCTGCTAACTCTGATTAATTTGGGGCTACTAAATTGTAGTAAACATTGCCTAAAGGTAGGTGTCACCTTTCCACATAAGCAGCTCTGTAGTTTCCACAATCATGCTGTGTTGCTACCATGTTGATCTGTCCCCATCTCTAATTCATAATGCTTCATGTTCTGAACACGTGTGGGGAAACCTGTTACACTGCCTTTAGGGTGCACCAGAACTCTTTCCACCTCCTGTGCATTTTGCAAATGATCTGTGAGTGGTAATTACTGGGGAGCCAAACAACTGTGAGTGGTGGTTACTGGAGACTTCTGCTTGTGGCATGATGGAGTTAACACTCTGTTGACTTGACCTGAGGAACCAAAATCAGGCGTGTTGCAGAGGGACTGCTAAGGCTTGTTGGCCCTGTTACCCCTTGCTGCTCTTCCATGAGGTCACTGACAATGGTGCTGGGGTAACATGGAGCATTTTAAGAACAAATGTAGAGTTCTGGGGGTGAGCGTGAAGGGAAGGTGACCCAGGTCTTGTCTCCTTAGTCCTTCCAGTGATGGGGAAAGGTCTGAGTAATAGTGGACTCACCCAGTGGGTCAACATCTGTCTGTGAGACTGATGTTGCAGTCACCATGGCACCTCTGACGAGCAAGGACTACTGAGCTGGAATGGGATAGGTATGACATTCGAGCATGAGTGTAGCTGCAAGCAAGGCTGCTAATTTAGTGAGGTTACCGTAGTCCAAGAGAAGTGAGGGCGTAAGGGGCACAGCAGAATTTCTAGAGGACAGTACAACAGGAGAGGTTCTCGCCTTCTTCCTGTAAATCCAGTACTATCTGAAGCCCATCTGAAATGCCTGTGCCAAAATGTGCACAGCAACCAGGAGGAATTAGAAATCTGTGTATAGAACTACCACTTCTTTGGGATTACAGAGCCTAACTTGAGTGCTGCCATGGATGGAAAAGGGCTTTCCAGGAAAGACAGAGGGGAAAGGTGAGGAGGAGAGACCGTGCTCTGTGCAGAGGAGTGTAGGGAGTTCTGTCTCAGGGCAGGTCATGAACCAGTAGAAACCTGGGGAGGATAAGGAGCAGGTGATGTGCTGGGTGTGTGAGCCCTTCTTTAGGCAGCTGGAGAAAGCCTTGCAATTATAGGTCCTGGTAGAAATAGTACCTTAACTACTGTGAAGTCAATAAAATGCCTCGGTGCAAGCAATCCAATGTGTGTTTTAAAAGCAGATTCTTGATGCAGACGAACTGACTGGGGGAAATGCTGTGTTGGACTTGCTACCCACAATTGGTAAGAAATTGTTGAAGATGTGAAGTCTGAGAGCAGTCCTAGCTACAGTGACCATGAGACTGAGAGGAAGGAGCAAGACAAAGAACAAAATTATAACCCTTGACTTCAGAAGAGCAGATTTTGCCTTGTTTCAAGACCTGCTTGATAGGATTGCAGGGGAAACTGACCTGAGGTGCAAAGCGATCAGCCAGATGGTTGATCTTCATGGACAGTCTCCCTAAGCATAAGAATGATCCACTTTGATGTGCAGAAAGTTGAGCAAGCACTGTAGGCCAGCATGGATGAAGATGAAGTTTTTGACCAAGCACAAATACAAGAAGGAAGTATGCAGAAGGTGGAAGCAGGGACAGACTAATTAGGAGGACTGCAGAAATATTGCCTGTGCATGCAGGAGCGGGGTTAGGAAAGGTTTGAGCTAGAACTAGCAGATATGACAGGCAACAAGAAAGATAAATTGCAAAAGGACATATGGGCCTTTTGCTCAGTGGGACAAGGACCTAGTAAAAGGGATACGGAAAATATTGAGATGCTCAGTGCCTTTTTTGCCTCAGTTTTTAATGGCAAGGCTTGTCCTCAGGGATCCCAGATCTCTCAGCTCTCTAGATAAAGTAGTATTAGATAAGGTAGTCTGTACTGGTTTAATGCATGGCATTTTAATAAGAACATAACAATATGTATTTCTGTTTTTCATGGGACCAGAACTTCTAAAGCTGAATGACAATAAAAGCACCTTGTTGGAGGCCATCATTTCAGAAGGGGTGTGTGAGATGGGAAGAGAGCATTGTACATCTGTACATTTGTTGCAGTGAAAAATATATCTGGTAGAAAACAGTTCTTTAAAGTTGGAAGGAGGCAGAATAAGCAAAGCTAAATCCAGGAATCCTCTCTCCTGTGCTTGATTCAAAAAGAGAGAGAAAAAAAAAAAAAAAGTTATGCCTGGAACAGGTACCTCAGACTAGAAATATGGCAATTTGCTCTTTTCTCCACTCACCTGAAGCGTGACCTGACCTGGAATCTTTCCTAAAAAGAGTAAGTTTCCCCAAAGTGGAATGCTGTATGTTTAAACAAAACCCAGTGATATTTGCTAATGCTCTCAGTGCTGTGCATCTAATCATAACCAATTGATTTACTTGCTGCATGTGTGACTGCTGTAAGATAACGTTTTAAGTGTGGTGGTTTCAGAATATACTGTCTTAATGTGCAGGGGACAGCAGCACTGCAGGCCTGCGCATTCTTTTCCCCCTTACAGAAAGCATTTGATCAAGTGGCAAGAATTTATGTGCTAATATAGTTAATTTCTTTAAAAGCACGAATGTGGCTTAGGAATAAGCCACAAACAGAAGGTAAGCTTCAGTATGAAAACTGCTTTCTTCGTTTTTTATTTCGTCTCTCATTACTTTGATTGCCAACAGAATAGATTACTTGTATTTTTATACTGAGGATGTCCTTTTACTTTCATTTCTGACCATAAGGATCCCATGCAGAAATGATGTGATGGTAGAGTTTAACTCTTCAGAAGTGTCAGCAAACAGGAGTGCTCTGCAGCTGTTGTCCTACCCTTCAGGCACCAGTCCCGTACGAGTCCTTCTGAACATATTTACAAGGAGGTACTTTCTGACGTATAAAACAAACACCCTTTTGTTATTCCAAGTGAAGCTGTGTAGTGTGGCCAGCAGCAGAGCTGTGCCTGGCTTGTTGCCCTTGGGAATCTGAGCCCACAGCTGTGGGGAAGAAGCGAGAGAGAAGCTGCTCAAGAGGCAGGAGCTGCAGAGCCTTGTGAAGTGCCAGCCCCATGCCCATCGAGCCACTCTCTGGGAGGGAGTTGCAATCATCTGCGGTTGATAGTACCCCTCATTTCATCTCTTTAGTATGTGGGTTAGGCTCTTGGCCACAGGAAGACTTGGGAAATGAGGCTATGTCTGCATGCAAGGTGGTGAGACAGAGATGTGCATTCAGTGCCTGACGTACCCGGCAAAACAATAGAACAGTTGATCTTTGAATGTCTTGAAAGAATAAAAGCTTTCTGCCTCTGTAAGAAAGCATGTGTTTGAGTGGCATCCTACCATGCTGCAGTGAATCCTTCCCCTCTACCTACAGTTTTTTAATTGTTATCTGAAAGAATAAGTAGCCCCAATTCGGCTTGTCTGTGTAAGGATATGAGATTGGGAATAGAGAAGTTTTGTAAGCCTGGTTATTGAAATCAACCAAGTTAAGTTTCTCAAATGTTTTTGGTGGTGGTGGTTCACTTACATGATGCAAATGCTTGCTGTCTCTTTGCTGGGAAGCAGGCAGCATTTTATTCGCAAGAATAAAGGGGATTTTAAAAGTGTAAGCTATAGACAAGAATGGACATAAAGATAGGTGCAAGTAGATATAGATTGTTTTTGTTGTTGTTTCCTGCTGCTTTTTCTCTTCATCTCTTGCACGTAAAAATTTCTAATGTCAGTTGTATCTTTCTGAGAAATCTTGTAGGAACAGGCCTGTGAAAGTTACTTACTAATTTAGAGTTCAAGAGTGTTGGGATCGAAAATGTTTTCTAAACTGGTCACTTCTATTTAAAAACCTCAGTAACTGCATGATACTTGCTTATTAACAAACTTCTAAGGAGTCTGTTAAGCTCAGTTATTTTGGCTTAGTAGAATAGTAAGCTTCTGTTGCTGCCAAGTGATTTCTGAACATAAAATATTTCAGGAGCAAGCTCTAGAACTGTGTTAGGAGGCTGAATAGCACCCATGAAGTGAGTCACACTTCTAGGGCTAATTACTGGAGATTTGATGCAACAACTGAAAAAAAGGAGAGAGAGAGAGGAAAAAAAATCCCTTAACTGGCAAAAGGGCTGTTCATCTATTCTTCTATAGCATCTATGTTCTTGATGGTGTGTCTTCTGTGGTCTGAAAACATTTGAGATTTTTTTTAACAGTTTATTAGAGAAAGCATGTGTGTTGATTTTAGTGACAAGTGCACAAATTGGGAAACAAATGAAAGATATTCAGAATACTTTCTGTTCTGTTCTCTTTTGTGCCATTCCAATTCTGTTCCTGAGAGGAAAGTGTCTACAACGAGAGTGTAAAAGCTGCAATACTGTGCCATGTCAATAGGGACAGTTTCTTTCTGAGTGTGACACGCTTATTTTATACTTTCATAAACACAATCTGAGAACTGCAGAGATAACTATAGTTGTAATTCATCGATTCTAGCTTAATTCTCTGTAGAAGTCTAGTGAATCTGACAGAGCTGAGTAGAAAGGTAGTGATAGCTCTCCTGCTTTGCTTTCAGAGCCTGTATGAATGTGCTCTGAACTACTCATCAGCTAAGGTATACTGTGCTCAGCCAGGCTTCTTAGCTTGGCTGTAGCCTTTCTAGAGCTGATAGCAGGACAGGCACATGGCAGTGGAGTGTTGAGTTGTGGGAGGCATCAGCAAGTGCCGAGTGGTGGGAGATGTAGGACAAGGGGCAATGGGTACAAATTGAAACACTGGAAGTTCCACTTGCCTATGAGGAAGAACTTCTTTACTGTGAGGGTGACAGAGCCCTGGAACAGGCTGCCCAGAGAGGCTGTGGAGTCTCCTTCTCTGGAGATCTTCCAAACCTGCCTGGATGCCACCCTGTGCCACATGCTCCGAGTGTCCCTGCTGGAGCAGGGGGGTTGGACTAGATGATCTCTAGAGGTTTCTTCCAACCTCAACCATTCTGTGATTCGGCATTAGCTGTCCCTCCAGCTACTGATCAGCAGTTGTCTGAGAGAGCCTGCGGGAATGTGTGGCCTGCTTGTGCATGGGCTATATGTCACAGAGCAAGAATGAGACTAGGCAGCTACTTTTTCCTTGGGAAAGAAGAATAAGGAGGGGGGAAAGATTAATTCAAAGCCTTTTGTCATTAAGCTCATTTAATCTTTTCAGCAAAAAGTCATAATAGAATGGGAAATCAGAGAACACGGATCGAGTCATTTATCAAACAGCCCAATGTGCTGTAGTCCTTCCCAGCGGGGAAACAGGCCGCTGGCCCTTGTGGGTCACACTGGGCGACGCTTTTTTTTTACTGCGTGCATTGTGTGTAGATTCAGTATCAGTTTTCTGTTGCTACAGGTAATCCTGAGCAATTTTAGTCCTCCCTAAAGGTAAGATGCTAATGCATAACCCGTTTAAAAATGTTTCAGGTCGGAATTTGTGTTTGAACAGGGCAGCATACAGTGAAAATACAGAGAGCATACAATACATGCAGAGAGCATTCAGTGAAAATACAGAGAAAAGGGAGATGGCCTCAAAGTGCTGCATTTTTTTTGTTGACGTGGACTTGAGACTGATCCTATCCAGGATGTTACAGCTTTTTGACAGGCTTTTTTTTGTGGGGGGTGGGGGGCTGGGAAGAGCCCTGTATGGGAAAGTGCCTACAAAGGTACCTTCCTGAAAAAGTACTTAAATTAAGCTTAACTTCATTGGATCTGTTTCACTAAGTATTTATAAAGTACTTGTCTACCACTGTAGATCTAGGTAGGTCTGTAGACTGGCAGTTGTAACCACTGAACCCATGAACCCTCAGGATTTGGGAAATGGGTAATAACTTACTCAGGAATGTAAAAATCCCCCCTATTAATTCTTTCTCTCTTGTCTGTTGTTTTTTGGCTGGTATGCAGCCCTGGGATCCCCCTCTGAACCCTTCTCAAACAGTGCAGCTAGTTTATTCTCGCTGAAATTACTGATTGCCATCTCAAGGGATGGAGTCACCATTGCTGACAGTTATCACAGATCTTTTCTGAGAACAAACCAACAGATGTTTACCAAGGAAGGAGTCTCTTGACTTTAACAGTCTTCCTGTTCTCAAGGAGTCTTTGAGTTTTGATTTGGGCGCTGGGGGTTGAGGAACTCGGGCATCAGATTTCTTGTGCTGTCCTGAGCCATCCCATGGTGGGATTGAAGCTGCAGTAGCGGCTGAGCTGGTTTACTCCTGCTTCCCAGACTCTTAACCAAGTGCTGCCATTGCTGTGGCTGCATCCATTCCTACTGGAGGAGAAGGCTTGAACGGACAGGAATTATCGGAGAGTCAGTTGGGGCAGGCAGAAAATCTACTGTACACCCAGTCTTTTAATTGTCCTCTTGTACAAGGTGTCTGTACAACAGGTGGAGGGTCACTGAGGGTAACATGGGGTCATAATAATTATATCAATTGTATATGAATATGCTATTGTACATTTATGTTGTGTAAGAACTGAATATAACTGTGATTGTCCTAACAATGCCCTGCTCTGTTGCTGTTTATTGGCTGACTGTTAATTTTGAGGTAGAAAATGAAATCCTGGCTGCAGGTGTCACGGACTGCTTGATGAAGCTTAACTCAGGGGGAGAGTTTGTGAGCTAATATGCTAGCTTAAAGCTTGTGTCTCTTCCATGGAGGAGAAGACCATTTTATTCACCTGTTCATAGCTATTCAGACCTTCATTAATATCACAGGGACACTGTTGAAGTGATGGTTTACACAGCTCCCAATGACAGTGCAGAGTGCAGATGTGAGCTTTTTTTTTTTGTAATTTTTTTTGACTGAAACAAGCTCCTAGTATTAGTCCTTTGTGATATGAACAGAAAAGTACACTTAATATCACTTATAAATACTTAAATGGACTTGGATCTTGCTGATTAACAACCCTAATTTGATGGGATTGATGGGGGAGCGATGGGATTGATGGGGGAGCCATTAACTGGAAACAACACTTTGTAACAAGAAATTTAAGCTAAATAAGTTTGAATTTATATATTTTCCACTCCACCTAATCTATTTCTGTTCTTGGCAGAATTTCAAGCATAATTAAGGGATTTGATGTGTGCTGATGTCTGTAACATTAGTATCTTTGCTAGGTGCAAGTGAGCAGCCTAATGGGTATGTTTTGTTAACTCTTTATTCTGTCTGAATGCTTTAACTGTTGAAAGGCAGTAGATGGTATTTATTATTCCTATCATAAATCAAAATAAATTCATTTTAATACCTAGCACACACTTAAGACCGCACACACATGTCCAAAGTGTTTTTCCTGAGCTCACAGGGCATAACAAGCCTGTGGTTTACTGAGTACATAAATTTTGATGTGTGATAACATAAGAACTCTGTTTTCAGTAGAGTACAGCCTTGAGGGAAGAGCATGCAAAATAGAGTTGTATTTACCTTTGGAAGTGTCACCGTCAGCCCAGAAAGAAGGAAGTTCTTGCCAACCTCCCTTTTGCTTTTTGCTGAAATGCATTAAAATGCTCTGCAGTTTGCCTTACATTGCAATTTTAGTACAAAGTGATAAATGCAGTTAGCATGAATGATGGTATTTTACTCCTTTTTTTCCTGTTATTTTTTTACTGAAAGTCAGACTATAAAGTATGGACTAGTTTTTATTATCAGTTAACTTTTTCTGGTGTCATCTAAGGATAAGCATTATGTGTTATATCTTTGGTTCTGATACCTTCTCTTCCTCAAAGCAAAGTGCTGGGGGTATGCTTTTGCAAATGAATACCCTCTGCATTCCTTAAATATTTTTGGAATTCTTAAAGCCATGCAGGTTTAACTGTTGTAGAATTAAATACGTGTGTGTGTGTGTGTGTGTGTGTATACATACGTATGTCAAACTAAGTTCTTTCTGAAGTCAGTTTCTAACAATTACCACCATTCCATATCCTGTTTCTGTAAGTCCCTTTCCAATAGGAGTAAATACGTTTTATCTTTTGACAGCTTTTTTTTTTAGAGGGAAGGGGAGTTGTCAAAGCAGATACAAGTGTGTTTTAAAAGCAAAGCTGGAAAAATGGGAAGCAAAAGAATTTTCATTCCATGTGAAAACTTTTTCTTTGTGCAAAGAGAAAGCACTCAGACAAAGCTGTGTACCTAGACCAGATTCTAAAGCTCCATATGTTAAGTGACCTGTGAACTGAAGGTTAGTTCTGCTTCAAACTCTTAATACCACAGGAGACACATTCAAAGCAAAAACTCTTAGAGAGAGATTACTGGGACATTAGTCTTCTGAGAGAGATCTTCAGTGAAGCTGATCAATTCCCATGTTGGGCCCGGGGGGAAAAAAATAGAAAATATTTTATAAATTCCCCAAATCTGTCACTTCAGAGTAAAGCCGATGCAAATACTTTTGGTTAAGTATTCATTCAATTCAAAAAGTGTTTTAAATAGGCTCTTGTAATTTCTGCACACAGCAGTGGTCACTGTTCAGTACAGTTAGGAAAAAAATGAGGAAACAATATATATTTCCCAGACCAGATTAGGCTGATGAAAGCTTCTGGGTCAGATCTGCTTGTTCTTGCTTCCTGGAAATGTTTCTGCAGGCATTTTAAAAAGAAAACTTAAATTGATCTCTGGGTCGTGACTTATCCACATTAGGTTTTCCTGTATTTCCATGTTAAGTTCTTCATAAGAAGAGCTGTATTTTTCAGCTTTTAAAACGTAAGAGACTGATTTCAGCTAACATTTAAGCTAAAGAAAGATTATCATTAATTGTCAATGCTTGATACAAGCTTATTGCTTTAAAACACTGTCCTGCTCCTTAAAATATTTGCTGCTGGATGCATTGTGCTTTTTGACTATGTATACTAGAATACTCTGTTTTAAAATGTGGGTGGTTGCAGTATCAGATCATTGAATTTAGTGGGGATTATTATCTGATTCTTGAACAACTGCCGCATATAAATCATGGTGCGGTGTGGGAGTGGGGCAGTAAAGGTGACTCAGGTCTTATCTATGCCATGCTTAAGAAGAGTGTGCTGGACTTCCCTAAATGCCTTTGAGCTACAGTTCTCTTTTATAAGCAAAGTTATGACAGCTGCACCAAAGAGTGGTGTGGTCTGAGCTGTGCAGCCCAGGTTCTGTATTCCAGCAGATACGTGTAAGCCTTGTGAAGCAGTGTCACAGGGTAATTTGTTTTATGGCCGGAAAAAGCACTAACTGAAGCAGTGTGGCGTTATTGCTAGGGTTGGCCAAAACATTCAGGTCTACTAAGTCTCTTTTTAAGTCTCTCACCAGCGATCTCATCTGGCTCCAGAACACCTGAAGAAGACACCTGAGGTTGTCAAAGACTGCCTTGCGACCTTTGTTCGTTTTTGTGATCCCTGTGGATTGCATAAATGTGCAAAGCTCTTGAAAGAGCAAAACAGGAACAGACACAAAGAGATAAGCTTGAGTTACTATGCCTGCTCTGTTTTCTTTTCTGCCTTCTATATCTTTCTTTAAAGGTTACTTTGCTATCTGCACAACTTTGTCTCCTCCTTGCCTTTATTTAGCATCCTTTATCAGCTCTTGAACTGAAACAATTCATTAAAATGGAAACAGAATGGTTTATTCTACTCCCTTTAATTGCTATGGACAGTTTTTCCTGGGCATTTTTAATTGATAAGGGGATTTTTAAAATTATTTCTTTATTTTTTGGTGCTTGTGTCTTTTCTATGTTAACTCTTTTCTATCTTAATCAAGATGTATTCTCCGATTTGTCTCCACTTGGTTGTGGAGAGAGTCACTTGGCTTTATAATTTACAAGAACATTATGTCAAAGATTAATCCTAAAATTAACTTTAAAATATAGCATGGGAGTGTGTCCCAAAGAGCAAATGCCTTCCTCAGTTAAATCCTAAACTATCTTAAGCTGTTTTTCCCCCCAATCAGTTTTAGATCTCCGAAATGCTAGGTGGCTCCTTCCAAGGGCACCCCGTGCCGTATTGCCTGCTCAGGCTGTTAGTGTCCGGTGTTCAGCTTGGTGTTTCTCTTGGCTCATGAAAAGAGGTTTGGGCGATCTTGAAGTAAGGGCATGTTCCATACAGCGGGTGTGTTAAAAGGTCTCGGTGGCAGATTCCTCTGCAGCTGGACGAGGCGCAGCAGCGCGCCCCGAACTGCACGCATGAGGAGACCTGCAGAGAGAAACGGAGGATTCTCAAAAAGAAGGGCTTCCCTTTAAAGCCTGATTTATAAATCCTCTTGCAAAGCAGACATTCAAACAGTTATAATAAAGTTGGGTTGTCTTGCCAATTATATTATTTAGGTATTCATTTCTGGTGTATTAAAAAAAAAAGAGTATTACTGCCTTCCTTTTTAAAATTATTAAGGCGGACGAGGATGATTTCAGGGTCTCAGTTTTCTGGCAGCATCCACTGCATTTTGTAGACAGCCCTTTGCAGATGCAATTTATGCGCGCGGTTAATGGCCATGGTGTGTCCTAAAAGGTAAACCCAGCCTGTCAGAGCGCAGCGATTTGCGGCTCAGTTGGGAGCATTAAAGTGCGAATCGTGGGCGAAGGAAGGGGTTATTTTTCTCCTTGGTGACATAGCAGGGACACAGAGCGGGGGGACGGGACATGCCATAGCCTCTCCTGGGAGCGAGTGCCTTGCAGCACTTTGGGGAAGCTCCGCGTTATCGGAGGCGAAAGGCCAAAAGGGCAGAGCCTGGTGTGGTGCCCTCGCGAAGGGGGGTGGCTCCAAGGAAAACTTTGGGAGTTTCCAGATGATCCTCTACTTAAAAAAAGAAAACACAAAAAGTGAAACTGTCACTTTAATAGTTTATGAACATGTCCGAGACGAGCCGTGTTATCACAACAACGGTGAAAAACTGCGTTTTTGTTGAGGCTGTGTCTCTGCTGCGCGGGAGGGACAGTGAGGTCACGCCGTGGAGAAATCCGTGTTCTCAGATTTGTACAGAAAACAAAGGCGGCCGCAGTGCTTTGGCCGGGGGGATGTTTGCTCAGGCTTGCTCGTGAGGCCGCCTTTGAGCAGGTTGCCCACCAGCGAGCCCCCCCGGCAGCAGTTTCCCATTCCTTTCTCTTGTAGCACAACCCCGCCAGTCCAGCGGAGCGGCTTGCGCTCTCGGGGAGGGTTTTGAATCGATCCCGTGCGCGCTTAGTGCAGGCTCTGGGAACTGGTGGAAGCGTCGGGTGGCGGGGGAGACGCTCGCGCTGCCCGCAGCCTGACTGAGCGGGCTGGCAACAAAAGGCTCCCGAGAGCAGCGCGGAGAGCCGTGGAGACGGGCTGCCGGCGAGCCCACGGGCTGCCCGCGGCCTCTCGCTGAGGCTCGCTCAGCTTTGCCGCTCGCCCCGGCGCCGGGACCTGAGGAGAAAGCCGACGAGTTAGGTCCGCAGGTCTGCGCGGGTCTCCGCGGGGACGCCGCTCGGCTCCTCGCTGCCTTGTTTTCTTTTCCCTTTGGTGGCTGCGGTGTGCAGGGGGGGGAGCAGCTCCCCTCGTGTCCCGAGGGGCTGCGGGGGGCGGAGGTGGCAGCGCGGGGCCGGCCGAGGAAGTTGCATCAGCAGCGAGTCGGGCCGGGGGGAACCGCGGTGCTCCCGGGCCTCCCTTTCTCACGCCCCACGTCCCGGCGGAGCGCGCGGAAAGCGGGGCCTGCCATGGAAGCGGGGATGGCGAGGGAAGCCGGCGGAGCGACCCGGGCTCCGGCACTCGGCACCCTCTTGGCCAAGTGGATTTTACGGGACCTGGCGCAGCGCTGAGGTGGGAGCGGAGGAGGGCTCGCCATGGAGCCCCGGCGCCCCGCGCCCAAGGCGAGAGGCGAGAGTTACCTGAGCATAAAGGTAGGCCGGGCGCGAGGGCGGCCGGGCGGGCAGGGGCTGGGGCACCGCGGAAGGGACTTAGGGATGCGGCGATGGCTTGTGGCTATTCCAACCGAGTAAGGAAGGCGCTCAGGTAGCGCTGCTATCAGTTCTGCCTTTGAGAAAGTTTTGTATTGGCGGATCTTCCAATGGGTGAAGATCTCTTATCGACAATCTTTTACATTTATACCAAATTTGGGATAAAAGTACATGGAGACATTTACAGATAGGGGAAAAAAAAGCATATGCTTTTTTTCCCTCTTTCCAGCCCCCCAAGGTTATGCATTAGGTTTGCAGGCAAACGAGTCCCTGAAAGCTCTTTGAAAGGAAGATAAAGTGCTGTTAGTATGCAGAAAGGTTGCAATTAAAAAGGAAGTTTTAAAGAATGGACCAATGCACAGATATTTCAGGAGAGGAGTAGGGCTACGTATGGTTAGTTCGCTTCAAGATATCTGCATTTGAGTAAGTCAACTGATCTTGTATCTATTGAGGGACCAGACAGCGAGTATGGAGACTTCTGGGTGGTGGTGGTGGTGGGTTTTTTTTTGATTCTAGAGATCCTTTCCTTGATTGTCAACATGTAGCCCCAAGCCCTGCTTTGAAAAATCCTCGCTACAAAGGTTGTTGGACTCTGCAAAAGATAGTGCTGATCGCGTTGGTCTTTTTGTGTGCTGTTGGCTTTGGCCACACTAATTGGGCCAATGGACATTTTTGAAGAATGTAATTGTTCTGTGTTGTTGTTTTAAGATACATATATTGCTGTGGTAAAAGAGATGTTGTTTAACTATCAATCTCCCTATATTATGCTGGAGCATTATCACAGTGTTGAGTTTTGTTTTGTTTTGTTTTCCCTCCAGCCAGAGGAGGAGTATGCACACATTTTGAATGTGTGCATAGCTTTAAAACGTTTCCCTCCCTTTGCTTTGCTGCGGTGCTGCCAGTTTTTGTGCACTGGTGCTGAGGAACCCCTGGTGGTGCCGGGTTCCAGAAAGAAACTCTCTCTGAGTCAGTCTCCAAATTGCAGGGCAAAACATCTGGTGCTGTCATGAAACTTGCAGTTAGACCATTTGATCCAATGTTACGTGCTTCAAAATGTGAACTTATACTTCAGGGCCCTTCTATATGTTCTACCTTCTAGAGAGGATCTTTTAATAATCTTGGTAGTTTTCCCAAGAAGGTAGAATTGAATGGATAATTCTTGCAGGTGTGCCTCGCCACAGTGCATTGCACAGGGATGCGCGTTTCCCCCATAGCCCTAGGCTGAGTTGAGATCTGTAGCTGTTAACAAGCCAGAAAAGTTGGAGCGGGGGTTGGAGTCTCTTTGGCTGCGTCTGGAGACCAGACTTATTGCAGTGGGACTGAAACTGTTGCGATTTTTGGTACAGGGGCAGTGGCATGTTATGCAGTGTTGTCATATGCCATGATGATCTTCTCAGTCCATGTTTAGGAAAACGGTCCATATTTTCCATATTAAAAAAAAAAAAACACTTTTGTTGGGTTCTTAATTAAAATTAAATCTAGCAGCTGATTTTCCTTATCTTCAGAATTGATCCACAGCTTCAGAAACTGGTTCACATTCCTTGACGTTAAAGGTGCACATCAAGATCCATGTCTCTCACTTAGAAGTAAGGAGTATTAGGAGCTGTAGGCTTGTAATGTTTCCCAGCAAACTCATATTATACTCATCTTCATAAACACAGATATACTTTTAAATCTCGTGTTTTAAATGTCAAGTGACAGGAAAAGTAATGGATATGTTAACATATAAATAGCATCGGGAAAGTTCTATGCAAGTATTTAAGGTTTGTGTTGTTTATCATGCGGAACAAAACCATTTCCAGGTGCTTCCTTTAAAAGCAGCATTTGGACTATTTTTTTTTTTAAACTTCTTGTTTTGCTGACAAGGTAACATAGCTGGAACCGTCTGCCTTGCTCCCTTCTAAAGTGAGTGGAAGTACAGCTTCTTTAGCAAGTTAGTGGCCAGAGCTGGTATCCATAAACATTCACAATTAGCCCAAATCCAGACGGTTTGCCTTGGACAAAACCCAAGAAATCGATGATAATCTGAAAGTTTCAAAGTTGTCTTTGTCCCTTGCAAATCTTTTCTCTGTTTGCTGCCTCCTCTGGAGCTGGGAAGCTCTTGAATCTTTGAAAATCATCTCCTGCCGCTGCCCTTCCTCCCTGGAGCAAGGACTGACCTGAGTTTTTCTAGCTAAATTAGTCGAGGGGAATTGGCCACTGCATCAGATTTATTGCATGACTGTCTTGTTGCACAGTCTGGCTCACGCTACCCAACTCTTCCTTCAGGCTCCCACACAAAGGCAGACACAGAAAACTTGGTACCTAAGGAGGAGTGATGGTTTCTGTCCTTTGCTTTGCTTTATTCACATTTTCAGAGGAAGAAAAAAAACTCTGTCCTTCTGCCATCCTCTCTGGACCCTGGAGACTGAAAAAAGTAAGCCTGAAGTTGGGGCTTGTTTTAAAAAACAGCTCTAGAATTGTCATCGTTTGGAGGACGTGCCAAAATACACATCATTCCTGGGAATTTCAGGCTGTAGTGGATAAAATCACAGTTTGTCCCCGTATTCTCCTCCTTATTTTCAAAGTTAGGTGTGATGCTGTGTTTCGCCTTGTATTTTGGAAAGTGGGTGCTTCTGTCTTGGGACAAGAAGAAACGGGCTGGTTCCTTGCCAGTGAGTGGGTGGTAGGATTCCTTGCTGGGTCGTGAATATATATATATAAAATATACATATTATATATACATATGTATAATGTATATGTTGTTCATTTATTCTTACTCACTTATTCAGTAACCTATTTTACTTGCAAAAATCTTGGTATCATCCAAGCCTGCTCGGAGCCCGCAGCATGAGCGTTATGTAATTATACTGCATGGAGCTGCCCCCCTCTAGTGTCAGCAGGGATTACAGCAGGGCCATTAAGATTTCCAGGGCAGAGGACAGGATCAAGCCAAAGGAAGGTGCAACATATGAAAAATGTGTGGAAAAAATCAAAGCCTCAGAGCTTCAGGTTGGCTGTTTGTGTCTCCTTAGTTGTAAAGTCTCCTCCACACCCCTGTGGTTTTGAGCTAATCCGTGCCTGGATCAGTATCAGATGTTGCTGCCTCTTCCAGCGGTCGCTTCTCTCCGCTGGTTTATAAAGCCGGCGCGCCAGGAGACTGAGTTGAGTTGAGGATGCTTCCAAAACCACAGGCAAGTTCGAACCAGGCGAGGTAATTGTAGCTGAAGCGAATATTGTGAATTATTTGGAGCCCTGGTGTGCTGTGCAAACCCAAGTTTCTGTGTTTCCTCCTTTTATTTTTTTAAGGAAGGAATGCAATGTTCTTTTTCTTGTGACACTCCATAACTGTAGGTTATATTTTAATGCAAAAACATCTCTTAATAAATAAGAATTGTTGTGTACATAGTTGTATAGTAGATAGATGGATAGGTAAATCTTGGAGATATCCATCCAATTATTAATATAAAAATCTTGATGATATAAAAATTTGCATTTTAATACCATGTTTGTGCCTGAGGCCCAAGATCAGGTTACTGATAAGACTTGTGAACACCGGATATTGTGTGTATTCAGTGTAGTTTTTTATAGCACAGTATGGAAGCCTGCAACATTGAAGAAGAGGTGTGTGATATACTCACAAATGGATTGCCATTTTATTCTGTCAATGAATAATTTTTAGCATCCCCTATATTTGAAATAATATTACACCACTATAATATTAAATGCACCTAGGACTCAGATTTAAAATGTTGATTACTTACATCTATTATTTTGAGAAAGGAGTCATGCTTCCTGAGGAGTTGGTAACACATTTCCTGTTTACAGAACAGTTTGTGGTGATAAAGAAGATTTATCTGAAGGGAGAGATCTGCAGGTTTTAATACGCTGGTTTTCCTCAACGTGAGCAGATCTTGAAATCTGGCTAAAGACTGAGTGAGGACAACAGAGACCTGATTTCTTTTACCTCTCACTGACAATACCTAAAACAAGTGTGTGCATCTGATGTAGTTAATTTTAAGTGTCCGATTTCTATATTTTATCTACTTCCTTTTTTCAATTCACTGAGTCCATCGATCACTTTTGGTGAGATAGAGATGCTGGTTAAAAAGCAACTGGTAAGTATTAGCTTAGTAAGACAATAAATAACCTGAAAAGTAATGTGTGGCTGTGGGGTCGGGTAAGCTCTGTATTTTACTCTGTGAGAGGCTGTAAGGCAGCTTACTAGCAGACTTGCTTCAGGCTGCTTTTGTTTTTATCCAGCTGGATAAAAACTGGAAGGCTTAAGACATATCTAGGCATCCTGTCATTGATGCTGGGGGTTCCTCTTGGTCTCCTCATCACAGCAGTGTGATGGTGCTTGCCCAGCACTCTGTGATAGTCCCTATTTGGGAAGAAACAGAGATTTGCAGGTTGGGGTTGCCCAACTCCGCAACAACATGCTGTGTGAATACTTGGTTTCGTTAAACTCGTTTGCACTGGCTGAATTCAGTATTTCTGAGTGCTGCTAAAGGAGGGAGGAGTTGGCGGCGAGATTTTATCTAAGGAAAGATGAATTAATGGGGTGCCAGCCCGGCGCGAGTGCCGCGGTTCTGGAATGCTCTGGTACCAGGAGGCTCCTGTCCCCAGCCGGCGTTGGTAGCGGGAGGGTGGGATGGGGTCTGGGGGAGAAGAGCCCTGTCTGGCCTTCGTTTCTCTGCTTTCTCGCTCTGTCTTTCTCTCATATACGGAAAAATTAAACAATTGGCAGCCTCGTCAGTTAGTCCAAATGTTCCATTGTTGGTGCTTTTTTTAAAGCACCTTCTTGCTTGTAGATTTGTTAGGGACTTAAATCTGCCAGCTTGTTTTCATGCCAAAAAACAGCCTCTGAGGCTCAGGAAGATTGCGCTGGGTGCATTTGAAGTCCTGTGGACCTGTCGGTGTTCTGGATAAACCCATTTTATTGCGTAGAAAGTTTGGGTTTGGAGAGGAGGGAACGGGGAGGAGGTTCACGGCCGAGAGCCCTTCGGATGAACCGAGTAAATCCGCGGAGCCGCTGCCAAGCGCCGGGGCCGGCGCCGGGAAGGGAGCAGCCGCGGGCAGGGCGAGCGCGGCGTCGCCCGCCGCCTGGCAGCAGGTGGGAGCCGCGCTGCTGCGGAAGAGCCTGTTTGCTGTCCCAGGTGTTTCCCCTCCGTCCTTCCTGCGCTCGCTCGTGGATTCGGTCATTTGCCCTTGCCGCGTGGCAGGAACGCCCTCCCGACGGCGCTTGGCCGCTGTGAAGCCCGTGAGCTCCGCTCCCAGAGCGCTGGCGCAAAACGTGCAGCGCCAGCTTCAGGGATGTGATTTTACCTCGGTCAAAACCGTCATCATAATATCCTAATGTTCATCAGGAGATCGTTTGGAAATAGATAAATAAATAAATAGTTCCGTGGGTTCCAACCTAGAGAGAGATGATTTTTGAATCTGAGAAATAGATAAAAGCAGATGAAGAGAAAAATGTGTTTCCAGTGCAGCAGACAGAGGTGGAATTTGCAGGTGAGAGTAGACATGTGGTTTGGGAAGCTCAGAGATGAGAAGTGTTTGCATCTTAAGCATGGACAACTGCCTTTGCCTCCCATGTCATCACCCGTGACAGTGGGACCCTGGGTACCAGAGCATCCCAGACACGTCTGTGCCAATCGGCAGCACCCTGCAGTCTTCCTCATCTCCAGGGGAAAGGCTGTAAATGGCAAAATTCCCTGCTAACTAGTTGTTGTGCTGCTCATAGCTCTGATTATTGCTCTTAAACTACCTCAATACATCTCTGCCCCATGAAATGGGAACATCTTAATCTGGTATTAAGATAGCAGACTGCATGCTTGATGTGAGTTCCGTGCCGAGTGTGTTTGTGTGCTTTCTGATGCAATTTGCCTGGCAGTAGCTTGTAAGCACATCTGTGTTTCGGTAATCGCAACTAAGTAGATGGCAACTTTCATACTTTATCATATTTAATATTTATGTCTGAGAAGCAGAACCATGAAAGTCTTCAGGTTTTTTTTTTTCCTGCTGCTTTTGTTTTGCTTTCTCATGTACAGCTTGACAAATCAACCTCACAAGCCTTTGCCCTCTGATGTTGCAGTGAAAAATAAGCCAGCGTAATGTATGGTACCCTAGGCACAGAGAGAATACCCGGGTTGTGTAAAACTGAGTGGAAAGGTTGAGCTTAAAACTTGGGCACTGGTTGTTTTTCTCTTCTCTGCAGAACACACTCCACATCAGGTAGTCCAGTGGAACCGATGCTCAGTGGAGCTTTTTGCTGTGAAACCCACACTCCGCTTCTCCCCAGGGCAAAATATCTAGGTGTGAAATGAAAAATCACCTGTCTGTATGCCTTCATATTGAATAGGCCTAAGGTTTGCTTATGTGAAATGCTGAGAAACTTATGCAAGGTTGCTTGATGGCATTTTGTTTCTTGACTGGAGGTGGAAATGATACTAAAAAAAAAAAAAGATAAATGTTCCTGTGTTTGATTTCTTCCGTTTGGAGAGTCTGTAGGTTTTATTTTTAACTGGTTATTTTAAGTCTTTTTGACATTGCAGATAGTGATTGATATGTTTATTTGTTTTGGTAGGTAAATATAAACTCAGATAGCCTAGTGCAGCTTTTTGACCCCTATGTTAAACAAACCAGAAGTTGGGAGTGTGATAGAGCAGCTGTTGGTGTTGCTGTTTGAGACCTCCATGCAAAAGGCATCTTCTTGGGCATTAATTCTTGCTAAAGTCATCACTACTGTGTTAGGGATTCCTGTTTCAAAGCATCGTCTGTCTTCAGCAAACTCCCAAATCTCTCTGGAGATAAGTGCATGTCTTCATTTTCAAATGGTTTGAAAAATGGTTTAATGTGCCTTTATTGTCCCTGTGTAGCTGTTGCTACACAGCGTGGCTATGCACCTGTGAAATGGGATACTTTTATTAAGCTGGTATAAAAGCAAGCTTTTCGGGAGGAATGTTTTGATTAGCTGCTTTCCGTGACTGTTTGCCTGGCTCGTCCATTTGAGACAAGATCCAACGTAACGCAATGGTTATAAAATAGCTTGTCTTTTACTGCTTTGCCTTTTTCCTATACAACAGCATTCACGTGTCATTTCAGGCTGCCTCGATTTTTCGCAAAGGAGAAATATGTTCTTTGGGAGCCTTTTATCTGGAAAGCTCCTCACGTGCTTTCCGGCAGGCAGCCTCCCTTGTTTTCCACGTTCTTGCTGCTTCCCGACTTACCCGGGCAGGGCCTACGAGACCCGGCTCCGCGCGTGCGCGTCGCCGTGTTGTTTTCGCAACGCGTGCGCTTGCTCCGGGGGTCCGGCTGCCTTCCCTCCTCTGCGATAGCGGGGCCGTCGCCACCAGCTCCGTGCGAAGGAAGAGGTTGATGGAAAAGCTCGTGTTGTGTCTGCCCGGGTTCTCGGTTTTCCCTCGGGGGTTGCTCCTCAGTTTGTTCTTCGCGTGGGAAGATGTATCTGTTTACACAATTGTGCTGTGTTGCAAAGGGAACTTGAACACCCAAGATCCAGCTAGGTCATATAGTACAGCCCTGCCCCGGGTTAATATTTCTGTATAGCATTGATTTTTATTAAGGAACCACACTGTGACTCCCTAAGAATCCTTCGCCAGATGCAGGCGAAGCTCAGTCTCACTTATTTAATCTTTAACTGCGTGTCAGGTAATGAGATTTTAATTCTGACAGTTCAGATAACCGTCCAGCCAGCTCAAACCTGAGTGTTGCTCAGCGCTTCATGGTTTGTGAATGAGGTTGTGTTCTAATACTTGCATCCAGCTGAAGGACTGAACCTGCACAACGGCCTGTTTTACTATTGGAAATAAGTTCTGTGAAGTGTCTTTCTCCTTTCCCCTTCCTGTGCAGCGCAGCTGGCTGCTCTCATGCGGCACCGAGCTTGTGTCGCGCGAGGATGACTGCAGCCGAGAAAGGCTCGTCCCAGTGCGTCTCTCCCGAGCAGGACCGGGGCCTGGGAGGCCGCAGAGCAGCAGCTCCCTGGAGCCTCGGTGTAGGCAGGAGCTCCTGGCTCGTGGGATTCCTTGGTGCTAAGGAAAGGTGTTTGGGTGGATGTATTTGGAGGGTGACTAAGGTGTATTTAAGTGACCGGTAGGCAGGCCTCCACGGCAGCCTAACCCACGTGTGTGCTCTGGGAGAAGGGAGCCTCTGGTGCTGGGCTCCTGTAGGCTCTAGGCCCCTTGGTTGTGCATCTCTGGAGCCCACTCCTGTGCAAGGGCCAATCATTCCGAACTGCTTAAAATTGCTGCTACTGTCCTGCTGTCTGCTTCTCTCTCCCTACCTTTGGTGACCCACAAAGACATTTTCTTCCAGAATCTGCCAGATTCCAGAAGGATTTTTTTCATTTTCTACTTGTGTGACTCAAGGACAGGTATAAACTGAGGACTAGAAAGTTTATCAGAGCAGTTTCCCGTCTACAGACATTTCCTCCCCTCTAAACAGCACCAGACTAAAGGCAGCGCTGCCAGAAGTGCCTGGCACTGGTCTGCAGTGACCGCAGTGTTTCTGTCATTCCTGGATTAGCTCCAGGGTCTCAGGCTGGGGAAGTCTCTCCTCTTTCACGATCCATTTGTTTTTTTTCTGGCAGAGGATTTCTCCTGCATAGTGAACACATTATTTATTTATTTGAGTTTGATGTTGCTGCCTCAGTCTGTGGACTCCTAAAGGAAAGCTCCTTGGCAGGGGCTTTCACTACTCCCTTTGCTCCCTGAAGGCCCCAGCTGCAAACTGGGGTTTGTTACCTGCTTACTGCTTGGCAAGTTCAGGTGTTTCAGCAAACTTGGCACCTGAAAAATAAGTGCAGCTGCCAAACTGAGGTGATAACAAGCCCCTTAAGCCCTGCTTTTTGGCTGAGAGGTAGGTAGGAAGGAAGAAGGGTGGCAAAACAAATTACACTTTCCTTGCCCCCTCCTCAGTGCTGTGACACGGGGCCCTGCTCCTTGGTTGCGGCCTGGTCTGCTGCCTTGCACGTGAGGCCCGGGGACTTCCCAGTGCTCCTCCCTGCTCCCTCAGCCATCCCTGCCAGGGCCTGACTCCTGCTGGCATCTCCTATATGCTCTTTCTTGGCACGGCTTCCTTCTGTCATTCTCCAAGGAGCCCCTTTCTTCTAGGGAGACAGGGCTGGCAGAGCCTTTCAGCTCTTCCACACGCATCCTTGGAACTTTCCCATGCTCCCTCTTCTCCCCTTCTAACCACAGTCACACACACAGAATTTATTGTAAATTTTAAGCCAAAAGAGCACAACTTGATAGAGTATTTGGGATGTGGCATCTAGCTAAATTTTGCTTCTTTTAGGCAGACAGCTGCAGGTGGCAGGAAAGATCTCCTAAAAGGATGGTCCTAAAAGTACTTCGCGCACAGCGCTGGTGAAACTTTATGCAGCAGGAATGGTTATCAGGTTTTGGCTACTGAAATTATGAAATAATAGTTAGGAATCTTCCTTCGGAGGAAAAAAAAATAGATCATCCCAGATTCATACCTCAGTAAATCTCTCTTCTGGTTATTTTTGAAATGCAAAATGACAGCAGTCCTAAAGAAAAATGACAGTATTTTATGCTGTTGAAACCAAGAATGTGAGACTTCGATACAAGTATGTTTTGGAGAAAGTAGAAATTCAGGTTGTTAGCATAGAATAGCTTAGGAGAGAAGGTGTTTACTGGAGGCTTTTTGGCATCCGTGAATGCCATTTACTGCACATGCAACACCAATCTACACACGTTTTCACTGCAGCACATAAACTCAGGTGAGGCAAAAGAATGTACAGGAAAAGAGTTGTTTAATAAAAGCTTAGTGTTTTAGCATTTCATAATACGAATAATTCCAACTGCAAAAGGGCTCGAGCAGTAGTGAGCTGACAGAATTGCTCGGCATATTAAAAGGCAGCAGCTTGGACAACTGCATAAAAACTGGCGAGAGCACTTTGATTACAGGTTGCTGTACAGCTTAGGCCAGGGAAGCTCCCCGTGTGTTGCAAGTGTATGCAATATATGAATGTAACAGGGTGGAGTAAGGGCATAGAGAATTTCTGTCTTTCCTTTTTCTGAGAAAATTCTTTAGTGACTATTTTAATGCTTCTATTGCAGGACTCTAAGTCCCTCGACACTTACATTCAGAGCACGCTGTCTGCCTTGTACCCACCTTTCGAGGCCACGGCTGCCACCGTCCTCTGGCAGCTCTTCAACATAGTGGACAAGCTGTATCAAGGAGATGGCCTCAGGTGCCTGATTGACTTCCTTGTTCCTGCCAAGAGAGCCTTACAGTGCGTTCAGCGAGAAACGTGTGTAAGTAGCACTGGCCTCCTTTCTTCCTGCCTTGAAGAGAAAGATAAAGTGGAATTTAAGAAAGAAAAGTTAAATAACTTCACTACAGAGCTCTTCAGATCTGGCAAACACAGCTTTTAATGTCCAGGGGCCAAGCCACATTATGAACTTACCAAAGAAGCAGTGGAAAGGCATATACTGAGTTTTAAAAACTGACCTCTCCAAGAGCAAGAAGCTCACAGCTACATTAAAACCAAACAAATTAAAAACTACAACACTCTGGAAACATCCAGGAAAATGTGGATTTATTTTTACTTGTTTTATTTTTTAAATATCGAAGCATAAAAAAAAAAAACACGAAACATCCACTGCAGTCATTGACGCAAAAGTAATGCCAAAGTAAAATTTAATAATAGTAATTGAAATATTGAAATTGGGGATAACTGAAAACTAGATGAATGCTATAAAAATCCACAAGCCTGCAAGATTTCTTTTTCCCTTTTTTTTTTTTTTTTTTTTAAGAGCAAATATACTGGGGCAAAGCATGCACACAACTAAGTAATATTTGTTTGTTTTTTCCAAATCAAGAGCTCATGTGGTATCTATCTTTAGGGTAAATCTGCTATAATGTGCAAATCAGATCTGCTCAGGTTTCTTCCTGTGAGGATAACACTGTGTTTCAAGAAGGGATGTGTTTCATTAGCTCAAGGAAGCTTCCTAGGAAAACTACATTGCCTGAAGTGACTTCTGTTTCTGAAACTGGCTCTCGGGGGTTGCTGCAGGTCCTGTGAATGCTGCGGGCTGGGAAAACTGTGTGCGCTCGCTTAAGGACGGAGCAGATGATACATCCCAGAAACCAGGCTTGCTTTTCTGTGGGGGAAGTTTAATTCCTTTGCCTCCATCCCCTCATTTCCTTTTTGTGTTGTTTAATCGCTTACACTTGTCCTGGTGTTTGAGACAAAGCCTTTAAAGAATCTGATTTTTTTTTCCTGGTTTCAGTTTCAAAACTGAAGTCCAGCTACAAGTCTGACATCGACCCATATTTTGTTTCTCTACTCCCAGTGTGTTTTTGCACACCAGTGAATCTATTTCTGCCCTTTTCTTTATTGCGCCATGATTTAGAGACTTCCCCTTAGGTACCTGATTTAAAACTGCTTCTTGTTATTATCTGACTTACCTGTTCTGTCTACAGCTCCTTAACACGCTGTTCTCTTGTAGTGACCATGTCTTGCTGGAAACAAAGCAAGCTCGGGCAGGTCTGCTTTAAGTTTATTAGACTGCCTTTATACCCAGTTGGCTCAGGGGCTTCTGCAGGGCAGGATTCATCCACCTGGTGCAGCTCATTAATCCTTTTGCCTCTCGATTGGATTTCCAGATCCATGTTTTGCCTTAGGGCAGGGGCGCTGGCAGGCTGAGAGGGAGGAAGGAGGCAATAGAGCTTGTCAAAAAGAAAAAAATATATTACAGTGCGGTGTGAAAGTCACAGTCTGAAGGTTTGGGCTGTTCAACAAAACATGAGTGCTTCTCAGTAATTATTTTTAGATCATATTTTTAAAATGTGTGGAGAGCTGCTGAGAAAAGTGTGGCTCACTGATTCCTCAGGGATGTTACGGAGACTGGAACATCTCAGGAAACCGGCAGAGCAGATTTTGGAGAGGAAATTCCTGAAACAGCCAAAGGCAGGAAGCCCTTCCATAAGCTGAAGCTGCCAATTATTTTGTAGAGCCACCTCTTGCAGCAAAAGGCATGTCTGGGCACTAGCTAGAGAGTAACATCTATTTAACCTGGTGAGATTTCCCCTTTACTCGGCTGGCTCATTTGGACAAAGCACTGGAGTTTCTGATTTGTACCAGAAACAGCCTTAAGCTACTGAGTCTGTTAGAAAGCTAAACAAAAACCCGTCCTTTGGGATATGCATATATATATATGTATCTAGTGTACCTGCCTCTGAAGGGATATGAAGTTTTCCACTTTGACTTGCTTTCCATTGAGAAGTTTCTCTGCCCAAAGACCTTGAGAACTACAAAGCAGTAGCAAAAAGAGAAGTTTGTTTCCATTTTAAGAACGGGAAAGGAAGGGAAAAGGGTTGCCAGCTGATACTTCGGTCTCTGTCCAGTGACTTTCAGAGGAAAGATGTAAGAGATAGATGGCGTCATGGAAGGAGAATGGAAACACAGCAGAGCAGGAGGTATTCTTCTGATCTTTGCTGCCTCGACTCCATTGAGCCTGCTGCTCTGCTTGCTAAATTCCTGCATTTCTGTGGAGGTCAGTCGTATCCTTGCTCTTCTGATCTCTCTTGAAGCTTAGCAGGAAATAACAGCTCCTACATGGAGTACACGCGCGTGAGGTGGTTTTCAGCACACCCGAACTGGATTGGAGCTGGAAGGAACTGGACCTTCAGTGGGATTTGTGATACCTACCAGCTCTTCTTGGCTTATTTGAGGGCTCAGTCCTGCACAGTCCTCAGTAGTGCAGGGCACGTGTGATATTTGTGTGGGATTGTTACTCTATCCCTCTGCTACTTGCACCATCTCGTTTTCAAAGAATCTTCAAGGCATGATTGAAGCTTTTCTGCTCTGGTTCTCAAAGCCATTAGTAGGACTGGGACAATTAAAACACATTGGTCATAAGAAATTTTGACTTTTCTTTCACTTTGGTCTGTCCTTTATGCTTGCCAGCTTCCATTTTTGGGGCAAAAGTCTGATATTTCAATGGACTGCCTGCTCATCAGAGCTTTCTATGCTTTCTAGATAAGAAGTAAGGAGGCTTGAGGCAGTTTATGGAAAGCTGACTCTTCTACCATCCCAATAGTTTTCCTGTTCCCTTTTGCATCTTTGTAACTAGCTTTTTTCTTACTTTCTTGAATGACACTTTGTTGTGCCTTATTTTCTGTGACCGACACCTGGCTTTGCCCCCTCCTATTCCGATGCCTGTTTCTGAAAGGTTCCTTTCATTCTGAAGGTGTGATCCAGCTGGTTTTCCCCAGTGTTGCAAACAAATTGCTACCTATAGAAAAGTACCTGTGTCCTGATAGCTGGAAGCTGCCTTTTGGCTTGAATTGAGATGAATGTTTGAATGAAATTATCGCGTCTTACAATATACATCATGAGATGATGATGTTCGCGTCTGTTTACAAGAGGTATTGAATCACAAGCAGCACTTAGCAACTCTGTTTCTCCAATACAAATGACATTAGTCTAAATCTGTGTCATCTTGTTGTGTTTATGCTGGAAACATGGATGCCGTTGAACTCGGTCCAAATGGCAGCCTGTGAAAACGGCGTCTCCCAAGAGGATGCTGAGCTTGCGCAGGCATGTGCTTGGGATTTAACAAACAAACGTCTGCTGGAATCTAGCTAGCAGCTGCCAAAACCTAATATTTGGATTCATCAGTCTCTTTCAGAATTTCTCACCTTATAGGTAGTTAAAAGCTCTCATTCCCTCTGCCTTTTCCATAAAACCTATGCAAGTCTCTTTTCTTCCTCTGTGTCTGATTAGGTCAACCCAAGAACAAGTGTAAACACAGTAACAGAAGTTAGGAATAACTTACAAGTCAACTAAAGAGAAATACTGGCCACATAGTAATGAAGCCATCTGTCCCTAAAAACGTAACACATAAACATATAAAAGACCTAGTTGCCAATAGGTAATTGGAAACAATTATTAAACATCCACTCCAATCTCCAAGAGAGAACTGTGTTTGCAAGTACCATCTTTGTGCTGTTTATCTAGAAAAACTGGAAATGAAATTCATGCAAATGCACATATTTAATCATTACTGTGCAGTTGTGGTTCCTAGTCCTACTGCCTGCTCAGGTACGTGGCTCTTCCCATTTGAGAATTATGAAAGCGCCCATGGGACAAAAAGTTTTGCAGGGTCAGGTCTTACCTGGAGATCTGGTCCTTGGGAATGAGCAGTGCCAAAAGCAACTTTGCAGACAAAGCCTTCCATTTCCATGGTTTTTCTTTTTTCCTTTCCTTCCACTTGTGAGAAATTTGCCTATGTCTATATTGCATGAACTGGAAATTTCTCAGAACTACGGCTCTTGAAAAATGCCTTGCAGATTTACAGTACTCAGGCTGCAGTTGACAAGGGGAGAAGGATTTATGATCCAGTGCTTGTTTGTCTAACGTCCAGAATTTCTCGAGCTTCAGCGTGAGGGTTTAGTGATTCGTTAGCGGTGGCTGCAGAGCGGATGGCTTCATTGCCAGGTAACTGTCCAGCAGTTATGTATTGCCTTAATGACAGGTCTTGCAACTATCCAAATGCTCCTTCCTCACAATTTGCCTCAAGTCTTCTCCTCCTCCTGCCTTGTATCTTGTCACTTAGCTGTAGACGTGAATCATACCTCCCACAATTGCTGGTGTAAAAACACTGACGTAAATAATCTGTTTAGCATAACTAGCTGGAAGAAAAATATTTCTGTCGCTACATAGATATCTTATCTGTGAAGAGAAGGTTGATCCCTTATCTGTTTTGTTTCCTTTAAGATCCTTTTGAATGGCAATCCAAAAAAAGTTGCCAAGGAAAGTTTTAAACCCCAACATCTTTACATCTGTCAGGTTTTCACATTAAAGTTTAGTTGCCGTCTGATGGATAACCTTTGTATTTGCATGTGTTTCTCACATGTAGCATAAAAGATTGGTATGTTGTGCTCAGAATGGTTCTGCTGGAATCAAACATAGAAATAGTACATTGCAAGATCATAGTCAGCAGCTGGCAAGAGATCATTAGAGGTCCTAGTAGGTTTTAGTGTGTTTTTAGCTTTGCTGGGTATATGTTTCCATTTGTGCATAGTAGGGTTCCTTTACAAATGAGAATTTAATTAGGAAGTATGCCTAGACAAGCAGTGATTCCTGTTTAACAAGAACACTTTATCAAGCCATTCCTTTAAATTATTATTATTATTATTATTTTTCTCCAGGAATAGTGAAAAACGTGAGCATGCCTAGCCTCGGTTCTAGGAATAATGTTTTATTTTACGCCCTCTGGTTCAGTGCACTGCAAAGTCAGTGTAGTTGGAAAGAAGCCCAGAAAAGCCTGTGTTGAATATGTTTTTCTTCTAACCAGAAGTTTGCTTTAAGTTCACTAATTTGTTTAAAATATTCTTAAACAAGAAACAGGAAGAAGAAAGCTTTTCTGGAGCAAGGGTTAGCCTTTTTAAAGAGATTTTAAGTGTTCCCTTTAGAATCAACGGAACAGTTAATAAAAGGCAGTAACCTAAACTTGCTATAAATCTAAGCCTTAGATAAACTTTGGGCTTTGGAGGAGACATTTAAGTGGTCTGATATGTGACCTTTCCAAGTTTCGCTTTTGCATTTTGCTGCAGCACGCTGCAAATCCCCACCTCGTAAGCATTTGCATTGTTCCTGGAAAAGCGAGGCCATTTTCGGTGCGTTTCCCTTCTCCACCGAGTCCTGTTCGCTGCGTCCCCTCCGACCGCCACATCGTCAAGGCCTGGCTCGCTCCGAGCTCTCGATTCCCCTTATACCTGTCTGCTTCTTCTGGCTTTGCCAAAGGGCTGTGGTTGGACAGTGTTGCTATTGTCAAACCTGTGGGGTTGTTTGTTTGTTTTGGGTGTTTATGATACCGGCTGCCTTGCAAATTTCCAGCTCCTAAAATAATGTGAATAGAGAATGGTGCTTTTTTTTTTTTTTTCCTTTTTCTTTTTTTTTTCCTGGAAAATCAAAATCTTAGAAACCCAGCTTTTTAGCATCACTTTTTTTTTTCTGGTTTTGAGTCTTAATATTGTTTTGGAAATTTAATACAACTCATTATAATACCTAGTAAAATAAAATTCTGATCAGCTCCTTTCTAACCAGCAGCTGGAAAGCTAGGGTAAAGGTTTAGTTAAAGAAACAATTTCCCCTTCAGCAAATGAGAGAGAAGGTAGGTCAGAGAGGGCTCTCCTATTTCTGCAGAGCTGTTTTATGTTTCTGTTGGATTTAATCTTGGCTGGACTCCCTACTGCCATGCTGTAAGGTGCAAAACCTTGGGGATATTGCAAGGAAACGGACAGCTGGACCATGGTTGAATCCCACTTGCTTTTCAGAAATAACACAATGCTCTCTTTTTCTTCTTATGTTTTTCCTTTCTTTTCTCCTCACAGGCTAAGTACACTGGCCTCATCTTCTATCATGAAGGCTGGCCATTGTGCATCCATGAGAAAGTGGTGATACAGTTAGCATCTCTCCACAGAGTTCGCTTGAAACCGGGGGATTTCTACTTGCAAATAGCACCTGCGGGGAAGCAGCTGGCAAAGCTAGTTTTAAAATGCCTCTCCAGATGTGGGCAAGGAATGGAAGAAGTTGCTATCCCTGAAGCAATGTATGGTTGCATTTTTACGGCGACGTTTTTGGAAAAGCTGAATAGTGAAAGGGAGAATTTTCCCTTGAAGAGCTGCTTACTCACAACGGGCTCGGCCGTGTATAGGACTCCGTGGAAGAACATAATTAATCCCATCTTTGTTCCCACGACCGAAACCATCCTGTGCAATTACCCTGGGAATCATTTCGACCGACTGATCAGCAATCACCCTGATGCCCTGACCCAGACCATGGAGAGCAACAGCTCGTGCGACAGCTCCACCTCCAACGAAACCGGCTCCACCGTGATAGAAGCCCCTGGCATAAGGCAACGCAGCGGCCTCGAGAGCTCTGCGCCAGCCCCGGCTCCGGCCTCGGAGAGCAGCCTGGCCCTGGGGAGCGCCAGGGCTCCGGGAGACACCGTCAAAGATGACTCTGTCGGTCCTGGTGTGTGCCCGGAGGCCTGGTCGCTCACAAAAGACAGAGCTACTGGCCCTGAAAAGGACCCAGTGATTTTAAAAGATGTGGCATTATCACCCCTTGTGGAAAAAAGGAATCACGTGAAAAGCATAACTTTTGATACGGATTTGAGCAGTCCGTGTCCAGCGGGGCAGCAGCGCAGGGATTCGGGGTGTTTTGAGGCGAGACGTTTATTTAGGAAGTCGTACATCGAAGCGCTGCAAAACCCCATGAACGTCAGTTTCAGCTCCGAGGAGTCCTTTGTGGAAGAGGAGGCTTCAGAGCATGTAATGGACTCATGCACTGTGAATGAAGGCAAAGCTTGTGAGAATCAGGCTGAAAAGGGGAACTTCTTATTTGGTAGGCTCCTTCCAAAGGATGAAATGAAAAAAGGCATAAGCCTTGCTGATTCTCCCCTGACTTTTAAAAAGGTGTTTGCACCTCCTGAAGCTCTGTCTGTAGTGGAGTGCAAGGCTGGGCCAAGACACTCCCGGTCTCTGGACAGGGCACACAGAAGTCCACATCTTGCAGATCAGAGACCTGACAAGTTCCTGCACAGTGTGTCAGATGGAAACCCCAAAAAGTTGTTAAATGGGTGTGTTTCAAGGCCAGGAAAATTGGATTCTGGGTCATTTTCCACTACTGGAAGAAGCCATAAGCACAACAAAGGGGACGAAGGTAAAACATAAAAATCCTTTAGATATCATTTCTTTTTTTTTTTTTTTTTTTTTGTAGCATTCTCATATGGTTTTAGCTGAATGATTAGCCTTTGCATCTAGGTAGTTTCCTTCTTTTGGATCTAAACTTAAATGTCTGCTTGCTTTGCTGTAATCGATGTTTCTTATCAACTCTGTCAGTGTTATTCTGACAGAATATTCAGTGTCATGTTAACACTCTGTGTTAAATGTTTTCACACAAAGTACTTTTCAAAATGTTTTGTATATTCTCTTTGGAATTTAAAAAAAAAAAACTGTTGGGAAGATCACCTGAAAATCTTGGTAAGCATATGTGGACATGGTTGGAGAGATGTCAGCTTACTTTGCCAATACTCCAAGGTAGCTGTAAGCTGGAAACTCATAGTTTGGTTAAAGTGTCAGCAAGCCTCAATGTGCTCTGCACCTCGGGGAGACTTGACGTTCGTGTTCAAACACATCAATCTAATGACTGTGGCTGTTTGCCAGGCTGCCTCAGATGACAAGCAGAAAAGATTTGTGTTGCCTGTGAAAAATAAGCTGGACAAATTCTAATATCTCATCCTTGTTTATCCCCTGCAGTTCCTTTTTTTGGTTGTGTGATTGTTTTTAACTCATTTTGAGTGTCACGGGTCTTGCTGGGTGCAGGATGTAATTGATCATGTTTGTGACAAACCTCAAACATGTCTTCCTGGACTGCATATTTAAAACAGGAACAACTGACTTCTGTATGTTTTGTGGGTGTGCTCTTATTCTCAGCTATGTTATTCATGGCTTTAGACCAATGCTGTCACGTTTGTGCAATGCTTTTTCTAAGCGGATCTTACCATCATGCACTCACCTCTTCCAGGCCATGACACATAAGCAGAAATGCCATAAATACCAGACAAAATTGCCTTCTGGTTTGGTTTGTGATTCTGGGCTACAAATCTGGTGAGGGATGTCAAGGACAACAAGAAGAGCTGCTTTAAATGTATCGGTAGCCAAAGAAAGATGAGGGGAAATGTAGGCCTGTTTCTGAAGAAGGCAGGGCCCTGGTGATAAAGAACAGAGGGAGGGCAAGGTATCGCGTGTCACCTTTTGCTTAGTCTTTACTGCTGAAACTGGCCCTCAGGAGCCCCAGGCTCTGGGGATCAGGAAGAAAATCTGGAGACAGACAGAATCTCCCATGGTGGAGGAGGTCTGAGGTAGGGACTGCTTAAGCAACCTGGATGCACGTGAGTCCACGTGCCCTGATGGGGTACACCCACTAGTGTCATTGTGAGGCCACTCTTGATCATCGTGGAAAGATCAGGGTGACTGGGACTGATGCTTGAGGACTGGAAGGAAGTAAAAGCGACTCCAGTTTTTCAAAAAGGGCAAGAAAGAGGACCCAGGGCATCACAGGCCAGTCAGCCTCACCTCCATCCCTGGAAAGGTGGTGGAGTAGCTTGTTCTGAATGCCATTTCCAGGTCCATGAAGGACAAGTAGGTGTAGTCAGCAGTGATGCACCAAGGAGAAATCATGCTTAACCAGCTCAAGTTGGTTTCAGTGATGAGATGAAGGGAGAGCAATGGGTGTCATCTGCCTTGGATTGAGGAAAGCTTTTGACACTGTCTCCCATGACATGCTCATGGGAAAGCCCAGAAAGTGCAGGCTAAATGTGTGGATGACGCAAAATCTAGTTGGAGACCAGTAACCAGCAGTGTCTCCTAGGGGTCAGTCTGAGGACCAGACTTGTTTGACTTACTCATTAATGCTATGAAGGAAAGGACAGCACCCTCAGCAAGTTTGCAGATGATCCAAAACTAATAATTATATAATATATCTAAAATTATCTGAAGAGAGGATGTAAAAAGGATGGGCCTGGTCAAGAGGCAACAAACTGGAACCCAGGAAGTTCTGCCTGAACATAAGGGAAAGCTTCTTTACTGTGAGAGGGGTTACAGAGCACTGGAACAGGTTTCCCAAGGCGGTTGTCCAGTCACCATCCTGGGAGATGCTCAAAGGCCACTGGACAGGGCCCTGTGCAACATACTCCAGGGGACCCTGCTAGATCAGGGCACATAGATGATCTCCAGAGGTCCCTGCCTCAAACATTCTGTGATTCTGACTTGGTCCTTGTCTACTGCTGGTGGTTCAGACTCTTTCACTAAGCACAGAGGCACAAAAAATTTGGCCAAGACTAAGGTAAAGAAGGCATTGAATAGTTTAGCCTTACATGTGTCTGCTGTCGCTTCATCTCCTGCCCCATTCGGCAATAGTCCTACGTTTTTCTTGTTCTGTCTTTTACTACTGAAGTTGCAGTAGGAACTTATTGCCCGTAATACGTCTTCTAAGTCAAAACTCTGGGCTTTGGGTTTGCTAACGCCATCTCTAGTTGCCAGGGAAGTGTGTCTAAATTCCTCTCTTGTAGCTTGTCCCTGCTTTCACCTCCAGTCTTTTTGGAGCCTTTTCCACCCCCATCTTTTTGCACTGGAGCTCTATCCCAAGCTGCCAGCCTAGGCAAGCTGGTCTCCTGGTACATTTACTTGCTTTCCTGAGCACGGTTGGACTGCTCTTGCCCTTCAAGGATGTTGTCTTTAAAGACTTGCATGCTTTATTCAGCTCCTTCACAGCTGTTTCCCATGGCATCCCACCTGTTAATTTCCTGAATACCCCGAAATCTGCTCTCCGCTTCATCCAGTTCTGTTATGCAAAGTTACTCTTGTTAGCCTTGTGCAGTGGAGGCCTCGGAGGTGGGCACGGAGCGCAGACAGATGCGTAGTCATGGTTAGACTGTATGGGGTAATGCAGAAGGAAGATCACAGGAAGATCAAATGAAGCTGCAGATTTCTCTTGATGCTTCATCCCAAGCTTTCAAGCACTCAGCTTGTTGCCTGAACTCTTTTAAAATAAGATTATAATCTGTAGATGTCTCTGTTTCTTTGCATCTGGACATATTCTACACATCTTTTATCATCGGAAAGCAGTCTCCCACTGCTTAAGGGAAAAGAAAAATAACCAATTCTTCCATTTGTCCAGGCTTTTATCAGCACTTGACAGTAAGCAGTACAAAAAGCAGTTTCCAGGGAGGTGAGGGTACCACAGCCACAGATGCATCTCCTGTTCTGCTCCATCATGAACACGACCTGCTCGCTGCAAGTACAGGGAGCCTTTGCCACAGACTGCCACAACAGTTGCTCGAGGTTAATCAAGAGCTGCTGCAAGCTGGAGTCATTTCTCTGTGCGGTATGTGCTATGGGAGGGACAATTTACTTGATGACAGATGAAACGTGCACAAAGCATAAATTTGTGGGTTTTTTGTTTCAGTTTGACAATACCAAAGATAGATTAAGGATAAGTTGCCAACGGATATAAAACTATAGTTCTGCTGAGTAGAGCCAGCCTCGTTTACAAGAGTGTTTCATATACAAGAGTTAATTGGAGGAACAGCAAAGCTTTGCAACCTTTGCTTTGAGGATGACCAAGCATAACCATGGTTGTCCTGGCTTTTGACCACAAAACTCTTAAAAAAAAAAACTAAGCAAAAATGTTAAGCAGAAACACTTTTTAGTGTTTTTAAGTGAGCTTTGCTAGTTTTCAGACATGCACGTGCAAAAACTTTCCTCTAAATGCCATGTTCCTGGCTAAACTTTTTGCAAACCTTTCCTTTGCATCTCTCTGTCTAGGAAGCAGAGACAGAAGTGGCCGAGCAGTGATACAGGTCTGCACAAGACATGCCATCTGGTTAAAGGAGCATTGCACAAGCACAGCGGTTGCCCATCTTTTGATGTATCTGTACAGCATCCCCAGGTATGAAGTGAACCAACCCACTGGGCTTTGGCTTTGCTTTTTATGGTAGCACAGATGCTAGGGCTGAGGAGACCCTGCTGTTATGGAAAGCTCCCAAGTGCTTCCTCATCCCAGGCAGCGCTAGCTAATTTTTTTGTGAACATCACATACTGCTAGGAACAAGAGGTCAAGAGGTCTCCATCTCATAGCTTGTTTTACTGTTAGCTGTAATGTTTAATGCTTGGTTTGTGTGATAAAATAATCACTTCGTGGCTGGACAGCTGTTTGCTGCTTTATAAATGTACTCTTTTGTTATTCACTGCTTTTAAATAGGCTACCGTAATTGAAAGCTTGTCGTGTCTGCCATGCCTCTGGTTTAGGAGTAGCTTCCACTGTACTGTCAAGTACCTGTGCAGTTGCCTCACCTTGAAATGCAAATGGCTCTCCTCATATACTAATTTTTTGTTGAAGTAAGTGTTCTTAGAGGTAGTGCTCGTACAGCGTGCCTGCTGGAGGCTAGCTGGTGACACAGGTGAATGAGCTCTCTGCCAGAGTGGGCAGTGTAAACTTGCCTCAAATGCCAGCTGTGTGTCTGCTTGCACTTTAAGACTTAGTGATCTAGCTTGGGCTAAAGCCGTGAGTCTAATGACAGTGTTATTTTCAGTTTTAGTTCTGCTTTAATTCATTGTTTCCTGTGCAACAGGAAGCATAAAAAATAATTTGAGGTCTGTGTCCTTTAAACATTAACTTGATCTGGAACTATGAAATAAGACCTCACTGATTCATTCTATACTGCAACCAATTTCATTTGCGCCCATAAAGTTAAGTTTGTGTTTGCATTTCGTATTTGATCCTTCAGGTTTAGTACTGGTTACTTTTTCCAGGAGATAAATAAACATGGTAAAGTAGTTTCAGGAAGCTTGTTAATGATGTCTCACTGTTTGTAGAAGATAACTATGGGTTTGCCAATTTCACAGTTTTTTCTGCAGTATAACTTCTTTAGTAACTTAGGTAGTCTCTCTTATAACAGGTCTACAGTTGACATGCAGACATTTTTATTGGCTTTATTGAGAATAATTGTGGAGTTGTGTTTTATTCATTCTCCTGCTGTCTTTTCCTGTCTAAAAATATATAATGCAAAGTCCATATGAATAACCAGCAGCTCATATTCCTTGATTTTCCTCACACTGACCACCCACTGACATACTGAATTTTCTCATTGAGTTCAGCTGTTTCTTGTAATATATAGATGCTGGCCTAAGTTTTGCAAACCTGGAGGCTGGTATAAATTCTACCTTTTGTCCATTTTTTTAGTCATAACAGAAGTGACAAATTATGGGAAAGTAAGAAAGTACTGGGAAAACAAAATAAATATCATTTTGACTAGGGAAAGTAAGAAGGATGATGAGGGCCACAGATACACTCTGAAGAGAATAGAAAGAGTGTAGTACCTCATCACATATTCTGTACTAAGAGTTTTTACTATTTGGTTTTGTCTTCTTTATTTTAATCAAAGCCTAATTCAAGCCTAAGTAAGAGTTCTCAAGAACCAACTAAAAGGAGGTTGTGACAGTTGTCTGTAAATTACAGTGATTTTATTTAATGATTTACCTCCATCTCATTTTACCCCTTCACTCCCCACCCTGAACTCCTTAAGTAAACAGCCTTTGGCTCTCTAGGATGGGAAATAACAGGGAGAGCAAGAACAAGAACGTTCCCACTTTCCTCTGTAAAGTGTTGCAAAATAAGTGGTTGTCACATGAGAAAGGCATTGCCCTCTTCGAATATTTTAACATTTGGAAACACAGAGCACATCAGGTTCTCCAACAAAGAGAAATATATTCATACTCCTTCACAGTTTTTGAATTGCCAGGGAGGAAGTAACTGCTGAAATAAAGTTGCCTCTAGAGTTTCTGGATCTGTTAGAATTAATATAATTGTTTTAAATAAAAAACAAACTGCATTTCTTAACCTACCCCAGGTAGGACCTACTCTTTATTTCCCTTGTCCCACCCGATTTCTCTGAATTTTTACTTAGAATTGTTTTTCATGTAATTATGTAATCACAATGACACCAACATTTCTCTTTGTCAAAATGTGAGTTTCAACCAAATGGCTGTATCTCATTGGATGACTGTTTCTCATTTTCTATATTATATAATTAGAGATTGTACATTTCTCATTTTTGAATGTTTTCTCTTTTTCTAAAAAAAAAAAAAAAGGTGTGCTGTGCTGTTCTGTCAAGCAAACATTTTAATAACTTTTAAATGAAAATTTTATATTTGAAGAGTTTTTTTTTTCATACCATGCTTCAGAAATAAATTTGCAATACACATTTTTAGGATGACTTTCTGAATGAAGATTGTTTTTAACAGACCTTTTTATTTTATTTTATGGAGATAAATGCAAACCTACTTTTGTAGATTCATTCATTTGCAGTTTTGCTTTGGAATTTTGTATATCCCAAAAAACCTATCCGAGATGGTTGGTTAAGGTGCAAAATGTATGAAACATGGCAACTCTGTTAATCTGGTTTACAAAGAAACTGTCAGCCCTTTTAAGGTGAAACATTATCCTAATCCTGGACAAAATAATGTTTAATCAATGAGTTTTAGCAGGTAAGATTTGTAAATATTTGTGTTTTCAAAAGTCCCCGTAGGTTAAAACAAACGATGGCACAGGCTTTAAAGAGCACAAGGGAAATAGGAACTTTAATTTTTGTAAGTTGCCTTATACAGGTGAAGGGAGAATATTTCTGATCGCCTAATTGCAGTTTATTTTATTTTATTTTATTTTATTTTTTGTTCCTTGATGTCTTATGCCAAGGCCTGACATTGCTTGGGCATCCTGAACACAAATGGGCCTGGGAAGAGATTTGGGGACCCTTGGGGTTGTCTGCCTCCCACAATTACTGCAGCTGTATCTTCAGAATAACTCAGGATATAGAACAATATTTTTCACAGCAGAAGAGGTCTTAGTCACCCTTAAGTAGGCCCTCTTTGCAGCAAAGGCTTCCCCTCAGAAAGGGCCTCCAAGCAAGGCTGGAGCACCACAAGGAAAACAAGTGAGCAGCAGTGTTGTCTCTTGAGGCATCAGGAGGGCGACGTGCTGAAAAGAAGGGATGAGGAGATGCCTCCAGCGCAAGCATCATACACAGCTCTGGGGCAGACCATGTAAAGCAGGACTGATCTTCTCTAATTCCAAATCCTTTAGCAAAACTAGCCACCTGTGTTCCTACAGTGTCTGTCTCTTTCTCTCTCTTTAAACAAAACCCAAAACATATCTTAAGATGCACTCGTGTGTTGTAAGTGAACCCATCCTTGGGCTGTTTGCTCTGGTAAAGGCCTAGGAGCCTTCAGCATGGAATTTCCTCCCTAAAAGAACATGGCTTAAAAACACACTTGTCTTTCTGTTGCCAGGAAGGAGGTACGTGATTTGGGAGTTGTTTTTCTAGTGGATGCGCGCAAGTGTCAGCCTAATTCTTCTCTTTTCAAAGCATTAACAGCAATGCAGGTGAGTAGTGCCTGAGAGAGGCTTCCTGCCTAAGTGCAGAATGAAGTGCTAGGATTTTTAAAACATGCTGTGATACATATTGAAATCTGTTGGGAATAGGAGCTTTCTTACACTGGTAGTTGTTCTGCAGGGTAAGGGGTCACAAGGATGAGGTGAAAAAGTTAAAGCAGAAATAATTTTGAAAATAAGATTAAAAATAATTATGATAATAAATAAATAATAATTGTATGATTAAAAATAAATAAAGTTACTAGAAAGAAGTTTATTTTTCTCCAAACAGAAATTAAGTGAAATTTGAACACATATATCATGCTTAAGTCCATGTTTCTTAAACATTGCATATGAAGTGGACATGGAATGGATCAGAATCCTGGGAAGACAGTTCTTCTGATTCTCTTGCTGTTGATTTCATCTCATACTACTTTAAATTTTAGCTTGTTGCTTGGATTGAAATACATATCAAAGACAGAATGTGCTAAAAAAAAATGAAGCCTTTGCCCTTAATGGGATGCCGTTCTTTAGCACAGCTCTTATCTTGATTTAGGAGAAAGACATTCTAAAGTATTTTGAACTAATAAATAACATTTTGGTTTAGAAGAAACAGATGTGTGGAATGAAGAGTTTAAGATGCCTCAAGTGAACCATGCCTACTTCTTGGTTGGATTTTGAGGAACAGCTAAACAGAGAAGCTTCTTTCTATAGCATCTTAGAAAAAGAAAGGGATTATGAATTTTGTAGAAAGAACATTTCTCTAACTGCATTTGTATTCTTTTCCAGAATGCAATTCCTCATTCAATTCACAGTGTCCTTTTATTGACTGATAAGGAATGTTCTTTTAGGCCTGATCGGGACATAGCAATTCAGGTAAGTTAGGACATTGCTCAGAGCTGTCAAAAGGTATGTGTAAATATAAAATTTCTTATGAAATATTCTTCTATTAAAAGTGGCTGCAAAGTTATTTGATTGTGTTGTTCAGAAGAGCTCAGTCTTCTGAGTGTGCACTCCTTAGTTCCATGGACTATTGGAACAGTTTTGCTGATAATAGTCCTGTCAGTAACACTGTATCTGTGTATTGGTGTCTGGGGTACCACAATTATCAGTGAATGATTTAGCGCCAACTTGGCACAGATGTTTAAAATAAAAATGATGGATTTTAGAGCACAGATGCAATTACGTAAGTTAATGTCAGTCGGAAAAGAAATTTGTTCTTCTGGATTTTTTTTTATGGTATGTATAACATAAAAACCTCTTTTTCTTAGGAGAAAGATGTTTACCAAAGAAAAAAAAATTGTACTGATATTTCATATCACCGTCCTGTGTCTTAGACAGCTCCACAAGATTGGTCATTTGATACATATACATATATATATATATATATATATACACACACACACACACATATATATATATACACACACACACACACACACACACATACGCGTGCAAATATATATGTATTCCTACCTCTGAATGTATTCAAAATACTACAAAAAGCAAAATGTAATTCTTCAAATGAGGCAAATTTCTTGGGACCAGTTTCCCAGCTTCTGTAAATCAGCAGTGCTCAGTGCCTTCCCTTTCTCGATGTTGGAATATTGCCCATGCAGAAGGGAGACTTCAAGACCACGTGCGCCCACACACACGCACATGTAATACATGTATGTAGTGGTTTCTGTTAGCTGGGTAACTGGATCTCTTAAGAGACAATAAATTCTGGGGGAGGGAAAATAAGTGTCTTTGCCTTACAATTCAATTTAAGTTTTGTAAAACTTTATTTAATTTTTTTATTTATTTTTTTCCTGAGAAGTATGAAATTCTCACATCACTGAAGGCTCTGAATAAGCTTATTGACTGCACACAGTTGACAGCAGAATTTGATGGAACATTTCAGTATAACCACAGTGACTGGATATGTTTCCGAAGGGTAGGATCAACTTTGAAATTTTTGCTATGTATTCTCTCCTTTTCATTTTTTTCATTGAATTTGATAGCTGTTGTTGCTCATTTAAAAAAAAAAAAAAATTACTTGCAGTTACTAATTTCTGCTCATACTGATAGTTTTCCATTTTCCATTTTCTTCTTTCATTTGGTCCTGTGCTGTCTTAAATCCCTGATTATATTAAACGCTAGTTGTTTCAGTGTGGTAATTTTTATGTTATGTAGTATGCAATGATTTCTTTGTTGGAAGAGAGATTCATAATGTATTATTCCCCAAAACATTTCTTTCTCACTCTTAAGAGATTCTATTTAACTAGACACTCCTGATGTTTGGTCTAACTCGCACCTTACCTAGCAGAATTTATCCCAGCCATGAGTCTGACCTGCAGTTCTCTCCATGTGTCCCTTTCTTTTCTACAGAGATTGGCGGAGCCATCCTTAACTTGTTGGTTAAAACACTGATTTCTAAAGCAGGGCCTACCATAAAAGTATGTGAAGTAGCACCAAAACACCTGAAGTTAAAACTGTTTCTATCCTCTTCTTGCCTGGTGTGGCCTATGTTGATGTAACACTAAGCGGATCAATTTAATTGCACTGCACTGGTTTCAAACCATTAGAAGAACCAAAAGTTTACCACAAAAAAGTTTGTGACTGTTCATTGTGTTTTTAAATTCTGGACATCAAAGCAATTGTTTTAGACTCTTTCTGAAGTTCTACCTGTTGCCTTGTTTTGCCAATACAGAAACTGGAACCCTTTATTACAAACTGCAGAGAGGCCATTGGCTTTCTGCAGAATGCAGTGGGCTCCCTGACAGCCAACAGAACTCTCAACACTGCGCAGGTAAGTTCTGTTGGAAAGGACAAGTGCAAACATCTCCATTGTCAATAAGGAAGCTTGCTGCTTTTTGGGGAAAAAAAAAAAACACCACCTCTCTAATATAGCAGACTAAATGCTGTATTTTGACTGAAACTGCAATGCAGCAAACAGAATTTATAGCTCTAAGAGGAATCTTACAGTTTTAGCTTGGATAATCAAACATGATCATACTTGCCCAAATTTCAGTGTTACTGAACGTTTAACACTGCAGTCACTACAGTTTAACACTGCAGTTTAACACTGCAGTCACTGATGCTATTTATCATGTCAGAACACATCTCTGACATGCTGGCCATTTCAGCTGAGCATGTGTCATCAGCAGAGCTTTGGCCAGAATTGAGTATAAGCACAGATCTGCCTAGATTAATGTGTTTTATATAAATTCAAAAGTATTTAGGCAAAAATCACAAGCTAGTGCAAGTGGAACAAGCACAAAGCCAGATTCTGGTGTTCTGTTTTTTTTAATATGTGTGAGCTAGACAGTGTGCAATGCCTTGGTTTTTCAAATGGCCCATTATTTTTCTTCTGCATAGGATGTATGTGATTTAATCAATAAACACAAGACAATGATGAAGCTCGTTTTGGAAGATGCCTTGTTAGTAACACTACGGCTAGAAGGTGGAACAGTCCTTGCAAGACTTAGAAAGGAGTCCTGCCACACAGAGGACTATCGGTAAGTACAGACTTTTCAGAAGGTGCTGACCATGTATCACAGAGTTCCTGAATAGGTGAGCTTGGAAGTTACCTCTGGAGACTGTCTGGTGAGCATGGTCAACAAGGGAGGGTTGACCAGTCTAGTCTAGTTTCCGATATCTCCACAATCCCTGGGCAACGTGTTCCACTGTTCAAGCACCTCCAGAGTCATAGAGAATTATAGTTATAGAAGAAGTGAAAACAGTTATTTACTTCTTTTGCAAGGTAAGATTGTATTTTTGACAGTCCCTCTACTGAATAGCTGTCTCAGCTTTATTTTTTGAAGTTCTAGGGTTCTCCAGGATTTGGTTGTATCTCATACCTAACGTAAAGAAGTAGTAGTAAAGTTCTTATTAAGCAAATGCTCTAAATTTTTAAGTATTTCAGATTTTGTTAGAGCAGAGTTTGAATTCGCTTCTAGACTGATGCAATCATTGTCAAGTGGAGGCAACTTTATATATGCAACAGCTCAGAATGTCTTCTGGGCCAGCCCTGAGGAGACACATTTAATATTCTGCACATTTTTGAAAAGTGTAACCGTCATGTCTGTGTGGTTTTCAGTAAGGTACATTTGCATTTGACAAGTTCAATTTTTTTTTTTTTTTTTTAAAAAGAGTTTTATGATTGCTGGTTTGTTTGCAGCAACATTCATCAGCAAAATAGGGGATTAATGCCTTCTGAAAGACGTATTTCTTCTGATATTGTTTTTGTCGGAAACATTCTGTTGATCTTTCTGCCTCATCTAATAGAGATGCCATGGAGATTGTAACAAGACTTTATAATCAAGTGGATGAGGAAGTCCATAGGCTGGTACTCTTATCTAATAAATGCCTGCAGCAGTTGGAGAATCTTGCAGAAGCAAGAAAATTTGAAGAAGGCTGTGATCAGGTCAGTACCAGTCTTTGAGAATTAGGATAAACAAGTTGCAGTTCAAAGTGTCTATTTGTTTATAGAGCTGGATTTAGCTAATATGATGCATAAAATTGATTATATATTGGTGCTGTTCAAAGCATGCATGGGCAATGTGTGAGTAGTGCTATTAACATTAGCAGGTTTTGAGTGTGCAAAATAGATTACAGTCATCAGAATTTCAAGCAGACCAAAATGAGTTGTAGAATATCTTAAGGAATATGTATATGAAGTATTTGAACTTATTTCTACATGCTATATTTATATATGGAGAATGTCTGATTAACTGATTGGGAAAAACAGGTTGGTTTGGTATTTTTATGCAGATAAAACAGTGGTTTGAAAATGAGCGAGAGAAATATCTTGGCTGTTTAGATCAAGAGGGACTTTCACTGGAAAAGGTGAGGAAGCTGCAAGAAGATTTCCAAGGTTTCATGGACAAGACAAAGGTAGGTACATGCTAATACAGATCATTTCCTTTGAGTTTTCATAGATGAATGAAGTGCATTACTGTAATATTTAGTCTTGAAGGGAAGACAGAAGTATGCTTAGTTGCCTAATAAGTGGAAAAACGTCAACTTTTACTGGCAGCATGACGGTCTTATTTCCCAGTCCATACTGGGTAGTGGAGATTTGGTCAGAGTACCTCTATGTAAAATTCAGCCTGAACTGATGCAGCAGCATAGCTTGGTTGCAGCAGCAAGAAGAGATACAAATTTCCCCCCACCCCCCCAAAAAAAAAGCAATATTTTCACTGTATCACTGTAGCATGTGGCACACGTGCACATATCCGCATAATCTTGCCTAATTTGTAAAGTGATGTACAACCTTAAGTGAATTCATATAACCTTATACTTTGTTTCTGGGAAAAAGACTCTAGCTCCTATGTCGTATTTCACCGATTGTATAGCTTGGAAGGAGGAAGATGGCAGGCAAGGGAATGTATCAAAAAGGGAATTTTCTACAGGGAGATATATCCAAACTTGACCAATCAGCTACCTGTACAAAATGTCTCCACTACAGGTGAAGGTTGCCAGCACAGGTGACTCAACAGAGGACAGCCCTGGGAGATGGTTGGCAGAAGGGGCTGCTGTCAGCCCCCTGGGACAGTGACTGGCTGACCTCTCCAAGAGCTTTTGGTCAAGGTGCACCAAATTTCAGATATCCCAATAAAACTCCCTTAGCAACACATTTCTGTAGTCATGCATTGCACCTGAGCTGAGAAATTCTCCATTTCTAGCATGCTTAGTTCATGCTCTACTATGCAACAGTTTTAGGGCGAGCTCAATAACTCCTCACTGAAGTCCTTTGTACGGCATGACCTGCCACAGAGCTCTGAGAAGCCCACTCTCTTTAGACATTTGTCAAAAACAAAAGAAAACACAGAAAAAAACTTGTATGTTGGGAGAAAGTAAGAGGCAAGGCTGTGCACATACCTGAAATGTTGTGTGGATTCTCTGATTTGCAAAGGCTGATTATTGGGAGGCTGATTATTGTGCCAAGCACTAAGTCACACACAGCAAAAGCTGCATGATACTAAAATAGTCGCTACATAGGAAGGCAAGCAAAGCTACATGGGGAGACTTAGGTGCTTACTGACTGAAAATTTTACTGATTGAAATTCTCGCTTCAGATAAAGATTATAGAATCACAGAATCAGTAGGGTTGGCTGGAAAAGATCTTCAAGATCATCAAGTCCAACTGATACTTCTAAGAAAATAGGTGTGTTAATTAGAAAATGAATTTAACTGGATATTATTTTAGGGATGAATTACTCCTGTGGCTTTCCCTGCTATTTGTAAAGGCTCATTTCAGCTTTCTGTAATTTTTGTTCTGTTCCATTATGATATTTACTTTCCTTCTACATCTTCCCAAGTCCAAAATGAAAAAAGCAGAACACTGCATAAAAATAGGTAAGTGCAAAATCTGAATGTTCAGCAAGACTGATGCTGTATTTTTAAGTTTTTATGTGCATTACAACTGACACAGTAAGATTTGTTGATGTGATAGCTAATGAAATAACAGCAATGAAATAAATGAATAATAATTAAGTAAATGAAATAGTATATTACATAGCTTATCTATTTTTCTCTTCATCTCTCAACAGCACTACTACGAGAAAGGACTGCAGCTGGTGCAAGGAAATCATCCATTAAAGATGGAAGAAAAAGTTCAGAATTTCAAGAAATATCTGAATAACATTTTCATTCAGACAGAGAAGAGGAAGACGGAGCTGACAAAGCTGGTCAATTTGTATGAGTTTTATGAGATGGTAATAGAAATATTTTTGCATCTATGCCTTAAGGTAGACCTTATTGATTATAAGAGTGGTCAGGCAATGTCAATAGACACTTTGTTGTTACTTGGCAGTCCATACAGGCCCCTGAAGGATTAGAACTGGAGGAAGAATTTGAGTGAGTAAACAGGGCATCTAGCTGCTGTCATGCAACAGCAAAGATCAGGTAATGTGGAGTTACTGCTGTAGAACCCTGAAGAATCAACTGTAAAATAAGCTGGATTTGTATTAAGAATAGTGCATAATTTTCAGCTTAAGCAGTTTTCAGCAATTAGTGTTGAATTAGACAAGCTTTACTGGGTTACGCTTGGGATCCCTTCTCCCTTTGCCAAGCACCTGAGCAGGTTTTTGAGAAATCTGTTGAGTGTGCTGTTTGTCGTGTTCTATCTGAATATATATTCTCAATGCATGTGTGCTCTCCTAGGCATAATTCTGACCTTTTATTCCTGAGTCTATAATAAAAGCTTAAAATCTTTCTGTTTTAGATTAATCCTTTTTTTCTAGTTTCTGTGATGCTGGAGAGGCGTGTATGTAGCATGGTGGGGCACATGTCGAGGGGTTTTGTAAGCCCAGCAGACACAAAGACCACATGGCCTTTTATGTCCTTTTCTTCTTGGCTCTGTGTTCTCTATCCATATCTCTGCTACTAAGATTAGACAAAACACAGGTCAGTTCTTTTTCTAAATGAAAAATAGTTTTACTCTTTCCTGTGCTTTCTTAATGTGACAAGTGTTTATTCTTTTCTCCTTTTTTGATTTATCCAAAGCATAGGAATATTCTCATGTAATTGGAGAGAATCTCTCAGCTCTTAAATTTTGCCACGATCTGTGCAGGGAGTTGTTCCTAAGTGATGGGAAATTCTTAAACAGGAAGTATTTTATATATACAAACTTTTGCTGCTTAAACTGTACTTTTTTCTTCCAATCCAGGCACAAGAGTGGATGTTACATTGCAATGAGTGTCTTGCACATTTAACTGCAGGGGCCAGATATTCTCCATCTGTGATTCAGTGCCTCCAAAGCTATCATCAGGAAGGTACAAAACTTTCTGCAGAGAACTTTAAAAGAATGAGTGAGATGATCTTGGCTCTGGGTGGCAAACAAGAACAAAAGCAGTGGCATGCTTTGTGGCTAAAATGTCAGCAAACAAGGCATCATTTAGCTGAATTTTTGTCTGAAGCCTTTAGAGATTCCAGCAGGGAGTATATTCACAAGGTTCTCAAGGAACATGCCATGAAGAGAAAGGATGGGTTTGATGTTGGAAGACCATCCCCTGGGTACTCATCTCCTAACAATGAGGACAATATTTGGGTGGACAAAACTAAGCCTGTACACAGGACTCAGCCATTAGAAGCACCATCTTTTTTAGGCTCTGGGACTGCAAACCGAAATATGGAAGCAGCCATGGAAATACCTGCATCTCCACTACAGTGGCTTGCTTCAATTCCAGGTGAACTTGAGAAGAGGACCTGGAATTCAGAGGATGTAGACAGTGTTTCCAGCGGGCGCTCAGCTTCATCGGGTGCTGAGCCCATCCGCTCACCGCCTACCCACCACAGGAAGCAACCCCACAAAAAAGTCATGAAGAAGATGCAAAGTTTTGAACTTAGTAAGCATGAAAGCAACCCCAGTGAATTTCAGCACCGTGGCTACACAGGAGTGCACATCAAAGGACTCGAGGTTGCCAGTAATAGTGCTAATGAAACAAAATACGTGCAACATTTGAGTAGTAGAAGCCCTTTGATAAGTAGAAACCGAAGTTTATCCTCCCCCTCAAGGATCCATCATATGGAAGAAGAGGATAAGAAAAGAAGTGGAAGGTGAGAAATGATTACACCACAGTCTCTATTAAAGTGAAGAGAAAAAAAATGCTTTTTAAAAAGTAACCATCAAAAGACATGACAGAAAGTGGAAGTGCTCTTAGTTCTAAGAGAAATGCTTTTGTGTCGTTTTAATTTTCTAAGTTACATTTGTTGAGGGAACAATAGAGATAATCAATAAGCTTTTGTTTGTTTTAAACTCGTGAAAAATCTCACTGAAATCAAGAACTGAGCAGAAACTGTGGAGAATTCAAGATTTAAGCTCCCTAGGTTTTACAGCTGTGCTTCAATTTTTACCCCTTGGGAGCAGGAGGTGAAATTCAATTAAATTTGCATTTTTAATCTGAATTTCTCTACTAACTCCTCTCGCTCTTTTTATCTCCTAACAGACTTGAACTCCTTCTCTCCTTCTCTCTCTCTGGGAAAACCTCTCCCTCTATGGGATATTGTAGCTTGGCAGGTTGAGCAATTGACCAGTGCTGTCTCTGAAGAAGAAAGATTAAATCAATATTAATAAATAAAAGTGTGCATATAAAAGTGTGCACCAAAAATGAAAGCTCTTAAAAATCTACTTTCTTTTTCAGAATGTATTTCTGTTAATCCCTGCTGAATTAGTAATTCAGTAATTGTCCCTTGATTAACACAGACTTTCACCAAAGGAGAGTTGCCTTGAAGTCAAATTCATCATCATTTCAGGGTCCTAATTGGGCAAAACAACATAGCATGTAGCTTCTCCTGGTACCTGAACAAAAGCTTATTTTATTTATGGTGGTTGTTTGCAGTAGTTTTCCAGGACCACAGTTCAACAAACTATCAGCAAGCCAACCCTATTTTGAATTTAGCCAAATCTACAGAATCTTGAAGTTTAGCCCATGCTTAACAGTCTACTAGACAGAATGCATTTATAATTGTGCATTCCAGTGTTTTCCTAAAGTCTGGCCTCCGCGCTTCTAGAAAGCTCAAGTTACTTCTTAGTGCAAGAGTGGATGTCTTATGTGATATGTTTTAAATGGAAGTCAGTCATTTAGAAGGAACCTGTGTGTCTTTAATAAATTAGTACCTTCTGCTTTTAATAATGATGCAGCACAGCACCCTCACTTAATACATGACTATTGTGTGTGTGTGTGTGTGTGTGTGTGATTTAGATGTACCATTTTTTTCAATAAGATGTTACTTCACCTTATTCTCCTGCAAAATAAATTTTGAGATGGATCCAGTTTTCGTAACAGACTTTACAAAATCTCAGACTTGTTTTCAGATCATAGCGTTACTTGTTCTGGTAGATACCATTCCTGCAAACAGGAAGAACTGCCCTTATCTCTTTACAAATGTAGCCATGTGTTATAAAAGCTCATCCTTCCTGGATCAGAAGGTAGAACAACAAAGGCCACGGGCTTTGGAAGGCTTTTATGACAGTTTGACAGGGCTCTGCATCTTCCTATAAATACACTGCTGAAAGTGCTGCTCGCTATAGCCGCTCTTAAGAAGCTGGTTAACAAAGATTCTAATTGACGTACATATGGAAGGGCTTAGGTACATGTAAAAATTACTTCTTTTAAGTGAAACTTATTTCCCAATGCTTCCATAATTGATGATTTTATTCCACAACAAAGTTTCATATCTTTTCCTTCATCATTTGCAAATGCACATTTTGACAAAGCAGGAGAAGTTGTGGAGTAGCAGTTCAAGCCTGATTGTATTCAGCATTTGCTGCTCTTGAAATAACCTGTATGTTAGGATTATGAGAAACCCTAATAGTCTGTGAGGAAAGACCTTTGTTGGATGCATAGGTCTTGGTTTAGGTGGTTTTGCATGAAATTAGAGTGCAGTGATCTTTATGTAAAGACTGATTTTAAGTCTTTAATTAAAATTTTAAGTCTTAGGCTAGTATGACTTACAATAAAGTTTTCCCTGTCCTGTAGTTTAGTAGAAGCAAAGTTGAATATTGCCTTAGACCTAACAAAATTGGTACCTTCCTTGGTGCTTTTTATACCTGTATTACAGGGTTCTCCTTCATTTCTGGAGTGGTCTAGGTTCATTTCTAGAGCCACTGAAAAACACAGATTTCCTCTTTTAACAAAAATACCAATTATATTGATAGTCAAGCTCTTTAAGACTAAGATTTGTGAATGAATTATATTAGCAATATGAATATTTCTTGGCTTGATGAGATTTGTCTCAACCATGTGTTTAAAAAAATCAGTAAGCATTCTGTAGTTGGGATAGAGAATTACTCAGCAGCAATTTTTATTGTAATTAATATTTTTATAGTTTTTATTTTAATTTAATAACATTCTATTATTTATTATAATGAAAATGTATTTCTGCATTATTAACTATTCAGAAAGACTAAATTGCTGTATATTTTAGCTATTGAAGAATTATTACTACAGAGAAGGAAGGAACTCTACAAAAATACTGAATATAACAAGGGATTTGATAGTTCCAATTTTCAGCAAATGAAGTACATGATGCTAGAGAAATGTTATTGGAAATGAATATATATTTATTTCTTTCCTTCATTTTCCGAAGAAAATACATTATCTCCGTGAAATGTGGTTTCTTCCAGTCTTGTCAAAATATCTGCATTCATCAAAAATCGCATCCTCTTTTCCACCATCCCCTTCTCCCTTTGCTTGTTCCCTTGCTCACTTTCCACTGCACCCTCTTTAGCCCCAAGTGTTGCTGGAAGCCGTAGGTCAGGCCTAAGCTTGAGAATGGCCACGGGCTTTAGCCTTAAGAACAGCTTTCTGGGTGGAGATTCACAGGCTGTCAGAGGATGTGTTGCTTGAGGAAAATCAGGAGTATTCAACTGCAGGTTGGTTTATCAACCTGGAAATGTTGCTGTGTTTCCAATTTGACTGGAAGAATGAAAAAAATCAGGAAATCTTTGCACATGCAATAGTGGAGCCTAGCACGGCCAAGTACCTTCAGCATGGATCAAACATATTTGCCTTTTCTGATGACCGCTTTTCATAGGAGCAGCTCCAGTTCTCTGTTTTGTTCATGAAAAACAGCCCCATTTAGGAAGACAGGGAAGTTATAATTGAAACCAGAAGTAACCCAAGACAAGAGATCTCAGAAGTGGCTAAGCAGCCTATACCAGGGTGTTTTTTTCCCCTCAAAAATGGGCAGAGATGAATAAAAAGTGCAAGCTAAAACATCAATCAATGGACTGCACCTTGTAATAACCTGTCAGTGTTAAGCAGTTGTTTCTGTCTTGCAGCAACAAAGTGCAACATATAATGGACGAGATGATCACAACAGAAAGGGAGTATGTTAGATCCTTAGGATATATCATCAACAACTATTTTCCAGAAATGGAAAGAACTGACTTACCTCAGGATTTGCGTGGGAAGAGGAACACTATCTTTGGGAACCTGGAGAAGCTCTATGATTTCCATTGCCAATACTTCCTAAAGGAGCTGGAGCGCTGCCGAGATTTCCCCCTGTGTGTCAGCCACTGCTTCCTCAAACATGTAAGTCATGTCCTTAAAGGAGGAGAGGCCCTTCAAGGCAGTCTGACTGCCAGCTCTGCTGTGTTGACTGAGCTGCGTTTCTCAAGCTGTGCCATGACAAATGGCACTACCTGGGTAAAAGTGCAGGGTCCTCCTTTCAAAATGGAGGTAAATGCAACTGTGTGCTTAATGCAATTGAATTTCAATAAGAAAAGGTATTGTATGTGTGACAGGTACAGTATGCCTGTGTCTTGATTTTTGATTTGCTTTGGAGCAAAAGGTGACTTAGGAGAATTATAACCTTACTTTAAATAGGTACAGAAACGTGGGTAGGAATTGCAGGCATACGTGAACCAGAGAAGGGCATGGAGAGGAACATGGGTTCGCTGAAACGCTGGTCCTTCTGAAATGCTGGAGCTTCTCATATCTGTTTCTGCCTGCTGGCAACTCCACAGAGGAGTGATACGGCCAAGAATTTAGTGCTTCCTGCCATGCTGAATTGCTGGCCTCGAAATGTTGAACTCTCCATGCTACCCTCACGCCTCACCCCCCTCCTCTTTTTTTTGTTTTTGTTTTTCTTTTTTTTTGAGAAAGTGGATGAAAGCAAAGCTAGTTATTATTGAATCGGCAGAAACTGGCTCTCAGCTGCCGTAAAAGATTTTATTTTTCTGATGTCACAAATTCATATTTATCTCCTGTCCACAAGGCAACGGTACAATTCGTAGCACCTTCTGAAGTGCCTAGAACAGTTAGGGTGCTATAGGTCAAGCAACTGAAGGAGCAAGGCCTCCTGACAAAGACAACGGGGTTGGGGTTACTGTTTGCATCCCCTGTTGAGCATCATGTTTAGTATCATTGGAGTCTCTCGGTGCACTGTTTGCCATCAAAAGGAAAACACACCGTCTTTTGTCCCTTCCACACCCTGTGTCTCTTTCTAATCATCTAGTTTTAGTGCTTAAGATTTGCGATAAGCCCAAAGTTTCCTGCATGGAACGCTTCATGAAAAGTAAAGTAATGTTCCAGCTGGAGATGCATGAGTTGCTGTGATGTGATTATTGTCCACCCAGTTTAATTTTGGGCCCGTTTAGATTTTTCTTCTGAATATACACTCCAATGCATTCTCCAGTACTTCTGAGAAGGTAACGAGTTTCTGCTGACTGGAATTAGTGGAGAATGCATCAGTTTTAGTGAGATGCTTGACAACGAGACTTAAGAAACCTGGGTAAACTCTGATTGCCTCGCATCTTCCCAAAATACTTATGGCGAATTGTTAGTTTTACTTTTAACTGGAAAGAAATCTGATGACAGAAAGGAACTGACTATCATTCCTGCTCTTTCTTTTTTTTTTTTTTTCAGGAGGAACAATTTGGCATGTATGCTTTATACAGCAAGAACAAGCCACAGTCAGATGCCTTGCTAACCAGCCATGGAAATGCGTTCTTTAAAGTAATTACTGTCTCTCTTCTCCCTTCATGAAAATTGCATGACCATCACTTACTGGTTTTAACGATGTTCAGGAAACCTAGTTGAGCACTATTTACAAATTTCTGTTACTTCTGCAGAACAAGCAACAGAATCTGGGTGATAAGATGGATTTGGCCTCCTATTTGCTGAAGCCCATTCAAAGAATGAGCAAGTATGCACTCCTTCTGAAGGACATGATCAAGGAGTGTAAGAAGACCCAGGAGCAGGAACTCAGTGACCTGAGGGCTGCGGAGGAGATGGTGAAATTCCAGCTACGCCATGGAAATGACCTGCTTGCTATGGATGCCATTCAAGGATGCGATGTAAGCATTTTGCAGCTGTTCCTTGCTATTCATTTGACATCCTGTTGCACATTTTACTCCAAAGTAGCATGTTACTAAAAATAACGTAGTGTTAGACCACCTATATGATTTGTACTGCTCTGGGGCCTGCAAGACTCATTCATGGATCAAAAGCCCAGAGTGCTCAGTGCTCTACACCTTAATTAAGAAGGTGGTGCCAAGGAAGCCAACACTCAGATGCTTCTGCTTGCAGGATTTGTGTAGCTGAGAAGCTGTGTGGCTCTTGAATTGCATGTGAGCATGAGGAAGGGATGCTAGAACTTTTCAGCACTCTGATCAGATTTGAAAGTTTAGCACAGATTTGAAAGTTTAGCACATTCACATTACTCTGTATAAATCAGCTGTGCAAATTTGGTTTTGCTGGCTCATTCTGGAGCAACGTGTCTCTAGAGCTATGCCACATGTACTTGTGGCTGGGCTTATTTGCATGTCTGAGGTAGACATTCTGTCCTCTCCTCCTTCCTCGCACATGGTGAAATCGGTACCACCTTGTCTTCCCGGTCTCAACTCTGTCATTTTCCCTCAACAGGTCAATTTGAAAGAGCAAGGGCAACTGCGATGTCAGGATGAGTTTATCGTTTGCTGTGGAAGAAAGAAATATCTGAGGCATGTCTTCCTCTTTGAAGATCTTATCTTATTTAGCAAGACAAAAAAGATTGATGGGGGATATGACATCTATATGTACAAACAGTCATTCAAGGTAAGCTAAATCTATTAGATGAATGTGTCTAATGTGCAATGCTCCTTTCTCAATAGCCTGCCATGAACATGCTATGTTCTTCTCCAGCGGTACAGCATAAAGGAAATAGCATCCAACTGTAAATTGCATTACAATTCATTTTGAACTATTTTTCAACGGAAAAAAATAAAGAAACTGTTCTTTCAATGTTTGAGGAATATCCAAGCAATCAAAATATGCAGATTGCATTACCTATCTTATGGTGTAAATGCGTAAAACACACAAAACATTTGAGTGTGTTATTAGCAAGGAGCGTTTGGGAATATGCGAAGTCCAAATTTGCAATCATCTGGTTTAAGGAATCAGCCATGCCCACTCTTTGTGGATCCTGGTTTGCCAGTATTTTTGCAGATACGCATAACTTTATGTGCTTGCTAAAACTGCTGTAGAGACTTGGGACTGTAGCTGGAGTTTATTTTGCACGTGTGAAGCCAGCTGATATGTCTTCAACTAGAAGAAGCAGAACTGTGACTCAGCTACTACAGCCGGGGTTACAGACAGTTGAACTAACTGTCTCTGACCATTAAAGGCTGCGTGCTTCCTCTTGGAGCAGCACTGCTGTGTTTTCAAACTCTTCAGGAACAGATCTCTTTAGGAAGAGATTATATATAACACAAACTGCTGACCTTGCAAAAGTGAGGCAGCTGGAAGCACTCAGAGCTCCATTGCCAAGAAATCAAGACGAGCAGGTTTTTCAGTTAAAATGAATGACATAAGGAAGTTGGCATGCCGCATTTGTCGTAACCATTGCATTGTTTTTCAGACTGCCGAGATTGGAATGACAGAAAATGTTGGAGATAGTGGTCTGAGGTTTGAAATCTGGTTTCGACGGAGGAGAAGATCCCAGGATACATACATCCTTCAAGCAAGCTCAGCAGAAATTAAAATTGCATGGACTGATATCATAGGAAAGATCCTTTGGAGACAGGCTTTGAGGAATCGAGGTATGCAAAATGTGTAAGGGTGTTTCAACAGGTAACTTCTTGTTCCAGTGGACAGATTGACTTCTCACGGGGCAAAATGGATCTTACATATCTTAAGCCAACAACAATCTTCACGTTAAACAAACCACACTAGAAAACACCTTCAGTAAATGGCATTTAAAATAATTATTTAGGACCTTAAGTTACCTAAGTATGGGAGATATTTTATTTTTAAATGCCACGCTCAAATATGTGAAAGTTTTTATTTTCAGATACCTGTTTAAAGTAGAGGGCTGGTTTTAGTATTGCTATAGCTAGTAATGATGCTTGTTAAGAGGTAAGCTGCAGGACTAGAAATTGGTTCTGGCTAATCTGATCAAGACTTCTTTTGAAGAGATATTCACACTAGCAAAAATTAGGAAAGCAACTGAATTTCAGAAATGTGAGGGCTTGTTCTTTCCTGATATCAACAGTCATATATACAAGGTAGTCACTTCCTCCACTTAACTGAAGGGCAGAGATTTTAAATCTTTCAAAACTGAGATTGAGTTTAGGCAAGATAATCATATTGGTTTAGTACTCCTTTCTCTGGAAGGGAAAAGGAGCCTTCTGACCCAACAGCTTCCTCTTCACTCTTCTGTCACCTTCTTTGCATCAGTGTCTGTGCTTATCTGACCCCACAGTGAGCCACCACATCCCTGATCATTTTCTGTTATCTTAAATGTCATGAAATGCCATCATATTTTTAGAAGTAAGAACTCTTGTAGCTTATTCATCCTCAGTTCTTTTTGTTCTGCAGTCTTATAGAAAAAAAAAAAAAAGACAGAATGGAACTTCAAAAATTCACTTTTCCTTCTTCCATCGTCTCAGAAACAAAATGTTTTGTTAGAAAAATGGGAAATAAAATGCTACTTTAGCTTTAAGCCTTCTTTATAAGCATGAAGAAAGAATATAATTTCCATTCTTCTCTGGAACTGTTTTCTGAGCTGTCGATAAAGCAGTCACAAAGAAATTGGTGTGTGTACAGTGGAGGTGATTATAATTTTTATTTTAGAAGTATTTTTTAGATTCCTCCATTTTATTTTGAGGGTAAGTGAGCTTTTTTTCCACTTTAATTAAAGTTCTAATTAGCTGACTGGGGAAATGTAATGTCTTGAACATTGACTTAAGCTAAAATGGGAAAAATCATTATACTGTTTCCCTTTAAGAGCAGTGCTTAGCTTGCTAATAGATGACAGAGCAAGTGTCTGTAATAAGACTGAAGTAGCTGGGAAAGGTTCAGTTGTGTTGGTGACAGCATGGGCCTGAGTGGGAGTTACACGGACAGAACAGCATCCCTGAATTCTTTTTACAATCCTGAAGAAATAACAGAAAAGCAGTGAGGTTCAAGAAGACTTGGTCCTGCTGTATTGTGCTTAATAAATGCCTGGAAGGCAATCATCCTGTCAGTACCTTCAGGAAGTGCCTGGTGGATTAAGATACTCTATTTCTTAAGTAAATCTTCGAAGAGCTGCCCAATAGTCATGTGTGTACGATTTCCCTTGTAGAACTCCGAATACAAGAGATGGTGTCCATGGGAATAGGCAATAAACCTTTCATGGATATCAAACCCAGCGAAGCAGCCATAAGCGATCGAGCAATTGATTACCTCATGAAGGGAACAGGTATGATGTGTATTATCCATGCCATACAGACACTTCATATTTTCTGCAATACCACTGCATTTCTTCTTCCCTTGTCAGAAGAGCAGCAAGGAACTCAGAAGAATTTAGCTTCTCTTCACTTTACTAAGATTGTTTTGAGCAGTAGGTAATATTTGGTCAAATGTGATTCTTGGTGTTATTTCTGATCTTGTTTTCAAGATAACATCCCCTCCACTTTTTCCTTAATGGCCAAAATGCCTTGTTTTTACAGAGTCAAGATCTCGAGCATCAATAGCAGTGTCCTCGTTTGACCATTCCACACCATTCAAGAGACCACATTCTACCATCTCTAGTAGCAGCACATCTTCTTCTGGCAGCCAGTCATCCTCATCTATTCTGGGGTCACTGAACCTGCACGTCTGCTCCAGCCCATCTCATTCAGGCCTGCTGGGGCTACCCTCCTACCACTGGTCTTATGATATTAGAAGCTGCATTGAGGAAGATGACCTGGAGCAGGAAACGGGAAGCCAGCCTTCAATGAGTAAGTGGATGTCAACATTTTGCTGAAAAGGGTATTTTTCACATGGTAAGGTTGTTCAACTGGCTGCATATATCCATCAAGTGACACGTCTGGAGACACTGAGTAGCACAACTATGTGTTAATGAATTATGAGTTCTGACTTTAAGTTATATCATTGCTCCATTAACTATATATCAGGTAGCTGTAGCAACAAAGATGTTACCTGGTGCATTCCAGAGGCACCTCTGTTGCTCAGGCCTGGGCAGAGTTGGTGACATGATCCCCATGCCACACTGAGGCACCATGTCATTCCTGCTTTCCAAAACCACCACCATCCTCCACATTTGCTTTTGCAGTACATGCGTTGTAGTGACAGTGTTCCATCAGTGTTCAGGGGTATGGTGTTAAACAGGTAAATAATACAAGTCAAACACTATTGTCTTTTCTGTTGTTAACCTCCAGATTGTCTTTGGAGGTTTATGTTCAGTTTAGGGCCATAAGATTTTGCAAAGTAGGTGTTTATTTCCCATGATGTGCTGAGGTAGTTTGTGCTGGTGTATGATACTTTTTTTTTTTTTTTCTTCCCGTTTGTAGTCACAGAGAGCTCAGAATCATCTCAGTGCACCTCAGGGGAAAGCGTGAGTGGTTGCAGTACTTCTGCCCATTCTGAGGCCCATCTTCCCACAGAGATGTTTCTGGATGAATGTGCTTCAAGTGCCACTTCCAAACACTCCTCGCAGTGCATGTCTCCTGTTCTCCCGGAGAAGAATCCCAGATCAAAGTACAACAGTCAGTATGTTACAGCTGTAAGTACTGTGGTGCTGGCAAAAAGCCCCTCTTTCTGTCTTAGAATATCTATGGTATCTTAGAAACAGGCCAGTATTAAACAAATGCCTGGGTCTCTTGAAGTCCAGATGCTGGGAATGTCGTGCAAATAACTCATTGCTTATCTATCTGCAGTGTTTTAATGGAAAAACTTTGGATACTGCAGTTAATTGGAACACAAGCAGCACTGCAATATTGATGCAGGAACCAGTGGTCTTAACAGGACAGTTCATTTCAAATGTTGTATTCTCTAGTTGTCTGCTGAGAGATGGAATCCAGGCCATGTCCCCGGATTGTAAAAGTGAAGTTCTTCAGAGCTGAATCCATTGCAAAGCGAGTTTCTTGATGCATTAGAATGACAGTTGTGAGGTTCACAGTGCTAGCCTAAGCCAGAGTAACTTGAAAACCACCTAGTTTATCATGAAATACTTCCATTTCAGATTCACTGTTTTTAAAGGTTAGAAACCCATTAAACTCCACTTGATGAAAACATTTTACTCTGGTATGATGCATTTTGTAGTAACTGAAAAAAATGTTGTATTCTGACAGAATGAATGTAATATTTAATGTCACATTTGAACACAAAATCAGTACACCATAACGGTTAGATTATCATGAACACTATTTTTAGTTAATTTTTTTAAAGTGATTTGCTATGTATTTTTACAATTTAAATAAGATGCTAAATGTTTAATAATAATAATTGTTTTGACAGCTCTGATTCGCATGACAATGAAGACTTTCTCAAGTGGTGCTGATCCTACTTTTCCACATAATCCCACCTCAGTTTTGCTGTGAAAAATCCCTGCCACACTTCATGGATTTAATTATTTTGAAGTGAATTTGTTGTGGAGTATCTTATAAACAGCAAGAGAAAAATCCTCAAATCTTTAAACAACCAAAGAAGGGACATGTTTAACATTGTCTGTCATTCTGAGGAATCTTGTTCTTTCTGCATGTATATATATATTTGTTTTCATGAGCATAGTTTTGCCTTCAAATAGATGAAAAGCATCACAGATTTCAGTAAAAAGACTGTAAAATGAAATAGATAGAACTTGTCTAAATATTAAGCATTTTTTTCTGCTTTAACCTGCAGTTCATATATGGCAGATTACAGGGTAGATAGGGTAGATGTTATATTATTTTGTGTAATTTTGTAAATGTTGAAAATTGCATTAAATAACTGATTCCTGTATAAAAAGAAAATGTACAAATTTCTTGAAATTTTTGTAAATATAGTTTTATTACCTTCCAAAATTTAAATGTCCAGTTAGTAAAATATATGCACAATTTATACTGTAATTACTTAGTGTCTTCTAATCATTCTAAAAGTTCAGAATAAACTGAGGTAGTATGACCTGGATTGTTACTAGAATAAGGCAACATTTATAGAGGAAAAAAAAAATGTTTGTAACCATTTTTATATAAGAAAACATGATTGCTCATTTGCTTGGAAAGACAGTGTCACTTCTTTTTACTTCAGACTTTTCCATTATTCTTTTTTTAATGAAACAATAAATGAAATCCTTCTTTCTTTGTTACATTTGTTGCTACCCTCTGTAACTTCATTTTCCAGCTCAGCATGGTGCTGTGGTATCCTGATGTGTTTCTCAGCAGGAGTTTACTCTCCGTCTTCAATGTTTCTGGTGCTAAGGTGAGGAGTGACCCAGAGCTCTGATCAGTCAAGCTGATAGGAGCTGTTCTGTGGATGAGCTCAGGACAGAGGCAGTTGGTCCAGCCTGGCTGCTTGCCCCAGGATCCAAGGATCTGGGAAGCGGGAAGCCTAATGGCGAAGAAGGGGTGGTCACCTGCAGAAGGTGGCAGGCAAATAGGACGGTGGTCGGGGAATGGAGGATGTGAGTTGGGAGTATAAACACTTTGAAGCCATTTAAACTTATTATTTTTGACCGTTGTGCTCAGAAAATAGATGTTTACAGGGCTGTCTTGCTAGTGCTCGCTCACCAGCTAAGGGGAGATAAGAATATGTACACCAAAAGCCTGAAGTAGGGCTATCTGTTCAGAGAGACTCCAGGCCACGCGCTGTGCTAGCACTTGAAAGGCCCAGCAGGACGCAGGGGCCAGCACCATGAGGGATCTACCCAATATTGCTTCTCTCGACAGGGACGTGCAGGGTTTCAGGAGAGAAGCCTACTTTGCTTTTGCTGCGGCTGGGGGAGAGATGTCTTTCTCTTGGCCTGAAGATATGTTAGGTTTCAAATATTCTTCCATTCCATGTGGCAGTGAAGAGCAAATGGAGAGATTTGTAGCTCTGTGCTGGTAGCAGGTCAGTCTCTCTTTGTGACTATGGCTTTGATGAGAAGTTATGTGCTAAATTTTGAGAATTTTTTTCCCCTTGAAACCCATAGGTGAATCCCCAGGAAATAATTCTATTTATTTGGTTCATCTGAGCAAATCCTATTTCTTCAAAGAAAGTGGAACACAAATCACATTACTTGTATAAGTTGGAACCCTGCATTCCTTTTTCTATGGCATAAGGCAGATAAATAGACACAAAAATACTCTTACTCTGAATGGGCTGCCCTGATCGTTTTGTTCCTGATGGCGAGGGAGCTGGACTCAGCTGAATTTGCTTTGTTTTAAGCAGAAAGGTGCAAATGAATAACTGCTGCCTGGACCAAGCTCGCCTGCAGAATCGCTGTCTCGCACCAAAATAGAAAGAGGATCACCATGTGACTGCGTTTTAACTTCCTAGACCAACCATCCTTAGTAACAAACAGCAGCTGCAGATAAAAATAGAAGGTGAGACGCAATGAGGATCTCCAGCTCCCTCCCGAAGTCTGCCTCCACCACAGCGAGGAGACCAAAGCAGCAATGAAGTCGCTCCGGTTCATCTGTGCTGAAGCGCTCGTGTCAAACGCAGCGTTCGCGAGGAGGAGCCTCGGCAGTGTCGCTCATAACCTTTTCCCTCTCCTTTTCAAAGCCAGCTATTTACTGGAGCGCGGGGAAGTGATTCATGACCTGGTGGAGAACTGGCCCCTTGTGGACTTGAACGTGGGAAAACTTTTGGGCAAAACGGCTGACTACCAGGAGGACCTGAGCCACAGGACGTGCGCGGTGTGCTTGGAAAGCTGTCTGACCGGGCTCAGGGACTATGTGCTGCATCCTCCCTCCCCCTACCTGAAAAGGCTGAAGGTGGTGGACCTGACGGGCATAAAGGACGTTGAAGTTCAGTTCTGTGAGTGCAAGAAGCCGATGGGCCGCTGGGCAAGGACGCAGCTGCTCTCGAAGCTCTGCTTAGAGCTGCTGCTCCACGCGCAAGGAGTGCAGCGGGGGCCGGGCGCCGCAGAGATCAGCATCGACGTCCTCGTCGACTTGTTCGTTACCGAGCGCAACTACGAGCTCGTGGTGCAGGCCCTGCTCACCAGGCGCTCCTGCCCGCTGAAGATCCACTGCGTGGCCTTGAGGGCTGACAACTTGGCTCTGCAGAAGTTTTTCTACATCGTCAAGCTCATGGATCCCTCCCTGCTGCGCAAGCTGGAAGTGGTTCACAACGTGCGCTTGGAAATGGAGCACCTGCAAATCCTCTTCAGTCGCACCCGCTTCCCCCTGCTCGCGTCGCTGACCTTGCCAGCACGCACGTTCAACGTGCGGCGGCTGACGGCTGCGGACGAGCTGGTGCTTTCTGCCGTTGGGGAAAAGCTGAGTGAAATGACACATTTGACTGAACTGAGCATGGCCTTTTCCATCCTCACGGGAAGAATACGGAAACTGCTCAGGTAATTTGGTCTTCCTGCTGTCAGCCAGGCTGCAAGGAAAAACCTGTGGTGTCATCAGCACATTAACCTCAGGGGCTCCTAGGGAAAGTGGATCCAGGGGCAGGGGGAGTCGAGGGGATGTTTATCATCTGCAGCAAATGCTTTCATCAGGAAAGTCTTATTAAATGAAAGGGTGGCAAGTTAGGAAAGAGTATTCGTTGTGGGAAACTGGCAAGCATTGTGTGTCTAATGCCCTTCAAATGCCTGTAAATAGCTTGAACTGAGTATCAGTCTTTGGGGGGGCCACCTGCTGAATATGAGAATATGCTCACAGCTACCCCATGGGAGAAGGGTAAATGCAGAGGTCCTGACTTGCCACCTTCTTGAGCTTGTAGCCCCAGTGAGCCGGGCGGGCCTGTTGGGCATGTCCTGAGTCCTATCCTGAGTCCTAGGAAGCATCCCTAGGGAATGTTTTCATTGTTCTTGACTTTAGCTTTCTTGACAATAGTAACTGCCAGGATTCCACGGAGAGGGTATTTTTGAATGGGCAGGAGGAAATGAGACTTGGGTTTGAGACTTTGACTTCAGCTGTAAACTGGGTTCGGCAGTTTCAAGGCGATAAGGCTTAGGGGCTTTCGCATACTGCAAATTGAGTTCACCTGTGAATAGTCTGGGTAAAGAGCTGGAAAAAAGAATTTCCATTTTCAAAGGGGTAACAAGCCCTCAGTGAAGTGCTCATATTTTACCTGAAAAGAGAAGTTAATGGTCTGCTTATCAAAGCATTTAAACAAAGGCAATGAAAACTTTCATCAAGAGGAATCATCTTGATCTAAAAAAATCCTTCCTGTGCAGAGAGACATTTAATTTATGTATCACAAATGGCACATATCACAAATGCAATTAATGATGAGATTCTCACCTTGATCCAGCTACAGACTGTCACTGAGCATCACTATGCATAAAAGGAATTGCTTGTGATTTTTGTTTGTCACTACTAATTTATACTAAATGAGAAAGCTGCATGTAATCTCAGATACACTTCTTCCAACCTTCTTCGGCAGGGATCTCTGTGACTCCAAAGCAAAGAAACTCCTAAATTTGATAGACATTTAAAAACATACAGCAGAAACAAGCCCAGGATCAAAACCTTATGTTTTGTTAGTTTGTTTAGAAGAGGGATTGGCTTTTGTCTTGACATGAGTCCCTTTCCTTAACAGAAATGATCTGTATCTCTGGAATTATGTCAGCTTTTGAAAAGAAGAAGCCACCAGTGTTTTTGTGGTAGTAATGAGCTGCTCCTAGTTCTGCCAGTAATGGACATGCAGCAGCGTGGTTGCTATTACAAGCTGGATGCATAGGATGTTGTTAAATGAATCCCTGTGACAACAGCACTGATAGAGTCGTGGAAGGAAGGGGCTAATCCAGAGAACTGATTTCAGGAGCAAATTATACACGGCCTTGTTTGTACACATTTCTGTTCTGCAAAAGAGAACGGAACAAACAATAATTGTGGTATTTTGGTTGCATTCATAATGCAGGCTGATGTATGAAATTTTGTGAACATGGTTTGCCAGTATCTTATGCCATAAAACTTGCTTCTCTTTAAATCTACAGCCCCTTGAAAACGCCACTTAAGGTGCTGGACGTTTCCAACTGCTCCCTGAACCATGCTGATATGGCCTATTTAGCCAACAGCCTCCACTCGAATCACTTGGAAGTCCTGGACTTGAGCGGGCACAATATTCCTGACCTTTACCCGGCGACGTTCTTCAAGCTTCTCTGCCATTCCTCGTCGGTGCTCAGGAGTCTCATCCTGGAGGAGTGTAACATCCAGGACAACCACGTCAACATGCTGATTCTTGGTTTAAGCCCTTGTCGGAAACTGCAGGAGTTTAAGTTTCTTGGAAACCCCCTGTCATCTGAAGCACTTAAACACCTTTTCAGGTTTTTCTGTGAGCTGCCAATGCTGAAAAACGTGGAGTTCCCAGTCCCCAAGGACTGCTACCCGATTGGCACTACCTACCCAATCGATGACGCCAACCTCTGCAATTTCGATCGCCAGAAATATGATGGGGTAGCAGAGGAGCTCAAACGCATCTTACTGCAGGGAAACAAGGAGGGGGTGAAGGCTTCAACGCCGCTCTTCGGCAGCTACGACGCGGCCGTTGAGGAGACAAACAACGAACTGGGAACTTACTTGATGAAGTCCTTCAAAGAGACTTTAGAAAAGTTCACTAACTCTCTTAAAGAACTGAGTCTAACTTGACATGCTAGTAGGGGGAAGATGCTCTGCTGAATCGGAAGTTAATTTAGTCTTTAACAAAACAGTCCCTGCAGTGATCCGTCTAGTTTACTCTTCAATTTGTGGGCTGAATTCAATTCTGTCTGAGTGGCCTCAGATTATCTGAGGTATTTTAACTCTACTGTCCATACTGCATGCCACTTTTACATAAGCACCACCTAGTCTCAAAAGAGGAGACTTTTTTTTTAAAAAAAGAGCTGATTCTTTTACAAAAAAAAAAAGGATTTTGTTGTTAACCAGTAAAACGAGATGCCGCTAAGCTTGATTGATTTGTTTTCCTATGTGTTTGTTTGAATTTGACCCTGGTTTGTAGCCCCACAGAAAGACTGGTAAAGCTGGGCCAGTCGCGAGTGAGTCGATCTCAAGCTGTTCCCTCTGTGGAAGCAGCTTCTTGGGTGGTAGATGGTGCCCTGCTGCTCTCCTCTCTTTATTAGCGAGTGTTCAGGACAATCATAGTTGTTGCTTCATTATCCAGCTTGGACACAAACCGGGGTGGGGTGGGGGGGAAGAATTTAAAGCTAATTTCAAAACTGTGGACGAGGAGGCCAGTTGCTGAGTGGTTAAAATTTCAGCTGCATAAAATGCTGCCCTTTTCCAAATAGTCTTCTGAATAATCAGTGTTGAATAGAATCATGCTGCAGAGTAACAACCAACGGCGGGAGAAATCACAGTTATTTGTCAGGCCCCAGTGCAGGAAATTATGCTTAGGTTTATATCCAGCATACCGGAATTAAGTATTTATACTATTTATTTTAGCATTTCACTAAAAACTTACTTAAACAGCACTGAGCATGATTGCTATGCCAGGAGCCGAGGTACCATTGCAGCCTTAAAGATCATTTTTGGAGATTAAAAAAAGGCAGCTCACTTGAAATAACTTCGGTGCATGAGATGAGAGTAAAGAAGAAACTTCCTTCATGGAGCTAGTGGTGAGTGGTATAGCTTTTCTTTCTTTATCCACAACAGAACATGTGAGTAGCTACAAACCTAGTCTGTAGGGGAAGAAACAGCTGCGATGAACACTGTCTCCTACTTGTGGGTGCCACAGTGTGCATTTAACTGAGGTTTGGATGGGCTTTTAGCTTATGTTGTTCCTTCAAGTACATTTGATTAAAATTTAACTGAGGGTAAAATCGAAAGTGAAAGGCTACCGCCTACCCGTCTGTGGCCGTCTGCACCAGGAGGAGCAGTACGTGGAGGCAGCCTTCCTGCCCACGGTTTTGTGCCCAGCACCCCCTAAGGAGCAGCAGCCCCTGTGACACTAAAGAGAAGACGTGAAGAAGAGGTGGCTTGAGAGCTGCAGTGGGTGAATTTGGGGCATGCTGAAGAGACGCTACTGTGAGTTAAGTGGGCCGCACAACAGGCACCCAGCAGAGGGCAGAGCAAGCACCAGTCCTAGAGTTGAAGCCTGGAAATTCTTGTCTGCATATTTTCTTTGGACACTTGCCCCTAGCTGGAAAAGAGGAGTAGGATGCTGCTGTGCTCACTCCAGTTCTGCTCCAGTATGAGAGGGACGTGGAACTTCTACAGAGGGTCCAGCACAGAGCAACGAGGATGATTAAGGAAGGGACTGAAGCATTTCTCTTGTGAAGAAAGACTTAGCGAGCTGGGCCTGTTTAGGCTGGAGATGAGAAGATTGAGAAGAGATCTGATCAATACGTACAAATATCTGAGGGGAGGATGTAGGGAGGATGGGGGCCAACCTCTTCTCTGTAGTGGCCAGTGACAGGACAAGGGGCAAGAGGTGCAAGTTGAAACACAGGAAGTTCCACCTCCATGTGAGGAAGAACTTCTTTCCTGTGAGGGTGACAGAGCACTGGAGCAGCCTGCCCAGAGAGGCTGTGGAGTCTCCTTCTCTGGAGATCTTCCAAACCCGCCTGGACGCTACGCTGTGCCATGTGCTCTAGGTGACCCTGCCTGAGCAGAGAGGTTGGACTAGATCTCTAGAGGTGCCTTCCAACTTCAACCATTCTGTGATTTTGTGACTGTGCACAAGACCAGCACAGGTTACATAACGTCCTTGAATATAACCATTGATTTGGAGGCTGCTTTAAGAAGTTTTAGTGTAACATGGAAAAGTTCAGTCCTAAAGCTTGCTGATCTGCACCAAAGCAAAACTTTGTGGAAAATTTCTGACACAAATAGTAGCACTGGTGCATGTAAGGGAGATAGGCCTCTCAGGTAGCAAGGCAGCTGCTCAGAGAAGCCTTAAACAGGATGCAGATAAAAATGCTGGTTAGGGCAGTGGGGGATAAATTAGCGCTCTGCCAGTGCTCCTGCCCCACTGAAGGGACGAGTAACCACTAGGAAGCTTTTGTCAAAAAGTGAACTAAACCTTTTGAAACATAACAAATTTCATCCTTACCTTGAACATTTTAGTGGCAATACTGAGTGGTTAAGAGGTACTAATCCTAGTAGATCCAGGCTAATCGAGTTACTTCAATTTCCTCACGGTCACTTGAGCACTATTGTCCTAGCCAAGAGTTTTGACCCTCTCCAGGCTGTATCCCCTGATAGAGGCAGCAGGAAAATAGCAGAAATCCTCTTATGCTACATGAAATAATTCTTCAAAAAAACTTTAAATAATAGGATACAATATACATTATATTGCAAGACAGTGCTATTTTTTTCATATATTTTTAGTCATAAAGCTGAAAGTCAAAACGAAGCTTACAAAAATTGGATTCCACTAGAGGTAATGATGGACATTGAGCATATGAACTACATTTTTGAAAGGTCTTTAAAATGCAGTTTAAGGAATTACCTCAGAATACAACAAAAACACAGTACACATATCTGAACAGAAACTTTTGAGACTATCTTGCAGAAGTCTGGTGGCAAGTTTTAACTTACAGTGTTTTCACTTCTGTTCTTTACAGTCTTGAAAAAACCTCCAAACTTACTAGAATAATCATAAGATGTGGTCTTGTTTCAAAATATATTGAATGTTGATCCTTACTGTCTGTATAAGGAAATATACAAACCTTGCTAAAAGGCATCCACAAATCCCACCCCCTTTTAATAGTAACGCCATCAACATCCTTGAATCCTACACCTACTTTTTTTACACACACATATATATATATATATATATTTACACTTGTACATTGCACAGTAAATTTGCAGGGCAGAACCTGACAGACACTTATTGGTAGGCTGGTGGGTAGGTGAACAGTGTGACTAGAAATGCCTTTTTTGTTTTTTTTTTGAGCATAGAGTGGGAGGCTGCAGCTCTCTCTGATCAGGGGCACCCTGAACTCCTTAGGAGGAGCTAGATCTTGCCTCAGCTTCTCAGAAGTTAAGGCCTCCTGGAGCTGCACCCAGCTCTCCTTGGCTGCAGCAGCAAGTGCTCTAGTTTCTCAGAGGGTTCCCAGAGATCTCCCACAATCTTCAACCCTGTTCTCTGAAAAATTTGAGCCCAGAACTGCCATTCAAACTCTTACCTCAGTTAGTGGCCTCTGGGAGCTGTTCTCAGGGACTAGGCTGAGCAGTTCTTTTGTGAAATTACCTTCTAGCCCAGAGGTAATTTCTCCTTCTCACATAGAAGCTGAAGCATCCCTAGAGAGAATAAACATGCAAGAGTTTCCATGCAAGTGCTTTCTCTTCACATTTGCTAAGTTAGTGCCCCTTCAAATACAAGTAGAAACTACAGCTCCTACCACTGTACACATATGTTCCCTGCCTTGCAGTCAAGTGCCTTAAAAAGATGCATTTAATACTTGATCTGTAGGCTCAGCCCATTACACAATTTCCTGGCGTTGTGCTCCTTTTGCAGCCTCCAACTGCTCCGCCTTGCCCTACCAGCTCACTCGGGGCACAGAGCTCTGCCCAGAAGTCAGGATGTTGCGACAGCCACTCCGAGTGTGTGGGAACGAACTCCCGAGGGACCTGCGGGTGTGGAGAGCAGAACAACGAGCAGGAAAAGGGAGGTTAAAAGGAGAAAAGTCATTTCCTGAAAGGAAGTGTCTAACAGTCTCCCAAAGACCAACCAGCTCCCGGCTGTTGAACGCCCAAGCACTACTTGGCTTCACTAACGGACTTTCCAAACACCCACATCAAACCCCCTGTTGTGCCAGTATGAACACAGGGGTTGATCTCCCAGCTGCTGCTTAGAGCAGGTAAAAGGCAAACCTATAAGTAAATGAACAAGTGAATAGTTATCTGCTATTAATTACAACAGCTTGATTGTATCAGTAAGAACACAATTAACAGAAGATGTTCTGCTAATAGTCAGTCATGATCTCTCTCCCTCAACCCACTGCCCTGATCAGAGGAGATTTACATTTTTCCTGTGGAGAACTCAATGCATACACCACAGCCAAGTGCATTTTTCATTTCTTGGGAGCCATCCTTCAGCATGCTCTAGTGAACACTAGTCTGTGCATCTGACCACAGTGCTACTATATTACCAAAGGCAACTGCTATCCATGGAAACTGGTGACAGGCAAGTCCATGCCAGCAGCCATCACACTTCACTTTCCTTGGAAGTGCCTCCTCACTTCCAGTTACACACTCCATTTATCCTACCTGCACATGGTGGTTCAGCAATGGCCAGTGGCATAAGCCATGCCTTCCATTTACAGTGGTGCACATCCCATGAGGAAGTCCCCCCTCTCCCCATAAATGGGAGCTGCTAATTTCTGTCCATCTTTGCTTTATGGCCAAGAGCCACCATCTTGCAAGTGTCATTTCCTGCATCTCCTCCCTCAGGCACACCTGGCTGTGACATTGTCATGCCTTGTGTATGCAGCACTTCTTGGCTGACAGGAGCAGTCACCCCTCCTGCTCCTCTGAGAAGGCTGGAGAGGCAGGAAGGCCCCTTCCCCTCCCATGAGATAGAGAGGCAGCCATTCTGCTTCACAATTGCAGGAAGAAGCTGCTCTTTTGGACAACGAAATTGCTCAGGTGTTTTCAGATTAGGCCCAAGGGGACACACAAAAGACTATTTTTGTACAGGGAACATATTTTATGAGGGGCAGAGCCCTGCAACAGTGCCAGGAGAGAGCAGGCATTACGTGTAGTGGGCAAGTCCCAGCTGAGGTGGCTGGTGGCCCCCTAACCCCCCACCAAACCCCGCATACATATGACATTCCCCAAAATAAGTTAAATACAAGAGACGGAACTTCATTAAGGCACTTGGCCTTATCGAGTGGCACAGCTGCCTCTGCAGCCACATGGAGTTCCTGCTTCATGGACAGACTCCCCAGGCACTGGGCAGCCCTAGGGCTGCACCGAGATTCCCTGGAACTACTCATGGCTCAGGAGAAAAATCTAGTCCATCTACCATTCCGGTCACAGGGAGGCTACAAGTATCAGACAAAGTATTTTAAAGAGGTAGGGAGAAAAATCCCAAATCAAAAACTGCCCCCCCCACACCCCCACCCACAGTTACTCAAGACGACTGTAGTAAATCAAGAGCTTTTATGGATTTTGCAAGTGTGGAACATTTTATGCACATAATTAAATACAGGGTTAGGGTGGCTGTATATATATTTCTGAATGAAGTTTATTGAACCAGGACAAATCCCAAAAGAAGCAACATAGCAGCATTTTGATAAGGGTGGAAACAAGTTTCTCCTACAATTTTTTCCCTTTTAATTCAGAAGGGGAACAAATATTAAGCACATAATATAAATTGTTTACATCTCTACCTTTAAAAAGTGTCATAATATTACTATTTCTTGTGTTTCACCAGTTTAACAAAATGTTAGTGTGCTACATATAAATATATCCTGATACCTCCAGCATTCATTGATTAATTACAGAAATATTTTCTACATAAATCTATCTTTCTAAAAATATAATTTAAATATAACTTTCAATAGAAAAAAAACAAAACACCTCATCAGAAGATTCAGGTCGCAGATCATTTTCAATGCACTAGAACTCTTTGTGAAGTTGCTCAAATTATGGCAAATAACTTTGCACATTCAGTTAAAAAACAGAACAAAAACAAAAAAAAACAAAAACAAACGAACAAAAAAAAAAAACAGAAAACAAAAAGGTTAAGAATAAATGGTGATCACTTCACGTCCACTGCCTCGGACTAGGAGAACTCTGTCCAAACCTTCTGTCAGAACTTCCAAGAACTCCATGTCTGCAGTACCATTAAGTCAAGGGCTCACAAAAAAAGAAGAAACAAAATAGCCAGTAATCACACACACACACCACACAATGACAGAGTAGTTTCATAAAGTAATTTTCCTGCCCCGTTTTATACACACAGCACAGAGCCATCCCATTACCCAATCCACCTGCTTGCTCAGAGTGCCGACTAATTTTCCTGTGATATTTGCATTCGGAAGAGATTAGAGGAAAATAAGAGAGTTCAAAACAGATGATTATCTTCTATCAATTGAACTAAAAATCAATACTGATGAAAACCATATTTCTGTAAATAAATGTTGTTTTCCCAAAATCAAGTCTATGTTGATCAACCTAACCCTGTCAGTGGCACAATCATGAAACAAGACTCCTAGTGCCAAGAAATATAGAGCAATATAGTGGAGGATACAGTTTTCGTCTCCTTTTCTGTTTTTAGGAGGTCCAGGCATATTCAGGAGAACTAGCTGTGCATGCTGTGATTTATTAAGGACGACTCCATTGAGCTTCACAGCAGTGTGCATTCTTCTCACATTTGACTGATTCCTAGGACACAAACAAACAGTTAAGTGTTGCCACAGTATTTATGTATTCCATCTTATGCATTTGAACTCATAAGTCCAATCTATAGCATACTGAACATGTGTATCTTTGTGTACACCAGTACTTGGGCATTAAAAATAAATTTATAAAAGTGGGGTGCCTGGGGATAAGACATCACAAGTTATTTTAAGATTAAATACTAAAATTCAAGCAATTTTATTTGGTTTGCCAAAACAGACAACGCTCCCATTTGCTAGTTGTATCCTTTACCAAAAAAAAAAAAAAAATTGAATTCTATTTAAATTAATTCTAGTTAGAAACACTGAGAATTCAGTTTATTGAGTTATATAAAAACTAGCAGCATTTGTGAAGCAAAAGCATAGGAGGTACAAAGGATCTTGTACTCCTTAGGAAGCCTGGTTAAAAAAAATAAATTCAACAGCAGCACAGGATTTATGAAAAATGGTTTCCCAGCATGTCATGCACTGAAGGCAGCAAGCGCTGCTGAACCGAAACAGAGGCCTCCCCTTGCATTATTATTAGCTGTTTCATTGCTGTGTCCACAAATAATATCTTAGCTATAACTGTGCCTGTGAGAGGAAGAAACTGCTAGAACTTTAAGCATTTTTTCTTTTCTTCTCCATTTGGGATGCTTTAGCTGCTCTTTAGCAGAATGAAACACAAAGCGGCTCCCCCCAGCTCGCCTGCAGTTCCCAAGGAAGCGGCACCACCGGCTCCGCTACAAGGCTGGCCAAAACCAGGAGCAGGTCACACGCCACAGGGCCAAGGACGTGCCCAGGCTCTGCTCGAGCCCTTACCCAGGGGAGCCACTGCACCAAGGCAGATGCTGTGCAAGCCAAGCCAGGCGTCTGTGTCCGAGAGACCAGACATGAAACTCTGGGATCTAAAGCAAGAACAGGAACCTTTTGAAAGGCTGGCGAGAGGCCATCTCGGGAGCAGCAGCACTACAGTGTTGACCTAAGATGTTTGTACGACCCTACGTAGCCTCTGCTATTTTCTTAGTGCTGTTTCAGCTAGCAGCCTTGCAGCCAAAGCACAACAGCTCTGCCCAGCTGGGCCCGTGCAGGCTCACAGCAGCGGCACGCAGGGAATCTTTGATATCGGAACAAGTCTGGCATCTCTTGAGCTTTACTAATCCAAAATACAGCACACATCAGCTCAGAAAAGCCAGAGATGAGATCTCCTTTCCCAAAGGAGAAAAAAAAAAAAAAAAAAAAAAACTAGGCAAACTAAAGTTATGAAAGGAAAACTATACAACGACAGCAGCATCACAAGCCAGATTCACCCCAGGAACAGAGACACACAGTGAAGCCCCTTTTTGGCATGCCAGTACCACAGCCAGCGTCCACCTAACATTATGTCAGTCCTACACTCGGGTGTTTTCATGGAAATGAGGCAAAAGTGGCATTTAATGAAGTGTGCTGGTTTCCTTTGTGGGAGGAAAAAAAATCCCCATTGTCCAAGTTATATCACAATGGGGCCGTTGTTCCCAAACGGATACATCCACCATTTCATGTGGGTAATTGGAAAACTAAAAAATTCAGTGCTCTTCTCCACCAGATAAGTTTTGAATTCCTATAGAAACTAAAATCCACGTTCACTGCTTTTGAAGGCAAAGTCGGTAACATTTAGAAGAAAACATTAACAGATGGTGATAGCACATAGTTTTCTGGTGATACATGCTGGATCACAGTATACACAGCAAGGTACAAAACAATATACAAACTGCAAATCATGACTTAGGGAACATGCAAACAACGTGTAACACCACAACAGCTAGGGAACACAGTCTAAATAGCTTAAATGAAAGTAAAACACAGACTTACAGATTTCCCCATTCTCTACATGGAAGAGAAACAAACATGTATGAAGTGATTTTTATGCTATCAGGCATATTTTTAACGCAGCAATATTATTACATTGTACAGGAAAACACTCTATATCCACATCCTATTCATTTACAATTGTTTAAAAATACCATCTGGAATAACCCTACACCTCATATGATTCTGATAAAGCAGCAATAGGAAGTGCTTCCCAGACATCACCATTCAGCCCGGAACAAGACAAAGTTGTGCCCTAACAGGGCAATCAAGATCTCCCTCAACCCTAAATGTACTTGAAAAATCTTACGTCTGCTATCTGCAAGTCCTATCTGTTTTAGGGTAAGCATGGTTTAATATGCTAGGTCTTTGCTGCCATCCACAGTTTTGCTGTGGGCGCAGGCAGACAAGCCCTCAGCCACACTTTGAACTCCCATCTTCTTCCTGGATTCAGGAGAGATGTGTGTACCTGTGTGCACGCCACTGAGGCACGTACAAGGAAACAGGCTGATGTCCTTCTGTCGTTACACTTGTGTGTCCACGACATCAAGCTCGGCACAAACTTGCCTGCCAGCCCAACAGTAATGGCATTTTATTGCCTTCTCTTTATTGCTCTGCGGCGTAGAGCACTCCCCACGGCATGGGAGGATGGAAGAGATGAAGCATGGACACGCACACTAGTCACCTATGTATGGAATTTCACCAGGGGGTTTTGGATAGCCAGAGGAATACACATGACAGTTTTGGCCATATGAATATGGTCCTGCTAAGGAGTATATTTAGAGTCTCTTATCCACTAAGTGCCTTCAGGGTGGTGGTGCTTTTCAGTCCTTACAAGGACAGCATTAAGTGCACAGAAAGATCATGTTTCTGCTGTGCTTTAAATAACCAAAACACCAACTTAAAAAAAAAAAAAAAAAAAAAAAAAGAAAAAGAAAGAAAAAAACAACCACACACAACCACCACACCACAACCAAACAAAAACTCTCAACCACCACATGGATGGATACTTACGGCTTCATGTTGAAAATATCTTTATAACCGGACAGATTTGTTTCTTTGTTTTTATGTTTTTCAGCTACAAACTTTTCTTTAGTCCAAGTCATTTGCACTTTTTCTGGGGCAGCAGCAGCCACATTTGCTTTCACAGCTGGAGCCGAGTGGGATGCAGTGTTTCTGTCATGGATTAACTGAGCCTAGCCAGAGGGGAGACAAAGGACCCAAGATTCAGTCTATGAGTGTTGGCAGATCAGAAATTCTCATCTCGAAATGCAATGTCACTGCAGTGACACCAAAGAAAATAAAGAAAAAAGCACCTTATTTTGTGAACAAATACCAGACTGTTTTGGCTTTGATGCAAAGTGAAACTGCTCATATATATGTAGTTTATTAGTTTATATTTGCAGAATTACATCTAGAATAGGACATCATTTTCTTAAGAAGCTAAAGTGAAGTGAGTTATTATCACCAGGAGCTTATGGCAATGAGCAAACTGAAAGCCATTGCTCATTTTCCCTCAGGTTTTCCAACAGTTACACTGTTTATAACTTGCTCTGACACTGGTGTAAACATCATCATTGAAAAAGTTCATGTGCCATGGTCGGGGCTTGCTCCAGCTTTCTTGCTCCCTCTGCAACGTAGATTGTTTCTGCATCCAAATGCAGATTGGGTAACAAAAGCCAGCCACAGCCTTACCACAAAGCAGACTTGCTTTCCTCTCTTCCCTTTTAATAGCAATAATTCAACAAGCCACACTTGCAGGAAAAACATATTATTGTTCCCAGATGCATAATCACTTCTGTGTTTGCCATTCCTCACTCCCCCTTGTTCCTCTTAAGAAAGGAGTTTTTCTCAAAAAACTTTCCCTCTTAACACTATGCTTATATTTTTCATTATTTTCAAGAGAAATAAACAGCACAAGTAATACTCTTCATGATGGACAGTAAGGTAAGTGAGCCAGTAATTGTGTGGGGTTTTGGAAACATTTAGCGGGTGGTTATGAAGTGTCTGCAGGGAGATGCATGACATTCATTGATTTCCCTAGCCCCCACAGGAACCTATTCATATTCAGAGGAGGGGAGAGGGTCAGGTCCCTCCAGACACACGATGACTCAGAGGACTGGATTCTGTTGTCACACAAAAGCATGAACAAAACTGAAGCAGAGGAAGAAGCTACTTGTGTTTTCTAAACACTAGTGCATTTCCCAGTTACTACAGTAACTGTTTTTTTTTTTTTTTTTTTTTTTTTTTTTTTTTTTAAATCTACCTAAGGACTGCCGTCTTTTTCTATATTCTTCTTGTCATTAACCAAATATTGAGGATTCTCAAATCCCAGAGTTCACTGTGTTTTTTACATAGCTACCTGTGATGGTCTTAATGCCACCCCAAAAGATTAAAGTCAAGGACTTATAAACAGCAGGTCAGTTCTCAACTCCCACCCCCCTTACTCACCTATTGCCCCTTCTATCAATTCAAGTCTTGAATGAAGAGAGCTATTTATTACCAGGCATTTTTCTAACCTTCTGGTCTGACACACGATATTATTCATCGAGACCCAGAACTCAAAGTTACTGTGAATGCAGTCGCTACTATGAGACAGGGAAGGGTTACCAGATGCAGCAGGCACTATGCACACTAAACAGCAGTAGCCCACGAACTACAACTTCCAACTAGCAACTACAAGGTAAATGCAGTACAGTGTGCTTTACAGAAAGACAACCTCCATTTCTAAAAAGACAACAAGGCCAAGAGAAACTCTGGACCTACAGCACATGCTTAAAATGCAAAACAATGAAAGCATTTTTTGTTAATTTGCTGTCACAATAGTACTAATTATATGGAAAACATCACATTCCTCTCCTATTTCCTAAAGGAGGGGAAACAAGAGAATACAGTGTTTCTACAAACTAAAACACACATCTTCAGAGAGGAGCAACACTTGAAGTGCACGCTAAAGGCCCTGATTACACGTGTCCATTCCCTTTCCAGCACACTGTGCAGGAAAAAATAGTGGCACTTATGAGGTAATAACGGCTTCTCAAGAGGCAGCCAATTCTTGTCTTCTCTAATTTAATAAATAAGTCTTCACATATTGATGCAGTCTGAGAAGCTTCAGTTCTTCAGTACAGGAACTCTAAGGAAGTGCTCTGTGAAAGCATAAAAATATGCTCTCAACCAAACACTTCCTATCCAAAACATTAAGAAACAGGGCCAGCATCTTTACTTCTAATATTCGGAGTTAAAGAGTGACTCTGAAAATAGGCACTCTCTGAGAACCCAAATCTTTCTCTTAGAGGATACTGGGTCTGAGAGAAATTAGGATGCAATTGATGCTACCGAAACAATCCAGGACAAAAAAAGTTAGCGTGATATCACGGATTTAGGGCATAATAAAATTAAAGATTAAGGATAGTTTCATAACAAAAATGAAAAACAACAACAAAAACAGGTTGTTGTGCCATAGTTCATTTTGCAACGGGGGCACTTCAAGTGTTACAATGAAAAAGAACCATCTAGTCAGTACTATGTCCTACTACCTCGTCCTCTGCATAATCATTAGGTAGCAGTGCCTGTACGTCCTGGCCAATGGACTGTGGACTAGAGTAGCTTTTCCTTCTGATTGAGCCTCGAGACTCATCAGTGATGCTCTGAATCTGGGATAAAAAGGTTACCAGTGACAAAAACAGTCTACAGAAAAGAGTAGATTGTGTTATTCAAAATCAAAATTATTTAATGGATAACATTTGCAGTCAAGGGTTTTTGTAAGTCTAGTTACTTTTGAGAAAGCTTTATTGATACCTGCACATCCCCATGCATTGATGCATTTCTTTTTAAAAGTGAATTTTCAGCTTCCAACCAGAACAGTAACAGGCCAATTATTTAAAGTGGAGAAAAATCTTATTTCCGTTATGGAACATGCATGTAAAAAAAGCCTAAATTCCCTTAAAACTTAATAATCTGTTTTACTGAATTCAGAGAGATAAATACATAAAATCCAAGACAAGTCTCAGCACAAGGAGTTAAGATGGCTTGACTAATCCTCCCTTTCTTCTTCTCATGAATGAGAACCGACATGCTACAGTATCCTTGGAGAGCAGCCTCCAAAAATGGTGGCATTAGACAGACTTTAAACAGTTCTCTTCCTCCACTCATGTTGCTTTCAAAGCTACCATCTGCATTTGAACAGAAGAGTGAAAGGTCTTCCCCTCTTTTCACTCAATTCTCTCCATGTTCTATCACTGGAATTCTTTACTTTTCTACTGACATTTTCATCTCAAGAAACTTTTTCAGCATATTTTCTATTGATAACAGGAACCAATACTACATAAACCAATTTGAAGAATTAACCCTAACTCTGATTCTTATTACCTCTTTTGCTAGTCTGTCACTGCATTTATGAATGTATTGGTACTGAAAATACAGTTATGGTATAATTAAATACCATCTGCAACCACTGGACACTTAGTACAGAAAATTACTGCAATCTAACAAGTGGCCAAAGACCTAGGAAAAAACCTTAGGCCGAAGACTTGAGAAAACACCATTTCCAGCGAGTGTAAGTCTTGACTATACACTGCAAAACTGAAGGAAGATTTAAAGGAAAAAGAATGGTAAATAACCATTCTGAATAATCCCTAGAAGGACAGGCAATTAATTAGATTGAGTTAAAAGGAAAAGACTAGTGCTTCAACTAGACCAAGAACAAAGCCCATGTACAAAACTCATGTGCAAAGGGATTTTATTTAGTTCTGCTGTATATATTAAATATATATACTAAAATATTAAATTATATTTAACATTTATATATTTTTAATGTATTTAGTATATTGTAAATATGCTAAAACCATTCTGCAGGAATTCTACCATGTGTTGTAAGTGCAACAGAGAGAAACAAGTAAAATCAAATATAACAAGATCTTCCAATATTCCATGTCCTTCCACTACTTAACTACCAATCTGTAACTTTCTCCTTTGATGTTAATTCAATAGAAGTTTTGACTTCCCACCCAAAATACCACCTCTTAAAAGTGGCAGGATTTCCTGTTTTCCAAATCACACTGTTCAATCTGCCCATAGCCGCTCCCATACAGAGCCTTGTGCTCCCTTGGTGGCTCGACCAGGGACAAGCACACAAGATGAAGACAGTATTTTTATAAAAAGATGGTATCAGGAAAGAGAAAAGTTATAACCACCCTTAGAGAAGAAGCAGGAGTTGGAACATGAGAGTCGTCAGTGAACATCTGGAGAGAGGTGGACACAGGCATCCAGAGAATGAAAACAAAAGCAATAACAGTTTACACTGTGGTACGAAGGAGAATAAAGTTTTAGATGTTATCATAAAACTGGCAGGGGTCTAGGCTGGCACAGTTCTCAAAGGATGAAAAGATTTTTATTTAAGAGATGCATAGCAAACTAAGTACATACTCAATTTGAAGCTCAGAAGAAAGTCAGAAGTCTAACTGGTCAACATTTCCTGATGAAAGCAGAAAAGAACAAGGGAAATTTCAGAGGGAAGAAGTGGATATTGCCCTTTATTTGGGCAGAAGAATGTACAACAAAAAAGATCTGGTGATTTCAGGGCAAGTGAAATTAATTTTATTTTTTTACATCATAATGTAAATTCAGTGCTGTTTTGGACACCTTTGATTTCATCTTGCCTGGTAGCAAGGAGCAAGTCAAAGCTGTAACAGTGATAGCTACATTCAGAGAAAAGTGGTTAAACAAAACTATAATTCAAAAGAAAGGAAGAAAGGAGTGAGAGCTTCCAAACAGCACTCTTGAAGAGCATCCCAACTGAGAGGTGAGAAACATTTCAGTGGAGGAAAAAAAAAATTCTACCCTGTGGACTACAAAACCTTCCAGTGCCCTTAGGCTACTTAAAAGATTCATGAGTTAATTAAGCCTTGCAAAGTAATTAAAAAGAAAGCCAAAAAGAAAAAAAAAATATATATATATATATATCTCACTGTAGAGTGACCGTTACCCTAGCTCCACTGGAAAACTGAGGAGTGTATTCAAAAATTCAGGGGAAAAAATGAAAAATTAGGAAAAAATAAGAATCAGCTTTCTTGTTCTTGCTTAATATGCTAAGATCAAAAGACAACTACCAGACAGACAAGAAAGGAAGGAGAATGTAGAGCATAAGTCTCTTATAGAAGTATTGCACATCTTTAGCCTTTTTTATCTTGTAGGATTTTTTTTTTTAAAGACTCCTAAAGAAGGGATAAAAACCAAAACAAATTGTACGACTATGTAGGACTAAACATCAAAAAGGCTTTTGCATTAAATGAGTTGCAGCTTAATGAATGAACAGTTAAACACAGAACACACAAGGAAGAAAAATTGTGTGATCTAGTAAATTAAAGCTAATGTAGAGAAAGTGACATAGAATGCTGTTTTAAAATATTTTATCGAGTAGTTAGAAATTTTTAGAAGCCAAGGACTATTATTTTCTGATTTTTCACAAAACACCTCACCAGTATGAATTCCTTACCTCTCTTTCTCTTTCATTCTTTGATAGTTGCATCTGCTTTAACATCTGAGATCGCTGCTCCATCACAAGTGTCTTCTCATACGTGAATGCAGAAATATCATTTTCAAACTGCAAAAGTGATTCATATTAAGAACATTAGTCAAACTGTACCAACATTTAGACAATGCCCCCCATTCACTCAGTCTGCATTCATTTATGGCATCAGAGTCATCCCAAGCCTGTATTCGACTAATCATTTTGGTCTTGAGCCTTTTGAGCCTTCCCCTTCAAAGGGTACTCTGCTGCTCTACCAACATTCATGCAATATCAGTTAAACAGAAGCTACCAGGGCTGAACTCTTCTGTGGTCTGCCCCAAACCAGACAGAACCATAAAGGGACAGAGGCCTTTGTCTGCACTGTTGGCTCCAGGGCACGTGCACCCTTGTGTCTTTAGAAGAGTCAAGAGTGATAAAATAATGATTTCACCAATAACAGCATTTATGAAAAAAATCCTGCTTATACCCCACCTAAATATTAAAAGCTAAAATACAGAGGTAACCAGCTATAGGAGTCATCTATGCTGTCAATGATGCTTAGTTTCTCTGTTCTTTGGAAGATTCTCAGGGATAAACACACTCCACATAAGCATCAACTGTGCTTCCTAAACTGACTCTATCTTAAAACCCAACCAAACCTGGACCTCTCTTGCGGCAGTCTGACCATTTTCTCTTTCACCTACGTATGTCTTAAAAAACCACAACACGTGCAAGTCACTTCTGGCAGTTTAAGTGATTCTTCAAACAATCTTTGCTTTATGCCCACTTAGCATGATAAATCTCAGAGGTCATGCGGCTCATAAGCTTTTTGCATTCTGGAAGGAACAAAACTCAGCTTCTTCATCATCCCACTTTGGAACAAGCACTAATAAGGTGCCTAATCTGCCTTTGGATATCATGCTGGTCAACTTGCGAGAGCCAGAAAGGAAGTTCTTCCTGTGCTACCAAAGGGGCCTGGATACCACCACCCCTCTTTTCAGCAGTTTAGGTTAGTTAGCAAAAAGCTGTAAAATTTACTTTGTCACAACATGGAATGTGACGCATGCAAATAAACTTTCACTAACAAGCATCTAGCTTCCAAATAAACCAGAACTGGAAAAAAAAAGAAATATCTTCTAAAGGGCAGGATTGGAAGTGAACATCATGTTTTTTTGATATAAGCTCATATCCCTTGTTCCCCCCCGTCATTCCTTCCATGTTGTCCAAAGACAGATGAGGTACCAAACCCATGGAGTTGGAAGTTGGCAGTATCTCTATTCCAGATACAATAAGTTATAAGTAAATGAAACACTCCTGGATGAATTATAACTAAAGAATTCACTAATGTATAACTTTTTAAACCTGTGACTAGTATACAGCATTACTGCCACTTGTCTTTCCTCTTTATTATTGCTAGAACAATTCAGATGGCAAATAATTCTACCTGAAAAAAGCAAAATCAAGTAAGAGATTCTAAACAGGAGAAATACTCTACAGTTTTATACTCCTAATGCTTGTTGTTTTATAAGACCCACTGGAGAATAGTGTTCACTCATTGTTTGTATGCAATCTTACAGGCTACTCCAAAGGATCCTTCTATGCTCTATACAACTCTCAAGCTGATGATGGATACCTATAAAAATGGTACTGTAGAACATCTCTTTTCAGTTTTTGCTTTATCTGGAACGGCAGAACCTGTGGCTGTTTTCCTGCTGTTCAGTGCCAAAGGGAGTGGCGATGTCAAGGTATGCAGCATAGTAAGAAAATAAAAGTCAAGCCTTTTCCTTCCTGATTTTTTTTTAAAGCAGTCAGGCCCCTGAAATGAAAGGTTACTTCATCTAATAATCCCTGTCATCCTGTATGAGGAGGGACTAGAAGTGAATGTCCCCCTCTCCAACTGCAGCTTGAGCATCCCTAAATTAAGGGAACTCTAAGACCACATGGGAATATCTCCAGGGACCAAGTCCTCACAGATAAAGACTAATACTCAAGTACTGCTCAAAACTACCAAAATCCTATTAAAACTACTACTACCATGAACACTAGGCACTGTGACACAGTTGGGAAAAAAATGTTGCTCTTAAAGGCATTTTGTTGGTGTGTATTTGGGAAGCTACATTTATCCTTCTGAAACTAGTAACATAAGTCCAAATATAAAATTGAAGAGACTGTAGCCTGATCCAGTTTCCCAAATTTAGTCTCAGTCAAAGCCTCAAAATGCAGTTACATACCATTTCAACAACTTCCACTTCAGCATTCAGTCGAAGGTGATACAAGAACATCTGTAGATCCTTCTTCATTTGAATGCTATTATCATCCATTTGAGCTACAGTAAATATGCGCATTTTACATTTCCTCCAAACCTATGAAAAGATTTAGCAACTTAACACAATTGCTGTTCACCATACATAACTATCAACATGAAAAGTACTTTGAATTATTAGTTCAAGTAAATGAAATCCCAGTCACTTTCTGTTGTCCTTGCCTTGTGCTGTCGAAGAAGAAAAGGCAGCAACATCAGCATGCCACCATCATGAACAATCCACCACACATCGATGTTTCCATCAGTGAAACGTTCTTGATTTGTTGGAAACAAGTCAATGTTTTTAGCAACCAACAGAGCTTGCTGAGCTGCTGTTGTTTCTCGTACAGTGTCTGCAACAGAAAACAAGACATTAGATAAAGAGCTTCATTTAGTGGTTTGATAAAAGACAGTAGTAAGAAGAGTTTAAAAACTCAAATCCTGACAGATTATGCCCTGGCGGAAAAAGGACATCTAGGGTTTAATGACTAATCTGCTTAGGAGAACAAGAAAAGTAAGAGTTGAACAGAAAGATGCTTTTTAAACAAACAGGAACAATAAAAGCAGATGACAATAAGATAAGTAGTAGAGGGGAGCTAGACACATGAAGGAAAATAGCGTGGCCTGCACAGATTATAAATAGAGGACTGCTCAGCAATTATGCAATCCTGGTATTTGGTGCAATGGGGAGAGAAGAGAATATTATGCACAGTAAACAGTTTTATTCTGCATCTAGAAAAAAGACAAGCAATATTTCAACTGTGTATAAAGGTAGATACAATACTAGAAGAGAACCTATTTAAAGTTAGGGATAAATCTGTTATTTCTAAACGTGTAAGTAGTTCATGCCTACAACACTTCTAAAATGGCCATGAGCTCACTAGTATTTGCAATAATCTCTGAATATTCAAAAGCTTTGAATGAAATTAATTGTTCCAAAGTTATCCATTCTTTCACTTGACTTTTGCTGGGAAATCTCAGTGATTACCTGCAACCCACTATCTTGGGAAAGAAATTGTGAGAAAACAGCTAAATATCATAATAAGCTACCAAAGAAATGATTTACACTCTTCAAAAGATTTGGGGGAGAGGGAAGGGAGGTGCAAGTGGGGACACAACATCACATCCTCACTAGAGACAGGCATCTTTCTAAAAGAAAAGTTTTAGTTTTAGAGTAACATAATCTTAGAGTCCAGCACAAGGGGAAGAGAGTTAAACTACAACTGGCATTACCAACTTCATATTGTTCAGCTTGTAATAGCTGCAGCTTTTTATAGAAAACCAAAATATTTGGAAGGAAAACTAACAAAACCAGATGGTAGCTTAATTTTGTTTCTGGAGGATGAGAGAATAGTTTAGATGAACTAAGGTGCCCCTAAACTAGATCAAAACTGCAGAACTAAAGTCCTAGAAAGGAGTAATGACCCATGTAGATGCCTTGACATGAAACACTCCAGATGTTAAAAGACCAGACAGGTTAGAAAGCCACAAAAGAATCCTGGGCTGAGAAAATCCATTCCATATGAAATCAGGCAAGTGACCCAGGAAGCAGAAAAAATAAAATAGTTGTTCTGCATCACATATCTAACACAGAAGATACACTAATTACATTTACATTGTCTTGCAATTGCACAAGAGAGCCATCATATACATACCAACAAAATTTTTCCAAGAGAAATAGTTTTCTGTCTGCTTCCACGACTGTGGCCATGCCATCAGGACTGTATTGTGCTTCATCCCCCCTAGGCCAGCCGACTGAATCAAATGGGATATTCCATCTCTGCAACTTGGAGAAACCACAATCTGGCAAAATCCTTTTGTTTTTTCTATTCCCATTAAAGCTTTAACATTCTGTTGGAAAGGAATATTACACATAGACAAATGCAGTCAACACTCGTGATAACTATTACAGAGAAAAGCAGCACTAAATACCAGCAAAGTATTAAATACAGTGTGTAACCAACAGCAAGCAAACACTAAATCCAGAGACATATATATATATATATATATATATATTTTAATCAGAGAGTCCACACAACCCACAAGAGTAGGTTTTTAATCACATTAGATATGCGGCCCTTTATTCCCAGAGAAGGATGAACATGATACAAATACGCTGACATTGACAAAGATAAATAAAGCAGCACTGCTTCAGGGGAGGCGCAGCCAAAGCTTTCCTAACTGATAAAGCACCACCTTGAGTAATGACAATATTTGCTGAAAATTGTCCTTCAATTTTCCTTCCCCTTCCAACTCCAAGAAGTGGGGCCAAGGACTTTTAAGACTTGAGGCAAAAGCTCCTAAACAATTTTTGATATTTATACTTTGTGTGTGTGTTTTATTAATTTAATACTTTCTTTTGAATTATGCTTTGGAGGGGTAATAGGAAACATTTCCTGTTTGATCGCATAGCTTCAAAATGTCTCTCCCTCTGACTTTCTTGATATATATATATATATACTTTTATATATATATATATATATATGTATTTAGAAACAATTTGTAACTTCAGTGCTTTCCCCCAACCTTGCTACCACACCAACCTCCCAGAGACTCATTGAAAAAGATGGTATTTTCAGACTCAAACTAACCTTCGCCTAGGGAAGAAAACAGTAAAACTAAGGGCACAGAATCACTCAATTTGTTCATCCAGTTCATAGCTACATCAAAAAGGAAGAGGACACTGAGGACTGAAACATAATCAACCCTGAAGCGCTTTTCCTGTTTCTGGAGGGGCAGCTCCTTTTGCCCGCGATCGGCGACAAGTTATTCGCAAACAGGCAGCCTGTTGCGACGGTCTCCTCTTACCAGCCCTGCCAACTCTTGCTCCCTTTTCATGGCCAGATTCAGAGCCACAAGGGCCCACGATGCGGCCACACCGCGCTGTGGGCCTTGCCAGTGACTGCCAAGGGAAGCCAGGTGACTCCCTGGCCTCGGCTCCAGCGCCCAACAGCGCCAGGGAGCTAAGGACAACTGCAAGGCCCCTCCACAGCCTGCAAGGGCAGCCTGGCTGGCTTTCTACCGGAGTCTCACCACCCTGGGAAGATGGAGAAAGGAGACCTTACAAGGAAAAACAAGTTTAATTCTCTATTAAAGAGTTACTCCTATACTGGAGTAAATAAATAATAATAATATATATAAAAAACACAAGTCATTTAACATAGAATAAAAAGGAAAACTTATTCTACATTGAAAGTCCAAGTTCCGAGTTCAAACCCCTTTCAGTGGGTTCCCGCAACCACACTGCTATGTAAACCAAGCAGAAAAGTCAAATTAACAGCAAAAAGATTAAATTCAGTTGTGTTTGTTATATAATGAGATGCCATCTCATGTTACATGAGCACTTAGGATTTTTTTCTAATTCATTCTACCATCTCTAGGTATATGGGGGCAAGTTGGAAGAAGAAAAATCAAGTTTGAGAACCTCAAGAATGTTTTTTAGTTAAGACAACAGACTAGGATTCAAGGAAAGACTGTTCCTAACCCCTGGCTCTAGCACACATTGCTACAGCAATACAGGAAACATTAATTTGTTCTCTGCATGTGTACTTAATGTCAAATATTTGTATTTGTTAAATTAACAAACTGCCTCAAAGAACATTTAATACAAAACAAGAAACTATCATTTAGCTTTTTGAAGACTAATATGATTGTGAGCACAGGGCCTTCAACACTGAGAAAGCGAGAAATATCAATATGTTTCATGCTACTGGAACATTTCATTAGACTCTTTGCTGTAGAACAGCAGTCTGTTTTATAGATGTAAATATAATCCTTGACTGTGTTGATAGTCAAAGTATGTGTCTTTTTCCATGCTTTACAGCAGTCTGGTCTATTTCAAAATATCAGGTATCCAGATTTAATATTTAAATATCAGTGAAAATAAAATTATTTCTAAGCTGTAAGTTTTTACATACCTCTTCAGCTTTCTGGGTTTCCACACATTTATCCAAGTAGATTCCCTGAAGAACAGATCCCACAATAGTCAGCCCTTTACCAGCCTTCAATTGAGAGGTGAAAGAAAGCAGTCGAGGATGCTTTACTAACTGTTCAGAATCCAGATTTAACAAGACCAAGACTTGAGGTCTGCAAAACACAAAACGGAAAACCCAACACACCTATATATCTACATATACTTGGATATTTGCTTACGTATGAAGTAGCAGGAAAACTGAAAAAAAATGAAACACATAATAACACACAAAACCTCTGCTTGACAGTTGAATGCTTGCCATTGAATCAAGTACTTAATCTGCAATAGAATCATAGAATCGTTAAGGTTGGCAGGGACCTCTAGAGGTCATCTAGTCCAACCCCCCTGCACACACAGAGTCACCTAGAGCACGTGGCACAGGACTGCGTCCAGAGAAGGAGATCATAGCAACAGTACTTGGTTATTACCTACTTCAATATACTGCCTATGCTTCTGCTGACACAGGCCAGCAGCCCTTGGCACTGTCAGAGCACACTGAGGGCTTGGTATCCATCAGGAATCACAGGTCTTTTTCACCAGAGTTGCTCCTCAGCCCCTAATATAGTGGATTAGTGTCTCCCAAGTACTGGCTTTTGCTTTTGTCCTTCTGTATTTTCCGAAGGACGGAAAGACTCGCTTGTCATTGCTGCTGTGAATACAGAAAGCTACAAATAATCAAACATTAAAGTTCTCCATTTTAGAAAACTGTCATCACCACCTGCATTTAAGTTAGAGTTTATTTGACCCTAGAAGTCTGACACAATCCTTTCAAAGTTGTTAACCAAACTTCAGCAACATTGAGGAAAAAAAAAAAATTGTAAAATTGCAACAACGCTCCCGCTGTGCCCAAGTCCCAGTGTTATTTTAATGGAAAAAACTCATGGAAGCTATTAACTCTTCTAGGAGACTCACATCCCGTTATAATGGTGTGAACTTGAACAACCTAGAATTCGTACCTCCAGTTCTTGGTGTGAGGAGGGCCATCCTCAACGCGAAGCAAAGCGTAGCGAGCTGCATTCAAAGACAGGCCTCGGATACCATCCCCCCATTCTTTTTCCGCTCTTGGGGAGTGTGAGAAAAGAGATTCCGTTGACACATCCAGTTATTTAAGCTAATCACATACACTTTCTTATGCAGGGGATAAAGAGTATCTATAATGAACACTTCGTGTGAATGCTTTGAAAAAAAACTCATCTTCCATTTAAGCCATAGATGAAGGCTAACTAATCTGAAAGTTTCAGTTCCTTTCGAGATATATTCATTTGGTACTTCTGCTCTATTTAACTCATGCTCCATGGTTTTCCTGTAGTCATGAAAGCTACTTAAATAAGTGAAACATGACTTTCTCTGGACCTGGCTGCTGTATCTTCCTACCTCACCACGATACCATTTCAACTTCATTACCTCTAACCCTCTTTCAGAATTCACACTAAACAAGCCAAACTGCATTCCAAAGTTAAAGAATAAGGTGGATATTAAAACAGTCACTGACAGATACAGTCATATTTAGTTGTCCAAAATTAAAACAAAATTTGAGATGTTATGAAGCCAGCATCTTTTAGAGTTTTACTTTTTTTTGTGCTTAGCCAAATCAGCTCCTAAGCTTGAAGTTCTGCTCGTCTTTTAAAGGGGAGATGTGATGGCCAAGCTCCAACATTCAGTGTGCCAAGTTATACGCACATCCGAATTCCTACATATATACACATATCCAGAATTGCATCATGTATTTAGACTTTCTCACTAAAACAGATAAGAGAATTTCCTTGTACTGAAACCAGCAATTGCAACTACATAAAAAAATATATCTAGAAAAGCACCTCATATGCAGATGATGAATCCACAGTGTGGAGTAGCTTGTAGCATAACATTTACAGTTTAAGCATGGAATTAGAACTGTGCTTAATTATTTATCTGAACAGCTTACCTAGCTTCCATCGCTTGCTCTTAGTTCATTTTTTTTTTTTTAAACTGTAGTAATTTTAGCATTGGGCATGGTATATACCATATTAATCAAAATCACCTCTAAATGTTCCTACTGATTAACTGACCATGCAGAGTCTCCTACTGCCTGGCATTTCTTCCTAGTGTGATTTGTATGTTATATGCATTTGACAATGGACACATACAAAGAGTATTTTGCAACTTAAAGATCATCTAATTTGCAGAAAAGAAAAAAAAAAAAGAATGTTCATTGGGTGCTCTAGATCATTCATTATGGCTCATGCTAAAAAAACAAAAGGCCATGCAAAAGTGGGGTTTTAGTGTCTGGCACAAGTTAAGTAAAGCTTTGCAATAGTTTCTTCCTAACAAAGGTGGAATGTTTCTGAAAAGCATTATAAAAAAAAAATTAAAAAAGACACAAATACACAAACCCTGTGTTCAGGTAAGATTTTCCAGCCTTACTGTTATTTTGATTAGTTCAGGCTTTTAGGGATTGTGGAACAGAACTTCTAGAGAAATCAGACCCCACAAGCATATAATCCTTAAGAACAGAGATCGGATCTTACCTTGTTTCAAACAATACTTATTTCTATTACTTCATTTATGTTATATAAAAATGCTTTTTGCTGAATATTAAAGATATTAAATATAAAAATATGTGGTCTTACCCTCTATATTCTATGTATTTGTAAATACATCCTGCGATCAGCATGGCAACCAAAGCATAGTACCAAGAGCAAATGAACATCAAGGCAAGACATAAACTCATCCCCAGGAATGAGAGAGTCCTAAAAGAAACCATTTTTTTCCATTTTTTAAATATGCATGCAAATATTCTATAAAGTCACTTTCTTATTTAAGACAACTCCCAGAAAGGCCTCTCCTACCTTTAAAAGATATTTTATAGCTAATCTGTAACTAAAAATACATTATTCCAATTTCAATATATGAAGAGCTGCATTCTGAACCCTTGCGCGAAATACAATTGAATTAGACATAAATTTACTGCTTTTCTGAGTTCTGAAACTCTACCAAGTGTCCTCCAAGTAGGAGGAGTTTCAAAACAGGTTTCTATCACTTACCATTCTTTACAATTAAAGCTTAAAATTTCTCAAATAATGCACAAGATTAAACTAGACTTATGAATTATGTTTTCAACTTAGAGGAAGACTTATGCAAAAATAAAATAACACACAAGTAGTAGGATAAGAAAAGAAAAATCTTTAAGAGACTTTTAGAAAAAGAACTGCAGTGTAATCAAAAACAGTAAGAAAAGCATTTCCAGATTAATGTTCACATGTTTGTTTTGCCTGCTCTGTCAGGAGGAGGAAGGCCAGCTCAGAACTGCACATTTCTGGGACAACGTATAGTTATGTACTAGCTCCCATCACAACTGGCCTTCACCATACTGAAAGAGCATAGGCAAACTCAACTTCTGTTTGACTTCTAACTTGCTTCTTCCTTATCATATAGGTGCTGAGACCAAATGTATCTGTTGTTCTTCAATGAAATGCTATATAATTATAGTCTGAGGTCCTCAGAATAATTACATATACACGCACACAATATACATATGTATACACACACTCACACATTTTAAACATTCAGTAAAACTAAATAACTCTCTTATTGAGATGGTTGAACTCAAGCCACTTCCCAAGTACCCACTTGTCTACTTCAATTACCAAAGACCAAATGCAACTCAGCTGAAAATAATTTTAGAAATTAGTATGTGACCACATAATTACATAAAGAGCTAACTGATGTACATTAGAAACTTTTCTATACAAGTTTTTTTTCTATACACCAAATCCTGAATACTCAAAAGAGTCAAATTCATGTTCATAAAAAATTTTTTACAAATTCTATATACAAAAAGACAAATATCAATATCTTTCAGCTTCATTCTCCCGTATTCAGAAGATCCCATGGCTTATGAGCAATATTAAATGTCACCCTGTAAGCCCCTTCCCAATCTCCTACATGCATTTCCCTCTTCTAAACTACTACCAATTCCATTCCAAACACATGGACATAAATGTTGCTGTTAAAGTATTCAGTACAGAAACCACCTTTTAACTTTTTCAAGTCAGAAAGGAGGTTTTGTTACTGCAACAAAATCAACTAGTCAAGGCTGCATAATCAGCTTTAACATTTCTGAATGAAAGAATCTGCCCTACCAATGGTAATACTTGAAACGAGGTCTCCAGTTGGGAGTCCGTAGGAGAGTCTGCACTGCACAAGCCAGATTTACAAACATATAGCACATAAGGAAAAACCTGTCAAGAGAAAAAAACACAAAATATTAGTTTTCGGATAGGAAATGAGCTAGACAGACTTTAAGTGCAGCCCATAAACAGAATGGAAATTTTCATACAATGTCCACATTAGCCAACAAAACACAAGATCTAGGTTAAATCAATGCTTCTAAAATATTAAACCATCTCAAAACAAGATACTAGAGCAACATCAATTCTCAAAATTTTCAGAGAAAACCTAACAATGATTATCACCAAATAACCTCGACATTTGCACCAAATAACCTCGACATTTGACACAAGACATTTATTTTCAGCCTAGTTCAAGCTAAATCTATTCAGACATTGCATACAATAGTGAAATACCCAACACACACACACACACGCACACACACACACCCACCCCTTGATAGACTGCTACACTGCAACAGCCCTTGCTTGTTTAGGTATCACACCAGTTTCTTTCCAGAAACTATGAAATAGTATCCAGGCACCACTTTTGAAAAAGCAAGCCCTATATCCTTTAAGTTTAACCCGTATTCTTGTTGGTGCCATGCAGGACTGAAGCTAGCTGAAGTAAAGGTTGCCCCAATCAAGAAACCTACAGGACTTGCAGACAGGCAATTTCCATTTCTTATCCATCAGTTTTTATAACACTTTTTTTCTCTCTCCGTACTTTACTCTAAATGAAATTGAAAAATGTCTGATAAGAGTTCTACTCTTTGAAAAGCGTAGAAATACTAGCATGGGAAAGCAATTTTCATATATAAAATTAGTTTAAAAAACAGAATTGATTAAAGTTGGCTGAATGTTAGATACTATACTTTTCCCTGCAGCATTAAAATGCCATTTAAGTGTTAATGACTTTTCTAAGACTAAGTTATAGACTTATAGTGTTAATATATTTCTATCATGCATGAACTTGTATTAAGCATTAATCCAAAGCAAAGCTTTTTCAGATTAGAAGGACAAAACCTAGCATGCATTATCTCAAAGAAAAAAAAATCTAATTAATATATTATTTGTCTTAAAGGAAGGTGAAACAGCACATCCATACTTACATTGAAAGAATTGGTGCTACACTGTCCAAAGAGGCTATCAGAATTCCTATCTCACAGATACCAGCAGTGAGGAGTAGAGCCCACGTTGGCTCTCCATTTGCTTTTCCATGACCAAATACCTAGTTCAAACAAATGGTAAAGTTAGGGAAAGCTGTTCAGTATGCAGTTGTGAAACCATCGTGCAGATTGTGAACTAGCTCTAACTGGAATCAAATATAGTCATTTATTAGAAGGGGGAGTAATGAATCTACACAAAGAATATAGATGAAGTTGGAGAACAAAATGCATTTCCAATATGAAAAATACTGGCTTAAATAAAAAGTTACTATACAACATTGAAGACATTCTGCAGTGGTTGTTCAAACAAAGTCTAAAGTCCACACGCACATGCTGAGTTTGAGAAACGTCTCTTAATTCTGTTCCCAAAATATGAACACCTGGACTTTGAGTAGCTACGAATATTTGAACTTGTTTTTGATAGGTTATCACTGGGCTGTGCAACTGTCTCTTCATAGTTTTGAGATAGACATTCAATGAACTCTAAACTTCATTGCAAAAGCAAAGAAACTTTAGAGGAGTCTGCAAGTTAAGAGTCATTACACTGTTGCATCTTTCTTCACCTCAGCTTACAAAATGAATTCATATTTGAATTGTAGCTCTGTGACACAAAAGGTTAAGTATTTTTGGAGTTCCATAACAAGATCAAAACAACACAGTTCAAACTGTCAACACAGCCTTGAGTCAAGAAGTTCAGCTGCCAGCTGTTTCCTAGCTTGTTCATTTCCACCTACAGAAGAATTTATGACTATCTTTATTTTCAGTTTTGAACCTCTAGCTCTGATATGTAAGAATAAAGACAATAAAATTGCAAAAACACAAGTTCAGGCTTTGTCCTGCAATAACTTGATCCATTTTGTACACATGAAAACAGAGCTCCAAGTCTTTCTTGCAGCTCTACAGGGAAAGCAGATATAATGTCTCATCTTTGTCAAAATGCAAAACACATCTGAAGTACTGAACAAACCCCAAACACCCACTTGAATAAACGGTACGATGCCATCCCGCGCAATGGCCTGCAAGAGGCGGGGCGCGCCCGTGAGGCTCTGGAGACCAGCACCGCATGTGGAGAAGAACGAGCCGATCACAATCACCCACGGAGAAGGCCAGGCCAGCGTACCAACCACTAGGTTTCCATTAACTGCTTCTCCAAACCTTAGGGAAGAGGAAAAAAAAATACCCATAAAAGCAGTAAGTACTAAAATAGCTTTAGCTTCTACTACAGTATCAACATCCACTTCTCTGCCCTTTTGGTAAACGGAACTATTCCCCAATAAACACCACATCACAGCACATGCTACAGTATTTTCCAGGAAACCAACTTCTCTTTATAAAGCTTTTAAGAAAACTTTTTATAAACTTCTGCCTCATAACTGCTGTCACGTATCTTGGCAGCCTTCACAGGATCATGGCACTAGCAAAAGACTTAAGTGCATATTCTACTGATCTTTGTGAATACGAGGAAGCAGGCTTCAAAGGTCCGCTGGACAAGCCTGTTGGAGGTAAACCCAGGGGAACAAAACAGGAGAGCTGCAAAAATAAAAAATTACCCTTTCCTTTTAAATACGGTGACACTTTGACAGAAGGAAACAGAGAAGCTGCTAGATATGGCCATTCCAGGCTATCCCCACATGTCTTCAACCATCATGTCCCCTGATATAATGGAGAAGAATGACTAATGGCCTCCAGGAGAAGTCAGGACACAGTGCTTTCATAATACAGCATTCTAGTGGGACTTTAGATCTGTTTTATGTTCACTTATAGCTATTCCAGGTAAAGTATGAAAAAGCTCTTTTTTAAAAAAGAAATCTTGTTCAAAAATCTTGTATGTGCCCAAAGCTTGGGTGCACAGCTATGTACTTTTCTCAGTAGATGGGGAGAGGAAAAATACAGCCTTTAACTTGGAGGACAGAGACATGCCATGCCTCTCTGATAGCACTTACACAGCTGGGCCCTCACTCTTGAGCGAAACTCCAGTGCCTTTTGTGCAATTAAAACATGCTGTAGAAACAGCTTGAAAGCTGAAAGTCTTCAAACAGTGAAAGACAAGATTTTTTTTCCCCCCCACACACAGCACATATTATGGCACTCCCTACCAAAAAAAAAAAAAAAAAAAAAGTGTGAAACAACACAAGGCCCATAAATTTTACTAGCATCCTGGATTTCAGGCAGGCAAAAACAGGCAGCAGTACAAGGGAGAAAATATGGATGCAACACAGCCTGCTCTAGAGATGGGTCGCCTGCTTGCAAGAAGTTCTTTTTCCAGGAAATCTCCAATCAGTTACTTCAAGAAATGCAAGTTTACATAGATTAACGCAGAGCTATTACATAATTCAAAATTCGCTTTCTGTGCTGTGTGTAGTACACTTACTACAAAGAAAAATGACTTGGAAGCTGTCGCTGATGCAGCCCCACCACCTGCAAGTAAGAGTGATCCCCTGTACCTTATTGCATTATCTTAGATTGGAATACAGGTTTTCACTGCTTAACAGTTTTGCTTCTGCTCTGCAAGACCCCTGCCAGGCCTACAGATTGCCCGGGAATCTTCTCCGGCAGCTCTCAGACTCCACATCCCACACTAATCCAAACTCTCACCTTGATCGGCAGGAAAGGGAACGCGACCATGGCAGGGAAGCAAAAGGGAAGCCTGCCCATGGATTGCCACAGCCCGGAGCAGCTCAGTTCACAGGGTCACCCAAGTCTGGAGACTCTATGCGTGTGTACCCCGTTATATTTTATGCTCACCTGTAACACTTCATGCTGTGTCTTATACACCTTTAGGCAATTACATGGGTGAAAGCTAAACCGTCAGGAAAATTGATATTTGCAAAACAACCACAGCTAGTCATAGATGCAATAGAAATAAGCCTGGCTGTTTCAGTAGTGAATTGTTTCAAAATGAGATGTTTGGCAGGAAGACTGGAACACAGTCACAGAGAAACATAACCCAGGAGCACACATTCTTGAGGTTGAAGACAACTTACTTGTCTCTTAGTATCACACCTTCTATACAGGCACCAAAGAGTACTATGCAGGAGAGATCTATTGCTGAGACTGAAGGAAGATTACACTATATACAAACAGAAATACACAAGTAAACATTTTATTATATAGAGTTTTCATATATACACTCACCCCCCTCAATAACCAAGTTCTTGTTTTAAAGCTTTTCTTTCTTCCTACTAAAGCTTTTTTGTTAGTTTTTGCTATGACAGTATTTATTCTACAATTCACTTCCAAAATATTGGAAGTCACCAGCTCATTCAGCTCATGCAGCAGAACATTATTTTCTTATAGAGATTAGCATTAGCTCCTTCTAGTCACTGAAAAGTTAACAGTTTCTACCGAGGTGGCCATTTGCTTTGGGATGATTGCTGGTTACACCAAGTGTCGTAAGGAAGCAGTCTGCTATCTGAAACACAGTATCAAAAAGCCACTGTGTCACTTAACTAAAACCATCAATTGTTATCTGAAATTTGAAGCATTAATTGAAATATTTGTGTATATATATATATATCTATATATATGATTTAATTTCAGTTTAAGTTCAATACTATACTCAGGCAACGCAAAAGACTTCTCAAAGAAATACCTACACTGATCTGTAGCAATATGCACAAGAGGCAGAAAAAAAAAAAGTTAAGTTAAAACATAAAGGATACAAATAAAAGATGTAGTTGCAATAGCCAAAATAGTTCCAGTAGGAATAGATTTCTGAGCATCCTTAAGATCTCCAGATCTGTTTGAACCTGCCATAATACCTTTAAAAAAAAAAAAAAAAGACCAAATTTATAATTAAGTTGCTTTTTGATGTGTAAGTCAGATTAAACACACAATTCTCACACAATTCAACATGCATTCCCAGGCTATAGAAGTATATTAAATTTCTGCATAAATCCTCATTTTATACTTTTATTCAATTAAGAATTTTGAGTTAATACACACACACACACTCCACTCACTGACAAAAATGATGCTACAGGAAAGCTTTTTTTCTCTAATTGAGAAATAGATAGATTACAGCAAAGTTTAAAAGTTCATGACATCTATGCCTCAAACTAACCAGGGGTCTAGCAACATTAGCCAGCATGCTCTAGTATACTCTTCCACAGAAGAGGCCATATGCCATGAGATGTGCGAGCAGTAAGCCGAATAATAAAAATAAAAGCAAAGAGAAAGGAGTACAAGAGAAAGGGTCAGAAGGTTGTTAGATTCAAGTAGGGGTGTGAGCCTACTTGAATCTAACAAGATAACAAAGGTATTTCCTAGCACACACCCCAGGAGGAGTGGAGAGATATCATTACAATGATTGACCAATTCCGCCAGCTCCTTCCAGTGTAAGAGGAACTCAGTCGAGCACCACATGATATATCAGTCTGGTAGGGCTTCATCAGGAGAAGTGAATAAAATAAATAAATAAATAAATCACAATACATAAAAATGGGGGAAGCTGAGATGAAGTGACACCTCCTCCTAATATCCTACTGGGAGATATTGTTGCAACTTTGCATCAGAATCCCTTCTCTTTACTCAAGATTATCATTATTTAAACTGGACTTCTGAAGAAAGTTTCCTCAGTTTGTGAGCAAGAATTCTGTGCGTCATTAATAAATGTTAACACACACCCACACAAAAATGTTTTCAGCTACAAACACATCCTCATTCATGAGGAAAAAAAAAAGTTGGATTTACCTGTCACGGATGGGAAATAAATCCCCACCAGCATTGTGAAGTAGGTCATGATGTCTGTAAAAACATATGGGAGTCCGAGAACTTTTGTGTCTTCTGTTCCAGCAACTGATGGCTGACCTTTTTTCTCAACTATTGAGCCCATTTCTGAATAGGCACTCCACAGGTTATCTACAAGGAAGAAAGTGAGAACCACTGTCATTTCCTCATTTCAGACTCCTAAATAGTGAGAATCAATCTGAGGATTTTTCTTGTATACAGATGTCGAAAGTCCAACATTTTCTTATGAAAGCAGAAACACAACAGCCATCACCACCAATTGTAACTGATGGGTATTCCCACTGCATGCCACTAGAGATGCACTAGTGTCTTGGATGTGTCATATGAGACTCTTCCATTAATTAAAAATATTTAGTTATACAATTCAATTCTATTTATACAACACCCACTTATAACTGCCCAAATTACAGGCATATAATTATATGATCTCTACTGTTGTGCAAGCCAAAAAAGTGGTGGTCCAAATACAACACACTACGGATGCTGGTCTGATCAAGATGCATAGGTCAAAGAACTAGCAGCTTTTTTGGAAGTTGACACATGTTATTTGTATCCTTTAGCATAGTGAAAACATCCAAAGCTAATTCTACTATTTTAAAGTCAAACAAGTTTTCTTATTACGTGCTTGGAAACCAAAGTCCAAAAGTCCAAGATCAGTTTGCCACTGCTGATCAAAAAAGAGCTCTAGGGACTTGGCGTGAGGACTCAGAGTTCCTTGTTTCTGATGCACAGAAGTGATACTGGCCAGACCACTTGGTTCCACATCTTTAGTTGTGGTTGTGTGAATAAAATGAGTTTAGAGGTTGTGTGTGTTTTTTTTTTTTTTTTAAATAGAAAATCCTCTTCCCCTTTCAATATACATCACCAAGCTTTGCTACCCTGGTTTCCTAATTTTCACTTGGTTTCACTCATTTTCTAGAGGCAATGATCCAAGTGGAATGGGAAGCAAGGCTGAGGGAACAGGACTCATTTTCTACAAGAGCCCAGAACGCTGTTAGGATCATAGGTTTCCCCTCCAGGTTCATTCATGGGTTGCTGAGGCTCCTCTAGTATTTTAGGACAAAGCAACTGTGCATCTCTGTTACTGAAGCACAATAGCATGCTGACACGAAGCAGAAGTGTTGCAGAAAGACATTTCTAGAACAGTTTTCTTATTGTTAGGGCTGCATTAATGAGAGATGTGTTAAAGCGTTCAGTAAATGGTGCGAGTACTCCAAAGCACCCAGGTAGGATATCTGAATACTCACAGCCACAGACAAGGCTTAAAAAAAAAAGTTAAGCACAGAGTCAGTAGCATCGAAGTCCTCACACACGAGGCTGAAGCTCAGTCCTCAGTGCAGCATAATCCTCCTTGAGGAACCTTTTGACAGGCGAGTTCAAACCCACATTAGAGGTGCTCACATGCGGCAAGCAGGACAGTACTCACTCAAGAATACCCTGAGACCCGAGCAAGTACTTAAGAGTTTACCTCAGGCTGCTGTGCTACACAGGGACTGAAACGCAACAAATGTTCAACTTTTTACAGGAGTTCCAGAGAAATAAGGAAACTAAATGGCTCACAAGTACCATCTGCACGTGGCCAACTTATAACAATAGCACTGAATAGAAGGTTGGGTATTACTGCATAACAAACATTGGTATCAGCTCCAAATTCAGGCAAAACTGGCATCTATTTACACAGCAAGAAGTTCTGAGAAACTGGGGAAGTCTTACATTGCTTCTACAAAAGAAAGTAGTTGTCAAAAGCAATCAATTATTTCAGGGAAACAAATGAAGGAGATTGCTTAGTTTATTCCACCCTAATTTCCAATGCTTTTGGCAGCTTCCTTGGGTAAAGAAACTTGAGTAGCTGTGGGGTGCATGATGAGATAAATGTACATTTAGTTTTACAGTACAGCAGATACCACCAGTAAGCTTCTGCAAAAGCAGTCACAAAGCAGCCTGCAAAAAGCAAGTGGCAAGACAAAAAGCTTGCTGGTATTACACACTTTAAGGTTGTAGAAGCAACCTTGAAGGATCAGCTGCAGAAAAGGAGAAAAAAATACAGTACACATGGCTCAAGAACGAGCAAAAATAAAATAAAATAAAATTCGCGGTAGATAAGACTTACCAATGAGAACTCCACTCGTTACTCCTGGAATCCCTTGAATTTCTGTCACGTTGTTGAGAACAAAGTAGTCATCACATGTGGCATTGAGCAATGAGCTATCACAGAAGAGACGCCACAGCCTCGTAGTCTTTGTTTCATTATTGCTTTCAATAAACTTGGCACAGACATCAAAGTTGTTTTTTGACAGGGTACGGTTCCCAAGAAGACAGATACTACAAGACAAAACCATACAAAAGTGAAGCCTTCAACAGAACATTGCACATCAGGCCTTTCTTTGCTCCAGAAGTTGTGGGCTATACAACATTTACAGCATGGAATTTCTTATATATTATTGTACATAATAGCAGTAATGTTTAAAACATTTCTGCTTTGTTCAGAGTATTGACAGTATGATTCATTCCTCAAAGACATGATCAATTCAAGCAGGTTGGCCACTAAAATAATGAAGACCACAATACATGCATTTTCACAAGTCTAGGCATGACACACCAAACAAGTGGCGCTGAATAACGAGAACATTTTAAGGTAACAAGAGTCTAAATAAATAAGTCCAAAAATAACGTTAAGTAAATGCATTAAGTAAGCATCATAACCTTTTCCAGGAAAATAAACATTTTAGAAGGTCTTCAGAAGTATTAAAAACCCAGAAGAGAAGAAATAAATCCACACACACACCCCCCTCGTATTCCACATATTCATAGCATGAAGCAATTAATCACCTAGATGGGAAAAAAAAAAAAAAAAAAAAAAAAAAAAAAAAAAACTAGAAAACTCTGAATGCTTTGCAAAAAGAAAATGCTGGATAGCAAAGAGGACAAGCAACCTGGAAACCATATTTCTTTGCCAAAGTCTTCACCACAAGAGGTGTTTCCAAGAGCTATCTACTCCAGACTGGCTTGATAACAAAATGCTAGAGCACTTAAAGATGAAAAAGGCACCAATAAAATATCCACTTTAGGCAATACACACATACTAAGCACCTAAGTTGTGAGGGAGCTCTGTTAGGAAGGTTGTGGCAAGCAACATCACAGCACTTATCACTGTGAATCTCTAAACCAGGCAGAACATGGACCTAGCACAACATCCTGTTTCTGAGAGCCATCAACCACAAAACTGTATGGGCACAGGGGAAACAAAGAAATATTTCTTCTGAACACTAAACTGCTGAGCATTTGGGACTCAGGAACTTCCTCATCCAAAAACAGCATCTTTATTCAACAGATTTTATCATCTCCATGAAGTTGCTGGCACTTTCTGATCTGTCAAACCTCAGGCAACTAAAACATCCTTCGGTAAGAAGCTCCACAGCTTAACTACTTATTCTACAAAGAATAATCTGCTTTTGTGCTGGTGCTGCCACTTTCTACTTCTGTCTCCAGGAAAACACCAGGAGTTGAGGAGTTGTTCCCCAGCTACATTTTCCAAAACAGCCACTCTGTAGATCCCAGCTGTGCCAGCCACCTTTCCCAGATGGGGGAGCCCCTGCCTGAGTTATTTTTCATAGTGAAGTGCATTACCTCAGATCATCCCTAACACCCACTTCCTGTTCTTTAAGCGCGAATGAAATAACCATCACTAATCTTAACCAAAGACTGTTTTCCAGATTGTCACAGGTCTTATGAACAGTTAGATGGAGATTCAAAGCAGTATTTCAGAAGAACAAAAAAGGATGCAAGTGCCCAGTAACTTGTAAAGCCTGTAATGTGAATAACAGGAAGCCTATCACTGAAGCCATTATTTCTATATTTCAAAATTAAGCTTAAAATATACTTATAGTTTTTTTCTTCTTCTGTTTTTTTTTTTTTAATACCTCTTTAAATACTATACATTATTTCACTTACGGAAAATCAGGCGGGTCAAAAGCAGTCTTAATAACTCCTGCATATATGGCAATGATGGAGAGAATGACACAGGCAAGGAAGACCAGGGCAAGTTTGTTGACATACTTGACTCCTACAAAGACCACGATGGCCATCAGAATGATGATGCACGTTCCATAAACTCTCATGTTGTTCAGCATAGCCGCAGGTTCATCACTGACCTCTTCAGCTTTAAATATAGCAGCACTGGGCGAGATGTACTTCTGCAAGAGAGAAAGCAATCTGAAAGCTATCATAAGGGTAAGAATGAGCACTATGCAGAGAACCAAGCTCCCACGAACTTTAAAATCGTAGCTTCTATTACAGCATCAGCAGCTTTACTCTTTCAAATAAAGATTCACCAAATAAAGATTATCCAAACATGGATATCTTCACAGAGAAGAAAGAGCATTTTATTTGTTTCTGCAAATAGCCTCATACAGCTCCTGCACCACAAAACAGAGTTACTTCCAAGATTTTTTTGCTGTTAGAGAGCTATTACACCATGGATTCTTTTAAAGTAGCCATGAAGCTTTAATGGTATATCCTTTCTGTTATCTACCTCCCTATAGCCCTGTAATAAAGATTAGTTTGAAAACTATTCGATATTCAAAGTGACCTTCTCAGCAAAAAAATAAAGAATAAAAGAAGAAAATAAAGAATAAAGCAGAATAAAAGTGACTGAGACAGAGGAGGTAAAGGAATGAGAATGGGCCCCCTGAGAAACTGTATCTTGGGAGATGATATATACACACATAAATACATAAATATATATGCACACATATGTGTATGGGAAAGTCTGCATGAGCACCACCTGCACAGAGCCTCAGATCAGGAGAGTGAGTGAAGCTCACAAGTTTTTAAAAGCTGTTGCTTAAGATCATTATGGTCAATATGATTTGACATTTTATGCAAGAAAAAAAAAATAAAGCTCAACAGAAACCTTTATATCCTTATACTATATCAACCACCTAATGAGTTTTTAGGGATTATCCCTCCTTCCAACATAACTGCCCTTAAGAATTAGTACACCAACAATAGCTTTAGTTATTTCTAATTCTCCATGAAAACTGCAGCAACTCCAAGTGGTTTTCCATATCATGGGTTCAGACTCTAAAGAGGAGTTTGAAGCTACTGCGGTGTGGCATTAAAGCACCATTCTGTGAAATGGCTGTGCTGAACGTCTTGCAAAGAGTATCAGCTCACTCAGAGCACATACATCCCCTAAGTCATTTGAAGCATTTACTCATTAACAGCCCCATTAAGCAATCATGAGTAATTTCAGAGAAACATAAGCAGCACTAGGTTTTCAATACTATGTGCCCTTTGGTATAGTTAAATTCAAGTAATGTATCATAAATTTATCAGCACTTAAGACAATTAATAGTGGGTTTACCTTAATTTGACAGAGATTAGTCCTCTAACCTAAGCAATTGTACTATTACAGCTTTAGATCATGACAAGGGTCTGTTCTGATATCTTCTATACAAGATGAGGCCTGGGATTTAGGAGAAGGAGGGGCTCTGAGTACATTAGTTGAACCCAGCACACATTTAGTAGTGATGCACAGCCCACCACGGCTGGCAGTTACGAGAAATATCTCCTCTGACATCTTCACAGGACCCTGAAATTTCAGAATCAGCCTGAAAAGATGACAGCGGGATGGATTCCTAATTCCTGGCTCACAGGGAGATCACGAAGGGCACATCTCCCTACTCAGTACTGGGCAGCAACTTCTCCCGCTGCAGATGACAGTGCCAAGCACAGCAGAAGCTGAGTTCTGTATGGTTTTCTGGGAAGCCTAATCTGATACCAAGTCCACAGATTCTCCTCGGAAGGAAACAGAGGTGTCTTTCCAGACCTTAGGCAAGCTTGACATAAAAGGACTTCGGCATGGATACCCAGTGTAAGCACCTGTCCAAGGAAAGTGTAAAGCTCTCTAGATGCGTTCGCTGCTTATTATGGTATGGTTGCCATCCGAACAGGTTTTATATCCCATAGTTCTGACAATATCCCATAACTATGACAATGAAATCGAAAATTAACTCCAGGAACAGAAGGAATCATGCCTAGAGGCCCAGAGCTTGGGACAAAAGATACAAAATATATTTTGAGAAGCTACGACAAAGACAAAAATAGAGATGTTAAGAGACAAAGAATGGGTAATGGCAAGAAGTCTGTATCCTCCTTAAGCCTCATGAGAGAGCAAGGGAAATGGAAAAAGGAAACAAAATCTCTTGTACTAAACAAAAGAAAAGCATTAAAAACAACACCAACACCACACTTCAGAAGTGAATGGAACCTCCAAAGAAAGAAGGGAAAGGGACTCTTAAGAAGTCAACTTAAACCTTTCAATGATAAGTCTAAGCTGACTTAAAAGAAACATCAGCCATCTTTACATTGTGCATTTGGGAAAGGAGAGGGAGAATCAACAAAAAAGCAGCAGCATCCATAGATGCTGCTTTCACAAGACTTCACACCATCTTACGAGAACATGTGCAGATAGACATTTAAGGAAGAAACTGACTACCTTCCATTTGTAAAATAAACTACTTTTTACAGAATACCCAAATTTCTATCACTAAATCCAAAAGAAATTCTCTGAGGGCCTGAGAGTGCACTGTCACCACAGATTTTAACGCTGTAATCTAACGTGACATTTCATTAGGGGTTCACTATAGCCTGTGCTGTGCTTTCTCATTTTTATACAAGAGCTGATTTTCCAAGTGCTATAAAAATCACAGAATTAAATCTGAACGTGTCTCCAATCACAAAAGGTTGATCTGAGTAATAGTGGTGTTATCTGGAGAAAAGTATTTTCTGTTTACTTCTCATCTCCAATTTATTCTGAATGGTAGGAAAAAGGGGGAAAAAAACCTACAGAAAAGAAACTTAGGATATATAAGGAACATCCTCCTTGAACACTGGAAATCCAGAAAGCAAACAGTTTACAGCTGCACTCATGTTTGCTGGCTTACAGCAGTATTGTTAGTACTCTTTGGCCGTTGTGTTTTCCCCACACACAGACTACATATTGTAGCCTAGTCCTAGCAACACAGAAAGAGCAAGGGACTGCTTCCTTCCTCCTCCTAGCTCCAAAACTCCAAACTCAAACACAACTTATTAGAATTAGTTTAGTTTTCTTACAACCACATAGGTGCACCACAGACAAGGCAGTCTGTGGGACTTAGTATACTCAAAAAAACACAGTCACAACCATTGCATTTGGAACAAGTAGTGAAGAAGATCAGTTAAAATAAAGACCCAACAGAATTCAGTAAGTAGAACAAAGTAATATCAAGCTGGCCATCAATTTGTCTTTATATTGAAGAACACAAATTTAGTGAACTTTTTCAAGTAATCCAAAATGAATAAAAACATTGACATACTCTAAATATAGCAACAAAGCATAAAAAAAAAATCTAGAACACTTCATGCATTGTAGGCCACGTGCATTGCTCTGTATTTGTGCTGTCTTGGAAAGCTACGTTCAGTTTTGAAGAGAAAACAGTACTTACAATAGAATTTCAATGGTGCCGAGAATGTACATTGCACCTGCAAACGTTGTACCCAAGTAGAAACAAAGTCCACTGCTCCACCAAACTCTGGTCCTAAAGATCTTGAAATCATGTAGTAAGAGCCTCCAGCTGCAAATTTAACCAACCCCCAAGGAAGAGAAAAACAAACCAACAAAATTAGTCTCCAGGTGTTCAGAATAATGGCAGTGATGCTGAACAAAGACTCGAGACATTCAGTTAACCTGGTCACACAGCTGAGATAACCCTTTGCTGAAAACCCTCATGCTGAGGTTCCTACCAGGCCAGCATTTGGGCTCTACAGCAGTGAGGCAGTTTGAAATGTGCAATCTAAGTGTCTCTCCCCAGGGGCATTTCAAGGAAAAGAGTGTTTTCAAAACAAACATCACTTGCTTCCTAAACACCCATAACATTCCTTGCATCCATCACAAATAAAATCGGTAAAGCAACAGGGTTGCTTAGCTTATTTGCCCAACACAAAGTTAATATAATAAACAATGAGAATAAAACAAGCAAAATTAAAACATACTTATCATACCATCAGGAATCATCTCTTAATATAAGCTAAATACTAAATTGGCAAATATTAAAGAGTAGACTTTCACAGTGTTTTTCCCAGATTATGCAATTAATTCTACGTATACCAAAGCAGAGGACAACTTCCAGTCCCATGAGATAGTTTCCCCCTCTAACTGCTATCCAAATTCTAATTCAAGAGGCAGAAAGAAGAGGCATTTGTGAAATACTTCAAAAGACATGAAAGATGCCTAAAATCTGTGATGTTTTCCAGAGGTAAGAAAAAGATAGTTAGGGCACAGTCAGACACAACTTATGCTTAACTGGAAAAAAAAAAAAAAAAAAAAACACAGGAAAAAGCATTTGAACAGCAGCATATTAATTTTAGAACACTCAGCAAAATGAGTGCAAAGTGCTTCTTTGTCCTCAAACTGTTAACAACAACAACAACAAAGCCATGAGAGTTTCCAAAGAAACTGGGAGATAAATCTCTTTTCAATGGGCTGGATTATACCCAATAAGAGGTGAAGGGGAGGCTTCTAACAAGAAACCTTGGAAAGTATCTGAAAGAAGATCTCTGACAGAGTATACACCGCCCTAACAACAAGTTTTTGATGCTCACTCAAAAACTTAGACAAAAAATACCAACAAAAAGCCATCCTATTATTAACAGAGACCTGAAGATGACAGATGATGTCCAGCAAGTCTGAACACGATGAGAAGTTTCACTGCAAGCCTGGGAGCCAGTGCTGATGGGCAGTAGTGAGGGCACGATGCCAAAACAAACAAAATCCCAGCAAGAACAGTTGGGACCACAGTAGTTCTTTGGTACACACAAGCCTCAAAAGCAGCATGAGAAAAATCAAACTAATTTATAAAAGAAAACAAACAAAAAACCCAAGGCAACACACACAGATTCCTAGTTAACAGTTTTAAAGCATTTCCATCTGTGATCAGTCTTTTTAAAGACTTAAAAAAAAAAATCAAGGTTACTTGTCATACAGAATCTAAATATGCTATTCTGAAACATTTCACTACTGAAGCGAGGTCACTTAGCCCATGTCATTAATCGACAGTCCATGCTTTAACCAAAAAAGCAATTTATAGATGAATGCTCAATAAAACCAGAAGGAACTAGATGATGGCTATCTAGTCAAGCCTCCTGGTCTACACAAGGCTTAAAGCTTTCCCAAATGAAGCAGGTTTTTCCAGATAATCTCTTGCAAAAGGAAAGGACGAGAAAGGAAGTTGAATGTTGATGTCATTTACCAAAGACTCCTTCCCCCTATCCCACCTTTCACGCTTCATTAAAGTCAGTGATATAACAGATGCATCTGTAACATAAAATGTATTAGACACCCAGGACATGTGCATTACTACCATTGATTTTCACTTCTTAAGTTTACAAAGCAACAGAATGACTGATAGAATTCAGTAAAAATTAACTCTGCAGGAAAAAATTAATTCCATAGTGATAATAAGAGACCAGAGTGGAAAAACCAGAGGGGCAGAGTTCTCCACTAAACCAACAGTTCAGAGACCCTTAACCTGTTTAGCCTGCCAACACACAGGCAGAGAGGGGATAAAACTGAACTGATCTGCATGAACACAGTGCACAAGGGGCAAGCAATAAAGAGTGAGAAAATAAAGAAGTTAAAGGTAAATCATCCAAAAGGTATTAATAACATGTAGGCATGAACCAATCTGTAACAATCTTTACTTTCCAGCCATAAGCTGTTCATGATCAAATAACAACCTTCTAAAATAACTTTCCAATGAGGTGATGGAGATAAAATGTGATTTGCCTCCCTAACATGCATTCTTTTTCTTTTCTGGGCATGAAACCTTTGCTGCTTTCATTACAGGCTCTTTTAAATCCAGTATGCCTTTTCTCATCCACTGATATATGTTCATTTGGTCCTGACTTTTTATGTTGTTGTTGTTATCTCCCATTTTGATTTTTTTTTTTTAATAATCTTGTACTCAGCTGGGAATCTCTATAAATGAATATGAATTTATTTAATGTGTCTTTTGAAAACTTTGATAGGTAAATTGCTCACAGTTTATAGCACCATCTGAGCTCTGGTATTTTTGATTAAGATATTAAAAAAAAAAGGAAGAGACTGGAAGAGCTACAAGACCTAACTCGCATCCAAAAAGTCAGCTTTATAATTGAAACAAAACAACTATTTAGTTTATGCTGAAGAAGAAGTCAAGGAGATGAACAATATCTAGAGTGCTAATACGGAAAAGTTTTCTGCCAGCAGGCTGCTTGTTGTTCTTGTAGAAAACAATGGAACTGCTTCCATTGTTCAAAAATGGCAGCTCAGCAAAGTCTGGCAATAAAGGTCCTATTTGTAAATTTGGAAAGAAATCTACTTTGCATTAAGACAAATCTCCATTTGTTCAAATGGAAACATGCGACTGATGACAAAAATATGTTCTGTGGCCTGTATTTCCCTAAAGGTCCATTTGGAAGATTACAACTCGCCTTAGAAAAATCCATTCTAAAAAGAGATCAAAACATTTAGTACTTTAAATGGATTGCCAAATATTGCTTTTTAATATCTAAGAAATTCATATCAGATTCAACCACGCATCATTAGTTTACATTTAAGATAAAAAAAAAAAAGAAAAAAAAAAGCTTACCTGGAACTACACCATTTGTTGCTATTGCACTCATGGAAATTGCGGTTAGCATAGTCTGTGTAAGGAACAGAAATTAACAGATTAGGTGTTCTTTGAAAAGTGGTACAGGAGAAGTGATCAAAGCAAACTAGGAAATAAGAGATCTTTGTATAAACTGTTGCAGCAGCCAAAACTGAAAACATCCTGGGCTAAGGGATTGCCAGATAAATCAAGCACTGTGTCTTCCACTGAAGAATTTAGTTAGTTTAAACGTTTGAGATGGATGTCTTCTGAAGCCAATCCCTCTCAGTTACACTGATATTTAACCATTAAGGAGAAACCCTGCCCTGCTACCCCTATGAGCAAACTGAGCGGTCCCATGATAACAGAAGATCTGGCTAAATAGTCAAGAATATGATCAACTTACACAAGCACAACACATGAACACGATGATGAATGACTCGAGAACTCCAGCTGTGCCCACAATCCACGTGAGGCGCAAGAAAAGGATGACTCCAAGGATGTTCTGCAGGCAGGGCAGGTACACCCCAATGAAAGTGCCCATACGTGGGACCTGCAAAGACACAACATTAACTCCTTGGCACTAAAGGACTAGGGTCTGCATGTATTGCCTACAGTAAACCCACAAAGACTTAATCACAAGCGTTTCGCTAAAAAAAGGCCATGCTGGCCTTACCAAGCTTGGATGGGAGCTTCAGCGTTTCCTGTTTCACAGAAATTCAGAGGCTAGTTAAATGGAAAGGATCCCAAGGGGACAGAGAACTGTGACAGCCAAACTTGTAACAGCAATTTATTGTTCCAAAAGCTGCAGAAAGTGCTGCAAGATAGAATTTTTGTTAGTACTTTATTAGCTGTGACGAACGTGGATCAAAACACATGCGCACACACACAAAAAGCATGCAGGCTCCCTCATTAAAATTCCAGCTTCCTTCCTTCTACAATTTAGGAACATCAGGTCTCCTCTCTATTTAGAAACAATAACCGCACACAGCAGGTGTCCAGTTACAGACGTTATTCTTAACTCAGGCCCTGGAGGGGGGAAAGGGGAAAAAAAGCAGCCAATATAAATCACTATGCAAACCTGGACGCTTTATGTATTTAAATAATCCACCCAAGCATTTATTTTATATATTTTTATATATAAAAGTACCCAAGGAATATCACGGACTTCATTTTTATTATTGAGGAGGACAGTGTCTACATGCAACATCAACGCTACTGTCAGACTGAGACAACAATCTTTAAGAGACAGCAGGATTACTTTGAAGCGTTTATATTGGGGAAGTTAAAATGTAAAACAAAGTACAAACATAAAAGGCTAGAAACACATTAGTGGTTTGCTTATTATAGGAAATGAAGCTTAATTTCACACTGGTATTTCTGCTAAAAAACAAACACGCGCACCACACACAGCGCTATTCTAGAAAAACGGGGAAGTATTTCTTCCACAAGTTTCACAAAAAGAATCCTGGTAATCTCCTGTAACTTTAAATTGCAGCAAACCGGGTTTCACAGTGAAGAAATTTTAAACTCTAATAAGTTTTTACTTTGCCTGCTTTGAGAACTGCAAATCAACCACATTGAAAAGGGGCTTCACTATTAGGGGCTTCCCCAATTCCCTATCTCGGCATAAATTGTCACCATTCTCTATCTCAGCATGAATTGTCACTCATTTACACCAAACCCTATTATTTGTGCTCCTTTCTCTGAGGTATAATGATGAGAAGCAGACAAGTGGTGCCAGAAGAGAAAGAGCTTGATGATTTTCACAATTACAATGTTGTTATAATAATTCCCATCCTCCATCTTACATACTGGAGCATCCTACAGCTTCCATACAGGAAATGGCCTTCTCCCCCCTCCAATCCCACAAAACTTCCTAGAATCTGCTCTAGAATTCCTCAGTCAAAAGCTAAAAAGCATGACCAGTTGGCACTGTCCTATATCTGCTCTTCCATCCCCTCTCACAGGGCCCATGCCCAGCCCTGGCAGGACCTACTGAAATCAACTCATAGAAAGGGTGGGAGGTCAAACAACTCTCAAAGTCTCATTCTAGATTATACCCATAGCTGCAGGCATTGCCACTTGAGCTGTCACCTTTGCCCCACATGGAGCTGCTAGTTCAGCAGTCATCAGGATTACTAGCTTCTTACTTTTTGGTGTTTAATAGGTCAGCTCTACTTTCAAACACCATGTATCTTAAGCCAGTTCTCAGGAGCTTTAAATCTTTTCACTGTGTGCTACTCCTCATGCTTGTCCTTAGAGCTTCCTATCCTCACTTTCAGTTTGGCTGATGTCAGATCTTTCTGTTCCAGCATCATTATGACCCATTCTTCAGGTGATCTATTATCTTATCCTTTCCAAAAAGTAGTGCTATAGCTACATGAGGATGAAGAGCCTTTGAGTTTGTTACTAAGCAAGGAGAATTTTATTAGCAAGCACAGGCAAACCACACTTTGCAGAGAGCCAAACCTTCTCCCCCAGAAAATGATGTATTTTCCCCCCCACCCACACGATGGCATGTGATTGCAGTTCCAGAAGACTAGAAGAAAACTAGTTTTATACCAACTGCTTCAGGAAATTGTGAAATGGCCTAAGTAACTAGAGATTTTCTGGTATTAATACTAGACTGATAATAAGAAAGTATTAAAAAGGTATTAATGCAAATTAAAAGTTATTTTAAGACAAGAATCTCTCATCAAACCAATCTTATTCCATTACTTACTAAATCCAGTTACTATTCGTTTTGCATTTTTAAGTTTTGCGCATACCGCACATGTAGGTCTTTACAAAGGTTTTTATTTGCACAACGATAAAAAAAGTGTAGCTTACAGTATCAAAAGAACAAGTAAACCAAAAATCCCCCCACCTCCAAAAAAAGTCAGTTTTAATAACAGCACAAGCTGTTATCAACCAATCAGATGGAAACACAAGTACCAAGATTTAGTGATGAAAAACAGACTTAGTATTTCATTTCAAGAAAAGAAAAAAAAATCTAGAATCAGACAAAAACTGTCAATCTTTTCAAAGTACAGAGACTTCTCTTCTTACAATCAGAGTGAGACACAGCAATCTTGCAAGCCAATCTTATTGCTTGGTAGTTTAGACTCCAAAAAAGTGCTTCCTAGTCTACCAAAATGCCTTTACAAACAAAATGTCTTGTTCTTGATTATGCAAGTAAAACTCCCCACTTCATTGCATAGGAAAATTGCTACTACCACATAGTAGGAATATTACTGTCTCCTTGCAGGCCGCTCACTCATCCTGGAGAACTCAGGTGTGGCCACAAAGCTCCTTCGCCCTAGGCCATTTCCAACAAGTGGGACAGTCAAGATGCAACAACCTGTTTTCTTCTGTCCCCTTCAGGCTCTTAAAAATAACCCATGCCAAGAGGGGTGCAGTTATGCTTCCTCAGACACTACTGTATGCACTTCACTGCCACACTCCCCCTAGGGCATGTCACACACCAGCTTTCATGCCATTAAAAACATCACTCTGCTGCCACATAGCATTCACCTAACATCCAAAAATAAAAATTGCACAGAGAAATCATGCTGCCAGGCCAGCAGATGATGCTCAAGAGAGATAGAGTGCAAGGAACTACAGTGTTCATATGGGAAGAAGGGTCCAGAAGGATACGCACGAAGCCACCCGAGCACCATCCCTGCCCACACCAGAGGACAAGGAATCACTCTGCAGAGCCTTTGTGCTGACATTATCAGATGCTAAGCTGAAGAAAGGAAAACAGCAGAAGCAAAAAGCTAGAACAGGTGGCTAGATTCCATTCACCACCTTGACCCAATGTCCAAATACCAACTCCCATGGCAGCAGGGTCTACTTTAAGATGGGCATCACAAGTTTCACCTTAAGGCAAGTAAGTTCCTGTTCTAGACTCACTTTCAGGAAAGTTTTCATACCCATCTCTTCGGTCCACTTCCTTCTATTCGTGCCAATTTACACTCCCTTTTCCCCACAATGAGGGAAGAGGTGTATACGAACACAGTGGCAACTCTTCCTTCCTCTACCCAAAGACAACTGACTTCCAGGCTTCTCTTCCCAGCATCTAGGCAGTACATCCACATCAGGTCCAGCCTATCATCATGTCACTCCTGCTCTGCCAAGCCTTAGTGCTTTTGATCCAGGCTTTTCCCTTTTGGGAACAGATCCATGTTTACCAAGGAACGAACCCACCATCCAGCTGCAGGCTCTAGACCTCTGTAGGAACAGAACATAAGCAGCTACCCAGTCACGAACAATTTTCGGAGATTCCCTGCTGTGTTCTAGCAAGTTCTTAAGGGTCACATGCCAAGCATCCTGTCCTTCCCAAACCAAGAGTCCTCCCTCTCTCTTGAAGACATATGCAACAAGGCATTTCCTTGAAATTTGGTCAACCTCCCAAACTTCAAATGCTCACTCCAATGTAATTTGCTCAGAAAACAGACTGCTAACAAATTAATGGGATCAAAAAATCTGCAAATGCAGTTTAAGTGACTTGTTTTCCCTTAACGGTCTTCAAATTTCAACTCAAGACAACACCTGACCATTAAAACATGTTAATAAAACATGGACCATATGGTATGCTCACTAAAGAGGGAAAGAAAAGTACTAAGCTCATACAAGGATAGAAGGATGAGCAAAAGAAGAGAAACCTCAGATTGCTTGTTTCAGGCTTTAGTGTGTTTTAGCAAGATCTTTGCCATAAAGCTAAGAAGAACTATTATTTAAGATAAACTCTATTGTAAAGTACATTTTTAGTAAAACAGTATAAATCTCTCTGTTTTAAGCCATACACGAACTTCCTTTAAAGGCTGCATAATGCTCCTGCTACAGTGGCTAGCCTTGTCACAATAACATACAAGTTTAAATACCTTGATTTCCTTTCGTTTGCTGTCTTCATCTGCTTCATGTTCCACCACACCTTGAGTCAAATTAGTGTAGTTTGCCAGTTTATTAAGAAGAGATGATACCATGGGGTTGCTATCCATTTCCTCCTGTTGGAATTTTAAGAATAATGTATTTTAGCCATTAATTTTTAGTTATGAATTTGATACTATTTGAAACAAACACTAACAGAACAGCTCCAATTGACTCAAATACATAAATACGATAAAATACTAGTTAGCTCTCTTCAAAAAGACTTGTAATTCTTTCTAGAAGTTTAATGGAAAATGGCTATATTGCCATGTTTTAACTGTTTGACTGTTTAACCAACTGTATCTATACCCAAAACAGATTCGTTGAGAATAATACAGAATAATTCATATATATTACTTGACACAAAAGATGTCAGCCTTTCCACCTTTAACCAAACACCTGCTACAAAGCATACTAGCACAAATAAATAGCCAAAAGGTTTCCAAGAAAAGCAGAACTAGAGAATTCAGTCAAGTAGGCAAGATTAAGCACTGGAAGAAAGACAACAAATGTTTTACTATTTGTGATCCTGATAAGAATTAAGGCATTCATCTCTAAGGAATGCAATTTATTAGATCCTGATAATCATCAACTAAAAACATGTGAAGAGTAAAATTATAGGAAACATCACCAAAAGATTCACCCCCACAAAAGAAACGGTGATGAGGCCAAACTGGAAGGCTTTCAAGTGGGTGTTACGATAGGGTGGGCTGTAATCCAAGACATGCAAAAGATGGCCCTGATTACATCATCAGGAGAGGATTTAACTTCAGTCAGTGCTCAAAATAACAGATGCAAGCACCTATTCAAATGGTATTATGAAAAAATGGGGGCAGGGGAAGCAGTTATGGCCAATTTAATCAACACTGAGGCATAAAACAGTTACTTTGAACACAGGTTCGGACATCTCTAAGAAATAAAGCTAAAAGAGAAATCTCATGGCAAAACTTTACTAGTATGATTTTTGTTAAAAAAAAAAAAAAAAAAAAAAGTAGATAATTACAAACAGATGACGACCAGTGCTACTTTGATCCTTAGCACAATCTTCATCAAGACATGCCAAAAGTAGTAACGTGCATTATTTTGGGCATGCAGAAGAAAGGAACTGAAGGATCATATTCTCTGTGTAAAGATACATAGAAGGAAAAAGGAGGAGGTGAGACAGACAGGGGACCAGAGGGTAGGATGCAAAACAATATGGAAAAAGCTTTATATAAACCTTGTTTATTGTTAGCAGCAACCAAAGCTGATGCTGCTAAACATATGAAGCAGAACTACTCAAATTACTGAAGGAATGGTTTCATTACGTTACAGTAGCACTTAAACGTACAATATCAATATACTTCTTTCCTTTAAATCACTGTAATTATTCACTGAATTAGGCATGCATTAAGCTTGCATTATAAATTAGATCTTTACATTCTGGGTGAGAATATAGCTATACACTAACTGAACACTATTAAGCCACAGCCTGTCATAGTTTCACTGCCCTAAGGAGTCTTCCCCTTGATGAAGATAATATTCTCACTGATGATCATTAAAACTGGATACTGCTCTGTAACAACCACCAGATTTAACTTTCAGCAGGATTAGTTACCAAAATCTAGATTCTGGCCAAGCAAACAATTTTAATTTAGTATGACAAATTTAGCCATAGCAAAGCATACCAACATTTATTAACTTGTCTTTTACAGATCAGCTATAAAATATAGAAAAAAAGTTTTGTTTTGTTTTTTAAATTATATCATTCATGCTTGAAAATCCCCTGAAATATTAGCAGAAACCAAACTGCTGAAAAAAGCTACTAATGCTATTCCTCCCCGTCCCCTCCTCAACTAAATCCCAACAAGGGAAAACAAGATTTTGCTCATTTACTTTATCTCACTACCAAAACCTCAACCCAAGGTGAAACAGGTTCTCTGGGTATTTAATATAGACCTGTAATAACTTACCTCAAAGAGAGCCATATTCTTCCCTTCATATGAGTTTCCTCTGTCCGTCTCGGCATCGTTGATGAAAGGGCTGCTCTCCCTGACAATTCCATCGCCTGGCAGAAAAACACAACAGTTAGAGTGAAGAAGAACGCAGGAAAAGTGTGAGACACCCCATAAGAGCCCCAGTAATACTGAGGATGCCTCTGCCCCAGCCACGCTTCCCTGCTGAACTCCCTGCTTCCTGACAGCGTAAGCGCCTGCAGCCAGCTCAGCCAGCTGGGTGATTCTTCTTTTTTTTTTCTGCCTTTTTATAGAGAAGTGTAGCGAGACTCATAGTTTACCAGCCATATACAACTAACGGCAGGGACTAATCGGAGAGGCGACGGTGTTCCCGATGATAGCGAGTCATTGGGAACAGCGGCAGCGAGGGCGGGCGCGCGGGAGCGACAGCAGCACCTGCTCTGCCCGGGCAGATTTCGACACGAGCCGAGGGAAGCGGCAGCCCCAACCTGGCCGCGGGCACGAGCTGAACCCGGGGATTTGCTAGAGGGGACAGGCCCCGAAAGGGAGGCTACCGCTAGCTCACTGGTACAAATCCCAGCTTGCCCTCGTGGCCAGGGCTGTGCCCCCGCGCCTCCCATCTGAAAAAGCAGATATGGGAGAGAGAAAACGTCCTAAAAAGGAAACGGCTACCAGAGAAATGGGAAAAAAAAAAAAAAAAAAAACACCACACACCACACACACATTTGTGCTGCGGGATGACTAAGGAAGCAGTGACGGGGTGAGGGGAGGCACTGACCCAGATGAGAAAGTCAGGGAGGGCTGCAAGTCACACACGTGTATACTCCTGCCTGCACATATGCACAGTGTGACCATCGTGTAACAACGCCCGTTTTATAATGCTGCATGAAATATAGATGGGTATGACTCAAATAACATGACATATTTTATATGTGTATGATGAGTCTTCCTTGGGAATATTTTCGTGCAATAGATCAGGAATAGCCAAATTGATGTCAAGCTCTTTAAAAGAAAACAACGCAGAAAAAAAAGTAATTTTCCTTAGATACTACACTAAAAACTCATCCTCCAGCCGATACAAACTCTCATTGAGGAAACAGAAGGAACTGTCACCTTGAAACAGAGGCAAATTCAAGTCACATATGTACTCTTTTTTTTTTTTTTTCTTCTTCAAAAAATGAGGCACTCAGATTTAGTTACTGTTAAGAATGATCTGCACAACTGCTTACTGCAAACTTGTAAAACTTCACTGCTCATGGCTTCAACTGGCTGGAAAACAAAACCATAAGCACACATTTATCTTGGGCTGGTGTCAGGAACAACCAACCTCATTTCATTTGGGGGTCGCACGGGAAGAACAAACCAAATGAGGAAGGTGGAGGATTTAAAAAAAAAAAAAAAAAAAAAAAAAAAAAAAAGTAGCTTTAAATAGAGAAGTCCCCCAGCAGAAAATATAGGGATATTGGGTAGTTTTAAATGTGTTATCTGTTACTGTAATATATATTACAAAAATACCTCTGCCACAGAAATTTTAAAAGGCTTAAAGTACCTGCTGCGAGGGCTGAGCCGCACCAAGGCCACTGAGAAGCAATGCTTTGATTAAAGACAGCTCACGAAACCTGAGGAAGCCCCCAGCCACACTCCAGAAAGATGACAGGTACCAGAGGCCTGTCCTGATAAGAAATCACCTTTCTGAAGAGCTACAAACCCCTTAAAATTTCTAGACTGTAAGGAACCAAGTCATTAATTTTAAAACAATACTAAAAATCAATGTTTCTATGAAGGAAGGGTTCAGCAGCCCCACATCTTCCAGTTAATCTAACCACACTGTGAGGACAAGATTTAAGCCCCACGCTAAAGATGCTGCTCACGCTCTTAACACTTTTCCTTAGTCCCCAGGCGTCACTGCGAGGAAGCCGGGTTTCACTCACTTAAGCAATAAATTTACCACATGCTTTTAGCGCTGCTCCTTACTCCCGGTTACTTAACCACCAGCTCAGCTGCTCGGCAGCGCTCTCGGAGCACAGCGTTCCACAAACTGCATTTTAAATCCAGCGGCTGCCATTTACGCTGTCAAGTTAATATCCCTCGGAAGCCAAAAGCGCTAAGGCCCTGGAGAGCGCAGGGGTAGCGATCTGGTGTCTTGCTTTCAAAAAGCTGTAGCAACAGTCGATAAATAACTGCAACACGATTACAGCAGTGTTCAGAATTCACATGCGCTGTTGAAGTCTAAAGGTGAAAAGCAAAGCACAGCAGCACCAAGCCGTTCTCTCAGAGAATCATTATCCTCTCACTGCTCAATCCCTTTAAACTTTAATCCAGTGTGATGGGTGGCACACTCCTCCACTGAGGAGAGGAGGAGGAAAACATACACACCACACAAGCCACCACCACACAGCTCCTCTGCAGGTAGTAAGAGGACCCACTGTTAAGAAAACCTGGTTTGAAGGGAAACAGCCTTCTAATATTTTAATAAATCACTTCCATACATTTGGGAGAAGCCTCAGCGATCCAGGCTGCTGACAGCACAAAACGAAAGAGGAAAGCAGGATGTAGACAGTGTGGAAAAGGGTTTCATGGCTTTGGTCACGCAGGTTCCTTCTCTTGGCGGGATCTGCATCCACCAAGGCAAATGTTACAGCAGGGCGCAGTGCTGATGCGCACACACCTGTATTTTAGATTTCTATACTAGGTTTGTTCTTCTGTTACCATAACATGGTCTAAAATCTACTTGTTGTAAAGCTGCTTTTGATTTATATTTCTTCCAGAAGTCCACCCAAAACCACACATAGCGTGGAAGAGGAGAGAACGAGCAACTAAGGAACTGTGATCATCCTCTGAATTTTGAAACCGTTCAGTGAGTAACTAGAGGGGAAACGATCCCGAGTACTTCAGTGAAATCCCATGACTTATGGGAGCACAAATTAAAGATCTAGAGCTCTTGGATTTATCCTTTGCATTGTCACTTGCACAAGCCCAGGCTCAGCCCTGTGTTCACAAGACTACAGCAAGTTGAATAAGCAGTATCCATGCATCTCTGCTGGCACTAAATATGCTTAGCAGACTTGGAAACTGAGACCAAACTAAGTATTTGCATGGAAAGCACCCAGCTAAGTCATCCACATCCCTTGCCTGGCTGTCGCAGGAATTGAAGCCTCTGCTGCCCTGAGGCCCCTGCTCTAGCTCTGCAGCCCATCCCCAGCATCACCCTTACTACACAAACCTCTAATGTAGAGTTAAGACCCTCACTCTTGCCCCTGCCTGCAGGATCCCACATTTACAGGCTGCCCAGCTCGCAGTGCGAATTGTAACAGGCTGCAGAAATCGCACTATTATTTACTATTCCAGGATGTAATCCAGCGCTCTCTGAAGGCTTGAGTGGTAAGTAGTTCTGGTTCCTCACACTTAAAAATAAGCCAAGCACAGCACAACCTCCGTGGGAGCCTGTTACGGGTTCCCCAGTGGTTGAAAACTGATTAGCAGGTAACTTGTAAGGCACCACCAAATCCAGCACATCAAGTTAACTGAGGATGGTTTGTGCTTGGGGTAATTTTGCTTTTAAATCAGGATGCATTTTGCATCCTGACCCGAGGCATTTCACACTCATCTATTTGCATACTAAATGACACTAACCAGATACCTGGCCTTGTTAGGCATCAAATCACATTGCCAGAATGAGACTGACAGTTTGACAAGCTCGCGTATAACTAAATATCCAGCAAATCAGAAAAAAAAAAAAAGTTAAGTACAACAGCACAGGTGATATACATGCCCGAGAAAATGAAAACAGTATTTAAGGAGAGCTTTAACAACCTTGCAAAAAAGAGAGAACTGGGTCTACCACTCCTGCAAAGATGATAGTGTTGAATTTGGAATTTAGTACTATACTCACGTCTATAAAAACAGAATCATAATTTCACGCATACATACGCATATGTGCATTTATAAAATAATTTTAAAAGTAGCTGGACTGCCCAAAACCAGACTCCTCTAGCCCAATGCCATATCTATGGCAGTGGCTACATTCAAATTCAAAAAAAAAAAAAAAAAAAAAAAAAGCATAAGACTAGAACAAACATTTACACCAAACTTCATGTGCCACTTTGTACCTTATCTTTCAGTCTCATAAGGTCTCTAATTAACCACAAACTACCCTTATCTCTTTCATTCTGTGGCACATCTGTATCCCAATGCTTTCCTTTTTCCAACCCATTTGTTGCAAGGCTTATATTGAACAGCACAGATCCGAGAGAAACCCCACTGCAGAACTAAGCTATTTACCCTTAAGATATCTTAAGTCTTCTGACTTTTACCACCAAATTTTTTTTAACACAGACATTAATTTTCCCCATCTCAAAATTGCTTAGTTTCTTTAAGAGTTCTTTATAATGGCAGACAAAAACCTTCAGGTTGGAGGTGGAGGATGAAGTGTGGCAAGGGAAGTGTACTGACCTCACCTACCTTTTCCATGCTCGGACAACTCCCTCAAACAGCTCTAAGACTTTGGGAGCAAGAGTTTAGAAACAAGTTTGAATAAAGAAGCTTTCTGTAAAAGGTGCCCTGGCCCTTCCTGACGCGTTACACTTACTTATTAAACATTCCTTATCAAACCCCAGTTCCATGAAGCTGAGGCTCCTGCAACACCTGTCCTGGAATGTCTATTACAAACACAACATCATGATCACACTCATGTTTATCATTACCACACAATACAAGAAGTAGTAAGTGCTGATACTGTCCCAACATGGGAATGATTTCAGTAATATTACTCTCAAGCCCTTTTCCATGCCAGTTTGTTCCACACTTTTGCTTTGCTACTCAAAAGTCACAGCAATGGCTCTTGCACAGTGTTGTCATGAGCCGATTATAGAGGAGTTGGCCAACATGCCATGCTCTTCCCTGTGCCCTCCCCTCTGCCCCGGCCAGGACACTCCCCTCAGAGGCCACTGAAATCCCAGGATAAAGCTGCTGCACACTTGCACACCACAAGGCAGCCTCAGCATATCAAGCACTTCCTTGGCTGGAACAGGCCAGAACTAGATTCCAGGCCCTCAAGCAGGTGAGACTAGTGATGTTCCTGAAGGAATTCCTAAGACTCCCTTGGCCAAAAAACTCCACAGTATCACGGTACTTACTGGTATAAGGACAGGGATAAGCACACCGCTATCATACAAGATCCAAATAAAAAGACGACAGCCCAGTAGGGCCCTGGAATTAATTCTACATTCACAGAAACAGTTGATGCCTTTGTCCAAAATTACGACTTTTATCTAGCTTTTATCTTTCTATCCTTATCCTCCAGCTTGTGTTTTTCCTGACTTGTACTAGCGTCTTTCTTCACCTGCTCGTATTTCCATATAAACAACTCCTATTTCCATGTAAACAGCTCCTTGAATTTGTTCTACCGGGAATAAGTTTGGAGTAAAACATTTCTAGCAAGATTAAGACCTTACAGATGTTTCAAAGACAAACCTTGCTAAATACACCTAGAAGACTTCAAATAGAAGAATATAGAAGAACTTAAGTTTCCTATTCTTCACATTCTTCATTAGGGTTTCCAGCTGATATGGCACCTATTTTAAAGCTTTCTAAGTCTTCAAAATAGCAATACCTATTTCTTATGACCAGATTCTACAGAAGCCTCCTCTTTTATACTCATGCACTCTCTCTTCTCACTTTACCTATACTTACCACATTGTTCTCTTACCTGACACATTCCCATTGATCAGGGAATCAAAAAGGGGCATCGAAAGAGACCACATGCCTTACACTTAAATTGAAATGCATCATGCTATAGTGAGAGCTAATCATACAACCTCAAGATACAGCTAGCAGCTATGATGAGACTGATAAAGTCGACAGTCCCAGTCTTTAGCCTATCCCCTTCTCCAACCAGGCACTGCTTAGAAAACCAGAACAAAGGCCATGATTTATATTTTCCAGGAATGCTGTACATACCATCTCCAATGCATCAGCTGGAGCAGGGCAAACAGAAAAACCTCTGGCTCAGTTTCTTCAAGCAGTTACCTCATTCCACTAACAAGTCCAAAGCCATTTACAGCTTTGTTTTAACACTGTTCCCTTAAAACATGGAAGCTTAAGATAATCAGATAACCTTTCTTTCAGACTTCTTCAAAGTTGGCTCAACTCAAAAGAGCATGAAACTCCTCTCAGGCATGAAGCAGATTTTAACAAATATTAAAACTGATAAACTTCTAATGTTGCTTTAGACACTCCTCCAAATGACACATCTCTGAGTTTGCACACATACACACCACGGTGCAATTCTGCTCTCTGAGGGACTAGCAAGCAACCAAACTCACACCATGACCAACTTCCTTTTCCCAGAAACCTACCCAAGGGAACACTGCAAGAGCAGCCCTCCCCAGGCCGCTCTCCTTGTGGCTACCAGCCCGATGAGCCACTTCCCAGCGAGGAACAACTACTCCAGTCCAGGAATGTTGCCCAGGCCTTGGGGAAGCTACCCGAGGCGTCGATCACCTCAGCCCCAAGCAACACACCAATTCCCAACGCCAGACACCGCAGACTCGCACTTACAATCCCACGTGGTGCCATCCCCAAGGTCACAGCCAATGCTATCAAATCACTTCAAGTGTCCCCAGACATCAAAATAGTTCAAGGCATGCAAACAGTTAAAAGTATTTCTGGGACAGCCCAATGGTTCAGATTACAATCAACCTAAACCAGGCACCTTTCCCGCTCCCCTGCCCTCCCACACTCAGCGCTCACCCGTTCCCACCCGCCCCCGGCCCAGCCATCGCTCCAGCCTGGCAGGGACAGGTCCTCACCGGCCAAGCGGCGGGCAGAGCGCTCGTCATTGCCCTTTCGTTTCTGCTGTCCATCTTGGTCCAGCCTAGGCTCCCACCGGCACTAGAGAGAGGGCAGCAGGAGGGGAGCGCGCAGGCAGGGCAAGCGGGACCTCTCCTTGCCACCCGTGCCCCTTCTCACAAAAGTAAGGGGAAATTTTCTGAGTATGGAAGAAACAGTACGGTTGTCTTATCTACGGCAAAGTGGCAATTTAAGCGATCCTAAATTTGTGGTAGGAAACCCATTTAAGAGATTAAGGACAAAAACATGAGACCATCTAATCTGATTTCCTTTCTTTCCACAGCATTTCATTCCTACGTCAGGTTCTCCAGCTTTGAGAAAACACACACTTTTGTTCAAGCAATCCATTTCTTGATGCTTTCAGAATTAAATACATATATATTTTTAATGATTCAGATTTAGTTGATGGAAAAAGTCTTAAAGAAATTGTGATTTACTTGTAAATTAAATTGGTCTCTTCTTAAATTTAGTAGGTATACTAGGGGCTTACAGGTGAAAATTTAAGCATTTGCACCCAGCATTTTCTATAATGTGGAAGCATCTCTATTTCAGTCAAGTCCCTTCAAACTTTATTTTTTTCCTCCTCCAAAAAAGGCAAAGTCAGCTAAACTCACCTTAAGGTATTTTCTCAAACTCCAACCATTTTGGGGGCAACATTTTCCATTCTTAAGATATGCAAAGCATTTTCCATACTCCCCAACCAAGTGGAGTATGTTAACACCTGCCTTACCCACACTATTTAGAGAGGTTTAATCGCCTCTCTGCCCGGGGATCACGTTGGTCCTCTTTGCTACGGCATTAAGCCAAGCTCATGATATTCTATTCCAGGCTGACCCCTAAATCTTCTCCAGATTCACTGCTTCCTCACTACACGCCTCTTCACACCCTGCTCCTACGTGCCTTGGCATTTGAATGCATTTTGTCCAGACAAACCCCCTTTAGCAAGGACACTCCTCTCCTATCATGCTGATAGTTTAACGTTTCACATCACCTGGAGAAAGAGGAAGAAAAAAAAAAAAAGGGAGCAGAGTCTTCTCCTACAGCAAAAGGCTGTAAAAGGCGTTCACAGTAGTGGGAGCTACCTAAGAAACTTGTGAGCCACATGACCACAAACACAACGCTCTGGCTTTGATAAGATAACTGTTCTCTAAATAACCAGGCACAGGCGTAGGCTTCTGTTTTTGTCTTAAGGGATAACAAAGTGAGCTTTGCTCACCAAGGGAGGCTTCTAACTTTATGCAGAAAGGTCTAAAGGCAAACTCAACTGGAAAATAACTAATACTTCCCAGAGAAGCGCAAGTCTTGGACAGTTTTTAAAAGGTTGCGCTCAGTCACAGTCTATGTATGTTAAAGTATTTGTAATAAAAACTACAGTAACATTTTCATGAAGTTGATAGTATTTTGTTTAGTTTGTATTGGCTCATATTAAGAACATGTAATTTGTTTGTACAGTAAGTGCTTACTGTGTGGATACTTTTAGCTTCAAACGCTTTTAAATTTAAAAGCCACTTGAACTGAAATGTAGAAGTGACAAAGCCAAGGGAGTTTACTCTAGCAAGGACTGTAACACTATTCTCTCCACTAAGTATTTCCAAATTCTTGATCAACAAGCAGCTAAAGAAAATTCAGACAACCTTAATTTTGAATTTATTATTCCTTTCACTCCAGCGTTATACAGACATATTCTTCAGAGTTCTAAAAATAAAGCAGAGTTTTCAAAAGCAATGAGCTAGCTTTAACTCAAATTGCAAAAAGACCACAAAAACCTCTCCGTGCATCTCATCTATAGAAGCTTTTGCATGATTTGAGTTTAAGCATTCGGTGCAGTCTTTACAAAGAAATTAAATTCATGACCCAAATAATGTCAAAATATTTTAAATACAGCACCGCTCTATGCTCTTGCTCTATGTTTTTTTAAAAATAACTAGCACAATTTCCTTATCTTAAAAAACAGAACAAGATGTACTTAAGCCCTATGTATGCAGTTAAGCTCGCTTTACATAAGGGAGGATTCTAATACTGCACCCATCACTTACCTTGTCAACATCACTATTTTAGTTTTCCATACCTAGGCCACTATTACAATCAAGTACAGTGTATTTCTAATAAAAATACACTGGAAAAGCTGCTAATACAGCTGAAAATATAGGCCTCACTACTGCAGTACAATAGTCATTAGATCCATCATATTGTGTTTAAAAAAAAAAGACTCACCTGGGTTTGGCCCACTTTCTTCATAATCTTGTTCTTTCATAATTAAAAGGGGAAACCAAACCAAAAACCTACCCAAACCACTCCACTGATCCTTCCGATATCAGGGAAGCAAACGGGAAACTGACAGTTGTCTCATCCCTGCTTTGTGTAAGACACAAATCCTGTTTCTTACTCGTATTGGATTAATCCTAGAGCGAGTCATTAAGGCTTCGTGCCGTTGGAAACATGCGCATGACACAGCCAAACTGCCCGGCCGCAGCAGAAGCCTCCAAGCAGAAATAAGCCCGAGGATTTCCGCCTGCAGTAAACATAATGCTTAGGGAAAAGGGCCGGATCGGCTTACTGAAATTCAATGTCTCTTCCTACTAATAAATGCAGTTGAAAGTCTCCTTTCCATCAAAGAAATCCATTTTGAAATGCTTCCATTAAGCAGGTCAGTATATCCTGGCAACATACAGTTTATTCTAGAGGTTGATCTATTTGTTAAGCTAATAGTAGGTATCGAGAACACATTAGCTATTCTTGAGCATGGTATTAACAGCACGGATGCTAAACCTCGGTTCTTTTTAAAAAACAGCCTGCACTATTTGTACTAATTTAAATAATGTAACAGCTTAGAATTTCTTTAAAATATAACTAACTTTGCAAATATCCTTTGTATTTCAAAGAATATACCAAAAATTCTGCCTTAAGAGTGACACCATAAAATTAGAGCCATAAGTTGTTAGTTCTCTTAATTCCCTTTGGAGTTTGATACTCTGTTGCTTTTAATGCACTTCATATATTCCCTACGAGCCTTAAACAGCCTCATACAGAGCGTTTCAGTTCGACTAAATGGATGTTGAATGCTTAGAACGGATTAGTTGCCGCTGTCAAATCTTTCAGTTGCATCTGAAATCTCCTTTCCTCGGCAAGCGTAACACCTATCCCGCCACCTTTGGCGCAGCGCAGCCGCCTGCCGAAAGGCTGGAGGGCTTCCCACCCCCATTCCCAAAAAGGGCCTCCTCCAGGAGCGGCTCTAACTCACCGGCACCATGAAGAAGGGGTCCCCTGGCTCTCCAAATTTTGATTCAATCTCCCGGACTGTCTCTTGTGCTGTATTAGGAAAATAAGGCAGCTTGTCGAGCACCAACATAGGCCTTGCACAATATGGGGGACCAGTAGAAGAAGAAGGGGTAAGGGGAAAAAAAATAATAATAAATAAAGGAACTTTCCACTGATCAACAGACTCATACCACCACATTGCTTGTTCTACTGTTAAGTCCTAGCACTCTGAGGACAGCTCCCCAAGTAACAGAGCCAAACTCAGGCAGGTTTTCAAGGCCTATTTTCAATCTTCCCTTGCGAAGCTAGGAGGGCAACACATGAGCTTCCCCTTCTCCAAGACAGAAGTCATCTGCTACAACTTATTCTCTTCAGAAAGTGTCAAAAAGTGACCTTGCAGGAAGAAGGTTTGAATTTTAAAGAAAACAAACTTCTGCCCCCGCCCCTTGTCAGGAAGTAAGAAACAGAACCAGTCTTTCATTTCTTCTTTCTCGCAGAAAGCAAAAGGGATCTTTCCAAAAATATATATTCTGAAAAAGGCATATTTATCTGTCAAAGAATAATAAAGCAAGATGAGTGAAGAGGCTGGAAGCATGGGGGAAGACAGAAGAGACTGCAGGGAGCTGGGGAAAAAAGAGCTCAAACTTTGCCCATTCAGAGAATGTCACCAATTATTCCTAGTAATTTCATTATCCCTGCTTCCACATCTACTTTGAGTCAACTCAAAAAAGCAACAGTGTAGCTTGAAGATGAAGAAAAACCCTTACTCAGTATTTGCTGTAGGGAGAGGCGCTGCTGTTCTCCTGCTGTGATCCAATTCAAGGAAACAAAGGCTCTTGAAACAATCTGGTTTGCCCGTTTCCTGCTGGTTTGGCTCTCTGAACCAGTTCACAAGTAACTGCACTGGACAGAATAAACTAGCAGCAGCAAGCAAGATGGGCTATGCTCTAACATCAAACTAGCAAATGCTAAGCAAACTTAGCAAAGGCAGCCCTAATATTACTCCCTGTGAACTTTTAACAGGGGTCACGTAACACGAGTCATTCCAAAATGACAATAAAGGCAGTTAAAAGCACAGTTACCCCATAGGACCTTTATTCAGCATCACCTCCAAATGAGAGAGTCAGGGTTTCAACAATAAACTGATCAAAATGCCTTAGCAATACTATTTCCATGAGAGGACCGTGGAAGTTAAATTTGGAGGGCTGATGGCCTTACCCCCGACGCAGCCCTTTCCTACAATTGCTTTGGGATTAGAGTCACTCACATTCAGCTCTGGCTCTAAGTGTTAATGTTCCCGTATAGCACTTATCTCGCATGGAATCAAGAGAGATCACGGGGAAATGGAGTAGCACCTTGCAGTCCATCTCAGCAGAACATTTCTCTTTCACAGAAGGCTCTTGCCTCAGTCTGAAACGCTCAGGCAGTTCTCCTTGGAGCTTGGACAGGCAACAGAAGTCACCTGCATTCACAGCGACACATGTAGCTCCCCTAATCAGAATCAGAGCATCTTGGCAGAGGCAGGCTCAGAACCTAAGGTGCACGGGGCAGCCAAAGCCCCTCAGAGCAGATCAGCAAATCCCTCAGCTGATCCTTGTGCCTGTGCTCAAAGGTCAGATTCACCTCAGCAGGAGCAGCGCTTCCGCTTCCAACACCGCGCTATGAAACTGGATATTCCGGGAAGAACCGGCGCGCCTTCTGGAAAGGGAGATCCTGTCTTGCAAACCCGCAAGAGCTCTTTGAGCATATGGATGAGGGAAATCCAGTCTATACAGTCTGCTGAGATCTCCAGAAGGCTGTTGAGAGAGTCCTGCCCCAAAGGCCGATAAAGAAATACAGCAGCCATAGAATAAAAGGGAAGGTCTTTTGTGAGGGCGTAGGTAAATAACTGAGTAAGAAAACAGAAGATAAAGGGCTGTGCTGTATGGTCTGGGGAGGAAGGCAAGCAGTAAGGTGTCAGTCAGACTACTTCGGGTTATTTAAGGTTGTTAAGGCACAGGATCTCTGAGGCTCAATACATACTAAAGCAACACCCACAAAAAAAAAAAAGTTTTAGAAGTAGATATATACATACATGGAAGAAGATAACCCATAGCTGGCGAGACTGCAAGCTCACCACTACCACTCGGGAACAAGTCCTTTCCGTATGGTAGTTTCATGAAAACAACAGATCTATGATTTCTTTCCAAACCACAGTCTGAACAGCTGGAACAACAGGAGGGGGATATAAAAAATAAAGAAGCCCTAGGGAGGCAAAGGTATAAAGCAGTAAAGGCAGGGAGAAGATAGCAGTGGCTCCCACATAAGGGCTGACTAAATAAGTCTTCAGTTTGGAAGAAAATGACTGGGTTGAGATGGAACTGAAACAAAGGCTTATAAGATTGCAAGTGATCTGGAGAGCCAAGTCACTGTCTCTGTCAAGAACTGGCTTAGTTTGATGCTTCTGATCAGAAAAAAAAAAAAAAAAGAAAAGAAAAAAAAATTTAAAAAAAGTTACAGACTTTAGTGACTTGCCACTGAGCTGCAGAACCTATTGCCACAGATGCTGTGAGGACAGAAGTATATGCCAATTCCAGGGAAAACTACACAGAGAAATCCCTCAAGTGCATGTGAGTGCAAGATTAGCATTTAATCTACACAAATTCTGTGAAATTAGATCTGAAGAAAAAAAATTAAAAAAAAATCTCCACACACTTCATGGTAACCTCTTCTGCTTCTGAGCAGCAAGTGGCAGGAGTCTGGGAGAGCACATGCAAACAGCACCAGGTTTGCCAGCTCATGTTCCCATGTACATCCCTCCACATCCGTCTTCGGTCAGTACTGGAAACACTGTGGACAAAACCAAGCACAGGGAAAGGGGCAGAAAATGATACCCATAATACATGAAGACAAATAAAAATAAATACATAAATAAATGATTAAAAACACATCCTCTCAAAAAATGTCCTTTCACAAAATTGTGAAATTTGCATGCTTCATTGTTCATCTTGTAAGAGTTAATCCAATTTTCTGAAAGGTAACACAAACATAACAGTATTTTTCCGTGTAGTAAGTTTTGAACCACAGACTGCACTAGACTGGTTCCCTCATCTGAGGATACGTGACAGCAGATGGCAAGATTAGCCCTTGTCTTCCCTCCTATGCAGGTACATTCGCCTCAACTATTTCCTGGTTTTGACAGGTTTAACTAAGAGATACATGTTGGGAGAAGAGTAAAACAAAAACACACACAACAGAATCCAGAATCTCTCTTGAACATCCACCCAATATTCCCTGCAACAGGCCATTTCTTTCCTTCTAGCCTCCCATACGTTAAGGAGGACACGCTGGGTAAGGTCCCGCTCCTCTCACTGCGCGGATGAGCTGCCCTCCTGCCACCTCAGGACATCCCCCGCAATTCTCGGGCTTCTTGCCACACTCATTGGCCTTGCCAGCTCCAGAGCCTCTTCCTCCTCTGCCAGAGGGGGGTTTTCTGCTGGTCTAGCATGTTGAACTAGCTCCGAAAAGTCAGCAGGGTCAAGTGGCCTCCGAGCAGCAGGGTCAAGTGGCCAAGAAGGGAAGGGAGGCAGGGGATGGAGAAGAGATGCATCTCCTCCCACCCTGTGCCCAGGGCACGGGATCAGGAGACAAGCGTTGCCTCTGAGCAGCAGGCCATTAGTTTAACCACGGTGCTGTTTAGCGGTACCAGCTTTTTAGAGCTCATTAAAGTTTGTGGAAGAATGAATCAGGAGAGCTATTTGACTCCACAGCTGTAATCTAACAATTTCTATGCATTACAGGCCTGCACACCACAGACATCCATATAACACCCAAGGCAACAGAAAGGCTGTTGTGCCTTCCCCAAGCCTCTCCAAGGCTAGGGCACTTCACCTGTTAGCTGCTTTTCAGCTTTCAGAATACACACTGTTTTTAAGTCAAGACTTCATCTCGTCAGTGCTTTCACCTACACTATTTTAGAGGTATAATTAAGAGATTAGAGAAGGAAAAAAAAAGTCATCCCCAAGCTCATCTTTTCAAGCAAGAGAGCTCTACAACTGCAGAAGCTGTAGATTTACTTTGCTAGTATTAGTCCACACAAACCCTGCTCGGCCACGTGAAAAACTAAGAGTCCTCACAGTTTCCATGGTTTGGAGCAAACCGCGACAGAAACGCTAGTGGCATAGGCATGCCTGTCCCAGGCCACACCAAGCTATAAACCCGTACGCGTTCAGGATGTGGGGACCCCAGGGGGCTTAACATCGCGCTCCACAGCGGCCCGACCCCTAAGGAAAACACAAAGCGCAACATAAATAAGAGCACGTGCTGGGCGCCCGAACCGCCGCGCACCGCCCGCCCCGCGCTGCTCGCACCGCCCCGGACCGCGGGCCCGGGAGCCGCCGCTCAGGGGCCGCCCGCGGCGCGAAGCGGCTCCCGGGCGCGGCCTGGCGGCGCCGCCGCCACCTCCTCCCCGCGGGGCGGCCGCGCACCTGGGGCGCGGGCTGCGCTGCCTCCCGCCGCCGGCTCCGCGCCCGCCCCGGCGGCACTTCCTCCTTTCGGCGGGGAGGCCGCCCCGCGCCCGCCGGACTCTCCCCCGCCGCCTCCCCGCGCGCAGGTGGGCGCCTCCCCGCCCGCCTCCCCGGCGCGGCGCCCCGGGACCCCCGGCCCCGCTCCGCGCTGCTCCGCGCGGCCCCGGCGCCTCCCCGCCCCCCGCTCACCGGCGCCGCGCTCCTTCTCGTCGTCCTCCTGCTCCTGCTGCGGCTCCGGCGAGCCGCGCTCCTCGCCCTGCGCCTCCACGGGCACCACGGTGAAGTTGGTGGGCATGGCTGCCCGCCCGCCCGCCCGCCCGCTCGCGGCCCCGGCACACGCTGCCGCTGCTGCTGCCGCCGCTGTTGTTGCCGCTGCTGCCGCCTCCCGCGCGGCTCGCCGGGCGCCGCCGCCTCCTCACGTGAGGGCCATTTCCTCACGCAGCGGGGGCGGCGGCGGCCGGGCCGGGCCGAGCCACCTCCTCCGCCCCGCGCCCCTCCCCGGCCCGGCCTCCCCTCTCCTCCCCCGGCGGCGGCGCGGAGAGACCCGCCGGGCATCAAACCCTCCCGGCCGGCAGAGCCCGGGCCTGACCCGTGGCAGGTGGCCGCTACGGTGAGGGCAGGGAAGCTCTGTCTAGAGCAGCAGCAGCAGGGGAGGACGGTGCTTCCCCGAGCCAGCCCGCTCGCCTGGGCAGCAGCCCGGGCGCCTCGCAGGCTGCAGGCAGCTCCGAGCCGGAATGAAGGTGGCCCCCGGGGTGCGTGGGGATCAGCAGCGTATCCAGAATCGAGGAGCAGTGCGGGGACGTTCGGTAGCTGGGGACGTTCGGTAGCCATGAGGTCCCCTGAGCACGTCCCCCGCAGCAGGGCTGTGCCACCTGCACCCCTACACCTCTGTCTGCACCCACACCTTGCAGAAGGAGACCCCGAAGGGCCCAGGGTTCCCCTGCCCCGGGGGCCAGAGGAGTCTGCTCAGCACCACGGCCTCCCCCTCGACGCAGAGGCCTCTGAGCAGCAGGGCTGGGGGCCGTTCTGGTGACAGCCGGTCAGGCCAGCAGGGAGAGGGGCATGGCAAGAGCTGGTGTCCCCATGAGGGTGGCAGCTCTGCCCCTGCTCGGACCATCCCCAGCCACAGGGATGTGAAAACTGGCTGCGTGGAAAAGGAGCTGCTCTGCTGGGAATGAGTGTCTCCATCCTCCACCTTTTCCAGGCTCAAGAAAGTAAATGGGAGGGTATCTCTGCTAGCTTCTAATCTGTTACTGAGGTTACTACAGAGGCAAGGATATTTTGGGACTTTTTATTTTTCACCTAAAATCTAATTTCCTCAAAGAACAGGTTACTATAAACATTAATGGCACTGAGGAACTAAGTGTGATAAGTGAGAATGGTGGTGGTAATTAAAAAGCATATGTGGAAAATAATAGTTCCCTCTTCAGAACAAAGAGTGAGCACTGAGCAATATATAAGACATAGGATTACATACTGAGCACGGAGAAGAAAAGATGATTCTAAACAGGAGATCGTTTGTTAAGTACCAGCCACAAATTACCTTGAGGAGTCCCCTGAAGGAAACTCATGTACACGAAAGAAAGTGAAAACTGCGTCACACAATAGCATACTGTGTGCACCCAAGGTGGAGGGGGGAGAAATTGGCATTGCTGTATTAAATTTTAATTCAGCCTGAAACAGCTGTAATGTAACAGCTCCGTCAGAGAAAGAGAAGCTCTGGGGCAAACAACTTTGGAGTGAGCAGAGGCTGTGCTCTCTCTTCCAAGTCTCCTCTGCTTCCTCTGCCATGACCACGGGGAGCCGCTTGATGAAGAATGGAGCAGCGATGGCAGGGTCATACAGGGGTTGTGTGTCCTCTGTAATCCAAGAGCTTTGATTTGTGAGTCTCTTAAAAGCCTGTGCACAATGAGGACCTGAGACCAGCAAAAGTGCCTTAATTGCTATGTCAATTTATTGCAATTTCCCTTCAAATAGTATGAGGTAAGTAGTAGTGTGATGAAGGCAAGGTTTAACAATAGAGTAGCTGGATGGTGCCCCTCTAGGAAAAATAAATAGAAGAAAACAAAAGCGGATTAAGATTAAAACATTATATAGGCACATGTCTAAAATACAGAATGCTCTAATCATACTATTAGGGTTATTCCTCAAATGAAAGTATAATAAATAATGAATTAGCATTTGTGACACTAACGCAGACACAGAGCTCTGGATCACCAACATCTTTCTATGTGGCAAGATAGGTACACCACGAATTCAAGCAGATACAGCCAGAGGGCCCTCCTATTGTTAAAAAAAAATCAGAATCTGGGGAGGATATTCCGTTGAACCCTCAGAAAAACCTGAACGCAGAACATGTGAGGATTAAAGGATTAAATTAATGCTAATGATTAATACATTGTAAATTTAAAACAAGACAGCAGCTGAAGGAAGTTAATGATTTGACTAAGTCATTAAAATAATACAATAATAAATTAATAATACATTAGTGATATAATAATAAATCACTGGAAACAAAAAAAAATACAATGAAAAGAAAAATCAGGAATAGCAAGGTAGGGGAGAAAAAATGTTTGATATATCCAGCCCATAGTCTACGTAGACTGACACAATAAAAAGCTTACTTTTAGAAAATGAAGCACTAACTAAAATTAGACATTTTTCAAGTTATTTGGTCTTATACAATTTATGTGCAAGGGTCTTATAATTAACTAACCACGTACCTCTCTGGGTCAGGAATGCTATTTTTTCTAGAAATATATTGAAAGGCAAGACAGAGATCAGGGCAGGTGGGCATTTGCTCAGACAATTTAATATTTTCGTCAACTATTTAGATTTTTGCATGAAATCTGCAGGTGACAGAAATCTGGAAGCAACAAAAATAGGGGGGGGAATGTTCATAACCAGGTAAAGACCTTATAATGCAGCCAAAAGTACATCTGAGGATGAGGGCCGCAGTAAATGGACAACAACCCTGAGAAGCAATGACTCAAAGAAGGATGTGGCGTTATCCATAAAAAATAGGTTAGTGTGACACCTTTGTCACCTGAAGGTTGCCCTCAAACAGGCAGACGCCCCTGACTCTTTCAAAACTTCTGTCTCACCTCGTGACCAATTCTGAAGGCAGCCTTAGTGTGGCTTTGATTTCTTGGGTGCAAGCAGCTGTTTCCCAGGCTCTTGTGCACCATGCCAGATATTGAAGTGCTCTGACATTTTCTGTGTTGACAACTTGTTTCTGTTCAGTGACGCAGGGGCGTTGCAATCTGCCACCGCATGACTCCTAACAGTCTTATCACTGCCATCAAGAATGCAGTTAGGTTAGCAAAGCTCTCCAACAGCTTGAAAGCCCTTTAAAGTGTTCTCATTGCTCGAGGGCTCATACCTAAGGACATTTCTATGGAGATGCTGTAGGAGCTTTTCATATTTATGGTGACCAAGAAGATACGCCTAAAGCAGGGTGTCAGACTTGGTGTGTCTTACCATGAGCCTCGTGGAATTGAAAGCCTTATGACAACTTGATGCAACCAGATACTGCCAATGTAGTCAGTGTGACTACTGAAATGGCATTTTTGAGGCAGGCTGAGCAAAACCAACATTTTGGAGTCACAGTGTTTTGTGGGATACAAGCAGCAGCAGCTTCAGCATTCCTGTGTGCCCTCTCTGTTATAGAAGTTAACTTCTTCATGTGGGTCTGTGTAATTATTAAACACTGCCTGCAAAAACAGAGGCAAGTCTTTTCACTCGTAAAAGGTGCAACACACAGCTGGATCCAAAAACTGCTCCTCCACCCTGAAGGCCTTCCAGTAAACAGGAAATGAATCTTAGCTAACCCAAGGCTGGGGAAATCAGGGATGTCGCATGTGGTTATGATGCCAGCTGAGTGATGAAGTGCCTGTGCACATGCTGATACCACACTGCCGATTGCAGATAGGACTGCAATTTTCATTGTAATCCTTTTCTGAACCTCTCTTCATTTAATGCCCTTTCATATCTTGCCCCTAGGTGAACTGCTGGAGGAGCAATGCTGTTGGCTCATGAGCTGCTTGTGCAGAGGGGATGGACTAGGTGATCTCCAAAGGGCTCTCCCAACCTTAATCATTCTGTGATTCTGTGAAATAATTGTATGTTTTGATGAGCTCCTATAGCACCTTTAGTAAGAAAACAGGAGTTTTGTTACTTGTTAGATAAATCTTTCCACTGTTAAACTTCCTTAGACTGAGTTGAGTCACTTTGCCCAGTCACGAGTTCATGTGATGATAGTTCATTGTATCCTTTACTCCATGAGATTCAGTAAACTATTATGGTGATGTGGCAAATGGCAGCATTTCTTAAATTGGTAGTTTCAGTTTACTCTGTGAAAACCTGCAGACAGTCTCTGCTGTTGAAAAGATCACATGGACGACCAGCAGAGAGAAAAGGTGCATGTGTTTACCTACCTTGGCCAGCACTCTGCATGGAAGGGGCTCTCTGGCATTCAAGTCTGGAATGGAGATTCCTCCTTTCTGCAGAGTGACTGAGATGATTGGTCAGTAGAGGAAGTTTCAAAAGTTCCTCAGTAGAAGAAGTTTTGAAAGGCTGTGACAGGAAGAGACGGAGAAGTCATTTGATGAGTAATTCTGACCAGGACCCATCCCAATAGCCAGAAATCAAACATGATGGAAGAAACAGATGCAAATAAACTACTCCAGGAAAGCTATATGTAGTGGCTAGATTGGCCAAAATATCCCTATACCAAGCAAGTTTCTTTTGAGACTTCAGCTTAATCTCTTCCAACTAGCAGAGCACATGTTCCCCTATTTGCACAGTGATCGAGTTCTGGCTTACGATCCTCTTTTATAAAGAAACTTAACAAAGGAAGCTGTGATTTCTGTCCTTTCCTGTCTCTGGTAATATTTCTTTTTCTCTCTGCTTTCCTTGACCAGCTTGTGTCAGAACAAACACATTGACTCCTCAGCCTGTCTCCTCCCATTTTTTCATATTATTGCTTGTATTTCTATTTCTTCTCCAGGTGGCTTTTCTTCTCTTAGTTCGCAGTACCTCTGGGGAATTCTTCATCTCTTTGCTACAACTCTTGGAAGAAGTTGTTGACAATTGTTGACTTGCTGTAGCCATGCTCGGCTTTCATGGCTCAGGAGATTGGGATATTGATGCCTCCTTGCACAGAGGGGATCCTGCAGTCATTAATTTGTAAGGGTATATTTCGGTAATTTTGTTTGGTTTGGCTGAATTTTTAGAAACGAAGAGCACAAAGCTACACATTTGCATCTTTTTGCTTATGTAGTATACCACCTTGATACACTTGCAAGAGCTACCACTAGAGAGTTTCTGACATAGTGCCAAAACTGCTAATGGAAAGTTAGTTTTTCTTTGGCTTCTGCATTAAATATTGATCTATACATACAGGGCTTATGTTTTCAAAATGCAGCAGTTCAAGTCTTCATGGCACTATGGTGCTTTTGTTCCTTAAGTCTTCTTGATCTATAGTTTTATGTTTACATTGAGCTGATCAACCTGTTGTGGAGATTGCAGAGAGTGAAGATGGTGAAAACTAAGAGATGCGACCTTAGAACACGCCTTTATATATATATATATCTTTTTTTTTCATCTTTATTTTTTTTTCCTCTCCTCCTGGTTACTCCTCCTGGAACAGTGTTTCCTGTGCCAAGGATGAGGACCCATGGCTCTAAAAATGATTATGGAGTAAAAATGCAGTGCAAATCTTCAGGAAGATGAAGGTGGAAATGCCAAGCTGTGGCTTACGTGAGTGCTGTGGCGAAGCTTCTCTGTGCAGTCCTTCCTCTTGGCCAGTGCCAGACCCTGCGTGGGGGAATGGAGAACTCCTCGCAGGGCTCTCGTTTGAAGCAACGCTCCCCACGAACTCGGCGAACTCTCGGTGCCTTCTGCTAGCGGCCGGTGCTATTGACTTGCAACATTCGCCTTGCGGGTTAATCATTGCTGTGGTTTAATTCTAAAGCAAGTTCCATAAAGCCCACAGGGAAGCAGAGTGTAGAAACCAACTAGAAAAATATATTAAGAGCTCTTAAAAGACCAATACCAAGTCAAGTGAGTGGCTTGGGAAAGCCATAATATGATAACAGAAGTAAATACCACTTTGTGCTGTGTTTTCCTAGCCCGCTGACATGGAGCACTTGGCAGGAAAGGCACCACATAAGCTCAACACATCCTTTCCCCTGTGCAGAAGTGCTCTGGGCAGGAGTTTCTGTATTCCCATCTTGAACACAGGCACCTGCCTTCCTCCTCTATCTCATAATAGGTGCGAAGGAGCACAGCCTGAATGTTATCCCTGGCTGCTTACAATCAGCTCTTTAAAAAACTGAGGCACTTGTGAGAACCAGCTGGTAGCAATTCTTCTTCTCTCTATATAAATTGTGTCTATTTCTTTTTTTTTAATATATAATAACAAATATTCATCTTAGTTGCGTGATACTTGTCCATCCATATCACCTGCAAATACTTCATCTCTGTACAGGTGCCACAGGAGTATTTAGGAAATTTACCCACTTTAAATCTGCAGATCACAAGTAAAAACTGGGGATTTAAAATAAACAAATAAATAAATAAACGCAGAAAGAAAGAAAATTGCTGTGAAAATCCCAAGATTAAAATACCCTGATGTGAATTTCAGTTCATCTTTCTTCCTTTTCACCCTTCTGTATGTCTCTGCTAATGCCTGTGACAAAGTGAAGCAGAAAACACACACCAACCTAACAGTAAATACTTCTCTTGGACTATTTTTATGGACATGGAGCTGGGTTCACCTTTATGTATTCAGAAAAGAGACTTTCTCTTAGGGCGCTGTTATCCCTTATTGGGGGGTTATAAAACCAAATTGGAAACTGAACACTAAGGCTCTATAAAATACAGTGCTTATATAATGTATTGCCCAAATATTTTTTCAACAAGAGAGAAGATATCTTTTATGTACCAGGATAGCTGGCCAACCTTAATGAGCTTGTAAACTGATAGAAACCTTCTAATCTAAATGAGACATTAGTCTAGTGCACTGGTTATGAATATAAATGTAAAACTTGATTATTGACTAGGACTGTGATATACTTTTTCATGATTTACATGATTTTTCTCTGTATAATTGTGATTAATAACTATAAAAACTAGTCTCTGTATTAAATTTGTTTTCAAAAAGCGTAATGTTTATGAGAGCTGAAAATACATAGTCTCTTTTTTTTTGTTTGTTTGTTTGTTTGTTTTAAACATGAGATTGCCTATATTGTTATATACTATCATCCAGGAGGGTTATGTGCTATCAGGGAGGGTGGCTACAGGAGAAGTCTGAGGTAGGAAAACGTGGTTAATGGCTTTTCTGATCTGAGCAAGTAAATGTGATTAAACAGCACTTAGGGGCTAATAAAGTGACGAGCAAGGCCTAAGTGGAACTGCGCACCAAGAACGAAGCATGCAAGGAGGCACCTGCTGCTGGAAGGGCAGCGTCTTTTGGTGAGCAAAGAGCGTGGAAACAGGAGCCCCGTTTTGGAAAAGGCTCCCTCTCCCCTTGCTGCTTTGCTGCTGTCTGGACTTTGCTCACCGTTACCTGGAAGCTGCGCTCCGCAAGATCACTGAGGGCAAAACACCAGTTCCCTGGTGAGGGCTGTCCCAGCCCTGCAGCAACCTGCCTTCACGGCGGCTCTTTGGAGACGGGCCCTCGACAGGAGCGAGTTTTGGCTTACAGGAGTAAATCCACATGCTGCAACGCCAAGGCCAGTCCTGACTTGAGTTGCACCCTTACTCAAGATGCTCAGCCTCCCACTGTTTTCCAAGCAGAAGTTCAGGAAACCCCATGCCCTGTGCAAAGGCTGAGTGTGGAGCAAAGCCTTGCAGGGCCGCTCTGAAATATCACCTGGCTCGTGTCTCAGGAGCACGAAACCCCGGCCAACGAAGAGGTGTGTAATCTTGTTTTGAAGCGATGTGTAATCTTGTTTTAGAGAGATACGTAATCTTGTTTTGAACGCTTCCAGCATAAACAAAAGAGCGCTCGTTTCCCTAGCCAGGCCTGTTGTTTTCGGGAGTCACTCCCAGTAAGCCCTGATGCGACAGCCTGGTCCCTCAGCACCTACTGCCAGGGGAGCTCCAGGCCATTAGTTCTGCTAAGATGGGAACTAAGAGCATGCGTGGGTTTTATTTCTATTTTTTTTTTTTTAAGGCAGATGAATAGAAACCAACTCCTTTTTTGGCTGTTAGTCTTCTGCTAAGTTGCGGATAGGTGTAATTTTCTTCTGCACCCACTGGTTTTGCTCTGGAAATCTTAGCAAATGCGGATTTTGAGCACTGGTGCTAATCAAAGAGAAGATGACACTATCATATTGTTACGTCCAGTCTCTCCAGATTGTCTCTTCAATTTCAGCAATGGCATTTATAGTGAACTTGTCGTAAGTTTCCTGAATGTTAACAGAAGGAGTAGGACTATAGAGGAAAGGTGAAGAAAAGAGAGAAAATAAAATTAGGAAACTTTCTGTCTATGACTTGAGAGTTGCAATTCATTTATATTTGTTAAAAAAACAAAAAATACAGAAGTGGAAATAAATCCACCTAAGGAAGAATATCTGAGGTTGGATATAGTTCAATAAACAAAATAATGAGCAAGTCAGATATGCTGCCCACCAACTGGCTTGTGGAAATAGAATTCCATAAGGCCAGAACACAAAACAAGGCATGGCTAGCGAGGGACATAAGCAGCAATAAGAAAATAGTTTATTAAGAGCAAAAGGAAGCCCAGCTAAGAGTCAATACAGGAAAAAGTCAAATATTTAATACTTTTTGCTTCATCTTTCATTACAGATGGGTCTCCAGATGGTTAGCAAATTTAAATACCCATAGAAACCTGGGTCAGAATAAGGAAAGAGCAGGCTGCAGAGTATATGCATATGTGGCATGTTTTCAAACCTGCTGCTCCTAATGAAATTTTCCTATTACATTAAATAACTCATAAATGTTAAAACTACTAATGGGCATTCATGTTTTTCACACCTATTAAGACTCAGTCATCACTCAGACAACCTTGTTTTGTTTCTCCTGAACTTCACTATCTCTTCATTCAGGCCAATATTCTTCTGTTCAGTAAAGCACATGTTGTGATCAAGCTGCCATCTCCTATACAACTTACATCTTCACAAAAATGGCAAACACTCTCATTCTGTCACCAAAATGAAGGGGTAAAAACTATATTTATTAGTTTACCACTTTTTTTTCCTTTGGCTTTTGTTTAATAAAAGGAAAATCATTCCTCCTCTCACAATGACCAACACAAATTAACAGAAGAGGTTTTTTTTATCACGGATTCTTCCTTGACAGAAGAAGAGTCTCTAATAATTTGTTTTGTGTAGAATAGTTTTCACATATACCGAAAGTGTGCTGTGTGGTTCACACCTGCCCTAGTCAAGCTGTGGGAACAAGTTAGCGTCCTGCTATCCTGCTCCATGGAGCTGCGCGGTCCTTTCCAGCCATCCGCGGCGGCTGACAGGAGATATCGCTCTGAGGCGGCTGTTTTACAGCCTGGCCACAGACCTGAACTAGCCCTGTTGATGCAGTATTAGATGTTCTCCGGGTGCTGCTAACTGCAGTTACAAATCTTGGGCTAATCTGACTGCAGCTCTTGGAGATCTTGGGTCTCAGGAATATTGGTACCTGTTTATCAAGGTGTGATGGGTACCACGAACCCAACTTTCGCTGAGGACTCCCCGCAGCTTGCAGGTACTTGTCCCATTTGTCCCGAACTGGCAAGCTGTTCTGCACGGACGGCACAGCGGGGATCAGCAGGGCAAGAGCAAACACTTGAGCCCCATTTCCAAACGACAAGTCTGAGAGGCTAAATCCTCCTCCCAATTAACAGGGAGCCAGGGTTATGCTGATGTGCCAGAAGAGCTTTGGAGAAGGGTAAGGGAAAAAATAAAAAACAAAACAAAATGCCAAAAAAACAGATCTCAGTACCATCAGCTGGCAGAACATTAAGGGTCTTTCCAACAGGAGTGGTCTGCAGGCAACCATCACTGCTTTGTGAAGGCTAATGAAGTTTATAGATCTGTGTGCCTCGATTCCCTAGCTTGGAGATGAGTAGACTGACCAGCCTCTGCATAAAGGAGAGGTGCTAGATCTGTTCAAAAATAGAACAGTTCAGATCAGAGAATTATTATGGTCGGAAAAGACCTTCAGGATCATTGAGTCCAACCATAAACCCATCCCCACCCTGCCTGCTAAACCATGTCCCTAAGCGCCTCATCCACACGTTTCTTCAGCACTACCAGGGACGGGGACTCCACCACTTCCCTGGGCAGCCTGTTCCAATGCTTCAGCACTCCTTTCATGTAGAAGTTTTTCCTAATATCCAAACTGAACTTCCCCAGTGCAACTTGAGGCCATTTCCTCTTGTGTTATCGGTAACTATTCCGGAGAAGAGATCAATCCCTGCCTCACTCCAATCTCCTTTTAGGTAGTTGTAGAGAACAATAAGGTCTCCCCTGAGCCTCCTCTTCTCCAGACTAAATAATCCCAGCTCCCTTAGCTGCCCTTCATAAGGTTTGTGCCACTAATTCACATCAGATTTCAGTCCATAATGTTTATGAAATGTTTTGGGGCGATTTAGAGCAAACTTTTCACCATCTATTTGAACCTGATGATTACGCTCAGCTGTCTTCAAGTTGAGACTCACTGATGTAGGTAACATGACAATAATATTTGTTTGCTGGAAGGCTCCCAGCACCCACAGCAGTGAGGGACCAGATGGGGGCCCCTTGGTTCACGGCCTCCTCAGAGTCCATGGTCCTTGGGCATATCCCAACTTATCTGTGTCCTTCACCCTCCTGGAACCCCCGCTGTCCTGAACCCCGGCCCGAACACATCAGGTGTTTTCAGCGGACTGGCAAAGTGTGGCGGGGCCTCAGCCCATTTTTCGCTTTTGTTTAATTATTTTCTATTTGCATTTAACCTCAGTTGTTAACTTCATTTACAGCTAATAATGAATATTTTACATAATTTCTACAAACACTTTCATAAGTAGTACAGATGTCGTATTTTTCTTTTTATGTACTCTTCATTCCTTATGGACTTAAACTTCATGTAATCAGATCTTACTAAACACATGTAACATACATAAACTTCTATGAATTATATCCATATGTATTTATATGTATTTTGTGTCCATATCAATATATATATGTATTTAAAACATATCTATGTATAAATATATATTTATACATTTATCCTCTTTATATATACATTTAAAAGCATTATATATGTACATATATGTATTATATAAACACATATATATATTTTTATACGCGGAGTCTTCTTCCCTGAAGATCTTCAAAGCCTGTCTGGATGCAATCCTGCACCACGTGCTCTTGGTGTCCCTGCTGAAGCAGGGGAGGTTGGACTAGATGATCTCTAGAGGTGCCTTCCAACCTCAACCATTCTGTGATTCTGTGTGGTATGGGAAGCTTTTGGTCCAAAGGGAACGATGGTGTTCTGGAATCACATGGGTTACCACATGCTAGCCAGAATCCCAGCTGTCAGAAATCCAGCCTAATCCCACTATGTTCTGCAACAAATGGAAAATCATCAGGTTAACCTGTGGCAAGGGCTTTTGGCTTTGCTCATTCTAGCACTGGGCTTGACTGCTCAGGAGGCCGTGCAAGCTCCGGAGCAGCTCCCTGCACTGGGAACCGTCACCGCAAGGGATCAAAATCACACAGGGTTAACCAGAAGCAGTGAAAAGTTGAGGTGAGGGCCTGCTTTGTAAGACATGCTCTACAGCCACAGGAACACACTGAAGATGCGGAGCCGAAGAAACAGGACCCCTCGCAGTATCTCAGCACAGGACTGCGTGCCGTCCATTCTGGGTGCTTTGCAAGCGTAGTGTGGAGGAGAATTTGTACACGGGGTCATGGGGAGAACGGTGGAGCACTCAGAGTTCACTGATGAGCATTGGTCCCAGTCAGCGTTGCCCCTCACTGCCAGTGCCTGCCTGCCTTCTAACCATGGTTGGTTATTCCTTCCCAGGTGCAGGGCTTTGCTCATGGGTAGGCCGAACACTAGAATAATTTATTGTAGTCGAAACTGCTAGAAACAACAACAACAAACTTTTTAATGAGAGAATCACAGAATAAAAATTTCATTGATTTCATGTGGGGCTTTATCATCTGCTTCTAAGATACTTGTCCCAGTAGGTACTTCGATGTTAGCTAACTGATAGGACGAGGCACTCCTTGAATGCTGAATAAAGTCACCAGAAATATACTTTAAGTAAGAATTAATTAATGAGTCAACTTAATTGATATCATGGTGGCACCAATCTAACGCTGTTTAATTACTGTGTGCTTCAATGGAGTATAATTAGAATTGCATAAGCTGCTGCAGAACTGTCCTTCTCAAGCAATCACAGAGACATTTACTTAATTAGAAATGTACTTGGCACCTATTTATTTGATGCCAGCATACTGAATTTAAGCATCAGCCTAAATCAGTACTTACCCTAGGAGTTGCTGAACTAAACTGTCTTTTTAATTAATGCTTCCTGAAACAGCACCGATCAATACTTATTAAGAGAGATCTAATTTACTGGGTAAGCCATAATTTTTGAAACTGCTTAAATTGCTTTTTAAAGAAAGCAAGATTGTATTGTTTGAAAGGCAATTATCCAATATATTCAACTATAGCCTTATATTTCCTGCTGCAAATTAGATTTGGATGCTGTTTCCTAATAAAATGTGTAAGCTTACCTATATAGACAGTTTTGAAAGAGAGAAAGCCTCCTCATTGCCATCTACAATATAAACCCAAACCTATTGTTAATAAGCGCTTGTTTGATCTTTGATCTGAAAAAAATCTCTGAAAAAAAAAAAAAGAATTGTCTACATACATTGATGCCTTTTCGGTAATTGGTTTTGCAGTTTGTGAAGTAAAAAAAAAAATACAGTAAGACCTTTTAGAATTAGCAGTTGGGATGCAAACTACCATCACGTTTGGTAGCTGCATCTGAATAAGAGAACAGGCAAGTGCATCATCCAGGAAAAACTAGATGACTTGGACATAACGTTGCTCAATAGAAACAGCAAAAGTGCAGTATAAAGTCATATGCGAATCCAAAAAAACTTCCTTTGTTAGAAGCTCATGAGTGGGAAGGAGAGGAGGAGAAAAAAATGTGGGTTTGTGACTTCAGATACAAGCCTAATAAGTAGAAATTGTCCTAAAATAGATATAATCATAGCATGGATAAGGTAGGACACTTCTGGAGAAAGTGTCTTTACAAGTACCCAAGCAAGATTTCAGGCAAGGTGCTGTCTAAAACTCCAGCCCTTGGATTAAAAAATAAGCATGCGAGGAGGAGGGAGTAGATAAAAAATACTTTACATAAAGCTTCTTTTTTTTTTAATGATTAAAACTTGGCCAGAAGATGCAGGAAAAAAAAAATCTACCCTAGAGAGAAATGTACTGGGAGGTCAAGTAGCTGAGCATTACCTTCCAGACCCACCTGAATGAGCTCTGCACATAACTCGAGCAGCTACCAGCAAAGGCTTAGGAAATTCTCTATCAGCACAACGCAGGGCTCTACTTTAGGAAAGGAAGCCCACGCTACTGCCTTGGTTTCCGGGGCTAACTCGTTTAGAGGTTGCAGGTGGCCTCTGCGCAGTGCTCCGTTCCACCAAGGCAGCTCAGAGCAAGAACTGGGTTCAAGTCAGGCAGAAGGTGAGCAGGTCTGCAGCAGAGTGTGCCTGAAATGCTCCCCTGGGCTGGGAGAGCTCGTTAAGCTCTCGCATCACGTAATCACAGAATGCCTGAGGTTGGAAGGATCCTCTAGGGATCATCTAGTCCAACCCCCTGCTCCAGCAGGGACACCCAGGGCACGTGGCACAGGGTCACTGTATCTCAGTGACTGTATGAGCTCAGATCAGCAGTGCTCCTCACACAGAGTTTTGGGGTGCAATCTCCTCAGAAACAAGCTGGACAACATGAGCATAGACAGAAGACTGAGAAAGCCATCACGAAGTACATGATATATAAAAGAAGGACCCAAGGCCATTATCATCCATCTTTGTCTCAGTTACCAAGTGCTTGAAATCCCACAGATAATAGTCACCAATATCGGGCCGAAGTTGAGTTAGAGGATAATATCTTTGGGAACAGCCCCAACCACTTGGGAATAGCAGTTGGGGCTACTCCCAAAGACACCTCCCATGGAAGGGCCACAGCTGGATCTGCTGTGTTACTTAAGAAAATTTTACAGAGCAAATCAGCTGATAGTCCATTCAGTGGAGGCCTTGGGAGGGTAGAAAACAAGCCACTGAAGACAAAAGAAAAACTGAATGAACAAAAAGACAGCCCGTGGGCAGAACGACCCATTTATAGTGAAAAGTATGAACCTAAGTTTTCTCAGGCTGCGAATGAATAGAATTGGATTGGAGAATATACAGAAAAACTGGCAAATCTTGTAGATAAAGACATGACTTATGAGTGGGGTAAGGGGAGGGAAGAAAAAAGGGTACTTTAAGAGGGAAAAATCCAAACTTGTTATACACTACAAAATGTAAGGCAGACTTAGGATGTCTTCTGATCTTAAGACTTGAATCTCCATTAAATACAGATGGAATGAATATACTGAGCAGTTTCGAACAGTAAATCAAAACATTTAAAAAGGAGCAGTGAGAGGGGAATGGAAAATGTTCCACACAAGTAAAAGCAGCACATAAAACACACAGTGGAAAAAGTGAAGAAAAACAAAACAGAAAAGGGAGGAAGCAAAATCAAAATCACAAGGGAAAAATCATGTACAGCTGGACACAGAAAAAAAAAATCCCCAAGACAGGCAGAAATAAAAAGCATACAATAGGAGAAACAACAATCTCACTATTCAATTGTGCAGTAAAAGTAACTTATGCAACATAAGGAAGTCTGTGTGTCTGTGGAAAAGTCTGAAATATGTTATTGTCTGCACACCATGGAAAGAGAGAAGCCACCCAATTTAAAAACAAGGAAGTCCCATGCAAGGAAATTAAATCCCAAATAAGTGACTAGACACCTTTTTTTCTTCTTCTTCTCTTAATACACAGGACATTGCTGTTGATGTATTATTACCAATTCTCAATCTTTTAATAGGGTGCCTGGAAAATCATGAGACCAAGCAAAGAAAGTATGTCCTGGCCTTTGAGCTTAAGTCTTCTTTTTTTTTTTTTCTGTGCAATAATGACACCTACAAAGTTATAAAATGTAAACGAGACTGTGCAATCCCAGGAACACTGAGGAAATATAAAGTGTGATTTGTAGGACTTGCAGGAAAACTCAGGTGAAAATACCTTAATACTCTTGTCTTTAACAGTAAAAATTGTTTTATTTATGGTATGAAAACTTCCATTTGACAGTAAGATGATATTCCACAACTACAATAATGGGACTATTGTGGCCCTGTCACGGTCATAATGGTTTTGGAAGATACTCAAGATCATCTGTTGAGTGAATACACACAAATATTGAATTGTCTTCTCTGCTGGTACTGGTGCACATTGGTATGAGAACGTGGCAGTCATCCAATTAAATCCTAAACTAAAGAGCAAGTAACTTTCCAGGCAACGATTTCCAAACGAGATCTATTCTGCAATGGTTATACCTGCTACATCACATTTCGATCCTCCATAACATCCTAAAAAGCAAGTCTTAATGGCAAACGAGGCAGGAAGCCAAGAGGCATTCAGTTGTTTTTCCAAGAGCTCTTCAATTTTGAATCATTTCTTCACTGCTTTGAGCCACTTTGCACTCCATCTGAAACATAAAGCCAGATCTTTTTTTGTTGTTGCTCTTCATTTCTGCAGCTCTCACTGCAGATGATACATTACTTAGTATTACAGGTGTTTCAGGCTGAACACTATTTTGAATTTGTTTCTTTCCTTTTGAGTCTCCCAGCTATCTATTGCACTGATTTGAAAGAGTTTTCATTCTCCTCCTCTGCCCATCTAACAGTTCTCTAAGTCTAAAGCTCTCAGGGTATTTTAAGCAATTAATCTTTCCCCCTGACAAAAACCACTCTTCCTTGGAGTCATTACAGCTGAATGGTAGGCAGACAACAGTGAGGCAGCAATCAGTTGAAGCCCTACATTTTATTGCCAGGTAATATTTGGGCACACCTTGTAGAAGGTGGTTTAGATAACAACAAAAGAGAAAACAAAACAGAACCACCCCACAACTCGGGCCACCTGTAAATTGCTCCTCAGATAATCATCTCTCTTGTATTTTTAGATCCCAAACAGGTAGCAGATAATCCTTGTTCTCCATTTTCTATGGAGTTCCCATTCACTTGTGCCATTCCCACAGCACTCATTATTACTTAGAAAGAAAAAAACATAAAATCACACCTGATATTTTAAAATTTGAAGATGACCTCTGCACCTTCTATTTAAATCTTTGTTTCCCTGTGATACCACAACCACTCCTCCAAGTTTTGAATACCTTGAAAAAGCTCGCACAGGATTCCAAGGCACTGGACTTTCAACTTATATTTATTATGGATTTATACAGAAAGCCATTTTACACCAGGAAACTTGAAAAAAATTGAGTTAAATATAAAGCTTTCAACAAATTTCTTAAGAGTTTCTTAAGAGAACAATTTTATTTTGCCTATTTCATTATGTGGCATATATTGTACAAAACTGCCACAGAAACAGTGATATTTAACTTCCACATCTTGCACAATTTTAGGTTAAACTCTGTACCTGAAGCACTGAATATTCAGAGCACTTTAAATGCACTAAACAATGTAGCTATGTAAGAGCACAGCCCAAATGTCAAAATATCTATTTTATACACAAGTTTAAAAGCACTTCATAAAGTTGCATGAACTCCAATTGATGTCACACAATTTACTTCAAAAGAGACTTACTGCAGAGTACTTACACGGAGCAATTTACAGTAAACAATACTGGTCTGAGGGCTGCAGAAAATAACTAGCATATCCAAGGTTAAGTCTACCGATTAGTTCCAACTATGTCAACAGTTTTTTGCCATTAATTTCACAGAGACAATTTTTTTATTATTTTTTATTTTTTCATTAGAAAAGAGGTGCAAGGGCCAGCTCAGAGACTTGCAAAAGAGCAGTGTGAAAGACGCTTCCACAGGCACACGCAGAACAGCAACAACCTTGTCAGGGCAGATTTCTAAAGCTCCGGCCTCTAGTACCGTTCCCTAAGGAAGGTACAGATGGGCTGCAGCAAAAGCAAACCAGAGCAGAGACGGGAGCACCGCTATCCAGCTTGGCTAGGCTTCTTGTTAAGGCTAAGCAAGTATGTTTTGAGAAGAGAGTTTTTTCCCCTCACCTACCCCCACCTGCCCCCCTCCCCTTTATTTTTTTTGGGGGGGAACACTACTTTTTGTCAAAATACATTTCAAAATAAGTGTTCCTGGTCTTGCCATTTGCTTCAAAACTACAGAGAGGTTCCAACAGCCATGATTTAAAGATGCACATCTGTGAACACATTTTAACATGTGTAGTTTAAATAGTGATGAACATCATGACCTCTCTGTATAGACAGATTCAATATAACCCTTAGGCTCACCTTTATAAGCTGAGGATTACCTCGTTAGGCTCGTATTTTTATGTTAAAGTCATGATTTATTAATAAAAACTCCGATCAGGAGAGCTGATTATGTTGTTATTAAAACCTTTTAAGATTTACATTTCAGAACAAGAGGTGCCAATAGGATGTTGCAGTCCTTTTCACACGAGTGTACAAAAAGTTAATAGGCTTTAGTTCCATTTTAACTAGTATCAACTAAGTCATTTGGGTTTTCTTTCATGTTAGGACTACCCATAGGATACCAATGGGGTTTGGTGCAAGCACACTGGAGCTCACTTTACCTACAACTCTGAGCTGGCCAGACCTGTGCAAGCCCCTGTCCAGAACCTAATTATGTACATAACTATGTACATTCTCCATAAGAAGCATTATAAGCTTGAAAATAGTGTTAAATTAACAAGGCTCTTGAGTTTTTAAACCAGAACCAGCTTTTGCCCACTTGAAGCTCGCACTTGTCTGCTGGCTTTGGGACAGATACACTCCTCACAACAAGACTGAAGAAATATATTCCTGGAAAGTTGCTGAGCGACTTGCTTCTCCAGCTGGAGATAGCAAAGCAGTACCTTGTAGGATAAACATAAATTTGCTTAAGAAATTCAAGGCCTTATAAGCTGTGTTTATTTCTCTTTTGTTTCTGTTCACAAAAATGTAAAACAAAAAAAGTAATTTAAACCATTACATGCAAGTTAAAGTCCTGAACAGCCTTCAACGCTGGGAATCCTCTTGGTAACTGTTCTGAGTGAAGGATGTGCATTTCAAACGTTTAGAAGTGTATAAAGCTGTATTTATCTCAACTAATAAGAACATGCAGAAATGAAAATAACAGCATGCATTTTCATTTAGAAAACTTTTTTTTTGGGGGGGGGGGCAGATGTGGTTGGGAGTTTGCTGCTCACTCTTACATGCTTCACAAGCTGTTTACGATAAAATGTGATCAAAGACTACATTTAGGCTCGGGGCTTCATGATAACTTTGAGCAAGTCTAACACAGCACACTGGCTTCCAAGTTGCTTGCCAACAGTCCTCCCGCTGCAGCTGAGTGAGGGGCTGAAAGCTAAATCCACAACAGAAGGTTAATCTTCTGCTAGAGCTGTCTGCTCGTGGTGCTAAGCCCTTCTCAGCAGCCTCTGGTGCTCTACAGGGAATCACCACTAATGGTAGTTGCGGCCATAAGAAACAAGCAGCAGTAAAACTGTGTCAGAATCACAAAGCCATTAACTCAACGACCCACCACCTCAACCAAAGAGACATCACTCAGTCACAGCTGTGCCAGTTTATTCATGCCCTTTCCCAAAGAGCTTCTCACCTACCTGAGTGAAGCAACTTGCAACAACTCACCATCTCTAAGAGTGCTTTGGTAAGTAAATATTATACTGTTTCAAGCGTTAGCCCATGGCTTATGGCATTTCCCCGTGCAACAAAGATCTTCCAGAGGCAAAGACTTAAGACAGACATTCTTACACATTTTACAGAAGTTGTTTCAAACTCAAAAACTTAAACCAAAACCAAACTCATACTTAAACCAAGCTTCACAAGCATAAGCTTGCACAATACAGAAAAATCTATAAACCCCCAACAAAATCATGCAAAACAAATCAGAAAGCTAACATTTCTAAATACAAATTAAAGCGAATATAACACCAAAATAATACATGAAGTCTGATATTGTTCAAGGTCTTAACAAACAAAGTACTTGTATTTTTTAATTAATTGTCAAGTTTGAGTTAAAGCAAAATAAGTCCCCACTTCCCCAAATCCTGGTCCTTCAGATACCAAAGGTCGTTTGAGCTCTTACCCAGCATTTCCCAGTTATTTTAGACTCAATATTAGTGCTTAGACATTGAAAAAAAGTCTGCATTACCTTCTGTAGGAACCCCCAAATTACTATTTAAACATGAAAGTGAATAAAATAGGAGAATTCCTTTGGAATTTTTGCATTAGCGTTTGAAACGTAGGTATTTCTGGTCTGGTGTCCCATTTTAAATTGTGTATGATCTGCCAAAGTCCGTCCTTGAGATTTATCGCTGTTCCTACTACCCCAAGGAACCTTTTCGATTACCAGCTCTCATCCTTAAAAGGCATCAGTGGAGATTTACATCATTCTGACAGCACATTAGGTGAGAAATTGCACCAACCCCAGCTTTAAAAAGCTTCCATACTGTTAGGTGTTATGCAGATATGTAAACTGTAAGATTGTATAACTTTTTAACATACAATAATCTAACTTTAGATGCATGTTAAATCTTGTAATAAAATGATGACTAATCACCTAACAGAAATAAGTCTTGCAAACTTCTGTATCTTAATTCTCCATGAATTACTTCAGTCCTGGACATCAAAGTAGTCAATTACTGGCTCTTCTTTTAATGATTTTGGCAAACCATTGTTTCCGATACTCCTGAAATTAAGAGAGTATTAGATGTTACTCACCTGCATGAAAAACAAGATACAAAATAAACTGACCCAACTCCCCTAGCACCTCAGTGTGTACATACACACTGTACTGGAAGGTGGCCTGATTTATTAAATTATGTTTTAATAAAAATATCTTAGTGTGCAAAAAAAGTAGCCATCTTCACTGTGATTTTAGGAAGTAAATACGCTATATTAATACACATTATGTGCGTGGCTGAATTTACTTTGGGACCTTTGCAAATACCATTTAATGGCATATTTATTGTGCAAGCAATAATACACTGAAGACAGGCTGCTCAAACACAACCCCTTTTCAAAGGAAGACCAAAAGAAATACTGAAGGGAGTCACGGGTCTGATCTACTCACTTTCAAAATCAAGAGTTACTGGAAGAGATCTATGGTAATACTACGTCCAATTATAGTAAAGATTTGTGTTACAAACCAGTATCTTCCAAAATATCTTCTAGAAGAAAAATGCTTCTAAAGAAACCTTACTTTCAACAATTAAAATCGGCTAATATAGTTTACAACTGTGTCATGTGATCTTTCAGTAGGGGCATTGAACAGATAGGAATCCCACAGAGGTAAGTGGAAATAAAGGTTAGCAACCTCTTTGGAAAAAAAAGGTCAGGGTGAGTTATAGAGTAAGCAATCACTGACATTGTGTTTTGGCCTAAAAGATTAATTCTAATACAGTTCATTTTTCCAGAACTGTCTATTTTGTATTCCAGAAGGACCTAGGCCACCCAATACCTAATGCAATAGTTTCAGCAAATTTAAGTTGTCCCTTCTTCAAACTGAAAGCTGTACCCTCCTCCTTCCTAACAAGACATTATTTCTTTGGAAATTTTCCAAATTTCCAAATTTGGAAAATAACTAGGGGCTGTAGAAAGGGTTTTGAAAGGTAAAAAGCAAACAAAGATTAAGCCAACTTTTTTAAAAAAAAATAATTTCTTTGAGACGACTACAGGTACTTGAAGCTGGCAGGTCATAAAAAGTAAAGATTGGTGTATTAGACTACTCAGTCAAGAAGCTTTGTATATCCCATCTTCAGTAGCTTTCAGTACCTGAGAAAATGTAGTTCAGTAGTTCACCTTTAGTCACTTGTATAGTGACATCTACACACAAAAAATAATTTCACAAACTTACAAACTGTCCAAATAAATTTTTAGGTCAGTACGACTTTTTTTTTTTTTTTTTTTTTTTTTTTTTTTTGTCCCCCCACAAAGTTGTCTTTCGCCAACTGTCTAACTTTTAGATAAAAAAAATCCACAATATTTGTAATATTACTTCCCTTACAGCACGCAGCTAATTCTATCTTTTGTTAACATTTCACTTCAATTTTACTTTTCCGGAAATCAAAACTCAGCACAGACGGCAAGCTCCAAAGCTCTATGTGGGCTGAGAAAACCAAGAAGCAGTGACCTTTGAACAGCCCCTCAGTGATCTCAGCACTAAATGAAGAGCACTACCTGACAAGTTCCTTACTTATCTGTTTGCTTGTAGTGAGGAATAGGAGGTGGAGGTCTGCTCTGCATTTCTTTATCCAGCACAGAAGTCAAGGTATTGCTTGGACAAACTGACTTCCCCCTAGAGAAAGAAAGAAAACAAAAGTTTATTTTGTTTACATGATCAACTGGAAATTATAATCATTAAGAAGTAAGGGCAGAGAAAGTTACTTTTACAAGCAGCAGACCTGAAATTAGTGTTCATATTTGTGTATTTAAAAATATACAAATATTCAGCTTTCCCAACTATGAATAGAGACCAAATGGGCAAATTCAATATGGGCAAATTCAATTTTGATTGCTGAGAATAAGATATTTGGTATTCTGAATGCCTTCGAGTTAGCACACCAATTAAAAGATGCACAAGTAGCTTGCTATACTCATCTACAGGTGCCCAGATTGCTTTCTCCATGTTAACTTAAAATAAAGTGCTAATGTGGTCAACTGCCAAAAGACACTAGAAGCACAACACCTGCACTCTGGGGTAACATGCACCTACTCTTTCACAGCACAGATTTTTATAGTTGTTCTTTTGTAGAGCAGATGTATGATCAGAAGCAACAACTGCAATAGCTGACCTTGGCCTCCTGTGATCACAGCTTCCTCCAGCTTTGCAAGGTGATGTCTAATGTTTGGAACCAACTTTCCAAACTCTGACGGCAGTCATGTCAAAGTGATGGGAAAAAAAGAAATACCCAAAAGGGCAGCACTCCAAGGAATTCTGGCTTGGCGACAATGCAGCAGCAGCATCTTCCAGCTAGCCCAAGCACAAGATCCCAAAACGAAGCAGAAACGCCCTCTCTCCCAGCCCTCCACACCAGTTACCATCTACAGCCTGGCCACAGAGGACTGCATGGTGAAGGCCACCCCCATCGGCTCACCCTCTCAGCAGTGCCACCCTCTGGCCGTTCCAAAAGGGAATCTAATCCAAAAATGGGCCAATAAGTAGCATACATGCTGTGGAGGGCTTTTAATATTTCCTGAAACTCGTGAAAGACATTTCAAGAATAGCTTTTTATTATTATTATTTTTTATTTATTTTTTATTATTATTTCAACTTCAACTATGATTCAGTTGTAAACTGAAAAATAATAATAAAAAAACCTGGCACTGTTAGCACCATGTATAGAATCTTTTCTTTAATCTGTTTTGGGAGATAAACAAACTGAAAAAAGTTAACACTTAAATCTTGCCCCCTTAATCCTGTGGTACTGATATTTTAAGACCCAGATTGAATCCTGTGTAGTAGGATTTTAGCAATTCTGTGTACATTAAACTGTACTGCTCTCTCGTTTCTATCTGAATGTCCCTTTTTTCTAAGGAATACTTTTTCTGTCCCCAAGATATATGTTCCTGTTCTGCAAATATAATCTGTACATATCATTTGCCAACTAGCTTCTTTTTTTCAGATGGGCCTCTAGATTTGAAAACAAAAATGTATGACTCATTTAATGCAGCTGTATCTCTGTCCATATTTTGACTCTCACAAGCACAATTACATCTTAAACCACAGTCTAACCCATATACAAAAAAGCTAGGACTAGTGACCTTATTCGTGAATTACATATATATGCTACAGCATTGCTATTTACTCTTACAAGCAAGTCACTGATTTGCAAACACTCCATTGCACAATTTACTTATGCACTGTAGGAACAAATAGCTGCTTCTTGCAATTGTTTGAAACCTGGTAATTTTATTTCTGACCTTTATTGCGTCAGTTAGGAGAAAAAGAGAAACAGGAACTATGTATATTTGCTACTTAGGTGATGATTTCATACATCTTTGTTATTATTCTGCGGGCTAGTCATTTTCCAAGATGTCAATGAGTTTACAGAGTCCATTCTATATTCTCTTATTATTGCTTTTGTGCCCTTGATAAGTCAACTTGGAATACAAAATATGACTTAAAGAATTTTCATTTTCCTAATGCAGCTACAATATGTAAGAATAGTTCCAGTTTATTGTTATTATGCAATAACAACTTCTGGATTTGAGTTAATTTCCATCTAAACACAGATTAATAAAGAAAAAAATCCCAATGAATTTTTGGTTTGCTAAAAGCCAGCAAATGACATGTATATACACACACACACAATATAAAATAATTTAAATATACATGAACTTATGTAATTACAAACGAGAGTCTAACCCCATATTAAATCTATTTGTGTAGATATATGTAAATCTGCATAAAAATCTGTCTATAGATACATATGACATTGTCATCTAATTGCAATCTAACTAAATGTAGTTTATTAGAGAAGACTATATCCTGGAAATCATTTTGGTTAGCAAAAATAACATACAACTCATCTAAAAACACGATAATAATTTAAACACTTAGTGACTTACATTTTCTTATGTATTAAAATCTACCCCTCAGGCTAGCCCAACCGTAATGCTCTGTTCAGTGACTGTTCACACACCATGAATAGGAAGAAACAGAAGCCGCTAGGGAATGCTGAGAGCAGAATGAACAAACCGCCTCGAAGCACTTGGCTTTCCGGCAGTTACTGCGCTCTGCACTAGAAGCAGCTGTGGCCAAGTTCTCCAGCATCACTCTGGAGTTTGGATAATCACTTGTGTGAGGCTTCACTAGTTTCTACACCTTGAAGAAGGGGCAATAAGGCAATGAGAAGAAGACCTGGATGAAGCCCTTGAAGCGAGGCACATAGCTGTGCAGCTGGAGCAGGTTCTCAGAAGAGCAGGCAGCACCTTGTGGAGGGGCAGAAGGGAAGCAACACAGCAAGCTTGTTCTGCACTATGTGCTGCTCCCTGAAAGCTTCCCATTCTTCAGCTGCAGGATGCAAAACCTTGGTTTTTAAGGCACAGTTATCAGTTCCTTTCCCTTCTCTGATACTTTCTCCTCCTCACTCATCTCTCATTCCCTTCATCCCCTCTTACCTATTTTTTTAAACTGAGCTTTTTCAAGTATCATCTGCTTTCTCACTTTCCCTCAGGGGAAAAAAAATAAAAATAAAAAAACTAGCTACCAAAGATAATGATCTGAGAATGCTACAGACAATCTGACAGAATTAAGCTGTCCCATGAGCTGTGGAAGCCTAGGTTTTCCATCCATGTCTAGTCTTATGCAATAATCTTACTTTTACCCCAACTGTATGCCCTTCATTTCCTTCACTACTCTGAACTCTATGGCTCCTCTCCAAGTATTCACGGGTCTGCTTAGAGATCTCTTAAATTTGCAATAATTCCATCTTTCTTTGTCCATTAGCTGAAGGGGGAATATATTCTGTGGCAGGTTCAAAAAGAGAGAAAGAAAACAAGCTCCAGTAACAGACGTCACAGAAGCTGTAAATTAAGGTGGGTCCTCTTTAGGCAGCAATTATTTTTTCTAAAAAAAATCAAGTTACTATTACAGCAATGTCTAATTTAGCTGAGAGCAGAAATATAAAGCTACTGAAGAGATTAACAGAAAGCAGCCTTGCAAAACCTTATTTTCTAACTCATTCATGTAAATGATATAAACATCCAAGTATTTGACCAAGAGTTAATAGTAAAAAACGCGTTACATACTTCACCGCAGTGATAACGACGTTGCGCTTTGGTTCATTGTCGTAGCTCACACTTTCAATGCCATAAACCTGAGCCAACTCATGGATGATTCTGCGATGGTCTCTGTTCATCGGTGGGTAACAGTGACTCTTCTTTGTATGCTTGCCCTGAATTAAAGGGAAGAAAAATATGATAAAGTTTTTCTTCTAAAGGAGAAAAATAAAAAAATCTGTTCTTCTACCTCTGAACTTTTGCCACTATAGCAACATTAGTACTACCAAAGCAGCAATTTATTGGCAAAATCTGCCAAGCAATAGGAAAAGTCTAGTAATGCTATTGAAAAGCAATCTGAATTTTTAATTTCAGTTAAAAGCTGCTAACAATTCATTTGACATTGATTGTTACATAAACAATAAAAGAATAAACAAATGTGAGCCTCCTTTCAAATAATTTGGTGATTTATTGACAACAGACATGGATAAGCAGGGGGGCACCCAGTCTGCTTCAGGCACTGTGACACTCTACTCTTCAGTCTTTGCCTTAGTCTTCACCAAGGTCTCCCAGGCCTGCAGACCTATGGACAGGATGTGCAGACAATAACACAGAAATGCTGAGCTGGGGCTTTCTTCAGAAGAAGCTTATATGGGTTCAAGAGACCAGATGCAGATCCAGATGCAGGAAACTACAGGGTGATCCATTTCACTTCAATCCCGGTCGAAAAATGTTGAGCAAGTCCTTTTAGACGGCACTTTTAGGAATAGGAAGAAGGTCGGTGGGAGTAGCTAACACAGATTTACCAAAGGTTTTCAAGATTTGATTGGGTAAAGCCCTAACCCTGGACCAGATTCAGCACTGATCCTGCCTCAAGCCAGAGGCTTGCCTAGGCCATCTCTGGAGATCCCTTCCAAACTCAACCATTTCTGTGACATCTTCTGACAACCTATGCTGTCTTTAACATTCAAATGCAAATGCCTGGTTAGTGCTCTTTGGCACTGCACAATGACAAGTGATAAATCAAAGCAGTTATTTGACAAACAAAAAATGTCTCATCTAGCTCTGTAAAATGCAGAGGAACTCATTTGAGAAACAAGCATCTTAAAGAGTAATTTCAATAAACTTTAAACCACATAAAAATGGTTCTCGCCTACCATAGTATTGCATGAAGTAATTTTGAGACAACCCTGTATATTCTTTCTTTTCTAATAGTCAGAAACTTAAATTTAATGTATTCTAGAAATATCACCTTTTCTAAAGGGATTAAGCAAAAGAATAAAGACTCTTGGAAATTACTTGAACTCCTGCAGTAATCAACGTGCAGGTTCTTAAAATCTTTGCTTAGGTCTTTTACTGTAATACTGATTACAGTTATTTAGAAAAAGGAATGCTACTTAACAGTAATCCCACTTGTCATAATCCCTTTCCCTTCTATCCGACTCAGCAAGAGATTTACTCACCAGTTCATACAGAGAAAGGCAGAATGAGGAGAAAACTCATCTTCTCCATTAAGAAAGAAAACACTAATTTTGCTAAAATCACCTACATTTCTCTCCAGATCACCACATGTAACAACAGAGCAGTACATCAGGTGCATAGTGTAGCTACATTGTGAGGGGAGGTTTAAAACTTCTGTTAAGCCACAAAATAGCTAAACTAAGCATAGTAAAAGGTACTGAAATATTTTCTAAGAGTCACTGCTTTTCAAGATAATATCACAAGCTGTTCAGGTAGAACTTTTACTTATCAGTAAGCAGTCACAAACATCCCATCCGTTACAAGACTTTAAGCATAGAGGTATATTTGTACAAGAAAAACTCTAGAAATTCTGTGCTTATTAATTATTATTAGCAATGCTTGATTGGTTCCAGACTCAGAAACATCATCAGATTTCTGGCCATATAGTGATGGCCCTGGATGATACAGCTGTTTTCTGTCACATCTGCTTTTGTATGTCAAAAGTGATAATTCTGCTTTGCTAGATTAATACACACTGATGGATGTAGGGGAACAGATGCTCATGAGGCAAGCAAGGTCATACAAACATCAATGACTGAAACATATTAATGCTTAAGCTCCTAAGTGACAAAAGGGTCAAAATTACTATTATTCGCTTATCCAATCAAGCTGAAGCTGGGCTCACCAAAGAAAGGATGCAAAAAGTGAAGTGTGTGAACATAAGTAACTGAATCATCTGTACAGACTACATAGTACTTATAAACAGAGCTACATGAATACTGGATACACTAGCCCACAAAATATTTTGAATGCAAGTACGTAAAGCTCTATATCTAGAAACAAAGAACACAACCCACGTTTTGATGAGAAAGGATTTACAAGTCACAGTAAATGAACAGCTGAATGCAGACTCAAGCGCAAGAGGATTTAGGAATCATGGCAGAACCACAACTAAACATAGTCTTCTACCATAATGCCACGTCAATAGTATTAGTCTGATTTTCAGATACATAAGAAAGGCAGCTGACACCAATATTGAATAGACTATTTAAAGCAAAATAGTAGAAAAATACTTCATGCTATACTTGTATCTGCCCCCAAAATGTTGGCAAATTGAGAAGGTACAAGAAAAGCTCAAAGTTTTTTTAGCCAGGATCAAGTATTTGTGGATGACATCTTATACAAACTGCCAAAAAGATGATCAACAGATGGCTCAGCAATAGTGAACTTCCCAGGAAACAAATATGAAGGATAAAAGTTGAATTAGGTAGCAAAATAGCTCCTTGTTTATATTTAAGTTGGGAATAAGGTACTTTGTATCAGATACACTGGTAGTACTCAACCAAAAGAGGAATATAATGCACAGTAAGACTGGCACCAAGAGCAGCAGCACCCTCAGCTACTCACTGGACGACATAAGCTCCAACACATGGAACAAAACCCCTACTCTTGCTCTTTCCTGGTGTTTGTCCTAAGGAGCTCCCAAGTACAGCATTTACTAGTGACATGTGAGTTTAGCAAAAATGAAGCAAACTCATGCATAAAACCTCTGTTATTATTGGCCAAAACATCATCATCGTTGAAAGAAATTTTTAACTTGTGGATCTCAGACACTATCTTGTTCTAGCATACAAAAGAACCAGAAGATACTGTATCAGAATGATCAGAGAACAACTGCTTGAACACACAGGGAACTGCTTGAAGCCTTGTCTCAGGACTCCCCTACCATGAAAGAGATCCATAAATAAAACCACAAAAGTATCTTATGGGCCAACATTAAAGGTTCCAGAACCAGAAGTGCTTAAGATAAAAGGTGCAGTGGGATTAGGAGACTTGTGGTGCTTCATTAGCCCTTCAAACAGGACTTCTCTAAAGTACTGCTTGAAAAAAAATGGCAGGAATGCTAGGTATGCAGAAAAACATTAAAGGAAGGGACCTCAAAGAGATTCCCTCTAAAGTGAGATCCTCCATGGAATCTTCCAAATGATGAGCAAGAACCATATACTAATGACAGGCAGAATTTTGTAGCACTTTGCCTTAATTTTTTCATGCAAAAAAATCCAGAGGCTCTGCCCAGCAGTGAGAAACCTGTGTGACTTGCTGGACAAGACTGAAACAACTCAATCTCACTTGGTTAAGCTGGCCAGAAGCCTGAATGAGCAGCTGTGATAACACTTACCAGTTCAGAGATATCCTCAAGAGAGCACAAATACCTGTGGCTGCAAGATGAAATATGACATGGGGGCACAAGGAATCCTCTGAGGTTAAGACATAAAAGGCAGAGAAAAGGTATGCCATAATGAGGACTGAGAGCACCCTGACTTCACAGGGCACTGGACATTCTCCTTCTCATGTCAGATACTCAACAGCTTGGAAAGCAAAGACAGAGTGCGGCCTCCACGCATGCTGCAAAAAGAAACAACTGTGGTCTCAGGTAGCAGGTCACAAGTAAATCTACTGTTATCACATACACAAAGATCATTTGTGCAAGTACAGAAAGTCTGCAACCAGTGCAGAGAAAGCAGGCTTAAAATGGTCCTCTAATCAGGAAAGTAAGAGCCAGGACTCTCAGCATTTAAAGGAGTTTGACAGCCTTGCCAAGCTCACTATGTAACTAGAGAAATGCTTGGGAAAGGACACGAAGATTGCAATCAGACTCCTCAGGTTATCTGTTGGCTTGGTCCACTGAAGCCTTTATGAAAGATGAATGATTTCTTATCTGCCGCTGCATTACAAGGTATGGATTCCAAGCTTCAAGTGCTGTGGTATGTCTGTGGTATCCTCAAAGGAATCTCTATCCTTTCAAGTAGAATTTGGCTTCTGAGGACTTCTTGCACTTTACGGAATGGCAATTCCAAAAGCCCCTGAGGGGTAGGATGGTGCAGAACAGATTTCTGGGGCACCCAACTGTTACATAGGCCTAACCTGTTCACCCTGATGAGGATAAAAGCTTAAATAACCACCAGGTAATTCTCCCTTTAGGCCAGGCAGGGAAGGGACTGCCACACGTACTGTTTGTTTTCATTTGTCATTCGCTTCTGTAATGCAGACACTCTTCTCAGTGGACACTCAATGGGCAGTTGTGTAGAACCATTATTTACCAAATGTTTGGCTACTGCTGCAAACTAAAGCACTGCTGATGCCCCTGAGCTCTCCTGTTCTGCTATATTTTATATTGCTAATTCATTGTATGCTGTTAATTCAAGACCTTTGGCTGCCCTTTTTGTGTATATATTGTGTATATGGGTCAAACAAATATAGGTGTCTTTATACTGCTATAGGTAGCTATCAATTTACATATATATATATTAAACATACACATACTTTTTTAATATCATGGACAATGCATTCTGGAAGAAGTTCTATTTCTTTTTTTTTTTTTTAAAGCAGGTAACAGATGAGTGGCAAATCTATTACTGAATGGCTGAGGGGCCTGAATTCAGTGAGCCATGGATTGCCTCTTCTAGCCAAAGTGAAAAAAAAAATGGATAATACGAGATGGGCAGAGAACAACAACAGCAGCAGCATTGCTTAAGAATCAGCTTACATAAAAAAGGAATGAAGTTAAATATTTGAAGTAGAACATAAGTATTCAGGGAAGGAGGAAAGTAGAGAGGAAAGAAAAGGAGGTTAATGTTTCCTATGAAAAGTTACTGTTTATTGAACTAAGGGTAACCAAGTATATCTTGTCCTTTCTAAGTTGCACACCAGGTCACAGGTATGGTGCAGTAGAAATCCAGGAATATGACAGGCTTTCAGTCCCTCCAGACCAAAGGAGTAATTCTACTTTCATTAAAAGCATTTGCATCCCTTACACATGACTTTTCCAGGCACACTGGAACGTGCCAACAACTGTGGTAGAACCTACAAGGCCTTAATAACACAGAACTGACACAGAGGGCTGCTGGAGGGTACTCATGGGTTCCTGAGCAAGTTCTACTGCCAGGGGCTGGAGAACTTAGAACTTCCCTCTCAAAGTCTGGGAACACTTAAAAAGCCATATTTGATGATTAAATCTGCATTAATTGAGATCCCAAAGTGAATCACTATTTAGTGATGTATTAAAGCCTAGCACTGGTTGAATCTGTAAACGAAGTTTGGCTGCTAAAGAGATCCTGAACTATCGTATCTCTTAAAAATGTTGTTCTATTTATGATTAAAACGTGCACTTCATTACAGCCCAATCAAGTGCCAGTTTGTAATTATTAAAACTCAGAACTTTAGTAAACATGCAAAAAACACTCTACCTCTAAAAAACACAAACTTTTAGTAGCTCGTACAACATCTCAATACTGACCTTATTCACAGCCTCCACAAGCATTTTCATTTCCTTCTCAATATCACTGACAAATTTTAAATCTTTCCTGCAAGAACAATATACGAGGTAAATGAGATAAGAGATTATGCTTTCATATACAAGGTCTTCATTTTTTGTTACAGTTTTGTTACATTCTCAACAAGAACAAAATTAAAGAATTCATTTAACAGAAATGGTAACAGGAGTGAGAGTACATTTTGGTTTATACATTATTCCATTCGCTATAATAAAAAGATGTTAACATGTCATGACTGTTACAAAAACCTTGAATTATTTTTCCTGTAGACCTTGAAATCAAGTTAATTATTGACTTATAATAATTTAAGTCAAATTACTATGATACAATTTTGCGTTCTCATATATATTATTTCCATTTTTTCAAAGTAATTTTTCCAGTATCTTTAAGTTACTTCTCATTAAGAAAATCCTTTTATTATAACGCAATTACACATGGCAATTAGAATGGGGTAAGCAGAGTGGAGCTTTTTCCCTAGGATAGAAAATATGCACTGACTCTGATCTTTAATACATTCAGCATAAAAAATAAAAGGGAAAGAGACAAAAGGCTACATGCAAGGAAACAGAAGGCCCTTTACACAGGATATTAAGAAGTTCATATATATATTTTTAACTCTCTTTAAACATATGGTTGTTCAAAAACATCAAATTTAAGATAACACATATTTAAAGAATTTCCCTAGATAAAAAAATAACTTTTTCCCTGGGACTATCACAGGTATAATTTGCTTTTGACCTATAAAGTATTTCTTGAAAGAAATGAGTACAATACTATTTCAGCTGATAATTTAAGCTGTGCTGCTCTTGTACAAGCAAGTTACAGGTCATTTCTGCTTTGGCAGCTTCAGCATTTTTGGTTGCTGTTAAGTCATGACTGCCAGCAACTAGGGCAACAAACACAAGTGGCAATCTGACTTGCTATGGATCCTTTATGCCCATTACTAAGAAAGAAGAACAGAATGTGCAGAGATTCATCTCAGGTTCTCTATACTGCAACTTAATGGCTAAAAAGACAATTATATTGATTTTTTTTTTTTTTTTTACAAGGTTGACTTGATTTTTAAGACACAAGGCTCAAACACATTTTACACTTAAGGTTGAACCAGGAACTTTCAACCTTAATTAAAACACGAATTCCTTATATAGTTCTCATACAGTAAATCTGTCCTTGACTTTCGGCGTCAAGCTTATATAGCCGGACGATTTTTGTTCTTAAACGTGAAGATAAACTAATCCCAAAAGGCTAATGGTTTTTGGAGCACTGTTGTTGTGAAACACCACTTTGTGAATTAAAACAAAATTCCATCTCTTAAGAAGTAGATGCCATATCAGGGTTTTAGATAATTAAGTGGAAGTAAAAGTGGAAGACTACATGGCCACAAGCAAACCTGTGCAATGGCAGCACTGAGTATCTTGTCTATCAAGGTCCCCGATCATAGCACAGTGTACTCAATGCACCTTTAGAAAAGGCCCTCCAGGTAAGTAAGGTATGGACTACAGAACTGGCACGGGCAGTGTGAGGTTTTGAACAGATTTTTACAATAATCATCTCACTAAAACAAAACACTGACCCTCACAGAACCATCTTAAGTCCAGGCAGTAAGAAAGCAAAACTTGAAGCGGCACTACATGAAGCGGCAGCCTCAAGAACCCAATCCAGTCCCATAAACATCCGACACACAAGATTTAGAAACCCATTGAGGAATCAGTTCAGACTGAGTGACCAAAGCCTCAGCAAGCGCTTTTCATGCACTTGCCCCTCCAGAACCTTCCATACAGCAGAAGTTTAGAGAACATCAACCACTGAGCCACTCAACAGTCTAAGCAGGCTCTAACCTACAGACGGAGCATAGGGGAACTTGCAAAGCAGACCAATACACATGGTGGGAAAGATCAGAAGTTTGCTTCTCCTTTGAAGCCATGCAGGAGATTCTGAGAGAACATAAAGTTGGTACAGAAAAACTTAAAAGACATGGTGGACTTAACCATTTCTTACACAAAAGAATTTATTTGAAAAACAAAAACACCCAGATTACCCTAGAGAATTCTGAGCTCTGTATATAGCATGAGCTGGACACCAGGGAAGAGCAGAGGTAACTCAACACAAAGATGCACTGTGCATAACCACCTCAGTGTGAGGCATGACACTTGAGGCAGCTCACCTGCCACTAGTGCTGAAAAAGCACAGATAAAATTTGCTTTAGAGTACAAAATTTGCCTCTGAGGTCACCAGATATAATTGGTGAAGTAAAAAAAAAAAGTCCCTTTTCAATGGTATGCAGTCTAGGAAGCTCTGAAAAAACCATGAAAGGAATATGTTAGCATGCAAGTAAGCAGTCTACATTCCTAACTATATCAAGGCATGAACACTCACATAAGTACAGAAAGCAGCTTACAGCTGCCCAGCTACTCTGTCAGTTCCACTCCTGAACAGAGCTCTTGAAAGGCCAAGGGTAGCAGAGAGTATCCATTAAGTTGAGGAAGAGCATGAAACCTCCTTTAAGTCATCCCACAAGGGGATGAAAATGATGCTACAGGCACAACAGTGTTGTGAGCCTGAGGGGATCAATGAGCAGGGGCAGTAATAACTGGCTGCTGCCTATTTCACTGCTGCACTTCTATCCAGTTTTAGGTGGCTCGGTCTGATGTTGCATCACTTATTTGATTTGTATCTGGAGTTTCACTTGTCATAGTCCTGCTGCTGGAGCTGGTTTGTATATCTACAAATTAACCAGTCAATGTGCAGGTCATATTGCTTTATCCAAAGTAGACGGAACATCTCTGTTTCCCAAAATGTTTGTGATCATCTATTAACTGACTGAAGAACCTCTGGGTTATGTGTACATTGTTTGCCTGATCTCTTAAAATGACTTTTCTAGGTCCCATTTCTTTTATTTCTTTTTCTTTTTTTCTTTTTCTTTTATTAAGAGGTATTGGCATTTTTTAATAGAAAACAAAACAAAACAAACAAGCAATAACAAAAACCCACAATTTTTCACCTGATTCTTTTCACTTATTTTTTAATAGCTGGCTATAGTCAAGCAACCAGCTAACTGCTCATTGGGCATTCATATGATCTACCTGATAATGGACATCTAACTGACAATAATGCACAGCAGGGAAAGGCAGTAGCTCTCTCAACCTGCATGTTCCACCTGACAGTGAGTTTCTGTGGTCCCACAGCAAGGACTGGAAGGTCTGCCCATGGTATATATTAGTCACCTCATCTCCCTCCTGCATTACACACAAGCAGGAGCAGATCTACCTTCCACTTACTTTCAACCTCTGTGTTAAACAGAAACGCTCTGTTGCTTGATCTTTCACGGTACTTGTGTTAGCTTTTGTTTTCTTCTTTTCCCAGATTTTGCCAGCTCTGTCAAACACCTCCTTGTTCTTACAACACCTATCAGTGTGAGATTTTGCATTTTGGCATCATTCCAGGCTTCTAGTTTGCTAGTCATCTGCTTGAGAAGTTGCCCTCATCACCCCTCCTTCGGGCTTCTGTTTGTTTTTAAGAAACCCACCAAGGTCTCCTCCTACTCTCCAACCCATACACTGTTCCTGTTGCCAGTCCACTCAAGTTAGTGTGCATGGCTCTATTTTCATCAAGACAGAAACAAGATATGGAGAGCTAATATTTGGGAAAACTAGTTAAGAAGATGCCCGTAAGTGGTCATCTTGTTCCTTGTTTCCCCAGATTCTGCCATCTGACATGATATTTCCTTGGTCCACACAGTTGCTCTGTGATGCTGCATAGCCAGATATTCCAGACGACCTTCTCTCCTTTTCCACTGATTAATTCATTAAATAACGGTTTCAACTGCTTCTCAAGCTGGCACTTACCACTTTGTACCACTTTGCCCTTCGGCTTTACATCAGCAGACTAAGCTGGGTATCTGCTTGCTCCCCTGTATCTATTTCTGGAGCCTCCTTGAAGCAGTGCTGAAGCATCTGGATTTGCACCCCTGACCTGTGCCTGCCTGGGGTACAGTGTTAGAGGATGAATCCCCTCAGTAGCAGAATATATCTTACAGGGCAACATGGTGCAGAGACTTGCTGCTTTTTAATCATTCTCACATTCTGACAAACCCACAGCCAGAACAATGCACAGAGCAATACCAAGCATTACGTGGTGACTGCTACCCCTCACCACCCTGCAAATTACATCTTGGCCTGCCATCTCTTTCTGTTATTGGGAGGGTTACTGCATCTTGAAGCCCTGGGTTTTTCTTATGAAAGATTACAGCTCACCATAAAGAGTCCTCTCAGCTTTTCTCAAGTTGACTTATCTGTGGATGCACATCTTTTTCAGCCCTTGGCAACACATCAGCTTCACAGATCAATTGCTTGTCTATGCAAGCCAAAAAATACTCTACCCATGGCTTCAGCAGCAGTAGTCTGCCTTCTCTTCATGCAACCTGAATGCATGGCAAGAAGTCTGTCATATTTCTTGATATCCAGCACACAGATGTGTAATAGAACTCTACAAAAAAAAGCATAAGCTCTGCCCTCTTGCACTATTAGAGCAGCCTTCTCAAAGCATACATCAAAACTTGCATGAAACATGATGAGCTGCCTGAAAAAATACTGGAACACAGGCACTTTGTAGATCCTGCCATTACAAGGTAAACTCAGATTGCTGAGATGAAACACCTTCAAGAGTGGTCAAGGAGATAAATGTCACAAAAGTAGCTTTATAAAATTCACTGCTGACCAAAAAAAATTGTCCATACAGAGACATGTTAAATTTCCATTGGAGATGAGAGTAAGAGCAATTAAATTAGGTAATGTGTAAGGTCATTTACTTAAGCACTGAGAAGTTTTTGTTGTAAGCTGACAACAAGTGAGAAGAGCAGCTTGGATGTGTTAGTTGATCATGCATTGCAAACAACGCAGTTATGAAAGAAATGCAAAGAGAATTGTAAAGTAAGTCAGAAGAGATTTTCATGAAGAAAAGTGGAAGTATTAAGTCCACTTTTCAAGGTATTTATTAGACCATCTGGAATACGGTGCATGATTCTGGTTAATTCTGTTGACAAAACCAACCCCCCAAAACCTGCCCTACAGGTAGAAAAGAGCAAACTGGAAAGTGGAAGATGGTCAAGAGCCTGGCTTGTTTAACACAGTAAATTGAAGGCTAGATGTCATATGATTATACTCCAGAAAGAGAGAGCATATGTGAAGGAAATGTACATATGTCACAAGATAACCTGCTTCTCTGTTTTGAAAATAAAAACAGTAGGGGAAACATGTCAATAGGACTAGTGGAGGGAAGTTATGAGACATGCCTGCAGAGCATGACATAACTACGCTATTACTTTAATCTTTGTCCTGATAAGCTTACAAATGGTGAGGGGCAGAAAGGGTCAAAAGCAGTTGAGATATGGGAAGCACATGTACTGATTTGCAGTGAGAAGAACAGTGGAGAACTGCTGCTCCTGGTCTAAATTGGTCTTGCTACAGAATGAACTGTCCATACAAGTGCTTTTTATTTTTCAGGTTCTCAATTAATTGGTCTTGAGAAGTGCCCCTTATCTCCTTTGCCTCAACAATCACCTAGTGCCGAAACTAGAAAGTAAACACAGGCAATTTCACAAGAGTAAATAGAAACACTGTTCCCTACTCTCAACTCTATCTCTTGCTCTCTCCATTTTACTTATGACACCTATGCATGCACTTTGTTACACCTGGTATTAAAAGAATCTTAAAACACAGTAGTTAGAAAAATGCATAGGTGAATCTCAAGCACACGGAAACACATACCTCGCATCCTCTTTTAAAAGGTCGCTGTACTTTGGTCCAGAAGAGCGGACGTTGAAAGGATCAGAATTATCATCTATCTGAAGAGCCTCGGCAAGACGCCTAAATGCAGGGATCAGGGGAACGCAAAACAAAACCTTTTGTGATTAAAGGTTGAAGAGACAGGCCACCAACATAGACAAAGAGCTCCAAAAAAAAAAAAAAAAAAAAAAATCTATTCTGTATATTTGAACCTACTCCAGCTTTTCACTCAAATATTCTATTAAGAATTCTACTAAAAGCTGATCAAACAATATAGTTCCTTAAGCATAGGGATCCAGTTTTCTAGGTATGAAAGATTTTCCACACAGCATGAGCCTTCTGAATCAATTTCTTAATAAAAATATTGTAATTAAATTATTAATTTTAATAATTATTAAACATATGCATATTTTAATATGCAATCAATATTTAAATGCATTTGATTTACCATTAAATAGAAGTTCATTGCCTACCTGTTCCTCTGAAGAGCTAAGCACTCTTCATCACATTGCAGCCTGAATTATTAGAGAAAAAAATGAGCATCAACACTTACCCTCACACAACAGCAACAAAATTGTACCTTAAATGTATCATTACCATAGCTTGATGAAATAAACAGTGTGAGAGAATAGCTTATTGCATGAGAACAGGTAACAATTAAAAAAAACAAACAAAAAAATCATGCAGACTTTCGAGTACTCAGGTCCTCCTTCAGGCCTGGAATAGAAGCAGCTTTATCAAAGCTGAGAACAACAGCTTCTGAACTGGCTCTGGCAATCTTTATAATTCCTTAAATAGTTGGTTACATAAAGCAAAACTACAGCTCTCTCATGAAGAGGAACATCAAAAAGTACCAAAAAATTAAGCCACAAGTATTTTTAGTGACCTGAAGCAGGTGGGCATTATCAGGCATGGGAACGCAGAAAAATTCAAGAATAAATTGACAAATAAATGTAAGCTAAAAAAGGAATCTAAAAAGGACAACCAGAAAAAAGAAATATATATATGTAAATATTATATATATATATAAATGTTTATATATATAAATATATAAATTGGAGGGAGAGAGACAGACGGAAAATAACTAGGGGAAAAACGTGCCCTGTTAACCACCCAGGAAGGAACATTAAAAGATGGCAAAAATATTATACTGCTTGGCAATCTATACAAATCCAGACAAACTCCAAAACATTTCCTGGAGTAGGTACAAACTCTGAAATCACAACAGTATTGATCCATATAAAAGTATCACAACAAAACAGTCAATGGGAGGGAAATTATTCTATGTGAAAACAAAATGAACGACTAAATCGCCAAATTCTCTATTAAGAGTATTGTTACAGTACAGTCATTATTTAATGGCTTCCCACTTTAGCTGTGAATCTGCTCACAATATTATGTTATTACAAACATGTGTTACAAATAAACATCCTTACCTGGCCTGCTTCATTTCTTTTTTTGTAATAAGCCTACTGATTTCCACAGAATCTCCAAGTTGCAGATCTGTTAACTTAGTGGCAATAGATATAGCAGCTATTCTGAAAAAAGAGCATGGAAACTTCATTTGATGCAAGAAATAAACTTGGAAAAGGTGTATGAAGCTGAACATTTAAATCTTATTTGGAGAGAGAGAAGAAGATTCCTGCCTGTTTTCTGGCAGGAATCTAGTTCCATGTCACCTACATTTAGGAGTTTAGTTCAGCTACATAAGTTAAAAGGTAAATTAAGAAGCTTGCTTCTCCAGATTATTCAGAGCATCCATCCTATTCAAGTGTAAATAAGGCAAAGTGAATACTTTTTCCTCCCTCCTGCTTAATATTCAACCTATAGTTGACCATACAGGTTTAACTTTTCAAATAGTTTGGAAACACACTTCAACTTTCTTGTTCTTCAACTGTGTAAATAAAACCTGTAAACTGAGTTCCCTGAAAAAGCAGAAATACCTGCTAAAACTGTTACAACTTTATGTGAAAAGATTTTTCAGTGAAATATCCCACACCCTTCTCAAACAAAATTCTTAAGATGAAAAATTCTATCCTCTGAACTTTCTTGCCCGTTAATTTTCATGCAAAAGGACACTCTTTTTTCCAAACCTTTGACAGCAAATTCAGAGAACAACTAACCATTCACCAGGAAGCTAATCACATAACATATTTGTCAGTTGTGACAAATGTCAATGAGAGCCACCATCAGTCCCAAATTCATCAAGAAATGCCAAAGTCAAGCTAATGGGCCATTGGATGAAAGCGATATGTGCACCTACACCATCTTCACAGACACAGCAACCTGAACAGCTGCATTATTCAAATTTACCTGACACTAAATAGCACTTTTGTTAATATCAACCGGACAAGAAGGAATTCGTGGGTAGTATCAGTTATTGTAAGAACCAGGAATTAAATATATATATATGAAGACATTTGAAGGTTTTGATACCTAACCTAAGTTTGTAGTAAACCAGTGATCGTTTTCCCTCCTTTCTTCTTTAATTGGACTCTCGTTAGATAAAACAAGTTCACAGATGGGAGATCTGAGCTCTGACATGTCATCACTAGCAGACTAACAGTAGCGAGAAGACGAGTGTGTTGTATTGCAACACAATCTGATATGAAAGTCTGGAGGAAGAGTATGAAAGACACTATAAGCTAAAGTACAAAAAAGCATGTGAAAACGGTGGTGAATTAAATATGGTAATTCATACTCTGCATTCAGTCAAGCTGCAAAAAAACGTTCAATACAAGAACAAAAAGAATCATTGCAGTACAAACCTTTGATATGTGTTAGATGCTTCTGAGCAAATCATACTCTCTTTTCTTCTTCCACATTCACAATGGAGATCGACCTGTTACATCAATAAGAGAAAGCAGCTCTTTGAAACTACTGTGTTTTTTGTGGGAAGGAAGGAAGCAAATACATTCTTTCAAAATTTCCAGTTTTAGTAAACTTATTTTTCAATATTGTAAGTTTACAGCAAAAAATACCATGATAGCAGTATATAAATGTGATCCTTTTTGTCGCTACTCAAGTTGCCAATGATTAAACTATGCAATTCACCTGCAAGTTAAAATGAATTTTCTTTGAGAATCTAACCTTAGCAGAACAGGAAGTTGTTGGGCAGGGTGAAGAAGGATGACATGGAGCCATACAGGGATGATTGCAATACAGCCTTGGAATAGTACATGGCTGTTTACATTCTTCATCTATAAGACATTCTCCTTTATGACAGATTCTTTTACATTTGTGCATTCCACATTTTAACATTTGATTGCAGCGAAGTCCACAGGAAATATCAGTGAGGTGACAGGGAATATTACTCCGCAGCTGGAAGATAGGAGGAGGAAGGTATCACCTTAAGACTGAATATAAGCAACTATGAAAGCAAATCTCAAAGTACTTTTACTGTTCACACCTCATTTCAGCATTGTCTCCACAAGAACCTTAATACTAGAATGTTTTAAGACAATGCCGGAGTTTTTCTTAATATCACAGACCAATATGGCAGTTGGTCCGAATGATATGACAGTAAAGGCCTAGGTCAATTTAATCACATTAAACACAAGCACCTGTAACGTATTACATTCCAAAGAAACAATAAAACACGAAACCTTCAGTCTTAGGAAGTCAAGTAACACACGCTTATTTTTAAAGTTATGTGAAAAGTGTATCTTAAATATGAACAAATACTTTTAAGCTGTACATTATTTGGCATTCAAAAAAAAAATCACTACATGGTTGGACTTACTTCATGCTTGCCCATACACCATTTCTGAGTGAGATAGGTACATGGTGGACATTTCTCCTCACTATGACATGTATGGTACACTGCAGTCATAGAAACACAAAAAGCAAACAGCTTTAACACTATACTCCAGTTAAAGGCTTTAAAGATGATGGTAAGGACTGGTAAATACGAGTTAGTACTATAAAACTAGACAACTTAAGAGTAAGTATGATGCTTCATGCAAGTGTAATCTGCTCTTTAAAATACTTTTGAAAATTAAGATGACAGACTTTTAGGTGAATATCCTGCCCTAATTCTGAAGTAAGTGGCAGAAAATAGCAAACATTTGTATCTTCTGAGCAGGATTATGCTATTGGATTGTTTTTCAGAAAATAGATCTTTTGCTCTAAAGCAAATCTCTGCTCTTTATTTTGCAATCAGATACTGTATTTTCAGGGAAATTAGAAACAAAATGATGATTAGATTACCCTACTGTTTTAACAGTGCTCAATCTTTACAATACAGTAATCTGTTATGATTATTAACAGTGTCTAAAACTTGCAGTCTGAATCATAAAGCAAAAAACAGCACTTTAGCAGTCAGAAGTACCATTACTTATTCAAAGCAATCAACTAAAAATGTGCCACAAATACGGATTATCAAAAATACTCGCAGCTACTGTGAAAGGTGATAATATATAGTAAGTATTTTCAAATAGACCCCTGAACTGTTTACTACATTTTGACAGTTGCCTGGGTTGTTTGTTTGAAGCTAAGCAGCCATTGAGCCTGACCTACCTGGATGATCACACTCATGAGGCCTGGTGCACGTTCTTTTACATTCTGGTGGCTGAGTGCCACAGGGGACTGGTGGGTAAATCACTGATTCACCACAGTAACAAGTTAACTCATCAAAACCTGAAAAGGCAAAACCACAGAACGCATACATCTCAGTGGCCACAGCTCACACGTAGTTAAACTTACCACCTGCTCAAAAAATAGTCACAAATCGGTACTGGTCACTGTAAGCATAAAGCACATGAAACGCCAGATTTCCCATCTCAGGAAAAAGAGCGCAAAGAATAAAAAAGCAGATGAAAGGAGTTATAAAGCCATTAGACAAAAAGAAGTGAAAATATAAGATGTAAATCAAGATATATAAACTTTTATTTAACGAATTCATTGTATCACTCTAATATGGTTATGGTTGACAAAAGAAGAAGCTTTAGTTTCTTAGGGACCTTCCCAGTCCCCCAATGCCAAATCTGGAATACTCTAAAACCCAGGAGGTTTCTCCTGTCCCCATCTGATGGATGTGGCTGCTGCTGTCCCAATATACAAGTCCAGCATAGAGCAAGACTGATCACACATATTCCAGGGAAACGGGTACAAATAATACAGACACAGCAATAGCATGATCAGATAGAGATCCCAAATGCCAACAATATTCATCTAATCTATTAAATCTAACAATTCATCTAAAATTAAATAACTTTCTCTTCCATGAAAAAAACCCCAAGTACAGTCACCTGCCTATTTTCAGATTCTGACCAATTCTAACCAGGTTCTGCTTCCAGCTCTGACCAAGCAAGTGGCTAAATTCCTTTAACTTTGAAGAATTACAGAACTCACTTGTTTGCCAGCACGTTTGGCAGCTGCCTCGATGGCAGGGTTCTTCACATCTATGAAGTCCACAGTTGAGTTTGCGCCCACAAACCAAAGAACATTTGTGTTCTGTGTCCTAGGGGAGGGCAGAAAAGCTGAGTTATGAAATCCATTCATGTCTCTGACCTCTCCAAGGTCCGGCAATTGTCCAAGCATACCTAAGCACTATACATCAGCTTTTGCCTGATCTTTCCATGTTTACCCACTGTAGGGATACAGAATTTTTAAAGTTGATTCTGTTAAGAACTCTAGTACAAACACAGCTAGAAACTGATAACTTCATAGTGAAGTTATTTCCTTTCTCTCCTCTTTCCCCCTTTACTTGACTTTAACCACAGCTAGGTTGGAACAGTTTCGCATATTATGATATCCATAAAATGAATGCTGCAAAGTTAGTATAGGTACATAAACATCTGAGTAAAACCATACTGCAAACAGATTGAAGATGCACCAAAACACAAATATGGAGAAACAAAGGAGTCTTAAAAATTATAACAAAAAGTGAACGTGCTACACAATGAACAACAGAACCACCCAGGTGAACTTACCACACAGCAAATTTCATTACATTTGTGTCGTCCACATGACCTTTTCTTGTTGCATCGCTTGTCACACATGAATGTAATAGCAGCTATTATCAAGGAAAAGAGAACAAAAGATAATTTTAAAAACAAAAAATTCTCTTCATTGCAAGCACAAAAGCTGCATGAACAACACAATGCTGTCTGTTGCAAGAGTTGGTCTCATGCAATAAAATAAAAAGAATATCAAAGAGAATACAAGTTTTTGAGACTGGACAACGCTCATTTATATTTCGTTTTGTTCATGAACTGTTGTATCCAATTTTTGCAAAGCCACTTCTTTTAAAGGCTAACATTCCCGATACAATGAAGTACCATACACTGCTCGAATTAATAAATACTGCAGCAAGAAATCCAGCTACTGTTTATATGCTGGTGTTTATAACTGGCCCAAATAAAAAGTCTTTCTCACTACCCACACAATATTCTGCAAAGCAAAGTCCTCATAGACAAAAACTCAAAAAAGGACACTTGCACATTGCTATCTGACGTATCTTGTAAGTGAGCACCCTAGTATGCCAGAGGTCTGTCAAGGAAACACTTCCCTAGATCAAGACTCATCAAATAGTTTCAAAGATTTAATAGGATAAAAATTAGGTTTTAGAAATCAACTGAGCAAGTGGTGTTCATAAGTACTCTCAAGACCACTGTTGCCAAAACAGAGGAGGGAGCAGGAAGGATGATGACAACTTGTTGAATATGGTAGGGGGCATAAGATCTGCTCAAAAATAGAAACTTGGACTGGAATCTTCAAAATTAAGTGCTGAAGAACTATTTTCCTACAAAACAGATGAACAGAGGTAAAAGGTTCATTTCAAACCATAAGTGACCAACTTGGCACAGAAAGTGCCAGGGGTAAGTGTGGCAGTATTGACCAGGTTATATTTGCCAACTTTTTCGATCAAAATTGGTATGAACTCTATTATTTTTAAAATGGTTTCACGATGCATAGGTAACATTCTAACGTACCTTTATTTCTCAGGAGCGTACATGGAACTTCCTAGGAAACAAAGATGAAGAGATTACATCAAAACAAATTTAACTATTAAAATTTACTTATCTGGAAAATGTTTAGTCAGCTGTGATACAGAAGGAAAATTCTGTTTTAACTTTCATAACTGTTCTGCATACAAGAACAGAAGCCAGAAAAAAATCCTTGTGCATTATTTCACACATTTTAATTTATCATTTCAATCTTGGTTCTTTTAACATCATACTTTCTCTTTGGAGCTTCAATATGAAGAATTTCAGTTTTACATCTCCCACTTGATACAGGGTACCTTTCCCTTAGTTTACATAACTCCTGGAAAACCCTTGTGGTTTGTACCATACAAATAGAGCATGATACCACAGGACTTTGAAACCAGCTCAAATAAACAGAGCTGTAAAGGCTGCAAAACTAATTCAAGGATGGTCTCTAGGGCAAGCGGCCTCTGTTAGCACTTCACTGTATAAACCGATTAGCTTTTCTAGTAGCAAGAATCACTCTCATGCAAGAACTAGTAGGAGCAGCACAGCACCTTTTTGGTGCTCTAGTACTTTGTGGCTTTCTTTTCCTCAAACAGATAAGCTCCCTTTTCCCCACAGCTTAAAAAAAAAAAAAAAAAAAAAAAAAAAAGATAACTTGTTTCCATGGTCCAGTTTTATGCACTCACCTTTTTCTTGAAGCCACATCTACAATAAATATTTGACGTGCGAGAACATGGTCTACAATCTCCTTCATGACAAAGGCTTTCACATGTATGAATAAACTCTTTCGAAAGAAAAATAGAAAGGTAACATTAATACAAATTGATTTAAAAAAATAATGACCTGCAACTTGATATTTATTAGGAACACAACTATCCACAGATAAAATGTATATGTACAACTGGGTTTCCAAATGAATAATCTGCATTAAATATGCATAAAATATTATAACATTAGAAACCTACCTTTTGCAAGTACTTTCCAGTTTAATATCCTGAATATATACATAGACTAGACTACACCGGGTTTCAGGTCTATTGTCAGCATTTTAAAAACCTGAAACTATGCATTTTCACATTCAGGTATGAAAAAATCTGACTTCGTACAACAAAACGTCATGCAAGTTTCTGAAATGTTACTAGTATATAAATTTCTCTTCCTTTTTAGCCCAAATGACTTGCTAGCTATGCATACTTTCACATTTCATTTTTCTGGTTAACTCAAATCCAACTAAAACTTAAATTACTCATTCCCCTTCTATATGTAGTCCTTTAAATAAGGCTGACTGAGTGGACTGGTCATTACTAAGAGGTCCTCAGCACCTTTCAGGTACCAGCAGCACTCATGCTCTCTAAAAGAGAGATTTTACAGTTTCACATGCTGCTGCTAAAGTTAGAGCTTCAGGCAATCCCACAGGTACATTAAGTCACTTAATGTACTCATTTCGGTGTCAATTAATTTTGGCATATTAGCCCCTCCCTTTGAGCATCCAACATAACTTTTCCTTCACGGCCCTCCTACATCAGCAGGAAATGACTATTTACTAAAGGCATCTGAACGTGCTCCAATAGAAAAGACACAAAGACTTTTTTCAGCTTTTAAAAGAACATAGCAGATACTACTCTCTAGAAATTCCTACAGCTCTCCCAACACAGAAATCCATGTAAACAAAATTTAAAAGGCTAATGGCACCTTTTTTTCCCCCCAAACAGATACATTTCCTAGTATTACTGTGACAAAACACAGTCAAGTTGCAGGCCCTGCAGTGACTTTTTCACGCAGCTCAATTATGCTCAAAATCACCAAGAAAATATTTATTTTTGAAATCAAGGACCAACTTCATAGCAATGAGATACTTCCAGTATTTCAGTGCAAAAAGGTCTAATTACCATAGCTCCCACAAGAAAGAGGTTTGCCGCACGTTTTTCCACATGATGGGATGGGATCTGTGCATAATTTACGTTCAACGCAGCCTAGTTCCAATAACTTGCTGAGAGGAGTCTGGCCACAGGGACAGCGATACACTACTTGGGGAAGTCGTGGACAGAGCTGGCAGGGCTGAGGATGACATACTTGTGTGCAGTTGTGTCTTCCACAGTTTAATTTCCTGGGGGATAGGGGAAGGAAGAGAAAAAGAGGAGGAAAAAAAGCATTAATTCTGAACCTTGTGATCACCAAGTACGAATAAAATTACCTTTTTCTCTTTGAAAGGTTAAACTAGTGACCTTACTTGCCACATATCTTCTGACATGAGAAATTCCCAAATCCATCAGAGAATTCTTCCTTTGTCCCACATAATACATCTTTAAAGTTGCTCCCACAGTAACACACTGAAAGAAATATTCAAAAACAACAACAACAAAAAAGAAACACTGAAAAACATTTGTAGCAGTAAATACATAAAGCTAGAACATGAGAAATTGTTATCAGTTTTTAAAAGGATAATGAGCTGCTTTTCTGGAGATGTATTTCAGCTACACAGATCTCAGTTCTATACAAACTAAAAATTCTATTTTAGTTGTATTGACAGGAAGAAAAAAAAATAAGAAAAGGGAAATTACTACCTCCACAAGAAAGCTTACTTGCTGAAGCAGCATATGTAATCCAAGCTAAGTATTACCCTCAAAGGCAAGAAAATGTATTTTCAGTTTTCTTTATAAACCATTCAACAAAAACGTAATAGTATACTTGCTCATATTCTGAAACATCTTCATTCCCATTCAAGACCAAGCTTAAAATATCTTTAAACAGAAATGAAAAGCCATTTGTTGAGATGTGTTTTCATGCAGCATTTTCTATTCTTTTTCTACCAAAAGGAATACTAATTTTCTACTGATTAAGTCTTCAATATAATTTGAAAGATTAAGTAGGATCACAGGATGGAAAGGACCTCAGAAGCTCATGTAGCCCAAGCCCTTGCTCAAAACAGGGCCAGCTCTGAGGCCAGGCCACATGACTTAGGGCTTTGTGCAGCTTGAAAACACCCAGAGATGGAGGCTGCCCCACTTCCCTGGGCAACCTGGTTTACTGCGTGACTGGCCTCATGGGGGACAAAGTTTTTCCTTGGAGCCAGGTGGAACCTGTGATTTCGTTGACTCATCCTCCCACCACACAGAGCCTGGCCCTGTCTCCTTGACTGCCTCCTGCCAGTACTGAACAGCTCCTGTTGGGTCCCTCCCGAGGGAGGGGATCTCTCTGATGAATTCGCTCCAACTCCACCAGCCTCACCCCACAGCGCATGTCACCCTGCTCCCTGAGCACCTCGACAGGATGGTTCTGGCCCCATTTATATTCTTTATAAATACATAGCAATGCTTAACTATGTTTCATAAGTTATTTAAAGATTCTAGGAATAGATTGTTTTATTAAGTTTTTTTTGTTGTTGTTGTTTTTCCTTCATTTTTGCTAGTAGAAGGTGGATGTGCATAAAATGTTCTATTTCTTACCTTGCTGTACTACTAGTTGGCAAGGGGAACATTTTCCTGCATGGCACACTTGAGTACAGCTGTGCTTACCACAGTTTAAAGTATTTCCACAAACATTAGAACAACGAATTGCTGTTGACTGGCCACAACGAACTGAGTGACTGTGGAGAAAAACCACCATTTATTAGTTCTCTTAAAGTCCTCAGCACATTTACTTATTAACAGAAGAGCCGCTAGGAAATATTCACGCTCTCCCCACTTCACCAACTTGTACCCACTGCACAGTTTATGTTGGTTATGCCCACTATTGCTCACTGCAGAATCACCACAAATTGTGACAGAAAGCAGGGGTAGGACAGTCTTCCTGCTGGCTATGATACTGTATGTATCAAACATACAAAGAAACAAATGTTCAACTGGAGCATGCTACAAACCTGCTTCCCACAACTGTATATGTTATTTCTGAAATTAAATTACTACCCCTGGAATTGAATAACTCAGCATTATGTTCCATTTAAATAGATAACCTGTTTTTCTACTTCTTTATATGGGTCTTCCACAACAGGACAATTCAACTCCATGCATCATATCTGATTTCAATGCAGGCAACCATATTGCTCTCTTTTTCAAGAAAAAAAATGTAAAAATAAGTTCTCTAATAATAAATTCTCTAAAAAAATTTAGTCAACAAACATTAACACTCTGAAATAGAAAAATTCTCACCTCGTTCGTCCACATTCACAGGTTTTTGTCACAAAGGCTGGGCATGAAGGGCAAGGTCCTGGATGGCAGAGGCTAAAAATAATTTTAGAAGAAAAAAGTTGCACAGTGTTTTCCTCTAACTTTAAAACACTCACAGGTAAAAAAAAAATCTGCAGAGACCCAGAAGTATAAACATTTTTAATGCAACAGTGAAAAAAGAAATCAGAACATTACACAAGCAACCTTTAATCCTGAAGGATATTAAAATATTAACACTTGATAATAATGGAGATTAGGACACTTTCATCGGTCTCTCAAGTTTCCTAAGACAATGAAACTTAAGTACAACTTTGTACTCCTCTGCTGTCAAATCAACAGCAGCAGTTACTAAGGCATTTCCTATTTTGCATCTCAGCAGCTAGCATGCATTAACTCAAGCCTGCTAGTCACTGACTGCCCTCAAAACCAACAGGGCTTGTCCAAACCATTAGCAACTTTTCTGCCTTCCACAATCACCCACTGCTTTAATAGTTTGGAGAGAGAGAGGAAAAAAAAAAAAAAAAAACACCACCACCAAACTTCACTATGAAGTTTCTCCTTCTGATCTGGTGGTTATACCTTTTAATTCAGTGATATGAGATGCAGGTGCCTTCGAGCTCTGGATAATAATCTCCTTCAGAAGGGGCTCCTTGGCTGCCTACCATGAAAATAGCATCGGGGCTACCTCAGCTGCTCCTCCTCTCCAACACCTGCAGCATCCTGTGAGTGTTACCAATACCAGCCCTCTACTCGAATATCGGCTACAATCTTCTGCTTGCAGAAATCTTAGACAGTCCCTCTCTGCATCTTTTAGCAAGATCTCTGTTAGGGACTGATAGGCCTAGGTTTGTCATATTATATTCTACCAACTTGTCTGCACTCTTCCCTAGCCAGGTCCCAGTTCCCTCCCCCTGCAAATCAGGAACTCTCACTTGGAACAAACTGGAACTATTTAGTAGGACTGACCAGCCCAGATGCCCTTGTCAAAAAAACACCTCACCAAAACCCCTTAGAAATACAAACTAGTCGATTACAAGTAGTTACCACCCAATCCCCTAAGTCCAGCCACTCCACAAAGCGCTGCATTTGCTAGGGACACAGCTGACAACCAAGCCATGTTTGCAGTTTGTCACCAGGCTTCTGCTGCATTCCTCCTCCACCAGTTCTCCCTTTTGATCATAAGGCCTATCCTACCATCCAGCTTTTGCTAGTGCCAGCAGTAAAGTTGAGCCACTGCCAAGCCAAAATGTTTTAAAAACGTTTTAAAAGTTTCTCCTGGCTCCTGGCCTCCTGAAGTGAGCACTAGAGCAGACCAGAGGAAAGGGACAGCACAGCAGGATGAAGGATGGAGAAAACAGGAAAGAGAAGACAAGCAGTAAAAAGACCAGGGCATTAAATGCTTTTTTTTTTTTTTTGTGAAGGATAAAACAAGTGACATCAGTTTAAGTGACAGAATGACATCAATTTAAATGTATTTAAACTGAAAACTTGAAGAAAACTTGCTTGGCAAGGAGTTATGCATACCATAGCTCATGCTGGTAAGAACCTGAGCATTTGCTCGCTGAGAGAGCAAGCAGACTGCTCTCAAACAGCTACTTGTCTCTTCCTCAGCTCTGCCAACAGAGCTGCTTACATAAATCACAGGATCACAGAATCCTTAAGGTTGGAAGGGACCTCTAGAGCTCATCTAGTCCAACCCCCCTGCACACGCAAGGTCACCTAGAGCACGTGGCACAGGACTGCATCCAAGCAGGTTTTGAAGATCTCCACAGAAGGAGACTCTACAACCTGTCTTGGCAGCCTGTTCCAGTGCTCTGTCACCCTCAGGGTCAAGAAAGTTCCCTAAGTTCTTGTGGAACTCTTGGTGTTTCAGTTTGTGGCCATTTCCTCTAGTCCTATTGGTGGCCACCACTGAAAAGAGGCCTGCTCCATCCTCCTTACTCCCTCCCTTAAGGCATTTATCTGATTATTGATCAGATACTAGATCTGATCAGGTACTACTGATCAGATCCCCTCTCAGTCTTCTCTTCCTCAGGCTGAAGAGGCCCAGCTCTCTCAGCCTTTCATCATAGGGCAGATGCTCCAGGCCCCTGATCATCCTTATAGCCCTGTGCTGGACTCTCCCCAGTAGTAAATGGCCTCTAACACATCTCAATAAAGCTGAGTGAATATTAGGTTAAGATCTATTACTAGGAGAGTGTAAATTAACCTCCCTCACTTTCACCAGCACAGGTTGGGTAGTGCCACACCTACATAAGCACCTAATTGACGTTGTCAACGGCACAATGAAATGCTTCCCATACCTGGACAGGTGCTAACACGTGTAATGGTATTAAACCTGAACATGTATAATACAAGGACAAGAAGAAAAAAGCACAAGAACTACACTACAGAAAGGAGACTAACACAATATTGTTTACATTAAGAAAAATACAGATAAAGGAAATACAGAATGCAAAAATAATTTTATGACCAAACAAAAGACTGAAAAGCCAAACTTTGACAATGAGAAGGAAAAAAGCAGCAAAGGATGAGACTAAATAAACGTTCTGGTCTATTCCAGTACCACTGCTCCTAATTTAAGACATCCATATGCTGTTACCTGAAAAGAAACTGAAAAAATATCTGTCGGAGCACTAAGCATGCATTTTGATGACTTCTCTGCACCACTTCAACAGAAGTTCTTGAAACCAAGTTAGGCAGTTGATTCATTTCTTACGATATGATGGAAATGATGCTACAACTATTTTAGCTGACCTCCTGTCTACGCTCTGGTAAGAGCTTATGTTACACTCACAAACAGCAAGACCGCATCTGCAAGGATGATCAGGGGCCTGGAACATCTGCCCTACGAGGAGAGACTGAGGGAGCTGGGCCTGTTCAGCCTGGAGAAGAGAAGGCTGAGAGGGGATCTAATCAGTGTATATAAGTACCTCAAGGGAGGGAGTGAGGAGGATGGTGCTGGCCTCTTTTCACTGGTGGCCACTGACAGAACTAGAGGAAATGGCCAGAAACTGAAACATCAAAAGTTCCACAGGAACTCAAGGAAAAATTTCTTGACAGTGAGGGTGCCAGAGCACTGGAACAGGCTGCCCAGAGAGGTTGTGGAGTCTCCTTCTCTGGAGATCTTCAAAACCCGCTTGGACGCAGTCCTGTGCCACGTGCTCTAGGTGACCCTGCGTGTGCAGGGGGGTTGGACTAGATGATCTCTAGAGGTCCCTTCCAACCTTAATGATTCTGTGATTCTATGATTTCTTTCATTCAGGCTTCAGTTTAATTAATTATAAACCAGATATATGTACATCCTATAGTCAAAGGACATTCAAATATAGTTCTCCAAAGGATCATTTCAAGACATTTACATAATACATGTTTACTTACATGTTACAAAGATGTGGACAGTCTAAACACTGTCTCCTCTTCCCACAGAGTTCTCCACAGCTATGTGGAATTTCATTTCTATTCCATTCAGGATTGTTTACCTTACCTAAAACATGGTAGAGGCAAAAACATATTTATTGACTTCAGTATGGCGCTGAATTTTAGAAGTACATCACACCACACAAAAAAGTCATATTTTCAATACTTACTAGTATGCTTAGAAAAGAAGCAAACAAACAACCAAAAACACAAATAAAAATAGATGAAATGCTTGTGATTTTTTCATCTTTCATTGATGACGTATACATGTCACTTCACATCTTTAGAAGTATATTGCATTAGCCCTGCATAGTAGAATTGGAATATAATTTTTTCAAATGATTCTTTCCTTCATGCTCTTAGCAGACATTTCAGTACCCAGTATTTGACATTAAATTCATCCATTAAAAAATAAGAGAATGAAAATTTTAGTTTGGCAGGCTTCATATTCAGTAAGCTTTTTCTGCTTCAACACAGAAAAAAGGAAATATCCCCAAGATTCCATGCGTAAACTATAAAAAATAAACGAATGAACAAAACAAAAAAACCCTTTTAGAAGAAACACTCTGTACAGACTGAAATATCAATTTTTGACATTTTGATGACTGTAGCGGGAAATCATGAACAAGAAGTCATAATTTCAATAACTTAGCCTCATATATAACATATGATGGAGTATTTCAGAAGAACACTGAAGCCATATTTTAAATAATTTCACATATTTTTAGCAAATCTCATAGCACGTTGTGCAGGAGGTGATTCCCAGGGTCATGTTTTATTAAACAAACAAACCTAATCTGCTCTCTAAGAGGGGAATAAAATAAACAATGAAGCAATTGGTCCAATTCCACAAATTTGAGTTCCAAATTTAAGAACAGCACGACAATGTATATGTAATGATATACTTGCACCATGTTAACTTTTAGACCTTCTTAGTTGTTTCACAAGTTTTAAGTCAGAAAAAGTTGAAAAAACACCACAGATAGCAATTATTCACCTGAGCTTCAGTTATACTACTAGTATATGCCCAGGAAAGTCTGGAAAGTTAGGAGAATCAGGAAAAAAGTCAGAAAATTTCCCCACACAAAGATGAAAAAAGCAACATCTGACCACATTCAACAGATACTTAGTATATGGCAACAAATACAAGACAGCTTTGCATTAATGACTGCTAATGTCAAACACACTACATCTCATGGAAAATTATCTACAGAAGATTCCTGTTCCATCATAGTGCTCTACTTTGTGGATTGACTGTGGTTCCTACCATAGGTCTCCCCAGACTGTTCAACAGGCTCTAAGTCTAGGCAGAATTTCCTTCCTACTGCTTAGCAAAAAGTATATTTTTGTTTTGGAATAAAAATATTAATCTGATTTGTTATCCATATACTCATACAATTTCACACAACTCATGATACTGTCACAGATAAACTCTGAATGTCCTACCTGCATTGCATTGTTCTTCATTGACTCATTCCACTATTTAGATAAAGAGAACTTTAGATGCAAGTACCGAGATACCCAGTACAGCATAACCTACTTTCTTTAGGGGAAGCTCACTGATTCCCAGTTCCTAGCTCATTTCCAGAACATTGTATTTTGTAGGGCGCAGGGTGAATTTTCCTGTGATAGACAGACTTAAAGTGCCAGCTAAGCAAAATCAAAAGAAATTTCTAAAGTCAAGTCCAACATTAACTGTAATTTACTCACATATTTTCACATTTAAGTAGCATTATTCATTTCCTCCACTTTTTGATATATATATGGCTTAGTGAATGGTAGAGTGAATGGCAAACTGATTTGTTTCTTTTATTAGGCCTACCTTCACATAAAACTCCGAGTAGGTTTAACACTCCTTACTATTTAACTGATACCTCTCCCTGATCAATATAAATGATAAAAATGCTAGATCAATCAAAAAGCTTATATATTCTATTATTTATATATATTCACTTTTTTCTTATAATAATATCAGTTGTATGTTCAAATTGTAAATTATTTTAAGCATACCTTGCCACAACAGAAGACAAAACAGATACAGATTATTTCAATCTTTCTTCAAAAGAGAAGTTTTTAGGCTAGTAGCCAAATTCTAGTGTTTTTTTTATTTAATGCTGTGCAACCATTCACAAATTATGACTTTGCTTCTTGATGTTTTAAGCAACAAAAATGGGAATGACTGTGCAACAACCCTTAATGTAAGTGAAGTTTTAACTAAGAACACATTTTACAGATGCAGAAAAGAATAACTCAACAAAAGGCAAACAACAACAACAGGATAATATAGTTCCTGTTTGCAAAACAAAACAAAAAAATAGCAAAAAACTCACCACAGAAACAAGTATAAGTTGTAGGAACTTGTGTAGAAGCATTCTGACAAGCTGGACATCTCCAACCACTATTACCATCTGAAGACAGATTAAAAATAAAGATAAAAAATACTTAAAGTAATTAAAGGAGCCAATAATTTGGGACCACTGAATGAATGCTACGATCATGTCACTTTCACATAAAGGTAAGGACACATTTCAGAAGTTTTATGCACCCCATAGAAAAACAAGGCTTATACACATCGTTATAGGACAGCATTCTGTTTTACAGAATATAGATAGTCTTCATAGCTAAAAAATACAGGGAGGGGGAAGTAATAAAACATGGGAAATTGGTGAGAAAGATCTTCCAGTCTTAAGCATCACCTGTATTTTTTTGTCATCCTCTCACAATGCAAGTTGAAATGCAGAAGATCTGTAAAAGACTAATTTAGTATTGCTTCATGTCCAGATTAGTGAGATATATACATATATATATATATATGTATTTAAACTTACTTAAAAGCTGACTACACATATTTATGGACAATAACACTATTGGTTTTTAATAAGATAGTAATTTTCTTGCTTGTGTATTTCAAGAAGGTGTAGGCTCATCGGCAGCTTGGCTGAGGTGTACATTTGTAAACATCTTCCACCTGCCCACAATGTTGACTATCTTTAATCCTGCTCCTTGCTATTAGAGCAGTTCCTTGTCTTGCCAGTTCTGTGTTAAGCTCACAGAATAGTGCACAGGGAGATCAAAGTTTGAGGCTGGGTTTATAGTTTATTTAAAATCAGTTATCTAAAAATAAAAAAACTCCACCTATAAATAGATGAAACAAAAATCACTGCAGCGGTATATGATGGGAAGATGACATCAATATATGGGAATGTGCAATCAGAAATGATTTCACATTTCCAAAATACACACATTTGCATATGGTAAAGGGATCATAAATCAATCTAGATGAGGGATTATATTCCATAAAGCAATCACGGAAGAGGACTTAGTTTAGACATAATCATCCACATGTGAACTCTAAATTCCTCGACACCAAGAAAAGCTGTTTAAAGGTATGAAAGTTCCTGAAGGTAAAAACCTTCTGCTTGTTCAACTAAACTCAAAAAAAAAAAAAAAAAAAAAAAAAAAAAAAAAAAAACAAGGTAAAGCAAATAAGCAACTGCTCATCTTTCATCCCAGTTTAAGCCCCTCAAGACAAGAGAGTTTGTATTTTTAAGTACTTGTTCCATCAACATCGCAAAGGCATAAGTCAAACACCAATGAGGCACTGTTTTAAGAAGGATGGGGGAAGAAGTGGGTAAGACACTTACTAATCTTTCCCTTTGGAATGATAAAGGGAACAAGGAAAACATCAAGTTCAGTACAGGAATTGGAGTCAGATTAACTTTGACTGAGCCACATCTAAAGGTCCCATTCCTCCAACAGTAATATCCAAAATAATATACAACGTTAGGAAAAAATGCTTGTTAAGGTGAAAAATATCTTCTTTCTCATGAAGGAAAAAAAAAGTCTTCCTACAGGATTGCAAAGAGATGCCTAGCAAAGGCCCTCCTAGGGCATTAGGACATCTTACAGTTTGAACATGCATTCTTTATGTCAGAGGGCAGCACAGGCCTCTATTGTGGAAATATGAACACTGGAGCAGAACTATCCATTATTATTCATCTGGAAGATGGAGCAAAGTCAGAAAGATAACTGTACAGTGATGTTGTGTGGCTTCATTCAAGAAGATTTCAGAAGCACTTTTTTTCAGATAGCCTACAATTCATCAGGCTCTAAAAAGAACATATTCCTAGAAATAACATACACATACTTTGTACTTATAATTCCCGTTGGGCACCATGGAAATACAAGCTACCATAATATTCTCAATGAAATAATAAATCGTTTTGAAAACTTAAGAGAATGAACACAAACTAATTCTGTCAATGAAAGATGCTCAATAGGATGGAAGCTAAATGTAGCAACTATAAAGGCTGGGTGTGGAGCTTAGGTGAGATTTCCTAGAATTCATTATACATTTGCAGAACTGAGCAGATTTAAACGTCATCCTCTTTCAGAAAAACATCATTTATTAGCCCAATTATGGACTAGGTGGATTACAGTGTCCTATTTCTCTCCTGGCTGACAATAATTACTGCTGGAATTCTAGTGATCACATTCATGTTATACAAAGTCTAGAAAGTAGAGCCTACACTGGAAACAGCCTACCATGAAAATACAAATACTCTCTGAAATGGAAGTCTTAATCAAGGTGTGCCTTATAGGTCAAGAAATAATACACCAGCATCCTTACTGGAGTTATGGATTCAAATCTACTAAAGCCACCATTCTTTTTTTTTTTTTTTTTTTCTTCAGTTCAGTTCTTTCACATACAGGATCCAGAAACAAATCTGCTCCGCAAGTCCTTTTGAGAAAAGCAAACAACCAGAAGGTATGGTCGTTTGAAAAGCTGTCAAGAGTCAACAATCTAATGAGCAAAACCTCCCTTGGACAAGCAGATGCTCTTCTGATCAACCACTGAGGATGGCTCAGGGAGCTGATCATGATAGAAGATGGTTCAGAGAGCTAAATAAGCAGCAAAGAAAGCACCAGAAAAACAGCTAGGAAATAAAAGTACTGAGCAGACGCTCTTAGTTGGGCCTAGGATCTCATATAACCATATTCTGTTCTCTTCTTAAACATACTGGTATTTTTGAGTTTCGCATCAAAGATCTGCTCAAGTTTGTAACTTCATTTCTACTGTCATTACGGAACATGACTACCAGGCCTCTTCAAAGGTCCAGGTATATTATGAAATTCACACAACCTGGGCATCTTGCAAAATCAAAGACTGCACTTCACCAATTCCTTCCTAAGGGCTTCTCTCAAACATTCCTACTTTTGATGTTTTGAGGCCTTATCAAAGTAGCTTACAGGTATCTGTCCAGATACAAAAAAAAAAAAAAAAAAAAAAACACTACAGAAGAACAGTAGAGGCTCAAGTAACAGGGTAGTGAAAATACATATCAGTATCTTCAGACCATATCTACATCACACAACAGAGTAAAGCACACAGAGGCTACAATGGAGCCTTATTTTACACCAAAATATTCTCAGGTCAGAATGCTGTGATGTACTGTTTCAAAATGGGGTATAGTAAAAAGAATCTAAACTAATGGTAACATAGAAGCTTTTTGCCTTCTTGGACCTCATTTCACTCTGTAGAGTTAGTGATAGATTTCAGGAGTACCTTATCTCAGGACAGAACCACAAAGTGATTGTACAAAAGCAGACAACCAAAAGCTGGTGTGTTGATTTTCCCATCCATGCTTGGCCAATTAATCAAATGGGAGACAATTCTCCGTGTGTGCAGCCACAAAGCCTCTGCATCTTGATGCACAGATTCTACTGAATTATCTTCTATTTACGTATTCAAACCTGGAAATTGGTTTAGCCAGAATACTTGCAAGTATTAGAAGCATTATATGTATACAAGCATGTAAAAGGAGAAAGGTTTATATGCTGTATCAAGAATTCCCTTAAACTCTTCTTCCTTCAAGAGTTGCTTTATTCACAGCTTGCTGGTTACCATAACCAAGCAATATCTAGAATTAGCTTTCCAAAATTAGAAACGTGTGAAAAATCATGTAAGAGAGTGCAAGAGGGTGCACATGTGAGCAAGAACATGTGCATACCAACCTTCAGCCTGTGAAGCTGGTGATCTTGCCCACTTCTTGATGCAGTTCAGGTGGAATACGTGGTAACAGTTCTGGCAACTCCACACTGGTGCCACGATTCGCACCACCTCACAACATACCATACACTCATACTTCTCTGTGGTCAGCTGTTCAATCAGGGAGCCTGCAAATAATACATATTGTTTAATATTATTTTTCAGCTATTGGATGTTTTATGAATAAAATTCTGGAATTTAATTTGAACTAATATCAGAGTTGTTTTTTTCCAGCATGGCTGTAACCAAGATATTAGTCTGCTCCTGAAAAATTCTAGTTCAGACTCTTTTCTAAGGACTCTTCCACCTGGCTCCAGAGGCCACATGCTTGGCTATTGTTTCCCAGCAATTTCACTGTTAAAGCAGCTGTTTTAAGAGGGGGCTGGTTTCCATAATCCAGGTGGAACTAATTTATCCTTTCTCATTCTTACTTCTTCAGCCCTGAAAGATGTTTAGAAGCAAATCTTCGAAAGATTCATTACCACATTTAAAATAACACAGATTAGTTTACTTGGGTCTGCCATTCTAGGGCAGCAGGAACAAGCTGAGATACTTTAGGTAAAGTAAGCTAAACAATTTTCTGATTGTCCAACAGGAAAAGGACAAAGGAACAGAAAAATATCTCTTTCAATTATTGCCTCTGAAAGAAAATACGATTTCTTCTCCTAGGCGCTATGGATGATATGAGACTACCAAGTATGAGACATACTTACGCTGTTCCATTTAAAATGATAAAAACAGCTTACTTGGGCTAAAAAATATTCTGGAGAAAGTACTCAGTGCTGTGACACTAAAGACATTCAGCCGGTTCCCATTTTCTGTTCTAAGGCTCTAATGATATGATTTGGCAATAAATTAACTCTGCAAAGACTTGGGGGGCTGCTTTTCACTATCAATGACACATATTTCTATTCTGAACTTCCAAAAATAGCATCCAGAGGCTTTCTGGATTTCTAATTGCAAGTACTGTTGCAAAGAGATTGCAAAACATTCAGTTATGAACAGAACATAGCACCTCTCTCTCTGCCATTTTCTTCTACTTTTATATAAAACATTTGCAAATAATTTTTTCAAATTTTAGGACTGTCCCTTTCAAGTCTCACTCTTCATAATGTTTTAATTTCACCCTCCTCCAGCATAACAAAGGTGCATGATTTAACACGGTGCCCAACCAGACCATCATCTGCAGTTTAATAGTGATAATGACAACCACAAAGTCATACCCTTTCCCCTGCCCCAATCAACTCTTTTATAAAAAAGAGAATAGGAACCCTTCTTTAAGGGCCTTGAAGAACACCTTCCCATTCAAAGCACACATTCACATTGAATTCTATCCCCTGAAACCAACACCGATCTACTGTGAAATAAGCACTTTCACCTAGTCAGATGTGCAAGCAGCTTAAATTACTCAAGATCCTACCTTTAATATCAGAGTTCAAGACAGAGTCTAGGACACTTACCTGTATGAGTTTCTTTGTTTTTTGGTACATCGCTCTGCTTTTTCCAGTACTGGGTCCAGCTGAAATGAAGGGCAGGTGACTGATCCTCCTTTAGCAGGAATTTTCTTCCGTTACACCTGACAGAGTCAGACAACTGAGGCCTGATTTCACTGGTTGAGGGTTCATCACTTTTGTGAACAGAGAGTTCTTTTTTCCTCTCATTTTTATCTTTCGAAGGATATGGAAGAGAAGACTTCTTACCTACTTTTGTATTTTTACTGCGGTGAGAATCATGTCTTTTCTGATAGTCTTTTTCTACTGGTGGCTTATTCCACACAGGTTTTCGAGGATACCTCTTGTTAACATAGTTGTAGCTTTTCTGCTCATCCCCGCTACCAATAAGCGCCTCGCAGAAGGCTTTTCCAAAAGACGATTCTGAGGAGTCAGACTGAGTCAAATCCACAGAAGGTACATTTTCCAGCAGCTCAACTTTCTGTTTAGAGTTCACCCTCTTTTCCCGCTCATGTAATTGCTTTCCCTTCTCCTTGAATCCTCTTCCAGATGCATGCATCAGGTGTGTCTTCTTTGGCTTTGCTCCTCTGCTGTCTGCATTAGATAGTTCTCTGTCACTCTCTGAGGAGAGAAAGTCATTATATCCTCTAGCAGCTGCTCTTCTTCCAGGTACCACTGAATTATCCGAACTTCCTGGACCTGCAGCAGCATCAGTAGCAGTCTGCCTCACCTTATTTCTAGGACAAGTGCTATCATTTCTGGATCTGGGCCATCGCTGGCTTTGAAAGTTGCGATTCTTCGAACTTTTACTGGTACCAAAAAAATGGTGAAAGTCTTGACAATTCCCATACTGACTTTCTGGATTACAAAAGCCAGGCTGCTTTTTGGAAGAGCTTTTATAATCTGTACTTCTGTCAGAAGATTGACTGGGAAATGGTAAATCACTTCTATTCTGATTAGAGTCCACTTTGTCTTTATTTACCCAATTTATATCAGAAGCTTGTCTTTCTCCTGGAATGAAGTCAGCTGCATCAGGATTGAAATTCAATGTACCTATAAAGTAAAATATAAAGGCTATTAAATAGTAAACAACATTATTTTTTCCCCCCAGCAAAATGATCATACATCTAAGTGTCCAGGGCAATCAATCGCACACCAAACAATTACAAACAAGTTTCCAGAAATTAGGTTTGAATCATAGTGCTTTATAAAAATACTAAAAAGTACTCTAACGACAGGCAATAGCCAATGCATGATATGATCATACTGTTCTACATGCAGAAATTAAATGGTAAAGGGACTACATGAGATGGTTTTACACAATTATTATATTATTCACATGAGACATGTTTCTGCACCTCCCTATCTCTAGGGACAGGAAGGGCACATTCAAAAACCCACATGGCTCAATTTAATATTACGTTGTGCTAGTGGACAATAGGAATTATCAGGTATGTATCAACAAGAGTTCAACAGATTGCAGCAAATCTATTAAATATTAGATAGCCTTGGAAAAAAGTTTACTTTTTCAACTAAACAAACTTTTTCAAAGAATCTCATTTACTTTCAAAAGGCTTAAAAAAAAACAAATGGACTAATAAGTAATGTCATAATCACTACATGGGATTGGTGACTAAAACTTCTCAAATTATGTGATATCTTGGGGGAAATGAACCTTTAAGCAAACTAAAAATTAAAAATTTAAAACTATATTTAAGGATGACCTTAACCACATAATCAAATTCATATTTGTTTTTAAAGAACGTAAACCTGAGAGAAAAAAGAGAGTATTAGGCTTAAACATTTGAGAAGAACAGACTTCAAGAAGCTTTATCTTTGCACATATATCCTCTGTAAAAAGCAGAATATATAAAGTTGTCCTTTTACTTTTCACAATTACAATGCTTTTCATTTTCTCTCCTTTTTTGTCAGATTATTTGCTATTATTAACAGAGAAGACTGCAAAATTACAATGCAGTCATTGTAAGTTATAACATAATAAAAATTGCTCAGTTACATACATCTTATTTGAAGCTATCCATTTTGTTAGTTTGGTTTAAACTTTCTTTTGTAAAAATCTAAAAATTCAAGACCAATAGGCAGGTATAACAAGTTAGACTGAATTGCTTCTGAATGTTTAATAAACATCATCCAAAAACAAACAACTTTCCTCTAAAAGAAATTATTTAAACCACTCTTTTCCTGGCCATGAGAACATGTTATGAAAAACAAATGTATTGATTGTACACAAACTGCTGCAAAGAACTTTCGACTGAATGCAATACGTAAGCTTGAATAAATACATTTTGCAGATAGGCAAAGCATACAATCTTCTATTGACATAAGAACATACTGATTTTGTCTTCAAAATGTTATTTTAATGTAATATATAGTTAAACTGTTTTTGGAGGCCATGTTCAAAAGTCAATTTTACAAATCTGATAGCTGAATGACTATCAGGATCATGCATTTGAAGTACTTTCTAATATATTAAATTTCATGAAACAGATGAAGAACGATGAACCTAGATATTTAAAACCACCTCCAAAAATATGAATAATTCAGTAGGACTCCATGAATAGGATTTTTCTTCCTACTGCCAACTTATGCATTATAAAAAAAAGTCCAGAGATCTGATAAAAGATAAAAAACTACAAGACTATATATGTAACCTATGCAAGTGCGAAAATCGCTACCTAATGGTAGACCAAAATCCCCCTCCCATGTTTACACAGAGGCACATGAATTCCATAAAAAAGGTAACCTCTAAAGCGGGATTTCAGCGTGTATTCCTGTGATAATCAACGAAAAAGAGTATCTTTAGAACCAATATCTATATTACAGATTTTAAGGTGCCTAGAAATTTGACTATAAACTAAAAGTGAGCATATGAAATGCTCATATGGTTCTGCTCCCAGTCTACCATAACATTACACATTATACTTCAGTAGCAGTGTGGAAAGGGCCAGAATATCATAGCAACCTCATCTGTGAACTATTCTTCAGAAAAATCATTTGGGCAATGACATTTTTTAAAATATGAAGTAAATTAGTAAGCAATTTCATAAGATCACGTTCTAGTTCAAAATAAAGTCTATTTGTGGAGCTAGCAGAGCCATCACACATAACACCTTAGGAAATCTTTTTATGAAGGCATCAGTTATGACACGTGCAACTAGTGCTTACAGCTATCACAGGCCTCAGTGACATTTCTTGAATAGCTTCAGCGTGCCAAATTCAGCAAGATTTTGAACAGCTATTAAGCATCGTGCTTTAATTAGCCAGTGGGGAGAATCTGTGAACCGGGGTAGATGGCAGTCAACCTTCATGCCATATTGTCTGATCCTATGAGGAGATCAAGAATAAGTACGTATAGGAAAGGGGCTATAATGAAGAAGCCCACACAGAAAAATGTAACTGGTAGAGAGTCTACAAGATAGTCTCTTCAGTGCTGTACATGTTGCACTTCTCTTTCCAAATGAGGTCAGCTACTTAGCGAAATTAAGAAGAGATCCTACATTTGAACTACATGACAATGAAGACAACCAATTCCTCCTGAGCTATCAGGCCACTTTTCTATGGGTTTGGCACATGCAGTTTTTTGAAGCTCCCGAAAGATGGGTGAGAGAGGGAAGGGTATCACAGTAGGGGGAAGAAAAGGAAATCATAGAACAATCTATGTTGTCAATGGTAGGAAAACATGCTGTTCATCTCTCAACGATGCTGCTCTTCAAGATCTTCAAATGCTTTGCAGGGATGAGAATGAGGAAAAATCCTGAATTGAATCTAAAGATTCAGTTCCATACAAAGAGAGGAATTTTCAAAGACTTAGCTGTCACTTAAAGTGTCACATGTTAACACATAAGAGGGAACCTCTGCTCACTAACTCTGGGGTCACATCTATAGGTTTCATAAACAGTATTTCCTTTGCAAGCCACCAAAGTGGCTGACTACCTATTGTATTTATTGAACCGTATCTTCCTAAGTTACGGTCAAGGGCAGTACCATGGTTTGTACGCAGGAGTACACACAGTGACCTCACAGAAAAACAGCAGCTCAAAATTTAGCAGCATCACTAGTGGGGCTCATCAGCCATTGTATGTTCTGCTCACATGCTAGCTCCATGCCAGGACGGATGTCTTGAGTCTTCAAGCCAGTCAAATAACCCATGCTTTCAGCTACAGACAGATGACAGCACAGAGCGGGTACATATTAACCCATCTGTGTACTGCACACATCAAAACAACAAACACATCACCTGAATGCAAAGCACAAGCTACAGGGAAGTCACTCCCTGCAAGTCTGAGCATGCGCATGTTACAGTGCACTACAGCAGAGGTACAGGAACCAACTGTGAAGCTTTCCTACGGCGTCAGAAGTCAGAAACCTCTTCCCAGAGCACCAGCCTTAGTCCTTGTATCTCTCTGCCTGTTTTGTACAACACGTATTAACCTCTGGTCTTCTGTGGTTTTCACACGCAACAGATTTAAAAAATGTTCAATTTCTTCCTGGACAGGAGTCATACTCTTTTACAAAAAGACAGGTTGCACTGCCGATTCTTTAGGCCCTGGGTTCCCTTCCTACAATTTTTGCCAGAAGATATTAAAAGAATGACAAACAGAATCATCATTATGTTATTGTCCGAACTCAGTGCACCCACATTTTGAATACAATATGAAGTGTTAGCCAGTCCATTTTAGGAGAACACAGAGAAATACAAGGTGTATGGGTATACAGATACCAGACATAGCTTCAGAAGCTGAACATGGAGTACTTAATACAGAATGAATTTTGTGTAAGGTGACTATATTCAGCATGAATTCCCCTTTTCCTGCTCCCCTTTATAGTAGGCTACTCAGTGTTTTATAGCAGCTCCCTGACATCTTCACGCACCATACCCTGCTGCACTGTATGCGAAACAGAACCCAATTACTAAGGGCACTGTGGAGGAGAGAAAACAAAACAACCTCCCCATACACATTCAGAAGCAATTGCACCAAGTAACAGATGGAAGAAAAAGCCAACTAACAGTCATTAAACACAAATACAACCTCTAACTTGGGATGTCCCTCTAGATTCACTGGGCTGCAAACTGGAAAGGCATACAAAGATCAACAATAATTCTGCAATTGCCTTACTTCTCATACTCTTCTATTGGGTATCAATAAACACTCATTATTAGCAAAGTGTCCTAGACAGGCTACATCTCTGCAACGTTCCACAAGAAGAAAAAAAATCTTGTATCTCAACTGTTTCCCAATCTACTCTGAGATCAAAAGTATCTTTTCATGCTGAGACTCTGAAAATCATAAACTTGCTTTGCCCATGAAGTTGCAGGGCAAAAGCAACTTTCAACCCTAATTTCACACAAGCACAGATCCACGCTTACTTAAGAGACAAACCTGCGAGACAGCAAGCAGCAAACTCCACAATTTAATGCCACACGATACCAGTGCTGGCCTGTGGAATGTAAAGCAAGACAGAGCAAGGGTGTACCAACCAGATTAATTTTGTAAGTAAAGCTCAGCATACCTACTTAAAGCTCTTTATACCAATGCATGTGCACTGCGTAAAGGCTTCAGGACGAGAGCTGACTCACAGCCTGACCGCATGGAGGACAGACAGTTGCAGGCACCAGCTTCTCCTCAGCAAAACTACCAGCCTCTGCTCTCTGATCCACGTCCCAGGCTATTCTACTTCCCCCTAAGGCAGCTCTCTAATTCTGCTCCTATAAAAAAATGAATTCAAATGACTTCCTTTATCTCCTATGATCTTGGCAGCCAGGTAAAGAGGCAGAGGAGCCTACAAGGACACAGTTTAATATCCTTAATCTGAATAAACTTGATGATACTGCCCAAAGCAGAGCTGCAGCCCTCTTCCCCTCCCCCAAGGCCACCCAGGTCCAGAGTTCCTGCTGCAAGAAACCGCCATACGAGCAACAAGGTGAATCAGCTTGGCGAGTGGCTCCAAAGTGACACCAATTATCCGTGAAGTCAACCTGGACTGCAAGAAAAAACAGAGGGAGCAACGATGGAGGCACTAAGCACTGTGCGTCACCTCAGGCGAGGGCCACGAGCCCAGTCCACGCGTGCACAGGGGTTCCCGATCGCGACGGGTCCGTAACGCACGAGAAGCCGCTGGCGGCGCGGCCAGGACCCCGTGCAGCAGAGACGAACGTTACCGGCACCCGGTGGGACAACCAGCTGTTACCCCGCCCGCCCGCCCGCCCGCCCGCCCCCATCCCGCGGCCGCGCCGTGCCCGGCCGGCGCTCGGGGCGCGCAGGGGACGTGGCGCTCGCTGCCCGCCCCGCTCAGCCCGAGCTCTGCGGGCGCCCGCGGCGGCACCGGCCCCGTCCCGTCCCGTCCCGTCCCGCCGGGCCGCCGCGCCCGGCAACAGGTGGTGCCGCAGCGCCCGCGCCGCCGCGAGAGCGCCAGGCTCGAGCGCCAGGCTCGGGTGCCGGCCCCGCGCAGCGCCCTCCGCCGCTGCCGGCGCGGCCGCCGGGGCTGCCGCTCGGGCGCGCTCACCTGCGGCGGGGCGCGCCTCCGCCATGCCGCCCGCCCGGCCGCCTGCCGCTTCCTCCTGCCGCCGCCGCGCGTGCGCGCTGCGCCCGCGCCCGCGGCCCCCGCGCGCAGCCGCGCTGGGCTCCCAGGGGGCGGAGGGAGCGCGCGAGGGCGCGCGGCGCGGGCGGCCGTTGGGGCGGGGCCGTTGGGGCGGGGCGGCCTGCGCCGAAGGGGCAGCGAGCGGCCGCCCTGCGGCCCCGTCCCGAGCCCGCGGGAGGTTTCCGCGCCGCAGCCGGCCGGCTCTGCGGGGAAGCGGCGCGCGCTGTGTCGCGCAGCGGCTCCTAACTGCCGTGCTCGGCTGCGGGGCGATTCCCACCGCCCTAGAGGTGGCAGCGCCGGGTTACGGCTCCTCCGCTTGCGCGGCTGCCGCGGCGCGCAGCAAGAGCCCTGGTAGGTGTGCGGCTCCGCTCACCAGCCGCAGCGGCGGCCCAGGGCACAAGGACAGCTGCACCTTGCCCAGCCACCAAATTACGTTCTTGGGACAGAGTCCCGTTTGCTGCATAGTTCCCCCTCTATCAGACAAGCGGATGGCTCCAAAGAAGGGCAGAGCAGGGCAGGTTCAGCAGCAGGCTGCCCCACAAGCCTGCAGTGAGTGGGTTGCACGAGCCGCACTAGTGCTGGGAGAGGGGCAGGATGGCTTGGGCAGGCACAAAGAGCTGGAGCCCAAGTTTTAAAGCATCTTGGGAAAGAAGGAGGGACAAGCACCCAGTGAGTCTTTTTCCAGGCCTCCACATGAGAAAAGCGTTGCCATGATGCCAAGGTCCTACTGAGGAAGATGCAACAGAGCCTTAAATACACTCCAGCTACTCAGCTGCAAGTCTAGATGCTCAGTGGAAGCCTGCTGCAGAAACATAAAATCCTTTTGTGCAACAGACACCCTGGAATCCCTGATTCTTAAGGAAGCTGTTTCTAGACGTTACCATTGGGGTCGCAATCCTTCTGCCCAGAAGCAGCAGTACGGTAGCACAGGAATGTGTACCCCTCTAGAAGGCAAGGAAGGAGTTACAAAGTGCTGTGGGCACACAGGGACATTCTGTTTCTTCTGTCCTTTCCTTCTTTATTTGCTTCCCTTACATAACCAAAAAATAAAGATTACCAATATTGTGCCTCATTTCAGAAGAAGCATCTAAAAATGAAGAAGCTTGATAAAAATAGAGGGGCATCTAAAAGAATGAGGATTTTGAAGGCTATGCAGAGACTCTGCAAGGATATAGTATCAGAGGCTCAAAGGATACTGCCATACTTAAGCACAGGGACAAAGGACCTTGTCACAGGACAACTTCTGCAAGAAGCATGCTTTGAAAAACTAATTTTTGGTCTGAAATTGTAAATAGGATTTTAACCTGTGACAGATGAATAGTAAACTGCACCATGAGGCCAAAAGAATTTGAGGAACAAGTTGCATAAGACATAACATCTAATAATAAATCCCTGTTCAAACACTTCAGACTCTGGAAGCCTGCCAGGGAGTCTGCAGCACCAGGCGAATTAAAAGGAATTTAAAGGAGCATATGGAGAAGATAAAGTCATAACAGAAAATCTAAACTAATTATTTACATCTGTGTTCACTACAGCAGAGCTGGATGAGACTCCCAAGACAGTTCTCCTTGCTGGAGGGGAACTCACCAAAACTTCTGTCTTGAAAGTGTCAGTAAAAGAGATTATGGGACAAATAGGCAAAATGAAGAGTAGCGAATCAAAAAGATCTGTATATACCTGGCAGTTCTAGAAGAATGTAGGGATTGAACTACAAGCCGTCCTGGGCAAGCTCTTGTGAAAAACTGCTCTGGTAGCAGGAGCCTAGGATGTGTCTCATGTAATATCATTTTTTAGAAAGGACATCACAAAAAATCTGGAAGCAGGCAGTTTAATGGAATCTAAATTAGAATTAGTGAGTGTGTGTACAGAGATAATATATTGGGGATGAGCCAAAATGGCTTTTGTAAGAAGAACTGCCCCACTGGAATTCTCAGGAGTCCAAAAAGCTTGTGGATAAGGGAGGTAAAGTTGGTCTTGAATTTCCAGAAGTCATTCAGAAGGTCCAGTCATCAAAAGCTCTTAAAATTACATTGAAATTACACAGGAAACAAATAATTGCAGGGATAAATAACAGGTTAAAACACAGTGGGAGTCGATGGTTTTCACAGTCCTCAGAAGGGCCCTACAATCTGAGACTTGATGTGTTCTGGAAGTGGCAGTGAATGGCGAGGTGACAGAGTCCGCTGTGGTGCAGCGTTGTTTAGGGAAGTATAGGCAAGGGCAGGCTGTGAAGAGCTACAACAGAAGAGTCTTATGAGTGTATGGGCAGAACATGGCAGGTGGAATTCAGGGAAGCTAAATGAGAAGTAGTGCATATGGGAAGAAACTGGCCTATCTTCATATAACAGGAGTTATTGCAGATAGCTCTATGAAAATGTCATCACTGTGCCCGGTAGTGAGAGATAAAGCAAATCACCTATTAAGCATTGCTAGGAAAGGAGTAAAGAATATAACAGAAAAAAAAACCCTAAGTGATTAAAGTGATAATGAGGGAAATCTGGTCCCTTTATTTAAAAAAAGAACACAGAAGGACTGGGAAAAGGGGAGGAAAAGTTGAAAAGCATGGAATGGTTACTGTACAAAGAATGAGTTACATAAACCTGGAGAGGAGTGGGAGTGGGCATGATAGAAGTCTACAAAATGTAGAGCCCAGAGGGAGGAAGTGGATTGAGCACTGACCCTACCACCCTTTGACAGCTGATGTCAGCTGATTAGCAGTAGAGCTGGCCAGGCAGGAGCAGCAGTGAACGCAGGTTAAAAAAAACAGTTAGGATTAATCTTAGCTTTCCCTAACAAATATGTGTGCCCTGGGGGCCCAGGGAAATCAGACGCTGAAACAAAACATGTTGGTGGGGGACTTACATGATACAAGTAATGAAATGGCTTCTCTTGTCTGCGAGACGTGTGCGCGCAGCAATGCAGCATAGAGAGAAATTGGCAGGGCTCTAAGCCAGTCACCAAATCCTGGAAGCATGGACAGCATGCAGGGGCAGGATACCGGCTTTGGTTTAAGCCCCCATACCTAGAATGACTTCTGCCTGCAGCTCCTCCAAACCCTCCAGTGGGAATCAGGTGAGGACACAGGGCCCAGGAAGCCTATGTAAGCTCACCCCTGGGCCACAGCTCTGGTGAGGGAGTGCTGGTTTCCTCTTCAACTACAGTCATAGCTGTGCTTGGCTGTAGACTCTGTTTTTTTTGACTTGACCCCAGACCTGCCTTGTCACTGTGGACCTGCCCGGCAATGACTCTGCTGGATCTCGACCCAGATCTGTGCTGCGATTTCCTGGTTTGCCTTTGGACCCACCTCATCACCATATGCTTCCGTGACCACCTAGACCCGCTGCTGAAGCTGGCTGCGATCTCTGGGTGCGCCCTGCTTCGCCGTGGTGCCATGGGACTGGCTCCTGGCTGGGAAGGCCACTGCTGACTCCTAGGGAGCAGCTGGCCCTTGCTGCTCCTCTTTATGGCTAAGCCAGTAAATGCTAATTACATAACAGAAATGATCTTCTGGCTCTTGAAGAGGCCTTGAGTCATCCCTACATGAAGTCTAGTGAGTCTGATTGAATTAAATTAATTATTATAATTGTTGAAAAAAACCCACAGTGTCAAGTGATAGATATACTTGCATAGTGTGCTGAATAAATAGTTATGCCCTGTAACTTACCTAGATTAACGGCTTTCAGTTTTGTTCTGCTTTTAAAAGTTTTCCCCCCTTTTTTTTTTGCAATGCTTGTACAGAATAAGCATTGGATGAGCCTACTGCACTAGCTACATGTTAATGAAGTGAACTTCTGCCATTAGCATTGCTTTTTCAAACTGGATACAACTATAGTAATATTAATTCAAAATGAAGTGAACTTCTGTCATTAGCATTGCTTTTTCAAACTGGATACAACTACAGTAATATTAATTCAATTCCTATTTTTTAGCAATAAATTTAAGGGATATGACTGCTTTGTGTATGTTATCAAATAGCGTGGAAGAAGACCTGGAAAAATGAAAGAGAATGCTCTACGAGTAAATCATCACATTTTCCATTGACCTTTGCTTTGGAATATGGTACTTCACTTCTTGATTTAAGAAAAAATGGATTTGGGCACGTTTCCATCTGTCATTTGAGCATTCCCAGTAATGTGTGCATGTATCTGTCAAAGCACAAGAATGGAAGATACTGAGATGAAGCATGCTGTAATGGAAGAGAACACAAAGGTAATAGATAGCAGTTGGAAAGTCCTATGCCAGTTTTGTGATGCTGTGCTCAGCATCAGAGCTCATGCTATGCTGTGACATGCATACCTAAATAGAAAAATAATGACCTCCTAATATATGCCCAGATATTACATGAAATGTCCTTTTTTTTTCTGAAAAAGAAAGGACAGTAATATTTACTTAGTTTAATGTTAACCAGAGATGTATGACTTCCTGCTAATTGAATATGTATTTTTTAAGAAAAGGATACAAGGGGGTTCTACCAATGCTATGTCACAACAACAGGCCTAACCTTTCCTTTAAGAAAGAGCTTAAAATTGAAGCCTGGTGCATTTCAAAGAGATCCTCGTGAGCAATATGCCAGAGGCAAACTTAATATAAAAGAAAGACTTCATGCATTTAACATGTACAGGACAACCAAGCCAGATAAATCACCTCCTCCATATTCTCCCAATACTCAGAAGAAGCTCTAAGAATAATATTTTAGGAATGATGCAAAAAAATCTTTGATGTCATGGCAACTGAACAAAGAATGAGAGCCACTCTCAGAGTTGTTTTCATGATCAGAAGTGGTATGTGAACTGATGATGCACTCAGTGGCAACACAGCTCCCATCAGCTTTCTAACATCGGAAAAATCAGGGAGGAAAAGAAAAAAATATATATAGATAGGGCATGTCAGTATTCAAAAAACACGCACAGACTACATGGAAAGTTATGAAATGCAAACTCTAACCAAAAAACTAACAAAAAGCCTAATGCAACCCAAAGCATAACCCTAACCCAAACCAAAAATCCAAAGCCTAACCCAAATCTAAGTAGTAGCTCTAACCCTAGACCCAACCTCAAACACAACCCTAGCTCTAACCCTCACCCAAAGGCAAACCCTAACCCTAACCCTAGCTCCAACCCTAAGCCCAAGCCTAACCCAAACCTGAATCCAACCCAAAACCTAACCTAAACCCAAACTGGAGGGTTGGGCTAGTAAGGAACCTCATCACGTACAAGACAGATGCCAGTTAAGCCTTTGAAAGGCTTTATCATAGGAAATCTGTTAGTTATTCTAGCAAAAAATTACATTACAATGAGAACTGTAGTAGGCTCTGGTTTTAATTAAAGTAAAATAGTTAAGACAGATATCAGGCTAAGGTACTTTATTTATAGAACTTCTTAGTAGTCAGCCTGGGGCCTAATGTTATTTCTTAGTTTTATTAATGAACTTCACACAAAATTAGGTCTATACTGATAGAATTTTCTGACACTTAGTGGCACTCAGCATTGTCCATGGACAGCTGCAATAGCATATGCTTGGATATTTTGGTGAGCAGAGTGATAGCATCTCAATAGTTTAATAACCAGGATGTTCAATAGATAGAAACTAATAAAAATATTTAAATACTTAAGAGAAAAAAAAAAAGGAAGGAGGCTCTTCAGCTGCAAGTTCTGCCTGCAAAGTTAAAGAAACCGAGATGCCATTATCCAAGGCAAGCTCATGTGGAACTTAGTTTATATACGGCTCTGGTCACCTATGCTTAAGAAAATGTCATTCATGATCCAGGGAAAAGTCCTTCTATGAGAGAAAAGCAAGACAGCACAGCTTGCTTAGACTAAAAGAGGCCAAAACAAGGCAGGATAGGGTCAACAAAAAACAAAGTTTCATTTTGTGCTTTGTCAATATAGCATGGGGAAACACAGCTGGAATTGAGAAAAGATATTTAAGGTAACCAAAAAGCCTGACAGATCAGAGGATATAAATTGGCTATGACTAAATATACACTGAAAATTAAAAATGAGTTTCTGACATTTGAAGAGCGAGGTTCTGGAACAACCCCCAATGAATGCAGACAGAATAAGAAGTCTAAATAGCTGATAATTGCTGTGAAGGATTAAATGTGACTGCATGGTGTATGACTCAATGATTCATAAGGTTTCTTCAGCCTCTGTGCTCCTAATTTCTCTACGAATTGCATATACGTGCTGGGGTGGTAACTCACAAACAATAAATCTCCTAATGACATTGTATTCCTCACCTTTTCAGGAGTTCGAGTAATGAAAGTCAATACTGTTGTGCTGACCTGGAAGCAGCGACACATCAGCAAAGCATGAAGCATGAGCACGGATGTTACACCAACTGCCCCAGACAAATTATGTTTGAAGTGTGATGCTTAATGACACTCAGGAAAATTGCTGCTCAGGCAAATTTTCCCAAATCTTCATGTTGATCAGGTCTGATCACAATGCTAAGCAGTAGTTTGCCCACTGCTTCTTGACCATTTGTAACTGACACAGCTATTCTGAACTAATCCTGGGAATATTAAGGAAGAAAAGGCATAGTAAAATGCAGTGTCTGTATCAATGACCTTGTGGCGGCTTAAATTATGGCTTGGTGATAACTTTACATAAGCATTTCATACTGCTTCTACACTGGAGGAAGAAGGACAATCCCAACTTACTACCATGGAGGAGGTTGCACATAAGAGCTTTTGAATGCCATACGCCCAAGGTACCAAAGCTGACAGCAGCTCAGCAACTTCACTGCCAACTGCAACAGCATCATCCTGGTTGCAGAGGTTAAATGTTCAATCAAGGCATTTGCAAGTACAAAAAAGTGTTCACAACTGCTCCTAAATAATAAGTAAACTTTGTGACACATATTAAAGGTGCCTAGCCACTTCTTCAAAGGCAATCGAGTAATATTTGCTTTCATTTGTAACAAAAATTTTATTTGCAGGTAGATTTTATAAAACTTTTTTTTTTTTTTTTAAGTGAGAGTTGTATGTAATTTGGTTAAAATAAACAAATTGTACTGTCAGTTACAGGAATGTGATTTCCATGGATCCAACTGGGGTTTGCTGTGTAAGTATGTTCATAATTAGATCTTAATGTCTGTGCTTTCAAAGTCAGCTGAGACACCTAAATCACTCATGGCTTTTTAAAAGAAGCTGCCTGGCAACGAAGCTGTAGCTGCGCAGCCTCTGTGAAAGTAAAGCTACCTGGAGATGAACAATAAAGAACAGAAATAAAGGAATCATAATCAATCATCTAAAGGTAAAAATACTAAATATAGCTTAATGCTAGCCAAATACAAGTTCTGATTAAGCAATTAGGACTTCAAGTTAGTTTATACATGTGTTTAAAGACCCTTTCCCTCCTTCTTCCAGGATACAGAACAAATCACAGATTACAAGCATACCTTGGAGATACTGCAGGTTCAGTTCCAGACCACCACAATAAAGCAAATATTGCAATAAAGCGAGTCACACATTTTTGTTTGTTTGTTTCTCAGTGCATACAGTTATGTTTACACAGTACCAATATACTCATTTGATGGGAGAACTATCATGGCAGATCCATCTTGGTGAGATTACGCGACCGTTTACAAACTTGGATTCAATCCTCTTGAACCCTGCCACTGGTTTTTCAACTTAGTTTATGTAATATATTAAATCCTTTGTTATTTCAACAATGTTCACATGGACTAGATGACCTCTAGAGGTCCCTTCCAACCTTAAGCATTCTATGATTCTACGATCTTTACCAGGAGCAGATTCCATCTCAAGCTACTTTTTTTGCTCATGCATAAGAAACAGCTCCTCATCCATTGAAGTTTTATCATGAGATCACAGCAATTCAGTCACATTCAGGCTCCACTTCTAATTCTAGTTCTCTTGCTATTTCCACCACAACTACAGTTACTTCCTCCGCCTCAAGATTGAAGTCTCAAACTCCTAACAGTCATCCTTGAGGGTTGAAATCAATTTCTTCCAAACTCCTGTTAATGTTGATATTTGGATTTTCTCCCAAGAATCACAAATATTCTTAATGGCATCTAGATGGTGAATCCTTTCTGTAAGATTTCCAATTCACTTTGCTCAGATCCATCAGAGGAATCACTATTTATGACACCTATAGCCTATTTTTTTTAAAACACACAACATATTAAGTTCAATGCCTTATTTCGGCACGATTCATGGCGCTGCAAAACAATTACAATAGTGACGTCAAAGATCACTGGTTACAGAGCATCATAACATATAATAATAATGAAAAATTTTGAAATACTGAGAGAAATACCAAAATGTTACACAGAGAAAGTAAGCGAGCATGTACTCTTGGGAAGTGCCTACAGACTTGCTCAACACAGGGCTGTCGCAAACTTTCAATTTATAAAAAAGGAAATATTTGCAAAGTGCAATAAAACACCTAAGAGAATAGATCTGGACTGGAGCCATTTGCTCTCCCAGGCTGGCCTTGGTGCCAATATAGGTAAGATCTCCTTGAGACAGATGGCTCTACCATTGTCAAACACATTCATTTCTCTTCCTTCCCTGTCACTACGCACTTGCACGGCAATCGCTGGACTATGTTTGACCTTGGTTACCTTCCCCAGGCCTCATCCTAATGTCTCCCCAGCTTGAATCCTGGACCTGTCTCATCATCACAGATTTACCTGAAGATCTGAACTCCTGGCTTCGGAATTTCCTTTGAATCTAGCCCTGGGTTTGCCCTCTTTGCCTCGTTTGGGTGTTGTGGATGGCAAGTCAAGTCATCCCACTCTGGCTGCTGGCTCCCTGCCCCTTAGGGAGCAGCTGGCCCTTTCTACTCCATGACATTGTGCTTCCAAACCATTTGCTTCTAGGCTTTTCAAACACTTCCTTTCTTGGGCAGGAGCAGATAAGAACACTGGCTTTTTCTATATTCTGCACATAGCTTGTGAACAGATACAAAATGTAGCTGCACAGTCCAAATGTTATCATCCTACACAACCAGCTTTCTGGATGTGCTTGAATACATCATCTTAGTTTCAAAAATGCAGTAAGTATCTATTTTTTTTCATAGCTAATGTCACTAATTTTAGGTAGGAAAAAGGACAGCCTTTTGTAAGAGTTACTCCCCCTCATCCTAAAAACATCTACTTGTTTCCTTGTATTGTCTGCAGAAATGGAGCTTTAAGTAACTACTGCTCCCCAAAGACAATTTCAATTACACTGAAAATCTCACCAGATTTAGAAACTTTGACTGGAAGGCCATTAGGGAAATATCCAGAAATACTAGCCTCCTCTTTCAAAGGGCTGAGAATTCTGTACAGCATTTCTAAGGATAATATGAATCCTGTGCTTGTTCTAAAACAGAGATTCAAGAGCACCATAAGATGCAGGTCTTTAAATATTTTGTTAATATGGAGTAGAAGTAAGTTGAGAAGAATCTCGTATTACTTTTTCATCCAGTTCTAATTTAGCTTTCTCTGCTGATTGCTGTAAGTGAAACAGGTATGCTTGATGCTCTCATCTCATCTAAGCTTCATAAAAATTGGAGCACACAAATTTACTGGTCTCTTTTCAGTGGTCAAATCTGACTGATAGTCTTCTTACGTGATGCTCAAGATTGACATATTTTGTGTAGAGCACGCTAAGATTAATTTGCAATTGCCAAGTGATACAAGACAATAAATTATGGATCAGTGTACAGCTTCAGAAGAATGTGCCTCAGTCTTTAGTTTTCCTCTACCAGTCTCATTAGAGCTAATGAGCTAGTCCTGAATCCACAATGAAGGCTCCTTTACTTGGGTTACTCGATTCAACATTTGGTGCGAGTCAAAACAGTTCAGGACGAATATCTCAACTACAAGAAAATAATTCTTCTTTTCTGCTTTCTGTCATGGGAATAGATTTTTTTTTTAATCAGTAATTTCATGGGAATTTATTTTATCCTCATAAATCATGAAATCAGTGTGTCTTTCCTTTTTGATTTTTTTATTTAAAGCCTTCCTCTTATCTAGCTTTCTTCATAATGTTTTTCCATTTTGTGAGATTTTTGTAAGCAACTTGTATAAATCTTTTTTTTTTCTTTTTCCTCTTCTTTCTGCCTGACCCTATTTGCCTGCTAAGATGAGATTTAATATAAAATTTCCTCCTTTTGGATACATGATTTTTCAATTATAAAATTGTCACTCATAAGATAAATAGTCATTAAAAATCACCTCAGAGAGCAACCTGCATTATCTAATACAGGATACTGCATTACTAAAGATTATTAGGAAAAAAAATAGGTCTATATTTTACACAACTGTCACCAGTTTCTTCAGCAGTACTCATCTCGGTACTCTTGAGCATTTTAGCACCTGGAATGGTGTGATATATGATAAAACCACTTGCCTAGATTAGTCTTTAATATCTACTTCCTAACATTTGCTTTGAAGTTGTCATCTTCACACCAGAGCTCTTCTCATGTTTGGTCCATGAGGGCTACATAGATACAATGGATCCAGATTTTGATATTCAGAGTTCAGATAGAATATCCTTTTTCTTAGGATTTCCTTTGGAAAATTCAACTGTGAAGCCCACATACTACCAAGGGAAACATCACTATTTCCACAAGAGCTCCCTGTCCAACAATACACATCATAAGCTCTTCAGGGAGGAGGAAATGGATGACAATGCGATTGCATATCTTTCATTTCTTCAAAAAACAATTGTGACAGGAGGGTCTTCTTAAAAGGCATGTTATCCTTCTTACCCAACACACGTGGCTTTATATCATATTGTTTGCTTTCCCCTCCTGCTCCTGTCCTTTTGTTCATCCTTTCATTAGTGATAAATAATGAGAAATTCCACTTGTTTTTCCTCTATCCTGCTGTACTGTAAGAAACATCTTTACTAGGTGGTTTGCTTGAGGCTCACCTACCAGCTTGAAGTTCCTTGCCTGGGCTAGCAGATCAGCGAAAGGAAATCCGCCCTTGGTAGAGCTTCTCTCTTGCAGGATTCCCTAGTGGAATGAGGGAATCTGAGTGAATTAGGGAACACTGGGCAAATCTCCCAGCCTGCACACCAAGACTTGTAGCAGGATGAGGCGGCCATCCTGCCAACCATGTCCGCTTCCTGAAGTTCAAGAGAACTTGACCTGCAAATCACACTGTAAGCCTTTTCTTCCCTCCCTGGAGCCTAACTGTATTTCTGCTAAATTAAAGATAAATCCAGTGACTCATCTGGAGACAATCTACACTCATCTGCCACTTGACCCAGTCAAAATCCCTATGGGGTTTGCAAACTGAGGTATTCTAACCTCTGGCATCCCCCATCATTATCATCACTCAACAGTGCTTGTCAGCAAACTATTCAATCTACACAGTTGGTACAATCTTTCTTAGTTGTGTGGTCTCTTCTCTTATTGTGCATATAACGTTACAGCCTGTTTTTAATTTTGTTTCTTGTTTTTATGCTGTTACAGCTAATGAGCACTTTGGGTCTCTTACATCTTTTACTGCACTGGGCTTTCTAATGTCGAGTGCTGTTGTCCTGTGTTATTCCCCTCCTAAGGGACTGCTCACAGCTGTAGACAAAAGAAGGGAAAACATGAGAGGGGGTTACACCAGTTCTGAATAAATGTAATAGCTAACAATAAACTTACCAGTTCATTGGTTTATATCTGCCAAAACAAAATGGTCAATACAAGTAGAAGAAACTATACTGCTCTCTCAGCATTTTCAATATTTAAATCACATTCAGTGATGGAACTGTATGACTTAGGTATCTGAGGTGGCCAAAATTTGGAGACTTAGGTCATCTCCTTAAACTCCTCCAAAAGATGAAATTCTTCACAGGTTTTATGGAAATATCAATTTAAACACTAGACAGAACACAGATAAAAAGATTTATAAGTGGTGCTTTCTGCATGAACCCTCGAAGAGGGATTTATTGCTTACTTATGTTTCGTGAGCTTCATGCCCTTTTGCTATAGCACACTCTTCCCTCTTCCCTAGGAAGTCTTATGTGCTTACCTGAGAGGTGACTTAATTACAACACCTTTTCTGCCTGCCTTACGCCACAGCCCCTGGAATCTGCTCTCCCTCCAGAAAGTACAATTACTCTCCACTGTAGAAGCAGGAGAAACATAACACACAAACTGAGAATAATTTTTAGCTAGGAAATGATGCAGCATGGATTTAATTATAGAACATGCATTTAGCTTATTTTAGTCTATGTAATTTAAAACAACTTTTTTTTTTTGGGGGGGGGGGAGGGTGGATGTTCATATTAGCACCTTAGCTATTTTAGTAGCTCTTTTGTGGGGAAATTATGAACTAAGAACCTGAAGTTATCAGTCACATCTTACGTCAGAAAAAAATAAATGAGCATTGACAAATGAAATTCCTGACACTATTGTCAAAGGTACCAACAGAGAACCCCCGCTCCCTTGCCCTCTAAAAAGAGAATATTACAGTGAGATTCATGAGTTCAAACATGGTATATACACCAGAAGTTGTCTTCTGGATGCCTATAAATCAGCGGACAGAAAAAGGTATTTTTATGGTGTGTGATTCATCCCACCCTCTCTCTCTTACAACTCTAAAATAGGCCAGTGGAAGAACACTCTGTAATGTGCCTCTCCTCTCGGATCAGCATCAAAGGATCCTTGCTAACATATTCTGCATGTGGATGACTGCTACTCTGAGTAGCCCCAGTATTTAAGGATATTAGGAAGCTATAAAATACGGATATGCTGGAATCGGCAGAAAAAAAAGGTATTATTTTTCCTTGTTAAGAAAAAAATAAGCACCAGTTTCATATTGCTTATAAAATTGTTCTTCAGAACATACTTTGCTCCTTTGTCAGTTTTTTGTTAGTTGTTCGGGGTTTTTTTTTTTTTTGTGCTATACCTAAAAAGAAGGGAAAAGTAAAAAAACGAGATGTGACCATCTGATATAAATCCTGCCGCTTTCCAAGAATCTGTTTCTGAACATGACTGCATTAAATTTTCTGCCTTCCCTAGGATGCCCTGTGCCTGGACTTAATGTCCTATTGCCTTCCAAATGGCATTTCCCCATGTGTTGTCAGTCACACTGCAGCTTTCGAACACCAGCTCCTATATACTTCACATTGTCAAAAGCCTTGCACTACTCATCCATGATACATAATTTCTTTCCTTACTGTGCGCATAAGAAAGGAAAAAAAAAGGGGGGGGGGAGGTTCTGTTTTTTTGAAGTTTGACAGCAAATCTCTATATGATCCAGGCATCACAGCAGAACTCTCAGTAATCACTTTAACTCCTAGATGATGTTACCTCAGTACCATCACATCCGTGTCAGTATTTTTAGTACATTTTATGTCAGCAATAGTTATTCACGACTCCTTTTTTACTGAAGTTCTAAATTGCTCTTCATAGGATTCTTTCCTTTCATGTACAGCATTGTCAAGTATAGCACTGTAGAAAAAGAAACGGCTCATGAAAGAGATATGTTACTTGAAAAGTATTAATTAGCAGCTATGAAGTAAAATCTATTTTTCCAAGGAGAAATTCAGTATTTTAAGCATTTTCTTGGAAGAAAATGACTGGAAAATTGTCAGAGCAGCTGGTAGCACTAGACTTATTTTGTTGCTTCCATCTGTGCGATATATGTAAAATACTATCTTGCAAAGATGGATGAAACCTGCATGATCTCATAGCATTTACTTCCAGAAAGGAGTGTGTGAAAAACTGTGCAAGTATGATTTGTTTCCCTATTTAAGAAATAACTTTCTCATAATCATTACCAAGGAGAGAGACAGCATCACTTGATGAACAAACTTACACTAAATGCATTTTTACTTAGTGATACCATGCTCTTGGAAAAAAATACTCTGAGCACATAGGTAGCAAGTCAGGTTCAGATGTTTTGCTATGGGAGAAATGTAGTAACTATTTTATTTGCCAGAGATTCTTTTTTTTTTTTTTTTTACTGTTTTTAGCATTCCTGCCATTTAGAACCAACATACTCATTTGAAAATGCAAATGTTTGCTTTTCCAAAGTGTTTCAAAAGTAAATCACTTCTGACAGAAACATTACACATAGAGATGAAACTACATTGACAACTGCTAATTCACAAGTTTCCCTTTGTTTCCATTCCCTTTTAATGCAACAACCTGCTTCCAAAACATTAGCGTTCCACTGTCCAAACAAACGACTAATTATTTACTTACAAGGGTTTGCATAAGGAGGAAGGAAAACTTTTAAGTGCAGAAATGCAGGTAGTTCCATGTTGTGGAACTGCCTCAGGCGATATATGGCAACAACCATTTGAAAAAATCATTAAATGTACTCTTTGCACAAGTACAATTACAATATTTAAGCAGGGGAGGAGGGAGGGAGAAAAACAATACACCGATATTCTTGCAAAAACTGCAGTTTGCAGACTCCTTGGCTATCCAGTGAAGCTAAGTGGTATAGGTTAGTGAACCACTGAAAGAGAGTAGTCTCTGGGTCTTCTGCAGGTAAAAGGTTTGTGTTTCTGCCTGTGTGAAAATGTGATATTCCCAGCACTAGGAAGTCTGAAATAGGTGCAAGGACCAGCTTTCGATATCAGTGTGGACAAATGCCTCTTAGTGGAGTCCCCGTCCCTGGCAGTGCTCAAGAAACATGTGGATGAGGCACTTAGGGACATGCCGTAGCAGGCAGGGTGGGGATGGGTTTATGGCTGGATTGGATGGTCTTGAAGGTCTTTTCTAACCATCATGATTCTGTGCTTACGGCTATTCCAGCTATAAATAGCTTTGAAGCTATATTTTGGAATAATTCTCCCTATCATAAAACAAAAAGGCTCATATATTGTTTTAGAATGTATTGTGATGTTTGTCAACTTCATACTTTTTAGAGCATACTCTTTTAGACCCATGATTTTAGAGCTGGTCACAATACCATATATGTACAATCTGGGAGACAGTCCAGACCTAGGCACAATGGATTGAGCATCCAAAAATATGATTGCTACGAAGGCTACATTGCAGGTTATCTTGTAAGATAGCTATTTATTTATTTATTAGCTCAGAATTGTGCGTTTCTGGATGGCAACAGGTTGGGGGGGGGGCTCTTGTCCTCTTGTTCTGGAAAATTTTGATGACAGCTAGAGATATTTTGAGCTCGTAGTATACAGACTGAGAAAACATAATGTCATGATGAACACAGAAATTGCTGGGTGTTGCAATTCAAAAAAATCAGAGTAGCGAGAGAGTAATGAGTCCTATTACTGCAATTGTAGCTGCGAGTCCCTCAGAAAAAAAAATTCTTAAAGAAAAAACCTTCTGTGTATAATCAGTTATACTCTGACACTCTTGTCCAACAAGGCAGATAATACATGTGCTCAAAGCTCAGCCCAACACGAAGTAAAAAAACTGAGCAGGCAAAAACAAGCTTTGAAGAGAGCTGCAAGTGTGGTGGTTTGTTGTGGGGTCAGGACAAGAGGAAACGGCCTCAAGTTGTGCCAGGGGAGATTCAGGTTGGACATTAAAAGAAATTCTATGTGGAAAGTGTGGTGAAGCACTGGAAGAGGTGGTGGAGTCCTTGTCCCTGGCAGTGGTCAAGAAACGTGTGGATGGTTTAGCAGGCAGGGTGGCGATGGGTGGACTCAATGATCTTGGAGGTCTTTTTCAGCTATAATGATTCTATGATTAGGTAAAAGGCAAGCAAAGCGGCAATCCCTTTTCAACAGAGTAGGCTAAAATGCAGGCTCTCTAGTTAATTACTTCATTAATTCACTGATCTGCCCGTTTACGCGGCGGCGCGGGGCTACGCCGCTCCCCGCGCTGCCCGGCAAGATGGCGCCCGCGGCGGCGCCGCGCTAGGACTCCGTGTCCCGGCGTGCACCGCGCGGCCGCCTCGCGGGAGGCGGGAGAGGGAGCGGGGCGCCGGCCCTGGCGCCGCCATCGCCGCTCGCCGCGCTAGGACCGCAGCGGCGCCCGTGGAGGTGCCCGCGCCGGGGCAAGATGCCGCGCGCAGCGGAGGGCGCCACGCGCAGGGGAAGCCGCCCCTTAGCCCGCGGAGAAGCGGTGCTCACAGGGCGCGTTGCGCACGGGCAGGGGCAGGGAGCGCTTCGCAGCGCCTTCCCGCCGCCGCTCGTCAGGCAGCGCGGCGGGCGCCGCGGGGCAGGCAGGCGGGGTCCTGCCGGGGCCAGGGCCGGGGCTGGGGCGGCCGGGCCGGGGCGCCGCGGCGGCGACGATGATGCCGGGGGAGACGCCGCTGCCCGCGGGGACCGCCGCGGCCTGCGCCAACTGCGGCCTCCTGCAGCAGGTAGCGGCGGCCGGGGCCGCGGGGGGCGGCGGGGCGCGGGCGTGGCGGCGCGGGGGGCGCTTCGAAATAGCGAGTCATGAGGGGGCAACGTCGCTCGGGCACAGCCCTGGCAGGCAAGCCCGGGTGTAGGGGCTTTCTGCGGGAGCCCGCGCTCCTTACGTGCATGTGATTATGAACGCGTTCTTAGCGGAGATTTGCTCTCGCTGAAAGAGCGAGTTAGCAGAAAGAGGCAGCTTGTTGCGCCGTGTAGAGCACGAGCAGCTAGCAGCTCCCTGGGGTTCAGCGGGTGTTTACAGCGTGCGCCGCCGTTTCTGGGGTGTTTACGGCGAAGGCTGCTGTTTCTGGGTGGAACCGCTTTACCGACTCGAGACTTTTCCTTACAGAATTTAAATGAATATGTAGCTGCATTAATTGCGCTGAAGCAAAAAATGATTGATGGAGAGTAAGTACAATTGCACAAGTGTAACTTTTTTATTGCTGTTAAGTCTTTTTTTTTTAAAAAAAGAAATATAGCAAATGTGATTCTGTGGAAAGTAGATGTTCACTAATGCAAAAAAAAATCCTTCTCAAAGTTGTATAACTCCTTCAGGAATAATATCTAAATCTAGCCTGTCAGGCTGATTTGTTCATGCTCTGCAATGCCTTTGTGTAAGGGTAGTAAGAACAGGGCTGTTTGTGTAGCTGTGTGACTTGCTTATGTATGTAGCAGAGTAAGTTCTTTGAAGAGACTTGTTTTTATTTTTCGCGAACAATGTAGTATGAAAACCAGAACTTGACCATAGCCATATACAAACCTTTTAAAGAAAATGTAATTGCAGCAGTAACACGTAAAAATGCTGTTGGCATTAAATATGAGAACATGTGAAGATGAGGCTGAGTGGTGATCAGAACGATGGTGTTTTAATGCTTTGAATAGTTTGATTTCTCTCCTGTCATAGCTTGCCCTTTCTTTTCTCAGTCGCTGTCAGTATCTGGATGTGTGGAGAAATGTTTGTGTGTGTAGCTTCATGCTGTGGTCAGATGTCCCTGCAGCCTCTCCCAGCTGGAAGGGTTTGGTTCTCATGTACTCTTTCCCAGATACATGTTAGTCGGGTTTTTGCTAGTCTAAATTGCAGTCCTGAAGCTCAGTTTCCAGGAAGGATATGGAAGAACCCTCACTGACTGGGTGAGACCCTTTTTCTCAAAGCTCCTTTCTTGGCATGCTTGGGTTCCTTCTGATGCTTTCAAACTCTGTGCCCTCTTATCCCTGCCCTGCGGGAATTGCCTCTTCAGTAGATACTTGTAGCTCAGACCCTGTCCTTTTTGCACAAGTCAGCTCTGGCAAAAGAAAGTCACACACCTCTCTCTGCACTGCAGTAACTGTCATGGGCCTTCTCTCCCACGTCCTTTCTCTCTCTGTTACTCTAAAACTCATAATTTGAGCAAAGGAGGCCAGCTTCCCTGGTGTTGTGCTGTCTTGCTATACACCCTGCATAAGAATAAATGCTACATTCTTCTTATGACCGCTAGGAGAATAGTATTTAATAGCTTTCTCACGCTGGGGTGTGTGTGTGTGTTTCTGTTTTGCTTGTGTGTTTTTAAATCCTTTTCTTCAGCTAATGTGAATTCTTTCCTAGTAAAACATTCTGTTAGTTCAGAAACTTGGGTGTAATGTGATGATATGTATGTGTGTGTGCGTGTATAGATAGATATCTATGTACTTTACCTATTAGCTTGTGTAAAAATGCTGCAAATAGTTAAATTCATTACAAATTTGTGTAATTGCCATATATATATGTATTTTATATATGAGACTATATATCATATATATGATCATATGATCTGTGTGATCTATATATCATATATAGAGATTTTTGTATATGTGTGTTTGTTTTTAAAAAGGTCTGTTATGAGGCTAGAGAATTTTATTGAAGCAAAATGCTTATATTGACTTTCATCAACAATTGTAGAGTAGTCTTATGCCTGCTACTGTAAAGCATAAGGAAAGTTGTTATAAGGCATAATTGTTCAAATCATCCGAGAAGAATTGTATATCTGACTTTTATGAATAATGTCTTTTTTTTCTTTCTTGCAGTCGTTTGCTGACAGAGTATCAACAGAAATGCAATGATATCCTTTTATATATGAAATTTGGATATACTAATTCTATAAGAGGTCTTGAGCTTTAGACTTAAGAGAAGATATTTCTCTGTAGTAATGAATAGAGTTTACAAAGGTTTCATAGAAAACAGGGCTTTGGAATTAAGTTTAATGCACTTAAGAGCTGACTGCCTAACATGAATTAATATGGACTATTTTAAAGCTGTGTTGTTGAGAATGATTCACATTTTGTTTTGTATTGGAAGAAGCTCTAGTGTTATTTTAGTTATTTTAGTGCCTCTGCTTATTCATTTCAAACATATTGAAATGTTTCTCTAAAATATGTTGTCTGTTGGAGGGAGTTGATGATTTTGTATTTCTTTGCAAGCAAAGATTGGATTTAAATACACCTAAGGAAAATACAGTAAATATACAGTAAGTTTCTACCTTAATAAGAGATTACAGCTTCAGTTTGCTGAAAGGTAAGGAAGAATACAATTAAAACTAAGCTGTTTACCTAAATGTACTATATTCTCTGTGTCTTAGGCAGTTTTAAGAGCCTGTCACTGTAATAGCAGCTGCTCTGGGTCTATGTTAAACTTTTGCTCTGATACTTTTCCTCAACCATTCTAGGCCATAATTTGCAAAGTTATTCTTTGTTGAGGAGAGAGATGTGGCAGGGCACAGAGACAGACTGTGCAACCTTTTTGGGCACAGCTGGGCTAATATCTTTTCCTGGACTTTGTTGCTTAAGGATATAAGGTGACCAAGTGGAGCTGAAGAGCTCATCTTTTGGTGCCCTTCACATATAGAAGTATTTGGGGCAGCCCTGTTTTTCTGATGCATTTTGACTTGAGAGTTTGTGGCAGGACTCCTTACACTCTACCTGATTTTACAGGAAGAGGCAGCATAGCATCATTACAGACTGTATTCTGCTTGCAGTTAGACTCTTGTTTCACAGCACTGCTCATGTGGATGCATTCCTGGCATCTCGATGTTGGATGTTGGGAGGCAGTACTGTGTGACACGTGCAGCCTGCCTGCACCTGACTTGGTGCTCTGTTTAATGTTTAGGCCTTAGTAAGCCCTGTAAACACTGAGTTTAGGCTTTAAAACACCCATGGTGCTGTGTTGTTTTGTTTTTAATGTCGCTTTCCATTTCAGAGAAATCTCTGCTCTTCGTTGCCAAGTAGAGCAGATGCTGCAAAAAATCCTGCCTCTGGAAAAGTGTCAGGAAGAGTTGGGTTCTTTGAAAGCAGAGCTGGAAGAGAAAAAGGTGTGTTCCGAAGTTTTAACTAACTTTTCACTTTTTCTGTTGAAGGAACTGTGTGTGTTTAATTCTCATCTTAATGGTCCTGGTTGTTATTTTCAGCTCTTTAGAACAGGCAGCTCTTGTTTTGAGTCATCGTAATTAAAGGGAAGTGAAACCTATATAGGGGAAAAGTTCAGCCCTTTGTAGTTTCTGTGAGTTGTGATCAGATTTTATTTTTTTATATTTCTGTGATTTATGCAGTAAGGAAAATTGTATTTTCAAATGCCTTTAGGTTTCCGTTCCAACCTTATTAGGTTAAATAAGATCTGTCCAGAGTAGTGTTTTGCTTCTGAAAAGTTTTTGACACTTAAAATGCCCCCAAATACAGGTATTTAGTAGATACTGACTATTACTTATTCAAAAGAATAAAAATGAACAAACCTCTCAGTCTTTCTTTCTTTCTTTCTTTCTTTTTTTAATCTCCCTATAAGATTGGAAATTAACATTTGTCCTATCACTCTGCCTAATTTCTCTTATATGTTAGTACTGTTCTTTAATCTTTCGAACAGCTTTTCCTCAGCAAGCATTTGTAGTGGAGGTCCTGATGGTACCTCTTTAGGAATAGCAGGATACTGTGTATAGTGCTCTTGACTTCATCTTTGGGTTCCTATCCAAGTAACTGATAAAGGCACAGACTCCAGAATTGTTGCTGCTGTTGTCAAAACTTGTGCCTTTAAAGAACAAATATAATCTGATGTTTCAACTCACTTGTTTTCCTAGAAGATGTATCTTTTTGGCTCTCCAGTTGTTGCTGTTACAGTGGGTAAACTCTTTGCGATCTTTTTCCTATCTTCCGTAAGGACATATTTTAACTACGCTTTCTTTCCTTGTAGAGTTCTCTCAAGATCTATCAAGAGAGTCAACTGGAATATGTTAAAATTAAAGAAGAAATAGTAAAAAGTGATGCAGTGTGAGTGATTACTTTGTTACCTTTTTCCTTTTTGGGGCTTACCTTACCGAATGTGTTCCTGTACCTTGCTAGTTGTGCTTTCCATTTTACTGAAACTTTTATGCTTGTGAGGTCTTTAGAGCATAGAGTTGATGCGAGAATTGTCTTGCCACAAGCTTTCTGAAAAGGCTGGATTAATTGGTATCCTGTCTTGAGGCAGCTGTTGCAGAGTGTTCAGTGAAGGGTTTTAAGAACAGGATGTGATTGGAGAAGAAGCTGTGGTTTCTTTGTGTGCTGATTTAAGCTGTTCTTAGTCTTGGCTTTTTGCTACTGCTCTTTGCTGTTTATAAGTGCAGCGCTCCTGTGATTTGGTCTGCAGATAATCTGCAAGGAAATATGACAAGTTGGTTGCCTGTTATTACTTTTCTTAAGGAAGAAACAAAACCCTTCCCTCCCTCCCTTCAACTTCCCACTCAAGTGGGCTTGATTGTCCAAACGGTTGTTGAGTGTCTGAGCATAGGGAGAGAGAGATTTGAATCTGCTCAGGTTTTGAAGGCTTTTCTTTTTTTTTTTTTTTTGTATGACATAACTTTCTAATAACAATGATGTATTAATATCATATTTTTGAACAGGAGAAAGAAACTGGAAGCAAAAGTAAAGAAACTAGAAGGTAATTTTCTATCCTGTGTTGACGGTGTTGTCCATCTTGGTTCTTTTGTTATCTACAGAGATAATTGTGAGAGGTAGAAAGTTGTCTAGGTTTTACTTGAGAACCCTGAGGCAAGCCACTACCATGTACTGTGCAAAATGTCTGAATTGTTTCAGCCCTTCTACAAAATCATGTCAGTCGAGTGTGTTAGACTTATTGTGTGAATCGGGTTGGAAGGGACCTCACCAGGTCGTCTAGTCTGATCATCCCCTACAAGCAGGGCCAGCTCTGAGACCAGGCCATGTCACTTGGCGCTCTGTGCAATTGGGGCTTGGTTCTCTGTTTTTATTTTGGTTTCAAATTCATCTATCTAATGCAGGTGGCTGTGGTGTTTTTTTTATTATTATTATCTGGAGAGCTACATAAAACAATATGAGCTTTGATTCAAAGCCCCTCTGGGGCACGTGGAAAACAATCCACTTCCCTCTTACTTCTTAGCCCCTTTCAGTCTTGTTCTACTGTACTATATGCAACAGTATATGCTACTGAACTATATATGCTACAGTGTGACTCGCTCTTCTTTCTGATGTATAAGAAAGAAAAGTAGTAGATGTACTATAGTCACTTAGAACACTAGCTACGCAATGCAAGAGAACATACATGGATGATTTATGCATAAAGCATGAAGTCTAATTGAGCTAAAAATATAACTTCAACAGATTGGTTTTTCACACTCCTTGCTCTTTTTTTTTCTGGTAATTTGATTTGCAAACTGATGACCCTTATTATTTAAATTAGTAGTCCCCTCTGTTTAGTTTCTAACTTGAACTTTGGTTCTCTTTCTTGAAGAGGCTGCAACAAAGCATACCCAAGACTTCAGACAGCTGAAAACTGAAAAGAAGGGGCTTGAGAAGGAGCTAAAGAAGGCACAAGTAAGACTGCTCTGTTTGTGGATGAAGTTTCTCTCAGTATCTCTGGGAAAAAAAAAAAGGAGATTATGCAAATAAAACAGATACTGAAATAGTGAAGTTATGTTTTTGAGGATGTTGAGTGAACAAATCTAAAATTTAGAAGATACTTGATTGGCTAACAATGAGGCATGCCATTTGAAATGTAGATTTAAATCTCAGGCAGTTTAAGTAAGCACAGATGTTTTACAAATCTCTTTTCATGAAAGCTTAACACTATTTAATTTTAACAGGGAAAACTTGATGGTGCTGTTAAGGAGAAGTGCAAAAAGCGTAAGTGTTTCACTTTGGTTATCTTCAGGTTGCACTGTAGTGTCCAGTTCGATCACCTTTTCTTTTTCTCCTCCCCTCCTCTCTTTTCAGTTGTTAAACATGCAGAGACCCAGAGTTCTGGTGAAGATATTACAACAGATATAGACAAAGGTATGATTTCTAGAAAACCTTCCTCTCTGTGATATAAACCATTATGAATTTGTCAGTTGCCTGGAAATTAGTTTATTATATGTTGCTTGAAACTGTTTTTGGAGTGCTGAGAGTTGCATATGTGGAACTGGAGGATGATGACAGAATTTCTCTAAGAGCAGATGTAGCTGATGCAAATTTGTTGTCCTGGTTAAGGAACATAGCCACTAATGTATTAAAGGACTCTTCTCAGTTTTCTCAGTGCTCTCAGTAAGGAGGATGCCTGAGTCATTAAGATGCCTGTGGTCTGCCTCAGGCATGTGAAAGGCAAATTGATTTGCAGTTATAAAACGGAATGTAACCACTGAGGAAAGTATAAACCGTGCCATTGTCTTCAGCTTTGACGCTCCCTGAGATCATAAGGAAACGTGGAAAGCAAAGGACACAAGATAGACTTTGCAACAGTTAATATTCTTTTGTGAGGCTTTTTGTCTGAGTAGGGTGGAAATCCTCTTCATCCTGCTGAATTTTCTACTGCCAACTCGAAATGTCCACTGCAAATTCCCTGAGTGCAATTGCATATTCAAACAAACTCCTTAACTTAAACTGAGGATGGGTAGAGGCCAAAATTCAATCCACTGCGTGTATTTTTTTCTTTTTTGCACTCTTTTAAAAGTACTAGAAGTGCTTTTGAATATTATTCTTCCAGTTAGATAAAAAATTTGAAAGCAGATTTCAGACAAAATAAAATCTTTTCTACTTCATGCTTTGCAATATTTATATATGAATTTTGTTACCCCAAATCCATCTTCTCTGAAGAAGAGACATTGTCACTGCTTGCGTGTCTTGGTACATTTTTGCTGCCTTTAGATTGTACTAAAAATGAATCTGTTTTCGTCTTTTAATCTTTTGGTTTGGATGAAATGGGAAAATTAAGATCTGAGCTGTAATCTGAGAATATTTAATAGCCATCATGCAGAAACAGGCTTGTCGTCTTCTTATGTGCAGTTATTTTTTATTTTTATTATATATCTTCTCATAAGATACATCGGTTTGTCCTGGGCTTACAGAATTGCCGCAAATTCTCAGTTGCTAATTGTTTGAGCTGATGATTGTTGATCTTGAGTCCTGCCTTATGGGATTGAGGTCCCTGTGATGTGGTTGGGTTTTTGGTCTCTATCCGTCACATTCTGCTCCAGGAATGAGGGGGTGTCGCATCCCTCAGCGACGATGCTGTTAGAAATCCAGGCAATACCTACTAATGCTGTAGCTTGATCCTCAGCTCAGATACATTTGTGTCCTGTTAATTATTGATAAGACTGAAATAAATTACTGCTCTGTGGGCGTAGAGAAGGCAAGTGTTATAAATACTGTCTTCATAAAACACTCCCTCCTCCGTTTACCTTGGCATCAGCTGAGTTCTCATGGAAGCTGCTTAATTATATTAATATTCTCTTCAAATCCACTTTTGCATGATGGTTATGCTGATGGCTGCTGCAACTTTTTTTTACCATCGTCATTATATAAGGAAAAACTAAAGCATTCTGAAGCTCTTGCTTCAGTTTGCTGTGTAGATATGTCCAGTACAGATCTATTTCCTTTATATCATCTAATATCTCTTCCTCTCAGGCTAAAAGGGCTACTTAATTCTGTCATGAATGTTATCCACTCTTTGTTGCAGAATAAGAACAAAACTATAAATATTTAGCTCTCTAAGCAATTGAGGCTTTCCTCACTTTATAAAAATATCTCTTTTTATAGAAAAAATAAAACTGTTACTGAAAGAACTCTGGATATGCATTGACGGTGCCACAGGAAAAAGAGAGAATCAGGAAAATGATTACATCTTGGGTGAGATGGCATGCAAAATGTTTGAGTTTTCTTGATGCTTATTCAGTTTTTCCAATCAAAAATAAATATTGCTAACTTCTTTCCTCAGCCTCTGGTCAGCATAAGGCACGGCCTGAGAAAAGAAGACACCTTGTTACACAAGGTAGGTTCCAGTGAATGTAATTAATGCAAGTACATCAATTTATCCTTACTGAATATATCATCAGATTGGGTACTGTTAGCATAACACAGTAACACAAGAAGAGTAAGAACTGTGATGCTGCATGAGTATTTCTGTAGCTGTTTCTCCAGTGTGTGTACTAACCCATTATTTTTATTTTCTATATTGCTGTGGTTTTCTGTAGTTTAGTCAGCCCAGATACTGCCTGAGAGAAGAACCCTATTGAGAGCTTTGAAGATGAGCTATGCCCTCTCCTTGCCCTGTTAAGTCTGAACATCTGCTACCAGTCTAGACCCCAATGAATCCAGTGACAGATTAAATTATAGTGAAGTCCACTTTATAGGTGCCAAAATACAAGGATAGATCTGTCAGCCTGGTTATCACCCTTGCATCTGTCAGCCTCTGATTGGCAGATCTGCAGCTCCAGAACTAAGCTAGGCAGTTGTCCCCTTAGATTCCAAATGTGATTCCTTACCAAGGGTCAGACATTGCAGAGGTTGCCGTCCTGGTTCTTGTCGTGTGGGTGACTTCAGGAGTGTCATATTCCAGTGACATCCTCTTCCCCCGGCAAGTGGAGCGTTAGATTTAGGGCCTGAGCTGCCTGTTTTTCCCCATTCGCTTCTGACAGAGTTTGTAGTGGTTTCACAGGTGGAAGTCTGTTTTAGTCGGTCCCTGCCTTACTTCTGTTGGGATGGCTGGGTATTGGAGAGGTAGATGATGCTTTCAGTTGCTTTTTTTTTTTTCTTCCCCATCCTTTCTTCTCTTTAAGTGCAGGACAGCCATTGTGTTGCTTTGCCTCATGAAAGGGGCCATTACCTTGGCGAGTAGGATTCATAAGATCAAAATGCTAACGATGTTAATGAGTTAGGAGTTTGCCTCAAGTTCCCGTCCAAGACGGTGACAGTTTCACGTTTGGGTGCAAATCAGCAGTCAACTCTAGTGAAAGAGTTCAGTAAAGTAGTGTGTGATCCTAAAACTTCTAAGGTGTTGTTGTAATTAAAGGAGCTTTTCAGAGCTTTCTTATCTGTGGAGAAAAAAGGTGGGCTTTTTTGTTTGAATAGTCCCTATTCCTAGTGCAACAGTTGAGCTGCTGCATGAAGTGACTGACGTGAATTTTGGAAATGGAGTTTTGATGAGTTTTCCTACCTGAACCTTCAGCATAACAGAACGTTATTATAAGGTTACTGGGAAACAGATCTCTGAGAGGCCATTTTCATGTCTTGAACTAAATATTTTTGAATCTATTTTCTTATAGATGGGCTGTTTTGGAGTGTCTTTGCAAGCTGTAGCAGAGGATAAACTGCCACAGCAATAGGAGTGATGAAGGATGCTTTCCCTGTTCCCATGTGTCATTTCTGCCAGTTTAACAAATTGGTTTGGAAGATAAAATATATTTATGTGCTGTGTTGTTTTTTAATATATAATGGTACATGGACATGCAAAAAACAAGTTTGATAACTTCTTCAGATAGTGGCTGAAACTTTGTCCAGTGTTACTTCTGTGCACTATAAATAGGAGCAGACTCAAAAAAAAGTCTTACAAAAATTGCAAGTACTCCACAGTAGGTGCTAGTTCCATGTGGCACGCTGGACTTCTACGAATTGTCAGTTTCTATGGGGGTAGCTGGTAGGGGGTTTACTGGAAGTTTTTTTTTTTTCTCCTGTTCCAAAATCACATAATTCAATTTCAGAATCCCACACAACATTTGGACATACTTTCTTGATACTGTAATAGCTCTATAAAACAGATTTAGTTGTCATTGCTTGGGAGGGGTTATCAGCTTCTCAATGTCTTTCCTCTACAAGTGGTTCAAACACCCATCTTCTCTGCTTAAAAAAGCGAAGCAACAGAAAAAAAACACTTGTAGGAAGCTTTCTTTCAGTTCTGTTCTCCTAACAAACGTAAATACACAGAGAATCTTGTACAAATAAGCTGAAGAGTGAAATTTAAAGAATGAACACTTTAAAAGCTTGTACGTATGAAATCATAAAACCAGGTGTATTCTTGTGTGTAAGGCTGGATGTGATCAACCTGCATGTTTTGATTTAAAGGTAAAAGCGCAGCTGCTGGCTCGAAGTGTCAGGTTGTTCTAAGCTGGGAGTCAAAGGGTGAGAGGGGAATGTCCCTGCATGCTTATCCTGCTTCAGTGAGTGCCAGGTGCTAGGCTAAAGCTGGAGACACATCACCGAGCTGTGAGGACCTCTGGTCTGACCCAGTGTGGCTCTTCCTGGCTGGAAGAGTTGCAAAGAGTGGTCTTGGTGGTGCATCACGGGGCGGTTCTTTGTGCAGTCATATATCTTCTGCATCGAGAAAGAAATACTTGTGAATAATAACATCTGATGTCTCTAGGGAAAATATATCTCAAAGAGACTTTAAGTGCTGGTTATGGTCTATGGGACCACTTCTTGAAAAAGTGGTAAGGCGGAGGAAAACATATTAATTTCTTCACAATATTTTTGTTTCCTAGAAACTGTACGAACTCGCCCCAAGATGAGGACACCTGACAAAGTGCTGCCTTGGCATTCTGTGCTAGACAGTGCTGAGAAACAGAAATCTGTAGCTGCCACGCAGCTTCAAGTCGGTACAGAGCCCCTTGGAGATGACCATCTTGAAAATGGGACTACTGCAGAAGGTCTGCAAGGTTGTACTAATGATAGTGCTTTTTGTGAGGACAAAACTATAGATGTTATAGTACAGACAGAAGGGGCACACAGCAGTTCAGACTTTTCTGAACAGGAGCAAAAAAGCCCATGTGGAAACGTGATGGATATTTTAAGTTGGGCCAGGCCTCTCCCTGCTCTGCTTTCTCCAGTGCAGCTTTCACCACTAGCTACAGAGGTGAGTTTCAGGATATGCGTGAATTGGCAGTAACTTGGTCAAGTACTGTAAAACTTAACAATTTGGGATGCTGCTCTTTTCGTTTCCTCTCATTGCTGGGGGAGGGTGGTTGAGCATCTGTTACTTCTGTGCACTGGATGGGGTTTTGTGTCTCTGTGTTTAGATATACATATATACCTTTTTCTGATCTCTGTAGTATACTGCTTGTTTCTGAAGTATATTTAAAACAAAGTTGATAATGTCTCAATTGCTGTTATAACTTCTTTTCCCAGTGCTACAGACTTACAATCCTGATTTGGGGGTGATGGGGTAAGCCTAGCTCTTGTAACAGACTTTCAAATCATGAAACTTGAGGGAGAACTATTTCAAGTGTTTTGGTTTGTTTGTAATTTTAGAATGCAAGTTAGTAGGCAAAGAAGTGTGAAACGTTTCTGTTCACAAATGTGCTTCCCACTTACTGTGAAAAGTAATGGTGAAGAGGAATTTATTTCCAGTCATCAGCCTTTGTATTGCTAAGTCACTGTGCATCAGGGCTGCCATTGTATTTGTTGAGAGAAATACAGGCCTTGGACTTGATAAGGGGCTTGAAGAAAATTAATTTCTTTGTATTTTTAATTGAAGGATGTGTTGTTTGGAGAGGTCACGGATTCCAGCGATGAAGAGGTTGATTGCGGTGTCTCTGCAGTGGAGGGTGTTTTAGAAGAAGGCAGAGCTCAGCCTTGGCATTGTAACGTACTCGGCCTGAGTGAAGAGCATGCTCTTGATGCAGGAGTTTTGGGTAACCTGAGAAGCAGTGAAAAGACTGTTCATGCTGGTCCAGAGATGCTAAGTAAGGAGGAGGGAGATGCTTCAACGGAGCAACGTGAGGCGACTATTTCAATTATGAGCATGGAATCTAGCAAAGAGCTCTTGGAGAAGAACTCTGAGAATGTGAAAACTGAGAAGATAGAACTACCAGACATAACAGCACATAATCTGGAAGCCATTCAAGAAGAGAGAGGAGATATTGAGGACATGCCCACTGAATGTGGAACCTTTTCAACTGTTCATATGTTAGGCGGTTTCCCACCTCAGAATTGGATGGAAGAATGTGATGAGGTAGAGCAAAAAGAGGAGAATGTAATCTTAATTGGAGCTGTTGATTACGAGGGTAAGTGTGAAAACGCTGGTGAACCATCTCCTGCTTTCATTAACTCATCATCAGAGAGAGAAACTACTGGGGCTGTGTCTGTTCCCCAAAATATTCCCTTGCCTCCTGAGCAAAGCGTCTTTTTGCTTCAAAGTGACAATTCTGAGGAGAAATCTATTGTTTTGGCAGAGAATGAAGTAGTTGAAAATGGAGTCAAAGATGTAACCAAAGTAAATAATAAGGCAAGTGATACAGAAGAAAACATAGAACAAATGGTAATTGGAGAGGAAGTAACAGCTGCAGCACAGGTAGAAGGATCCTGTGCAGAGACAAATAAGGAGGCGAGGCTCTCTGAAAACATGCAGTCTGACTGCAGTAATTCTGAATTCTGTGAAGCAGAGCCTGCTGAGGACCTCATGCTGCAGCGTCACGGAGAGAGCGTGGAGACTGAGGGAGACACTGGAGCTCCTGAGGTCTCTGCTCGCTCGCAGAGCTCTGAAATGAGACAAGATGGGGAAGAGATACTGAAGAAACAATGTGTGCCTAAAGAAAAATACCAAGGGGAGGAAGACCGCAGAGCGGAGACCTGTAACGTTTCCAGACATCACTTGCTTGTATTGGCTACTGAAGAAATCAGAAACTCACTGTATGTAGATGACAAAGGGAGAAATGCAGGTGTGGACAGGATTTCTTCCTGCTCACCTGTTCCAAAAGATGATGAAGAGCTCAAGATGCAAGAGGTGAATGCTCCCAAGCCTGAGACTATTGAACTAGCCTTGAGCTTGAACAAAGATGATGTTCCAGAAATAGCTGAATCATCAGAATTACTTCATAGAGCAGAAAAAGGGGTATTGCCAGATGTAAAGGAGGGGGATTCTTTAAAAGTTAAACTACACGAGGAAGAAAAAGACAATAATTTATTGCAAAAGGAGTCAGACTTGAAAAGCACACTGGCCTTGCAAAAGACAGCATGCGTTACTGACGCAGAAGATGAGGAATCTAAGTGCGTCTCTCCTGTGTTTGATTTTACAGAAGGAAATGGTGAAATGAAACAAGGTGAAAACATGTGCGGTGCATTAGACTGTGCATTTTCCAAAACTCAGAACATAGAGATTGAATCTCAAGAGACTGAATTCAAAGTTAAACCAAAAGATTTTGGAGGGGAAAGCAGTGAGCCGTTGAAAATGGAAGAAGTGGATTCCATCCAACCTGTCTTAGCAGAAGGCAAACTGACTTCTCGGGCACAGTTTGAAAAATGTTCAAATCACCTCTCAGTAACTGAAAGTTTTAAATACAGTGGAATAGAAGGGGAACTAAATAAGCAAAGCAAGGAAGTGGTGACTGAGAACTGTCCCAGTTCACTTAACTGTGAAGACGGTATTGTGAAGAAGATTTCAGAGATCATGTGCCAGGCTACATCAGAAAAACATTTTAATGGTGGATTGGCTTCCTCTACTCAAGAGGTTTTGGAGACAGTGTGCGTAAATACTGAGGAAATGGATCCTCCCATTCAAATGAAAATTGGCTTGGAGTCTCCAGTGCCTACTGATCCAAATTTCAGTCTTCAGGAAGTTGGCAGGTTTGAAACTAATTTCACAGAAAATACCACTGACGCCCATATATGGGAAAATGGGAGAGATAAAAAGGATGTGATATGTAATGTGTTTAACTGCTCTCTGGTAAGCATGGGAGAGAGCTCTGAGATCCTACCTGCTGAAAAAGAGAGTTCATGCAAAGAACTGGACTGCCCTGAGAGGGAATACATGCCTGAAAATGAAGTGGAAATTCCAGGTGAGAAGGAACAGCCGGTGGATAAAGAACCTCATCTGTCAGCAGAACCACGTATCCTGGATGCAAACTCCTCTGATAATTTCTGTTTCCAAAAGCTTTGTGAAGAATTAGGATGCAGGACCTCTGTGTGGGAAGCTGGTACAGATCCGTCTAGAACTGATGAACAAACAGCTGGAGGAAAAAGTAAAGAATTGGACAGTGTTGAGAAACCTGAGCGAAGTGACAGTAAAAAGTCTGAAAATGCTTTTGAAATCCTAGAACAGAGCAGTGAATCTGAAGAGAAAGTCTGTCCTGTACAAAAAGACAGGTTTGTGGAAGCGTCTGACTGTGTTCCAATGTTCAGAGAGGACTTGAGAGTTTCCAGGATGACTGTGGTGGAGGCTGTGGAAACTGGTGCAATCGCTGACACTGGTTGCCACCAAGTATGTGAACTTCATTCCACAGGGCCCCCGGATACGATGGAGACACCCAGTGCAGATACTATAACAGATAGGGATGCACACTGTGAAGCTAACTCCTCTTCAAGTACTGTAAACAAGTTGTCAGGTTTGGTCGGGGAAGATTGTCCTGAAGACTTACCTCCTGTGGAAAGAGGACTTTTATTAGAGACCTCTGAAGATACCCAGGGTGCCTGGGAATGTAGGGGTGATTCTCATGGTGCTGAGGGAGTCCATAGCAAGGGGGAAAGTCTGATAAAAGCTGGAGCTTCAGGGGAAAGCTTTGCAATGCCAGGTCCTCCAAAAGATAGGTTACCATTAATGACATCCTCAGAAACATATGGACTTGCTGTAAAAAACAGTGAATCGGATACAGGAACATTAGCACTTAGCAATTTCTTAGAAGGCAGTGATTCTGGAAAACATCAGTTGGATGTGGAGCAAAGTCAATTACGTAGTGTTGATATAGGGGTATCGATGCTTGAAGAATATAATCATAGTCAAACTCCAACTATCTGCAGTTTGAGAGACACCAACACTAATGCTGTGCAAGGTGGCTTTCAGCCTTCTCGTTGTAGTTGTACCTCTTGTGCTCAGAAAGACTTTCTGAATAGTGATGGGAAAAACTGCTCTGCCAAACCTTCTCCAAACCCAGCCCCATCCGAAGCAGTGTGCAACTCTCAGACACTCAGCCAGCCTTCCGAGTTGGAAAAAGAAACTCCTGAAAAGCCATGTATGTTGGAGTTAGGTTCCTGTGTGGATGTTTCTCTCAAAAAGAACAATACATTGAAGAGCAAAGTGCAGGAACCATCTGAAGTGTTGACTGCGTCAGCTGAGACAGCCGTCCAGGTGACGCATGGCAGGCTGTCCAAGAGGCTGGCTCGAGGTAAGGGAAGGAAAAACACCCTCAAAGCCAAGGCGACTCAGCCGGTTCTTGCAAATGCTGATACGTCTGTGCCCACAAAATGTTCATCTGAGACTATAAATAAAATTAGGCAGGAAATGGGTCCTCCTCTGCCACCTTTGCTGCTGCCTTTGCTTGCTACTCCTCCAAGAGCTGCGTGTTCTGCATCCCCAGTAATGACTTCATCTGATCGATGCTCCTTGCTTTCTCCTCTTGACGACCTGATATCCCCACTGCGTGAAACTCCAGTTCCTCCTCTCATGTCTCCATTGACAGATACTCCGACAGTCAAGTCCGCCCTTTTGTTTTCCCCTCCATCTCCCTCGGAAATGCCAGTAGGTAGAAGAATTCTCTCTTCTCCTTTGAAATTCTGTACTTCCATTCCAAAGCATGCGCTTCCTGTTCCAGGAAGATTCCCTCTGTGTGCAGCTGAGGGTGCTGCTCCAGTTGTTGCTCAGGAGAACTCTGTGAGAATCCTGGACACTATGTATCCGGAGCTGTCTGCAAGGGCAAGAACACTAAACATTTTGAAAGGCAATATTCAGCTCAACCGAAGCGCCCTTCCAGATGGCCACAATTTGCCGGGGCCTGTGACCCAGATAGGTGGGTTCAAAGCAATTGCATCTACATCAACTGCTTTTGTTAAAACTGGCAGCAATTTGAAAGCTGACAGTAGCAAAGAACAACCCAAAGACACTCAAGACCAGCAGCTGTTTTCCAGCGCGCTGAATCGTGCTGGGAAAAGGACACTAATGCCAATGCCAAGAAGTGCAAAGAGGCTGAGGTTGGACAGCGAATCGCCAAAGCTGGAACCCAGTGACACTGCTGCTGTCAGAACGGCTGAAAATAAAATGCCTGAAGAGCAGGGGCCTTTGCATGTCAAGAGCTGTGAAATCAGTGAGTCCAGCTCCACTGCACAAGCATCTTCATCAGCAAAGAAGGTTATTGATGCTGATTGCCAAATAGTTACTGTAGCACTGAAGAAAATTGCTGAATCCTGTTTCGACTTGTTACCTGTTATTCGAAGTCACGTGTACGTAGGCAATATCTCAAAGATTCCAGTAATGACAGATGAAGAGAAAGAAGTTGTCTACGAATTTGGTGTCACAAACAAGGTATGTAGCATTCTGGCTTTGAATAATGACTCCTGTGTGGATGAAAGGAGTGTTAGTGTGCAGGGGTTAAACCCTCAATGGGGCAGCCTGTTGTGCTGAAATGTATTCTCAAAGGGTTATGGAGTATATTCTGAACTTGTGTAACTCTAACAAATATAGAACTTAATAGGAAATGAAGTCATGGTTCAGTGGGGTCCAAGATGCGAAACTGCACGTGTAAACAGGTTTGCTTCCCCGATATTTGCATAAGGCATTTTTTAACTCTACATCCTTATTTGTAGCTAGTGGAGTTAACTGTAGAATGAGTTTTCAAAGTATGAAATTTGATCCATCCTTTTTTTTTTCAATTAAGAATATAAACTGCATCATACATACATGCATTTATATATGTATATTATAGTGGCATACCGTTTTGTTCCATGTTCACCTTAATTATCATGGTACACAGAGCTATTCAAACAAATGTTATTCAAGAAATCTTTTATTACTTTGTTTCTCAGAACTTGTTTTGCATCAGAGTTGAAAATGCTTGCCTTGGTAGCCCTATCATTCTCAAAGGTGACTGGAAGTCTGCAGCAGGGTAATCTACCAGCTGACCCACGACAGCATTTTGCCTCTTTTCAGTTCAATTTCAGTGTTTTCAGCGCTCAGAAAAATGCTGCTCTCAGCTTGGCTCCCCCAAGCCTTTAGCTTTTGCCTTGAACATCCTATAGTAAGTCCTGCATAATCCCAAATTATTGCTCCCCTGCTCATCCCATAGCAAGCCCTGCAGGCAGTCACCTTATCCCAGCCAGTCTTTAAAGAGGTCTGGGTAGCTCTGCTGCTCACTGACCTGGCGTGCCCCACATGCAGTGGCTGCCTGTCCCTCTGTGGCAGCCCCAGGAGCAACCAAGTCAGGGGGCTTCGTTTGCTTAGGTTTGGTTATTAGGGTTTCTCTGCCTGCCATCCTTCTTTTGTTTATTATTATTTTTTAATTTTATTTATGAAAGTGAAATTTTAGTCATATTCTTTAGCAGTCTCCATTTAAAGAATAGCATTCCCATTCTGCATCTGCTTAAGGTAAGTTTGCTATAGGAAGTCAGTTCTTGCTTTGGTTATAATTTTTTCTTTTACTAATTTTCTGATTTAATGAGGTGCATTTTGATACTAATAAACAGTATTTTTGCAAATACACTGGTAAGTCTTGTTTACTATATTCTCTGGTATAGTTTTGACCTCTTTTTGTACCTTGCAGCATTTAGCAGAGTCACTGCTGAACACCGTTCTCAGTAAACTCAAGACTCATAAGACCACTTCAAATCACAATTTCACTCAGGCTCTCTGTAGAATTTATGTAGGAATTTGTCGGCAGCTGGGAGACCTGGAAAGAGCCCGCCTGTTCTGCTATAGCTTGCTCAAAGAAGGTATAGTATGTCTTGGTCATGTTGCTGTGGTGTTGCAAAATGATTCTACTTGTGGAGGGCTTTTTACTTTTGTAAAAAGCTCATTTTTCTCTTTGATTTAGGAAGCTCTTTGCTTTTTTTTTTTTTTTGTGTGTGTGTGTGTGTGTTTGTGTGTTTGTTTTTGTTTGTTTTGTTTTCCCCCTCTCCTAAAATAGTGCCCTGAATTCAGGGAATTCTTCGCTGCCTGTTTATTGGTGTCTTTTCTAATTGTTATTAAGTAAGCATGCACTGATTCATAAAGCAAGTGTAATAAAGCTCGGCTTAAAGCAGTACCAGGGGTCAGGCACTTGGTTTGGTGCTTGGTTTGATGTATTTCTGTATGCTGTCCAGTTCTAATGTGACTTCTAAAAAAATTTTAACAATTGTGCTTAACTGAAAAGGGCATTTAGTTTGCTGATCTTATGGGTTCTTTTTCTTTTCTTTTTTTCCCCCCCTCATTCTTAGCTGTGGTTACATCTTTTTTTCTTGCATATTGCAATGCACTTCTTAATTCCTTGCTGTCTATACACTCAGCTTCTATTTTAATATTAGTTTGCCTAGAAGATCTCCTTTCCAGTGTTCAGAAGGATCTATGAGCTTTCCCTGAATGGCCTGGTATTTTATCCTTTCCTAATTTTGTAGCTCTGGATACAGCCTTTTGTAGCACAAAGTACTCTATGCACCTTTCATTGCAGCTCTTCCTTGTAGCAGTTATGCCCATGCAACCCTTTACTGAGGAGCAAAGCATATGTTTGTTCCTTCAGTGCAAATATATAAACTATATAGAAACCACAGTTGATGCGCTGTGAAACACAGGGTTTTTGAGGGATAGGAGAAGCAGTAGGTGCCTAGGAGGAAAGAACTGGACTTTCATGACTTCTGGCTTGCACTGAATGTGATTGTACTGATACTTGCTCTGAATTCATTCTGTAAGGTTCCTTCAGTTGTATCAGCAGCAGACCTTCTGTTTGTAGAAGTAGGAGTTTTGACATTTGCCCTTCATATAAATTAGCTTACATATATTTTTTTCTGGCAGGATTTGGGAAAATAGCTGAGCAAGGTCAAATTTCATGAATACATTGCATGGAAGTTCTTTGGAGGGAAAAAAAAAAAGGTTTTAAATATGTAAATTCCATAAATGTATGTGTGTGAGATATTAGCATGAAGTGTCTGTATTGAGGAGCTGATGTTTGTGTTACACATGTCAAGACTTTTTTTCTTCTGGACTAGCTCTAGCTTGGTCCAGTGATCTGAGTTTTCATTTTTTTCCATGGGAGCGGAATGCATAGGCTCCTGGGTGGTCTCTTGGACTTTAATTTGCTCCTAAAATCATCCAGTTCCTGTGCTTCAAGACCACTCTGCTGGGTGAGCTGAAGTAGGGTAAGGATGAAGTGAGACTAACCTCGGAAGCCAAAGGGAATGTTCAATTGCTTGTTTGTTTGTTTTTTTTAATATTAAAAACTTGCTTTGTTCTTTCTTTTCTCTTAGACTTTCCCAACTCGGAGAAATTGATTTTATTTATCACAACTGTGTGGCCTGACATGTTTTCCTTCCAAGGTGTGATTAACAAAGCTCTGCAATTAGTTATCAGGCAGCGTGTCAAGGATGAGGTGCTGGCCTGCCTGAGCGCTTATCTGCCCTGGGAACAGGTAACTTCTGCTTTCACTGCCTGTATCAGCTTTTGTGTGTGTTGGTCCCCTTTCCAAGTCAGGCAACTGCTACTGATGAAGGGTGTGAAGATACCCAGGGAAGCTGCCATAGGGTCTGTACAGCTGCACAGCTAATGCTGCTTCAGGCTTTTTTCTGTGGTGTCTGAACCCTGTTAGAATACAGCACTCTCCTTGTTAGCCATGAGGAATGTAATCTTTCTATTAAACCCTTGAAGCAAGCATTGTTTTTAAACTTCTACTGGTGTGTTCTTGACCCAGGGCATAGATCTGTGTTCTGTCCCTGCACAAAACTAGGACTCTAATATACGCTGAACATTTTTTTTTTTTTTTAAATAAGCATTAGGCTTTTCTGTCTTCTGTAGTTCACCATGTAACCAGTAATTGCCCACATCAGTAGTTTTCAAGATAAGCCCCAGTTGTTTTACCCACGATCTTTCTCTCAGGGAGGTTGTTAATCCTTGTTTACCACAAGATGCCAGTGACCCCAGTTTCATAAGGGATTGAAGTGGTCAGTGCAAAACTGCTTTCTGAAGTGGTGGTAAAGGAAGGATGAGCAGGATGTTACAGACCTAAGGACTTCTGTGCTTTGGGTTTAAGCCTTTGAGCCCAGATCTTGCTGTATGACCTTGGGAAGCCATCAAATTTCTGTCAGCTTGAAGCAGGCCTAACATTTCCTACCTAACAGAGACGTTACAAAGAGAAGTGCAGGAAAAATTCAGAGTCACTTGTGCCAGTTGGAGAAAACTTATGTTGTGCAGATGGCAAGCCAGACATGCTTTGCTTCTGGAAACGGGAGTGTGTGAGACTTGTGCATTTGCTTGAAAACCAGTGCCCCACTTGCTTTAAAGACCCCATACGAATGCCAGGCGTGCTGGGAGGAAGTACTGAATGTCTGTGAACGTGAAGTGAACAAAAACCATCTTGGTTTATGGCTTTCCCGTTCCCTTGAGTGTGCTGCTCCCTGTCAGCCTTCATGACTGTAGCTGTCAGCATGGCCTCTAAGCGTTGTACTTGCTGGAAAAGCATTACTATTTTTCTTTTAGCTCTGAAGCCAGCTGTGCCTTTCATATAGTATCAAGGGAATTACAACCCTTGAGCCTTTTGATCTGGTGCAGGCTTATTGGGGGTGGGTTGGGAGGCATGGGTTTGCCCGTGCTTTTTTGCTGAGTCAGTTTGGGGCTGTAGCACTCGGCTCTGCTGCTCTATCCGGTGTGGGCGATGCTGCAGTTCTTGTTTAGCCAAGGACTTGTGCTCCCCGTCTGGCTGGGGCGCAGCTCGTAGACCCGGGCTGGCAGCGAGCGCGGCTCAGCGGGAGCTCCCGGAAACCCGAATTCTCCACCCTCGTGCCACCTCTGTGACGTGAAGCTCTGTGCAGTGTGGGAGCTGCTGCTCTTCGCTGGCAGCGTGTGCGTTTTGAGATGCATCATGAGAAGTTACTCTGCTCGCTAAACTGGAATTTGTGTAGAGTTAAGATTTAATTCTTGGCCTGGGCATGCCGTTTTAGTGACACGTACCTCTGCAGGGCTTGCTGATTACATGAGTTCCTGATTGTTTTACAAGTGCTTTATTATTACTTAATTTATATATTTTTTTTATTTGGAAATTAGCCACTAGTGAACAGTTAATTGTAACAAATTTCAGCTTTAGAAATCATTAAAAGAAAAAAAAAAAACAGAAATTAAGCAGGACTAGTCTCACTTTTTTTTTTTTTTTTGCACTGACAAGTGGTTCTTCTGATACTTTAGCTTAATTGAGACAAAAATGCCCAAATTAGGGAAAGAAAGAAGAGAGGGTGCATGGTGAGTCATTTTCCTGTATGATGAGCTTTTTTAGTTTGTTTCATTTTGGCCAAATCCAAAGTTGAATTAATGGTGTCAGATAAGCTGCAATAAGAAGAGCAATTGCTGTAGGCAGTCAAAGTGGAATATTTGTGTGTGTTTCAGGGTTGGTAATTTTTCTGGCATTAAGATTACTATCTGTTGAAATCCCAGAGTTCGCCGTCGGATGCTGGTGATATGGTCTCAAGCCTGCTTGCAGAAATGCAGTCGTGTCCAAAAGCAGAATTCCGGCCGAGCGAGCGTTACGGAGAGGACCTGAATGAAGTTGCGTGGCAGTTCATATTTGCTGTTGATCTCCTCTGCTCCCACCTGAAGTGGGACTGGACACATGACAACGTCATAAGGTATCGTGGCAAGCAGCAGCTTCTTCAGATGTCAAGTTTTCCTCTATTTCTTCATAACTGAGAGGCGACTGTTTTTATGTTTGCCCTGCATGTGTGTATGATCACTGAGCAACGTAGGCCTTTACAGTACTGCTCCAGTCAACTAACCCCATGAAAACCAGCTTAACAATTTCATTTTTTAAATGGCTATACATGAAGGGTTTTCAGCTGCACTAATTGTTAAGAAAGCAGAATGCTTGGTTGTCTTCTCTGAACTTAGTTCATGATTTTTCCAGTTACTGAAAAACTAAAGTGGAACTTGTGAACTACGCTGCTTGGGTGCTCAAAAATAACAGTATGGGTGGTTTTCACTAGTGTGCTATTCTATTTTCAGCTTCCATAAGCCTTTTTAATGAAGTTGCTTTACAACTAGTGTTTCCTAGTGCAACTAATTTACTAACTAATACACCTATTCGTACTATTATAATTAATGTTTTACATTTCTTATGTTTTCTTAGAATCTTATAATGTAGGTTGCTACCATACTTAGCTCAGTTTGAAAGACTTCATTTTTATATCTATATTTGAGAGCCACAATTTTGTACATAGGGATTACATTAAGGTAGTAATATCTCTAAAAATAATGTGTTTGTGAAAATATGTAACCTAATTACCTAATATGAAATAAATGTTAATAATGATAGCCAAGCTTTCTAACGATACAGATATTCCACATTTTTGTGGAATACTTTTAGATTCAATACAAACTGGCTTCAGTGAAAGGTATATAATTTTAACTAAACTCATACAGATTTGACTACCTATGCAGAGTTGTATTGATGATAAACTTAGCTCTAAGATTAAAAAAAAAAGATACTGTGTCTCAAATTCTTTTAGGTTTAAAAACAACTATCAGATCTCATCTGTAATATACAAAATGTTATTTTCCATTGATCGAAGCAGCTTGCCTAGCATCTTGACATGAAACCTCGAAGTAGTATGATTTCATAGATGTACATGAAGTCTGAAGGTTGGGAATGTTGCGGGGAAAGGGATGAATTTTTTTTTTTTTAGTTCGGGAATAATATTCTAAACAGGAATGATTCCTCTGGCAGGTCAGTTTTGATGGTTTCATTTTAAAAGCTCCTTTACATTATTCAGCTTGTGAAGGCTTGGATTGTTAAGTCTTTTCTCGAGAAGTTGAATTCAAATACAGTTGGAATTATGCAAAAAGATAGAAGAACTATTCCATGAATTGTGCACTACCCTTTTGGTCAGTATCAGTTTTTCAAATTCATTTGTCTTCCACAGCAAAGTGCTTTGGCCTTGTATGGATAAATGGATAAAAAACAGAAAAGGTCATGAAGTGGTTCAGTCCATTCCTGATACTATGATAGCATCAACACTTAGGCTAATTGGTAAGTGGTCTGAATTCTTGGTTGAATTTCTGCTTTGTAGAAATTTGTATGACCTCTGGAAGTGTCAGGGTGCCCGAGAAGTGAATTGAAATGTTTGTAATATTTGTGCCCTTTTTTCTTTCTTTTTTCCTTACTTTTTCCTTTTTTTTTTTTTTTTTTTTTTTTTTTTTTTTTGGAGAGGAAGGGCAGGTTGTCTTCCCTCGTCTCTCTCCCACTCCCCCCCCCACTTTCTTCAAAATTTTTTATGCATATACTTAGGTTTTGAGAACTGTTGTTATTAACATTTTTTTTTTTTTTAGGTCGACTGGGCCAGATAGGTTTGAAGGAAGGATATCTTTCCGCTGTGAGGAATATTAGTTCTGTGATTGGGTTGTTTGTACAGCATGCGAAAGAAGAAGGTAATGTCTGCTTGAGGGAAATCAGTGAAAAGCCTGCAGTGTGTGAAGTTCTGTCAGTGTGAGCAGAACACCCCACCTGAGGGACACCTGCCAAAGCAGCCTGCTTGTGCACGTGTATGTCAGTGCAGAACGGGTTTGAGTTTACATCCCTGGTTAATGGAGCCCTTGCTCCCTGACCAAAACGTGGGAATACAACTGGGATGCAGCCAGCCTGGCATTGTGCTGCCACACGTAAGAGCGTTTTGGGATACCTGAAAGGGTGATCCTGGCGTGGGCAGGAATTGCTAGTTTGTTGCCTGAACGGTTGCCTTGCTGCTGGCAAGAGGGTGGTTAGCAGTGGAGGGCTGCAGGCCGGTCTGAATTCCTGACTGTGGGATGAAGCAACCAGTAAGGGCAGCAGAGACCTACGTTGCTCAGTTATCCCGCATGTTAAGCACATGCTCAGTCTCATTTTGCAGTGAAACTTTCACTGATGCTGGGGAGGTCCTGAGCTGCTCTCGTGGCTTCTCTGCATTCCAGTTTCTAGTTACTGCAGGTAGGTAGTTTATATCTTGAGGTTTCTGCCTCGGACTCCTGTGTAAAGCTGACCCTTCTTGTAAAGGCTGGACTCCCTAGATCAGAGTTAGATCACTAGGTGCTCGAGTCTCTTGTTCCTTGTCAAATACTCAAAACCTATTAAGTTCAGAAAACTAGAGAGTGTTAGCAAAACTGAGATACGATGGAATTTAAGGCTTTTACCTGCAACTAGCAGGCCGTAAGCATCCTGATTCTTACTGTGTTTGTTTTTTCTCTAACTGCTGAAACAGGATTTTTATTATTATTATTATTATTTTTGTTTTAAGGCTCGAGTATCCCCAAAACATTGCTGTCTTTGCTGATTCGTGTTGCCTCTTTGCAGATGTGCCCTGGGGCGTGCAGCTGGCAGCTGTGTATTCACTGTGCGACCTGGGTGCGAGCAATCCCATGGGAATTGTTGAGGCCATCCGTGCTTGGGAAAAAACAGCTCCAAACAGCATCCCTTCTGCTGTCACAAGCAGCATAGCTGAAATCTCCTCCGTGTGCAAAACGGGCTTAAGCTAAAACCGACGGAAAGAAGCTGCTCTAAAGGGACAAGTGCCTTATTTTATTAAGCAGTGGTTGGTTACCAGTTAAAAACAATATAAGAAAGACCAGGAGGGAAATGGAGTGTAATGCAGTGTGGGTTTTTTGGCTTTTGGGCTTTTTGTTTTGGGGTTTGTTTTACTAATTGCAAGCTCAGTTGTTTTTATTTCCCCTTTGTGTTCAAGGGGTGAGAGGTTTTACAACAGCAAAGTGGTTTGCTTTTCCCAATGACTCCTCAGTGATCTGAAAGCCAAGACGACCTTTTTCCTCTCCTGAGAGATTTATGATCTGATGTCAGAAGTTTGTTGTTTGCCTGCCCTCAATCTAGAGCACTGGCTATTTGCCACAATAGAAGACTGAGCCTGGCTGGAAACCTGCTCTATTATTTTGTACTTTATTTATAAAGTCACTGTTCAGATAGCAGGACTTTACCCAGATTCTGCTCTGCTTTATGTGGGTAGTCTCATCAGTTTAATTTAAAATACTTGTTTAAGGCAAGTAGGAATTGGCTTTTTGTATAACAATCGTGTATAGAGTAACAGAGGTATTAAATCTCTGAATTTGTATATATGGTATATCCTGATAATGTGTTTCACATTTGATATTGTTCCACTTGAGGAATCTTGTGCATGTACATAGAAAGTTGGTTCAAAAAAGTTCAAATTTCTAATGATAGCTTCACTATACTCAACATTTTTGTACTTTTCATAATAAAAAATACAAACGTGTTTGTGTTCTCGCTGGTCTCTCTATAAAATAGACACAGAATCAGTTGTAGGCAGTGGAGAATGAGCGGCTCTGTGTAGCTTTCGTGCATGCAGTTTTGGGTGCAGGAGAAAATGACCTGTGAGGTTTGTCCACAGAGCTGCAGTTTGGACTGCGGGCAAGAGGCTCTGTAGACTCTGTTGCAGCTCTTCAGGATTGTCTGTTGGTGTGGGGGCAGTGGGAATGGGTTGGGGCTTGTGCTTATTCCTAAGCTGTGACCATATGAAGGCACGAGCAGTGCTAGCGCAGGTCCCCCTTCTGATGGGGCCTGGACCGAGCCAGACCCCTGAGCTGCATCAGTCCTTCCCTCACCCCTTTGCAGCGCTCTGTCTTTTGTTCCCCTCACACCAGCCGTGAGTTGGATAACCAAGTATTTAACTCAAAGTGAAACAACCAACCTACCGATTAAACTTTTTTCTCCCGCCCATTGTGTCCTTGCAGTCAGGCCCCTGCTTGCAGGCTTGTCTTCAGTTACTTCAGTATCTTGGATTCGCAGCAAGCTCCTTACAGTCTTTTGGTCATTGTAAGGCACATCTGGGCCACCTGCGTTGCCCGTTTCTTTTGCTGGGCTGCACAGTTTGAGCTGCTCCGCAGGGCCCGCAGGCTCGCCGCCCGCCTGGTGCATTTTGCCATCTCTGGGAGGTCTGTCCTGGCGCGGGCTGAGCTGCTAATCAAGGACAAAACTGTCCTCCCCTCGCTGCAGAGTTTGAGTGGGCAGGGCGCTGCCCTCCTCGAGGGAGGGGGGGCGCGTTGGTTTTGTAATTACAATTACAAATTTTGTAAAGTTTTAGTTCTGTACAAATTTGCTTTATATCTGCTTCAGGTGAATGCCTAAAACCTAATAATTATTTATGCTGTGAGCAGAATCTTATAAGAACTTATTCTATATCTTAATGCTTTCTATTTTAGACTCTTGATAGGAAGTAAAATTAATCACTTAGGCAGTAAAATCAACCCACTACTGTTTCTGAACGTTCACAAGAAGCATGAAATCCCAGCAGCTTTTGTTACCTTCATTAGCTTAGTTTATCCAAAATGAAGGATTGGAATGCCCTCTATTGACAATTTAAAACTTACAGTGAAGTCAAGTATTTTATAAATGAGAAAATGGTTACTGATTGAATTACCCTTGTGCTTTCTTTTGCTTCTCTGTAGAAGTAAGTTCCTAAGTCACACATTGGTTCCACGCTGTCTTCTGGGTCGGTCCTTCTCTTTGCAGCGTGTGTGGCTGGCACGTTCTTTCTGAGGGCTGGCAGAAGGTGCAACAGGTCTGCCTTGCTCCTCATTTTCTCAACGAATTGCAGTATTTAGTGTTCCTATCCTTTTGTGTGTTTTGATTACAAACATATATTTCTGTGCCACTTGTGATGATCATATCCCAGTATATAATTCTGATTCCTGATGGTTTTACATTGTCACAGCTTGGATCCATGTGTCTGAGGTCTCTTTGAGATTGCAGCTGAAGCATGATCTCTCCAAGGTGTGGAGTTTCATCCCAGAAAGATGAAGTCTCTGGATACAGGACACTTGAGGCCATTTTAGAGCACTCTGCCTTGTCTACGATCCTTTTGAAAACTGCTAGTTCAAGAAAGCTCAGATGAGAAGTGCTGGAAGATGTCTTCTTCCTCTCTGCCTTTTTCTCACTTCCAGTACAGTGGAGGCCTCTCTGGTTGCTCTGACGCTCTCACGCCATCCTTCTGCACAAAGAAAATCTTTGCTGACAACAGTTCCTTCCAGCCACATCAAAGGCAAAGTCCAGTGAGACAGGTTTCTGCCATCACCACTTTATAATGCAGTCCTTTTGGTTGTATCAATGTCAACTTTTTGTGGTGCTGCCTTGGGCCTAGTCACTTTTCAGCTTCATGCTAGTAGGTGTGGGGCTCTTCTGTTCCCAGTGCTGCTGAGAGGCTTGGCTTTGATGCAAAGAACTGCTGTTGATGTGTGTTCTAAGGTTTGTGCTCCTTCAGAGCCTGGCTCTACCACTGCAGTTCCCTTACTCCTTCGAAAGTTGGAGTTGCTTTGGTTTTTTTCTCTCCTTTCCCCTGAAGTAAAACTATGCAAAGATGAATCTTCACCCCTAAATTTTCATCAAGACCATGGCATTTCTGTTGGAAAGTCTGCCTCTTGTGGTGCCTTTGGATGTCTCCTGGGACAAATGCAGGGATTCATCCCTTGTCCTTTTTTTTTTTTTTTCCCTCTTATCTTAAAGAATGTGCATCCCATACAAGTAATTCCAGATGGGCACAAGGTATGTACAGCAAGAGTTTGTTCCTCCTCTTCCTCCTCAGGTGGAGGCCCCTGCACTTGCTGTTGTTGAACTTCATGAAGTTCCTCCCTGCCTGTCACTCCAGCCTGCGGAGGACCTTCTGAACAGCCGCACGACCCTCTGCTGTACCAGCCACTCCTCCCAGTTGTAGGTCATCCCCCAACTTGCAGTGGGTGCTTTCCTCATCCCTAACTTCCTAAGAGGCTAGAGCCTTGCCTGGCCCTGCTTCTCTTTGCCTATTAGCAGCAATTCTTCAGGGATTCCCAGAAGTCCCCCGTGATCTCCAATAAAATCTCCAGAGATTTAAGCAGAGGCTCAAATTGCTGCAGAGGTTGCTACATAATGAGAGTGGCAGCCCTGTCTCCTGACACTGTGGCCCTAGACCTTTCTGCCTGCTCAGACCCTATAGCCAGACAAACAAGTGGGAATTTCAAAGGGGCAGCCAGAGAGGACAAAGTGAGACAGGAGAAAGGTGTTTGAGGATGGAACATCTTTCCATGTGACTGTATGAACAAATCACATCAAGATTATTATGTCTTCTTTGTAGGTCCTCTTTGACCTACACATGCAGACCCTGACACACAAAAAAGAGGTTGAGAGTCTGCAACTCTCAGTTGAGATGCAAGAGCTCCCAAATCTCAACTTTGCAAATCCATATTTAAGTTCTATAACTTGTTTTGTCTTAGATGCTTCTGAACTGAAATTCTGTTACAACCACGGATTGATTTCTGAAATTATTCACCATCTCTAATGGTTATCACAGGATTATGAAGCCTTGGAGAGGGAAAAGATTTTGTTTTTCATTCCTTCTCTATGGTCAGATATTTTGCATGTATTTGATCCTATTTTTCTCAACCATGGAGATTCTAAACAGTAAGTTGCTCATCTCAGGGAAAAGCGCCTGAGTTTATACACAGCACAGCTTGCTATGCATCCCTTCTCTCTGTATTCTGCCACTGACTAAACAGTGCTGCTGCTTCTGTTGTCAATTAGTACATTTTTTATCCTTCACCCTTGATTGACTGGCTTGATCTTGATGCATCTGTGAGAGCTGGTGACAATAATGTAACTGTGACAGCTTAGGGAGAGGCAGCAAGAACACACACACTGAATGATGGGCATCAGGTTTTAGGAAGTCTCACCAGACCAAGCCATTGAGGTCTTTTCTGGAGAAGTGCCTGCTTCTGAAAATTCAGCCTCTGAAATCCAGCATCTCCTCCAGTTGACAAATTTGATGATTGTGCTCCTGTGGCCCCATCCTCCATACCATTATATTCTGTCCCTGTGCATTTAAATTGCACAGACGCTTCAGGCCTACATGCATTTCCTTCTGCCATTACATTAGTTCTTATGGGAAAGAGCTTGCTTTGCTATCCATCAAATCACCAGCTGTTGCACTATTAGGAACGCATCCTTCATGTACGGTGGGCAAAGCTGTACTATGTGACCTGAAACCAGAGACTCCTTCGGTTCCCTTTTTTTTTTGAATGCCATTGGTGAAATGCTTGCATAACACGGTGCATTCAGAGCTAATTCCCTACACTTTCCTACTGCTTTTTACTGTGGAGCTTGTTGTCTCACTGGTTGTGCATATTTCAAGGAAAAAATACATTTACAGTATTTGTTTCCCAAGGCAATGTTTATTTAAAATTTCTTTGAGTTCTCAGGTTGTAAGATAAGCATAAGGGGAGGAATAAAGAAGGGTTTTTATTCAACTTGGAGCTGACTGGACAAGAAACTCATCTTGTTGGACAATATTTGGACAATTGATTTTGATAAATATTTCAAAAGCTGCACTTCTAATGTGTGAGACAGGACTAGAAGGAAAACCCAGAGCTTTTCTTAAAGTGAGCATCTGCAAAGACTACAAAGTGCTTTAAAACTCAAAAGCTGGGTGCTAGCTGCCTTTAATTACAGAAGATGTTTTCCAGAAGGGAGAAAACACAAAATCGGCTTTGTGAAACCTCTTCCTAATGTATCCTGATGTGTCCAGCAGCTCAGTAAGAAGCAAAAATCTGTAAATCTGAAGCTTTCTGAGTTGTAATGAAATTTGCTCAGTTTCCTCAGGATCCACAGGAAAATGGTCTTCCATCACCTTAGAGCTCACCATTTCTTCTGGTAGTCTATCCTGTGACTGTCATCTTCTTGACCAGCATATACTGTGTAAGAGAGCCAAGGTGTTCTTTGCTTTAGACATCACACAACGCGTAGAAGGTACTGGGAGGCGTCAGCACATCACAGAGTGAGTTTTTGGGCCAGCAGCACCTCTGAGGACGCAGACCCGCGAGAACACAGCGGCCCAGTTGCTTGCTGTCACGGAAGCCTCATCAATCCATGCTCCTCTGCTGCTTCCTGCAGGCTGGAAGCAGATCGCATTTGATGCACAAAAAGCGCCGGATCAGTACCCTGTTCTGCTCTGTAGAGCTTGACACTGTGCAATTTGGGAAGTAGCGGAAAAGTCATCTCTTGCCTCACCTCATATGTGACTGCCACTCCTGGGAGTTGCCTCCTCCTTCCAGAAGGTTCTACCTGACCAGGAGCCTCTCCAAGAAGTATGAAGTGACATCTGCAATCACAACCAATGCCAGACTGTGTCTCTCCCTGTTAATATAATGCCATTCATTTTAACTGTTGATCTTGCTGCTCAGCAATGAGGACGTATTCTTTTTTTCTAAGTATTTGTGCGATGATTTTGGTTTCTCACTTTCTCAGTGAACATTTGTGGAGTTCCGGTTTGTCTGTATTTACACGAGAGCTCCTGAAGGCCTATCCTGTCCCTGCCTGGTGCTGGGGGAGCAGCACTGCAACCAGGGAGCAGTGGCACGGCGCTGCAGATGGTCCAATGGACAGACGAGGACAGGGGGATTTAAATGGGGCCACTGATTTTCCTCCTCTTCTTGAGGAGTTCCCTGTCATTAATACAGGGGAGCTAATTTTCCATATCTGCTACAAAAGCAACTTTGATAATCCAAAAGCATTTGTAGGGTGTGTTTTTAGCTTTACTTAAGCTAATAAAAATTGCATGTTACTTAATGATAAAAGAGATTATGACTTAATGATAAAAGAGATTATGAGAAGCGTTCATGGAGACTGCAACTCTAATTTTAAAAATAAGTGTGTATATATAATATATATGACACTACCCAGCGTTATCCAGGATCAGCAAAAGAGATGCCAAGTGCCTTAAAAGCCTGTGGAGGTTCTGATCTGAAGAAAAGTTGGCAGTACAAACATATAATAAGTTTGTAGATTAGTTGCTTCTGTTCTGGGCTTGATATTATTCATCATTCTTTTTAAATACTCAAGGAGATAATATCTAATCACTCAGAGAGGTTGCAGATGACACAGAAACTGGAGAAGAGTAAATAAGGGTGAAGAAAGTCAGTCACACTGAACTATCTAAATTCAGTGAGGGCTGGGGGAATGGAGGGAGAGAGATCCCCTGCACACAGGGAGGGCTCTGCTTATACAGGGGAAGGATCTTGATTTGGAACAAAAACTTGAAACTGGGTCATCACAAACCAAAGTGTTCATTTACTGCACGTGTCGTCTCCTGTTGGAATATTTTGACAATTTCAATTATTAAACGTTCACTGAGGCTTTGAAAAGAGCTGGCAGAACAGGACACTCAGTTCAAAGCTATGGAGTGTCTAGGTTTTAGAAGTTTCATTGAAATATCACATCCTGGAACTGATTTCAAAGAAAAGGCATTCTTCTGACCTAACAAGTTGCTCTGAATCCTCTTCACACTCTTCCATAGTTGACCCAATTACATAGCTGTATATGAGGAAACCTGAAATTAAATAGACCTACTGAGTAAATGAATGTGATCTCAGAAAGCAATAAGGCTGAGAAAAGTGCAGGTCTCATGCAGAGATTTGATATATGCTGTTATACCTATGCTCATAACTGAATCTCAGCTGTAACTTGCAGATTCAATAGTTTTATGGCTTAACATTTTGCAGCTTTCTGTGTTGCTCTGCCTCCTGTCAAGGGACAGGTAGTTCTGAGCTCCCAGGGATAAGAAAGATCTGGATATATTGAAAAGGATCCAGCAAAAAGGGCCTCAAAGATGATTAAAGTATTGAAGCATCTGATATATGATGAGAAGCTGAGAGCTGGGAGAGAATAGGCTGAGGAAGAGAAGATTCCAGAGGTATCGATGTGTATAAAAATCTGATGGGCTGGATTAAAAAAGATGGATCCAGACTATTCTCAATGGGATCAAGTGAAAGGGCAAAAGGCACAAGGCACAAATTAAAATACAGGAAATTCTGCTTAAACCCAAGGGCCTGTTCAGCTTGGAGGAAAGAAAAAGGCTCAGGGGGTTCTTATCAGTGTGCATAAATATCTGAAGGGATGTAAAGAGGATGGGACCAGACTCTTCCCAATGGTGCTCAGGGGTGGAATGAGAGGAATTGGCACAGACTGAAACAGTTCCACCAGGAAGTTCTGCCTGAACAAGAGGAAAAACTTATTTACTGCGAGGAAGACAGAGCTCTGGAGCAGGTTGCTAAGAGAGGTTTTGGTGTCTCCACCTCTGGAAACACTCAGAAGCCTTCTGGACTGGCTCCTGGGTAGTATGCCCAGATGACCCTATTTGAGGAGGGTGGTTGGACTAGATGGTCTCCAGAGGTCCTTTCCAACCTCTACAGTCTCTGATTCTGTACCATGTTGGGCATTTTGGTGATTGTCCAGGCTCTGGGCTCTTACATACTCGTTGTTTCCTTATCTTTCTTACATTAAAATTCCCCCAGAATGTCTGGCATGGAGGAAGAACAACAACAGGCAAAGGTTGACACTAAAAGCATTGATAATGAGTTTGGCAAAGGAAGCAAAAGCAGAATAGATCAAATAAAGAAAACAAACACAGGAAAACAACTGCCACAAGAGAAAAAGAGAGGAGAGAGAAACAAAGGATTAAGATTAAGGAAAAGGTTCCTAGTTTTCTTTTTTATTCTGAAATTCTTCCACATGGACAAAACATTAACCGTCCCACACTTCTGAATAGTTTCAGGAACTTAAACTCAGGTAGAACAGAATCCCAGAAGAATGATTCTGATTTCTTAGGTCTTTGTGGGAAAACAATTTTATCTGTCAAGTTTTCCTACTGTGACTTTTGATAAATCTCTCTCTATGGATCATCTCATCAGACTATTTATCACTATAAATCTGCAGTGTTTTCTGCCTCAGTGAAGGTCTTTCAAATAATTTTGCTTTGTACATGGATATAATTACCTCAAAATTCAGACTGATTTTTACACAAAGCTTAACAAGGCAAGACAATGGTTTCAGATGCTTCAGTGCAAAAAGCACCAACCCAAAAACCTTTTCATGATTTTTAGAATTTTTATAAAACAATCTGAAGAACATGAAGTTGCAGCAAATCATCAAAGCTTTCAAAGCCTAAAAATCTACAGTTGTACTAATGTAGAAACAAAGAAACAAACAAAAAAAATACATGAAGCAAGGTCATTTGCATGATAAAAATGATGAGGTGCTAATATGACCATAGGATTTTTTTTTTTTATGCCAGAATGGTCTCATGCACATTCTTTTAATATCTTTGTTAAAATTAGCAAATAAACAAAATTAAACCCTTTGTCCTGAGAAAACAACCTCCCCAAAAACGTAAAAACCAGGTCTAGCTTGAAATACCAAATAGAAGAATTTCTTCTAGTACTTAAGCTCTGTTCTTAATAAAGGAATATCACTGCTGTTCCAAGGTTTGATTCTAATGTTTTGAAGATATAAGCTTGTAACTTCAATATGCTAGTAAAGTATTATTTTCTACATTGACAAGATGGTTTGGTTAATGCTTATAACAGATTTTAAACTGAGATTTCATGTAGTCTCAGCTTTATGACAAATAATTAGATCAATGTATCTGCTAAACAGATAGCGTTTAAATTCTTTTGCTCTTGGATTTCTTCCTTCCCTTTTTTCTCTCTGTGCCCTCACAGATTGCCCCTCTGCTTTCCAGATCAAAATACATTCCTTTTTTTTTTTTTTGCTAATTATGTTCTATCATCAGTCCAGACTCCAATAACAGTCTAGTTCTTATTCTGTTTGGCAAACTCACTCATTTTGACTTGAATCTCCTTAATACAGGATATTCTTTAAAAAAAAAAGAAAGAAAAAAGAAACTATTTAACAAAGGAAGAATGTGAATGTATTGTATTAGTAGGGAAGGAATAATTTGCATTATTAATTCACTTATGGAAGAGAAACTCATTAGTCAAAAAAGCAGGTCTTTACTTCAGCCTCCTTACAGATCTAATCTCTCAGGAAAATGAAATTTGATTAATAGCATGCATATTGTTACCTGATTTTAATGACAATTTTTAAATCTATTCTATTCTATTCTGTTAAGCTATATGTATAAAAGTGAATTTTTAAAAAGATAGTTTCTTTACAGTCAAAACTCAAAATAGTAAGAATTGTTCCACTGAGTGAATTTTGTTCCTTGAGTTTTTTTAAGGTACTTCAGGCTCAGCTGCTGCGATCATTTCTGACCTGAAAAAAAAAATGTTGGAACATTTCCAAAGGGAAATGTTAAATAATTCAAAAATATGACCTTGATTGCAAAATGTCTTCACAGAGACGCTATTGTGGCTATGTAAATGTGAGCCCATAAAATGACTGTCAGTTTGTTTCAGTACCTAACAAAGTATCTCAAAAGACTTGAACGGGTTTCAGTGAGACTTGAATCTGATCTGCAATTGTATTTAGTCTGCATTTAGAAAAATGCAGAACACCTAGGCAAACTGAATTCTAAAAAACAATACCCAACAAAAATGCACATAACCTGTACGTGTTCCTGTACTCTTTGCTGTTCTCCTTAATTTGCATTTTTAGGCAGCACCTACATCTGGCTACATGGATAGAAAACAAAATAAAACAAAACAAAAAATTCTTCCAAATCCTTCCATCTGAGAAGCACATGCATATTTTTTCCAAACAATTGCTTATATTGTTTAAATAGGAAAACTGTTAGGAGAAGAATCTTTGCTAAGTGAGACACAGCTGTTTCTATTACCTGCTTGTGTCTATATAAAGTTGTTTAAATTGCCACCAGTAGGTCTAGGGTGCCTAAAGAAGCATATAGGCATCTAGTAGATTTACAGAAGTGAGCATTTTTGAAGACTTCTACATTCCTTTAAAATTGTGATATTATCTTCCTAAACATAAAAAGCAACACTGCTTTCTTACTTAACAGGGAAAATAGCAACAGAAGCACAGAAATGCAACTATGAATAATGCTCTTCTATGTGGCATACCAGGGAATATTTTCAAAAACCTTTAATCAGCTTCATAGTCTTCCACTAGAATTTCAACTGCAGAAAGAACTTCTGAACACATTGATAATTACATCAAATATATTTTCATTTAAAAAGCACCACCAACATTTTTGAGCTGGTTCATAACCTTACTGGAGTAGCACAGAAATACACGCATTTTATTGCAGGATTTCTTCCTTGTGAACTGTGAATATAGAAAACTCTTTGGTTGATTAAGAAACCAGGCTAGCGAGAAGTTGAAAATAATAAACAAATAACTACACTACATTATTCCTCATTTCAGGATCATGAATGCCACATGTAAAGTACTGAGTGGCAAATGTGAACGTTTATTAGTCCCTTTGAGAAACTTATATTCTAAAACATGCATTACCAGTAGATGAAAAACTACTGATACCTAAAGACGTAGAATGAGAAAGATACAGAATGATGAATGATTGGTTCATTCATGTGGTTGAGAAATTGATTGATTCATTATGATCACCATTCATTATGATTCGTTACGACCATGAATTTATCACATATTTCACAGAGCATTTAATGTAGGAAATGTCCTTTTCTGCCCTTGGCATGCCTAACTATTAAACATCAGTTCTTTGAAATTATCTTTCATGTCCTTGTCAGAATATTTCAAACAGTTTTCATTTGAAAATGACAACCAGGGAACTTCTCTGGAGTCATATGCTCACAGGAGCTTCAGTCTAGCCTCTGTTTTTCCTGCCGGGACAGTGATCTTCCTGGGGCGAAAGGTTGCTCCACAGGGGACAGTGCGCCTTGAGCTGAGGGTAACATCATGCAAGAAGAATAAAGCATGTGCAGTGATGATAACCACGCTCAGCCAAGAGTCTAGGTCACCAGGAAAGTCCATAGTGATGGACAGGCATTTCTGACACTGAGGCCAAGCTAGGAGTCACATCAGTGGACCAGGATCAGAATCAGTGGGATACATGACCAGACACAAATACAGTGCCAATATAATCTCAGGAAAGGACCAAAGGTTTGTGCCTAAGTTTAAATGTTGCAAAGCTGGTTAGACTGAAATTTGAATCTACATGAGATAAAGGAAAAAGTATTGAGACCATGTAGTTCCAATCATTGGCTAAAGTATCAGAATGGTATCTTTTCCCTTCATAAGCTGTTGAAAGACAGCATCCACTCATGACAGCAGTGATAGAAATGGTCCTTGATTCTACTTTTATGTATATATTTAGTGCTAGGCTTGAGGGCACCTTACTGAATGTCAGGGGACAACTGGCACGCATTAAGCCTAGTGAGTACAGAAGTGCTTTTACCTGCTAAGGATCAATGTCAGTATGGAACATAGGCTAAAGCTTCTCAAATTACAACGCGAGGATATTATTTCAAAATAATACAGGCTTGTTAATATTTTATCTACCTTTTATTAGGTTTTATATAAAGCCTACAAGTTTTATCTACCTATTATTTCAGTAGTATCTTGCCAGGTAGTAGTAATAGAGGAGCTGATACAATACAGTACTAGTAGTACAAGATCCAGACTCTTTTCATAGGTTAAGAAATGAAATAAAACCAAACAAACAAACAAAAAAGATGAGAAGCAGCTATCACAATTTTGAGTATGGGAATTTTTAAAAATCCAGATGGAAAAAAACATCTACCAAGAGGTGGTTAATCACTGGAAAAGGTGCCAAGACAACTTGTGGCATCTCCATCGTTGGAAATTTTCAAGGCTCAGTGAGACAAGGCCCTGAGTCACCTGATTTTGAAGTTTGCCCAGCCTTGGGCATAACACTGGACTAAGATAAATTCCAGAGAATCCTTCCAACCTTTTTTTTTTTTCCTGAGACTCTCTAGATTCAGTTAAATAAAATAAATATAACTAAGGTATCTGCTATATTTGGGAAATTTAGGTACTGTGGATACAACTCCAAGCACCCAAGTGCTACAGTCATAAGAATTAGGCTTTTGTGGTGCCTAAATTTCAGGCCGGATAGAATGCCAGCAACTGAAGAGATGGCAGTGGGTGAATATTATGTGGGTTAGTGTGTCAATCTACAACCACCAGTGAATGCCAAACTGGATTAGCCAGGCGGTAGGAGCCAGGTATGATGGTAGCTGTAAGTCTGGGCTGGATCTTGGAAAGACCAGAGGGTCTGCGAGATGACGGTGAGACAGATCAGAAAGTCCAAGTCATCTACTGGGGAGAGTGTAAGAGCTGGGGTTTTTACTATGAGAGTCACCTGCTTCTACGTCTCTGCACATGAGGCAATGAGGGACAAGGGCATCCAGGAGGCAGCCACTGGGTGGACTGTATATGTAAGGCCAGCCACTGGAGAGATCCACATTGCTTATGTGCATATAATTTCTAGTAACGGACTCGTGCACTGGTCAGCCAGAGAGGTAAACAGACTGGGAAAAGTAATGGATGACAATCAACTTGTGTTTTCCTGCGATGGGAACTTTCAGATATAGTCAATTGGACATGAAGAATACTGGAATTTGGCAAAAAAAAAAAAAAAAAAAAAAAAGAAGAGGGGCTGAACAAATGTGTGAGGGGAAGTAAAGGACCATTGTGCACTTACAGGAACTCCCCCTGTGCTCTGTCCTGTGACTGGAAGCCTGAACTATGAAGTCATGGACAAGAACATATTCATTCCACAAGTGCTGTATATTGTTACTTATGTCATTTAATCTGGCAGTAAATTACTATATTTTGTAATGAATCAAATGGATCAAATCTGATTCACTCCTAATGCCTGTACAAGCATAAGTGAAACAAGCCAGAAAAGCCACTCTTGCCACCAAGTGAAGACTCCTGTGACGAAAATAAGGAACTTAAAAGACATAGTAAGAGCAAAAGTTGTGTTTGCATATCACAGATTACAGATATATCTAGGTTGGAAAGGAACTCTGGGCGCTGCCTAGTTTAAGTCCTGTGGCTAAGAGTAAAATCAACCAGGGCTGGTTGTTCAGGGCCATGTTCAGTTGGGTTTTTATTCTGTCCAAGGATAGAGCTAGCACAATCTCTCTGTGCAGCCTTGTCCAGTATTTGATCACCCTCACAGTACAAAATCTTCTTTCTTACGTTTAAGAACAATTTCTCATCTTTAAATTTGTGCCCATTGCTCTTATCACGTTACTGGGCACCACAGAGAAAAGCGTGGCCCTGCCTTATGTCTCTTCCTGAACAGATATTTATGAACATATATAAAATTATTGCTGAACCTTCTCCTTTTGATGTGAAACAATCCCAGCTCTGCCAGCCTCTCCTTGTATGATAGATGATCCAATGCCTTAATCATCTTTGCAGCCATTTGCTAAACTTTCTCTAGCATATCCATATTTTTCTTGTACTCTAGAGCCCAGAACTGGACATAATAGACCAGATGTGGCTTAATTAGCACTGAATAGAGGGGTAGAATGACCTCCTATGATCTGGTGGCAACTCTCTTCTTAATGCAGTTTAGGATGTTGTTGGCCTTCTTTGCTGCAAGGGTTTGTTGCCCAGTGGGGCACTAAGTCTCTTTCTGCAAAACTACTTTCGTTTCCAGGTGTGTGACTTCATATTTTATATGTATGACTTTGTCCAACATCATGAGATACCAGTTTGCCTCTGCTGAGGTTCCTCTGAATGGCAGCACAGTTATCTGTTGTATCAGCCATTCTTCCTAGATTTGTATTATCTGTAAACTCCTGGTGCGCTCTGTCCCATCATTCCAGTCATCATATTAAATAGTACTGGGCCTGGTGTCAACCCTGGGGGCTTCAGTAGTGCCTGGCCTCCATCTGGACTTTGTGCCACTGATTACGACCATTTGAGTCCAACAATTCAGCCAGTTTTCAGTCTACCTCACTGTCATCCTTGTCAATGGCGATGCTATGGAAGACTAGTTATTTTATGCTAGAAGCCTATTAGGTGGCCAGGCATGTTGCCCCTCTTTGTAAATCTATGCTGACTTCTTCCAATCACTTTTTTGTCCTTAATATGTTTGGAAATGGTTTCCAAGATTCTTGTTCCACTACCTACTCAAGAACTGAAGTGAGGTTGACTAGGCCATACTTTCTCAGATCCTCTTTCCTGTCCTTCTTGAAGATAGGAGTGACATTACTTCCTTCCAGCTGTCAGGAACCTCCCCTAATTGCAATGACCTTTGGAAGTCAATCAAGAGTGACAACACAATGACATTGGCCAGATCTCTCATGTATTTCATATGGTCCCATTATTTTTTATATATCCGATTAGTTTAAACCCCTTATCTGAGCTCCAGATTTTCCCTCTTGTTTCAGAGGCTTAGTGTTCTGAGTGCAAATCTTATCAGCAAGAAGCAAGGTGAAGAAAGCACCTTGACCTTTTCCATATCCTTGGTCACCAGATGCCAGCTCCACTCAGGAGCAGTCACACATTCTCCCTCGTCTTCCTTTTCATTCTGCATATAATGAATTGAGGGCAGCCACTAACTTAGAAAAATATATGTGTACTGAAGAGATGAAGGCAATTACCACCTCCTTCCACTCAATTATTTTCTGCTGAAGACACACTGTTCCTTTCAGGACAGCATCATGTGCCCTTTCATCTTTTGTTTCTTGGAAAAAAAAGTTACAATATTCATTTTTTTTGGTTGCAAGGCTGTCAATAAGTCTTTTATGCTATGCCCAGCAGCACATATTAGTTAGGTGTAGAAGAGAGTGGGAGTCAATGCTGTGAATTATGGTTCTATTCCATAGCTAGGAACTGCTAATCAAGCTCTTAAAAGTGCAGGTGAAGCATTTGCAGCATTCAAGTTAGTTTCTTCAGCTCACCCTAAAGAAATTTGTGGAAACAAGGATCAACATAAAGAATGCAACACTAGAATTGTATAGTAGTATGGCAGTTTGATATATCTTGTAAATGGGGAGTGTGTCAGAACCGTATCATTCTTTTTACGTCAGTAATAACCTTCAAAAATCTGTGGCTAATGACCCTTGGCTGGTATATGTTCTCCGCAATGTTTTTCAGACTAGACTTGCTGAATTCACTCTTTTGCACAAAACAGATCTGGCTGTGCTCCATGTTGATGACGGCTGTCTCCTGCGCAGCACCTTGATGTTCAGTTCCAGAGCCCAAGCAGAACCTGTTCTGCCTTCATCCAGGGATCTTGAGGAACACTTCGTAGCACATAAAAATAAAAAAACCTATAATGGATATCACTGCCTCAGTTTCCTTTGCCTCTGGATCAGCAAAAAGTCTTTTAGGCCAGTGATATTTTTTCTGGAAGGTCCAGACTCAATCCTGTGCCTTTTCAGGCAGAAATGTCTTTCCTGGTACTGATATCTTGGCTCAGCTAGACTCTCTGTTCCAAAACTCCATCTTTCACCCCTATTAATTACAGTAATTACTGTGAATTTCTAAAATTACAGGTAGGGGGATCTACCTAAAAAACTCACTTGGTTGTGTTCAGCAACATTTAATAGAAACAATATCCTACATGGATAATTAATATTTAATAGCTGAAATTTTTGAAAGAGGCAAATAATCAAGCACATGTATATAGGTGTAATGTTAAGGCTCATTATTAAAGAAAGAGGAATATGCTTGACATGTATGTGAATATATATATATATATATACACACATATATTTTTTTCAGCTCTCTACCCAGAAGCCTGCCTTGTAGAAACGCCTTTAAAAATCAAGAAGTTCACTCTATTTGGAACCAAATTCAAAATAGTTGCCTGTGTTATGAACTATAGTAAATCGTGAAGAGACAATCCACTGGATTAAGTTACTTCAGGCCTTTCAGGTCGATATAAATAGCTCCTACTAGCCATAGTTACGTAAACAAGTACCTTCACAGCTATGGAAACTGTCTTGTTTACAGTTACCAAACCTCTTCAAACATTTGAATTAGTTTGTAGGTAGCCAAATAGACAGCTAAGGGACTACAGATCTAACCTTCCTTGTCTAAAACATACAAAGAATATTGTGTACCATGTAACTGGGGAGGCAATACAAACAAGCTTAAGTGTCTAAAGGCTGACATCCTTTGCTGTAAGTTAAATAAACTTGGAAGCTAAAGCCATAGTCAAAAATGCAGCTTTTATAATTGCTTCAGCACGACAAAATGTAACTAAGACTTCAGTAACCTGAATCCTTTTTTCTGATTTGAGCTTTACTCAGTAAACACTCCTCTTTTTATTTTACAGGGCAGGTATTCTGGCTCATGTCATTCACAGGGTAACCTACAAACTGCTTTGGGTGACAGAAGGTGGAAGATTTGCACAGCTGGGTTCAGGAAACTGGAGGGAAGAGAAGACATCCACCAACTAATCCTGTCATCGCCCTTCTCTCCCTTCTCTCCTCTAACAGCTGAACTCATACCTCTTGATATTAACCTTGACACACAATCAGGTGTTGTGTAGGGAAGGTTTATGAATCAGAAACCAACAAATATCAGAAACCTTCAAAATTCTTGCATTTGACCTTTGATTTTTTTTGATTGATATGTCACGTTTTGCAAAAGTTAGCATGTATTTTTTTCTCCTGCTGACTGATGCATGATTATAAGGGTGATCTGTAGAAAATCGGATATATAAGAAAACCTAGCAGTTTTATTTATGCTTGGTGTGAATTATGAAACATTTCATCTCTATCTCTTTAGTTCTTATTTTTCCATGATATAATTCCTGAAATGACTATTAGAAATGAAATACATTAGTGTAAAGCTGTAGCTGGTAAAGCTATAGCATCTTCATCAGCAAGCTGTTAAGCTCACTTTTTCAGGGACACTAAGTGCAGGGAGCTTTAAAAGCAGTGTGCTCTTAGATCTTTGCCACTTGCATTTGAATTGCAAAATGCTGTAATTGTGCAATTTGGGCTGTAAAACACTGCTGCTTTAATCATAGAGCTCAGGTGGCAGCTGCTTCTATCAAGGGAAGTGGTCTCCAGTGGCTCCTGTCTGCTCCCAGGGACCAGTATTAGCAGCAATAATGTGCCAGCTCCCTCAATGTCTTTTCAGGGAGAAGATACGTGAGAAGATTACTGTGTGTAAGGGAATATGCAAGGGGGTGTAAGGAGATGTGGAGGAGTTGGTTTAGTGGCTGGCGGGTGCCTGCTAGAATCCCCCTTCTGTTGGCACTGTTCATTGCCCTTAAGAAGATATGACAGCTGTTCTCTTTCACTGCCCTTTCTCTCCTTTCCTTCGCCCCTCAGATTCCCTTCGAGTTTATTCCTTTTCATTTTTTCTTTTTCCTTTGCTTATAACCAATCCATACTGAGAGCTACTCAGGTACCAGGAAACGCACTGCCTAATATTGCTGTGTTTTAAGGAACTGTGTCCTATCATTTATTGGCTATTACTGTATTAGTTAAATAACATATTTGAGGAAAATTGCCCAAAATTCTTTTACTAAAAATGAAAAGCTAAATCAGGCCACTAAATCCACTCCGGTATGTGTAAATGATCTTGTACTTTTGAGGAACGTGAACTGGCTTTTGTCCTGAGTCCAATACACAGTGTGAACTTTAAGTCATCAGCTTTTGCTGCAGACATTTCTGACACTGGTTGACAAACCTCGCTGTGACTCCATTGAGCAGCATAAACTTTTAAAATGTCATTAAGTGGTCACCTCTAGCCAGTGTAACAGAATGGAGAGTCACACTTGAGCTAAAGCAGTCTTAGTTGAAAACAATATCTCTACCAGGCCCTCTGGGAAACCTTCGTCTTGAGATTTATTGATTAATAAAATGCACAGCTAGGTTATAAAGAAGATACTGAGGGAAATTACTTTTGTTTGTCTGGAAGAGTAAAAGAAAGATTTTTTTTCTCCTAATCTCTAGTGTGGTTCTCTGTCACTTTTTCAGTATGGTAAATACAGGGAAGGGGTAAATACTAAATACTGCATGAAGGGGTGGAGTTTTTAAGCACCAGACATAGCTTGTGATTATGTTCTGTCAACATTTATGAGATACAAGTTTTCTTCATCTCATTTTCAGTGCCAGCTTCATATCAGCATTCAGATTGTACCATGCTATTCAGAAAATAATAAAAACAGCTGTATTTGTGCCGCTATTCCTGCGGTAAACAACAGATTTGGAATTTTGTGTGTGTGTTTTCCCATAGCGCTCCTTGTTGACTTGCTTGTCTGCCATTTCCATTGGGCTGTAAAATCTCTGCATCTCTGGGCCCAGACTTCTGCTTCCACAGTTATTTTGACAAGTTATGTGAGACATTGGAATAACAAGGGACAGAAGAGAGAGGGAGGATATAATATAGCTGTCAAGGCATAAAGAAGATCTCATATGGTGTATGGTTTTCATATTTTAAAAACTTATATTCAGAAAATCCCCAACAACTTGAGCTGGCACAAATGCAAAGAATGGCTGGAGTGAGATTGGAATTGCTCTCTTAAGAAGGCAGATTAAAAGATTTTGCTGTTTTATTCACAAGATAAGATATAATGATTTCCTAAGAATGCATTTGAGGATTCATAGAATAAATTAATAGAGAGGGAGAGGAGCTATTTATATTAGAAGATACTATCAGTGCAAAGTCAAATTATTGGTAATTGAATATATTTAAACTGGAGATGGGAAGTTTTCTAGCCACAGATACCTCAGATATAAGCACACTCAAAATAGCTACATCATTAAAACCACTAAATAGCTAAAAACTTTCCCTGTCTAGACAGGCGTACTGCTTCTTGCCATATGTGAACTCATGGACTTCTTAATCACTCACCCTATAAGCTTTCACATCATTCAATTTTCAGAGTATTAAACTTCTTGCTGATAGCTGCAGGTAAGGAGCCTTCTTCTTGCTGAGGTGTAGTATTCCAGAGAATGTGACTAACTTCTAATATGGAAATTTTGACTTATATTGAGCTTTCATTTGAAACCAGGATAAGCTCACCAAATATACACAACCTAGTAAGACTGTCATAAATTAACCATCTGTGTTGAAGCAAAAGGTGCTAACATTTGAGCTGTAAAACACAAACAGTATAAAAGAAAGCATGTGCTTGAGAGAAGGAGAATAATGAATTGAGATTCTACTTCTTCCACCAAAAAAAAGCAGCACCCAGCCAGCAGCTCATTTGGTCTGTGTGATTCTTCAAGAGGACGTATTAATCATCAGCATAAGATATAAAAGTATTTACAGCTTATTATACTGGCTATAGTCGTTCACAATATAAATGTATTTAACAAAAACTTCTAGTATTCTTGCCTCTAGCCTCTTTGGTCAGATCTTGTAATACAATGACTTCTTCTGTAACACCATCCATGAAGGAGATGTCTGAACAATCTTTCAAACCAGATAGTGAGGTTAGAGATCTTTGCCGAATAATTACTGTGGTGTTCCCTATGCGAGAAAACCAGAAGTCATGGCTAGGATATGAAACATTAGATTTCTCTCATGCAGTTCCTCAACTGATACTAAGATAATATTAAGATCAATCTTCTTGGCTATTATGTGGGCACTTGCACAATTCTAATGCGGCTTCTTAGTCATACAGCCATGAAGAGAAAAATGATTCATCTGAATATTAAAAACTTTTATGATCTTTGTCTGAAGAGACTGCCTTAGTCAATGATGCTAATATTTTTATCCTGGAGAAACACTTGCTCATATGAGTATTTCTAATATTGCATACATAGGGACAAGATGGGAGCAAAGAGACTCAGGAGAAGGGATTAACATCTTCTACAGTCCTACAGGAAGGATCAGCTTGAAGAGCAGTAGAAAAAAAATACAAAAGATTAATCTATCCTGTAGTATTGTTTAATGAAATTATGTTTCACTGTGTTGATGATGTACCTAGAGAAGGCTGAGAGGGGACCTGGTCAGTGTATATAAGTACCTCAAGGGAGGGAGTGAGGAGGATGGTGCTGGCCTCTTTTCAGTGGTGGCCACTGACAGAACTAGAGGTAATGGCCACAAACTGAAGCACCAAAAGTTCTGCATGAACTTAAGCAAAAATTTCTTAGCAGTGAGGGTGACAGAGCACTGGAACAGGCTGCCCAGAGAGGTTGTGGAGTCTCCTTCTCTGGAGATCTTCAAAACCCGCTTGGGCGCAGTCCTCTGCCACGTGCTTTAGGTGACCCTGCGTGTGCAGGGGGGTTGGACTAGATGACCTCTAGAGGTCCCTTCCAACCTTAAGCATTCTATGATTCTATGATTCTGTGAATTTGAGCTGTTTGTCCACAGTGTTACCCTTTCCTTGGAACAGTTATATCGTGAAATAGAGGGTTTTTTTTTTTATTTTATTTTTCCTTGACATGCATGAAAAAAGACAGATATTGGGTTACTTACATGGCTTGTTTGAAGCTCAATCTCTGTGCTAGAGATTGAGCTCCAGTCCAATCTGTGCAGGTTGGTTGGTCATTATACTGTTAAAATGAGCATTGTACTGCATTTTTTAGCTATCTTTACACAGTAAATAAACACGACTTTCACCTTGTAAAAATCAGTTTTTTTCAGCAAGTGAGGTGAGGGAAAAGATATATCAATAACTGAAATGACCTGAGTAGGCACTAACATTTGGGGTGTTGTAGATTTGTGCCAGGAGTGTTTTTCTGCACTTTTCTTACAGACGCTATGCCTTTAGATTCAGAAGTTCTTCAGAAGGAAGAAAAGGGAAACAGATGGTTCCACTGTAGCTTCCCCTCTAAAAAATCTTCTGCAGGACAGCTTAGCAGAGGCATATATTCCAAGATGTTTCTGAGGGACACGTAATGCTGAGGACTGCGAATTCTTAAATAAGATTGTGAGCTTGGTATTGTAGATAGTTTAGGGCAGAAGGAGAAAAATATCACTGCGAGACAGCATTATAAGCTTTATAGCTTATATAGCTTATAGCTTCAGTGTTAGTGATATATATAAATACATATATATGAATATATATTCTTGGTATCATGGTTCTACTCATCAGTGCTTGGTTTTTCTTATTCTAGAAAGTAGTGTGTATTTTACTGATTGAGTAGTGTTGATTCGTGCTTGAAAATCCTCCTTTTATTCCCAAGTGAAAAATATCTCTGCCTTTTTTTTTTTCTCAGAAGTGCATTTTTAACTAATATATAACTGAATTGTTAACTAAAAGTAACTAGAAATTATAAATGAGTAAGAACATTGTTTCTGAACTTCAATACTGAGACTCAGCTTCCTGAGCTCCTCAAATAGGGCAAGAGCATCCTTGAAGAACACACAAGACTGGATTTTGTATTTTCTTATTTTTCAGTTCAATAAAATCAACTCAAAGCAAAAGATGCTTAATGCGGTAAAATTAGATGCTTTTTTTTTTTTTTTTTTTTCCAAAACAAACAGCAAAGAATTAGTCAGAAGTGACCAGCAGTTTTAAATTTTTGCCTATTCTTATTAACACATATGAAATCTATGTATGAAATCCTGCACAAGACTGATTTATATTAAAAATCAGTTTAAACAAACACATATTTTTCATTGGGAAGAGTACAACTGATCAAAGGTCATTCTCCAGCTTTAGATATGGAGAGAGGTGTGAATGGATATGAGTGGATAAATTTAGAATGGAGAGAAAATTATTTTTCTTTCTTCTTTCTGTCATCTTCTTTCTTATCTTACATTGCAAGGTCAGTAATGATCCATTTCTCATGGAAATTTGGTAGGAATTAACAGATACAATATCTGGAGAATGATACACAGCTAGGGAATACATCCTGCAAATGGACCTGCTATCAACAAAACACATCATTGTTTCCTTGCATGAGCTCACAGCTTAATACTTGAGCATCCTATTTAAGTCTTTGTTAGGAGAGATAACTTCTTAAATTTATAATAAAAAGGAGAACTAGATGATTATTTTGCAATTCCAATTTGTTATTCATCCAAACTACAAGGGTGAGATACAGAGACTGAATCAGTATTCTCTTCCTTCAGTTCATTTTCACTTTTAATTGCTTAAGTTGCACTGATATAAAACCACAGTAACTGAAGTGAATAAAGAGAAAAATGTATTTTTCATTGTTCAAATTCTACCTTTTCTCTTTATTTCAGCATATTAGACAGTTAGTTTGAGAGGTCATAATTTTCTAATCTTTTTCCAGGCAAAAGTTTAGCAGATTCCTGTGGTTTTTTTTAAAAAAAACCTATTTTTTATTTTTTAGTGACAAAGGATTCTAGTTGTTTCAGAATTAATTAAATCTCTTGCCTCAATACAGTAATTCTCCCTGGTAAGAAAAAATGCTCGTGAAGAATGTTTCATTGATCTACGATGTTTCTAGCTAGTGAATGTAACAATAATAAACTAGCACACAGGTGATGTATATGTGAAAAATATAGCCTATAGCCAGTTTTTCAATAATAAGATATTTTCATTTGCAGAATATATGGTCTTTTGTTTTGTATTCTGAATGCTCAGTATCACATGGGATGCCAATTTGCCTCACTTGCTTCCGAATCATTCTTGTATTAAACCTGAGTCCCAAGTCTAGAAAAGTTGTAAAACTAGATAGACAGCTGTGTAATGAGGGTTCCTTAATACTGTCATCAATAAATGAAATTATTGATTCACGCAGTTTGTAGATAATCCCACTATAAACATTGAATGTTCATGAAAGTTCTGGATTTCAGATTTTAAATATAGATTTTTTTTAATAGTAACTCGTACTTTGTCCCAATTTTAAAAGAAAATGCAAGATAGCAAATAAAGAAGATTACTGTAATTTTCACTCCTGAATTTTTCAAACTTGCAAAATCAACTTGATGAACACCTGCACCATATATGCATGCGTCTGGATTCCCTAGCAGAACAGGTTTTGATCTGACTGTGTAATTATATTCAACTAGCTCAAAATGGTAAGGAGAGAGATCACAAAGTGATGAGAAAAAGGGATGATGATTTGGGGCTTCATGTACAGCTTGGATGTGCTCCTGAGTGTTCCCATTAAACACACTGTGTCCATCAAAATATTGATGGACAAATGATGATAGAGACAATAACAAAGACAAAAACTCTTCAGCCACTAGCTGACAAATGGGTATTAAACAGATCGAGAAGCCCTGCAGCTATTCAGCAGGTCTGTGAAAATGGGTATGCAGTGAGGATGTGCTTTTCCTCTTCACATCCCAGTCTCAACTCTCCCAACTGCAATCCCAACTGCCAGAGAAGAGGAATGGGACTGGGCTCTCTATACTTAAATTTTAAGTGAGTTCTGGGTGGTGCTAAAGGCAGCAGCTTGTCTTTAGCAGTCTGTGTGATCAGATGGGTTGCATCCTCTGTGTGTGCATGTAGGTGTGTGTGCCTCTCTGGCATGCACACTCAGCCTTGCTACCAACTGCAACTACAAATGGGAAAGCAGCAAATGCATCCAGTGGCTGCGGGTGGAGAGATCTCCAGGTCTTAGGATGCCCTCTGGAATCCAGAGTCAGTAAAGGAGAAATTTCCAGGGCCCTGGCACCTGTTGGAGTTGGTGACATTTATAACATCCCTTACCACTTTGTGAGGAAAAAGAAGTCTAAAGTTCCAAAATTTGACAGAGCCTTTTAATCTAAATCAGTTATGCGTAGGTTAGAGTTACGGCTGAGGATGGTGTTTTAGGATTAGGGTTCAGTTTAGGTGTAAGATTACATTAGGGTGAGGCTTTAGGGTTGGGGATTTTAGGATTGGGAATTAGGATTTAGGATTCCCAATTTTAGGATTGGGATTTAGGATTTAGAGCTGGAGATTTTTAGGATTGGGAAGTTTAGGATTAGGGTTTAGAGTTAGGATTAGGTTGTGGGTTAGGGTTTAGGTTAGCAGTTATGGTTAGGATTTTGGATTCGGGACACCATTTTGAGTTTAGGGTTAATGTTAGATTTAGGGTTAGGTTTCGGATTATGGTTAGGGTTACGGATAGGCCTTAGGGTTCAAGGTTAGAGTTAGGGTTAGAGATGCTATTTAGGGTTAGGGTTTGCATTAGGGTTAGGTTTAGGCTTAGGAATAGTGATTAGGGTTAGGGTTCCTTTTGGGTTTAGGATCAGGCTAGGGCTTGAATTTAGGGTTGGGGTTTGATTTTGGCCACATGCAGAATGTCGCCTTCTCCTCTCATGTGAAGGAGAGGGCAATCCTCTGCGCTGGACTCCCAGACTTCTCCTCTCATGTGAAGGAGAGGGCAATCCTCTGTGCTGGACTCCCAGACGCCATCACCCAGCCCGAGCAATGCAGCTTGATTTAGACAGCTCAAAGTCCACAAGTATGAGAAGAAAGGACAGATAGGCAGTGAGTTAGAAACTCAACCTGCAGGCGGGTGTCAGAGACAGCTGGCAAGGTTGGAAGATCCTTTTGCCCACATCTGGGAGAGCCTTTAAAGCTTCTGACAATACCATGTGTTTCTTTATCCTTAGAGATATGCCAGTGTGGCAACCATCACCCCTAATAGTCAATTATTAAGTTTCTTTGACCATGACTTCTTAAATAGATTGTCTAATGTTTGATTTCTTGCATGTGGTCTAGCAGCATGCTAGTGGGCACGTCTGCACCACCCCTTTGCTACAAGACATTTATTAGATGCTTGGGGAAGTGGGATGATTGGAGCAGAGGGGTGAAAATCCCCTTCTTGAAGAAGCTAAGAGGCAAGCTGCTGATCTGAAGCACTTTAACAGAAACAAGATGATTGCAGCATTAGCAGATGCTCATGGCAGGCAGATTTGATGGCTAGGCAACTGTTTTCCAAATGTAACAGTGGCGTTAAGCATAGGTTAATCTTCCTAAGTCTCAAAAGCAAATCATTTTTTTTAAGTAGCCATTTACTATGTCCCTGGTGAGGTGGGAAGCTTTAAGGATAAAAATCTCCTCCTCCTGAAATGTGAATTGCTGATCTGAACAGAAGAAAAGTGGAGACCTGGCTTGCAAACCAAGACACTTGCAGTTTACATAAAGTGGCAAGAAAGACCTTTAGAAGAAACAAGGTAACTGTGACACAGGTGGATGCTCAATGGCAAGCAGACTTGCAAGAGTTTTCCAAACACAACAGTGATGTAAGTACATCTTAATGGTGATAGACATACTATGCAAGCATGTCTGGGCTATTTGTCTAAGAGGCAAAATGGGTTCTAAAATTGTTGGGGCTTCTAAAACAATCATCAACAACCAACGATACAAGCACACACACATCTGAAAATTGTCCTTCAACTACTCACTATGTTGATGGAACATATGTGTGATTTTATTAACTTCCCCACAACAAAACCTCAAGCACTGACTCTCTAACCACAGGTCTGGTTGGTGATTCTGTGATTTAGAAAGAAAAGCTTAAAACAAATTAAAATACTCTCTTGGTCTTTGGACTGCAGAGGAGCTTGCATGTATTTGGGAGGCCTCTCCATGGACTGCCACTAAGAAATTTCCCTTTATGGCCAAAATCACTAGGAAGTTTAACTCGCTTCAGGACAATTTTGCCAATGTACAACTGCCATATCCACCAGGAACACAGATTGAGATTTATCTACGTAATCGCAGTCTTCAATTGCCAGTTCGAAAAGCTTAAGGAAAATGGATGCAAATATGCAAATTCTTGAGATTGATTAGCTCACGGGCAGTTAGAAATGTGGAAGACTTTAACATTCCTTAAAGTTGCTGTTGTCTTCATTTTTGTTTTGGGTGAAACTGAGTCTGCCCACACTGGAAGACCTGAACCACAGGATTCTTTCCAGAAAAATACATTTCTAAAAGCTTTAATCATAGGTGCTTTCAGAGTTCTGAAATACTTGTAATGAATCACTCGGTTCTACATATTGGCTTCCTTTTCTCCTAGGTGTAATTTTCAACAGGAGAGAGCATGGGCAGAATGACACCTTAAGAGTCCCTTCTGCCTCTCTCTGATGTTTGATCTCCTGAACGTTAGAATTAATTAAAAGGTTCTCAACAGGAAGTAAATTTGGCCATAAGAAAAGGGTAACTTTCTTCAACTCCAATGGTACTGCAATTACATAAATAAGAACAACAGGAGAGGATCTCACTGTCTGTTACAATATATAGATGAATATTTGGTTCATGCCTTCATAATTAAGAATGAGAAAACATCTCCTCTTTAGCTAACTGAACTTGAAAGCATTTGAAATTCAGTAGTCATCTCCTAGATAAACTTGAAAGTTTTAAAAATGCTACACTGAAGAAGTTCTGCATCTTCTGCTAAAATATCTCCTAGTTAAGAACCGGGATGCCCACACTAACAAGAAGTAGCTAAGACCCCTTCTGTGTTTAGATTTGCCTCGGAAAGTGGTATCAACATCCATCTTTCTCTCATGAACAATGTGGTGTGGAGGGGTCCTAAAGGTTCCAAATTCACTTTGCCCATAAAAGTGGCCTCAAGGCTGCAGAGAGGAGACATATTCCTCCATGCTGTGTGGAGAATAATGCAAAATGCATGGAGCCAACAGGAGAAAAAGCAAGAACAGTCCTGATTGTTGGTCTCTAAGAAAGTTTTCTGTTAGAAAGTTTTAGAATGAACAAACACAGGAACAGAGAAGCTTGTAGGAGGGGAATCAGGAATTCCTGCTACTGAGGAATGTCTCAGGCCACAGAATCCCAGACTTCAGCTGTTTGCAACCTTGCTTGTTCCTGAACCAGAGTATGCCATTCTGAACTTGAGCTCTAACTGCGATAAAACAGGTGTTCAGAAGCAGTGCTGGCACTTTCAAAAATCATGTTAAAAAAAAAAAAAAACATAGAACATAGTTGTTAGATGCCCATACTCAGAAATGGAAAAATGCATCAATCACATGCCATATGTTATTCACGGAGCAAGACACTGTTAATTCTCTTATTAGCTTCAAATAATTACTTGATCAACATTCTGTAATTTATACCATTTGTACTATTTTGTAAGGTGCCTAAAATTCCTCATACAATGCAGAGGAATCATAAGTACATAACCCTGGTATCTTATACATGGCTAGGATTTTTACTATATATAAATCCATATTCCTATAGCTATGGTCCAATTTCATTGGCACTTCTGCAGTCCATAGGTCAACTACTCTTCAGGCTATCGAATCAGTCATTTAGTGGCACTAAAGAGCAGCATCACTATATTACCTTTAAAGTATTCCCATACACTCAGGAAAACAAGAAATTTTACCAAAAACACACTACAAAATGTCCAATTGATACTAAAATAACATCCTGTAAGAGCTTATATATATATGCTGGAGAACAAAATGATGCCAGTAAATTCCTTCTGGTGACTCACGGTTGGAAAGCTTTTAGAAAGTCTTCAGATTTTGTTCTCCTTTTATCACATTCAAGTACAAGCATTTTGATAATAGGGTTGTACTAACTCAGAAAAAAAAAGTGTACTTTTCATTACAGTTCTTCAGCCTTGATTGAGAATAGTCTCTGGTAAATCAGCATGGCTCAGATTCACTGAGAGGAATTATGGAGATCTTATTATAATAGCTGACATAGCCATGCTGAGATGTTGAGTAAACACACAAATTATTTAGACAATGCTGTTATTGCTCAAAGGAGTAAGGATGGTGTCCAGTCTGAAAGACAGGTCACATTAGCTTTTAGGAAATTTGTTAGGAAATACAATATTTAGGAAATACAAATTTATTTGCAGCACTACAGAAATATTTCACAACAAAATTGAATTATACAAAAGTACCACCATCTGTGCAAAGAACTGGTAGGAATACATAGACTGACCAGCCTCATCTGTCAAGCAGTCAAACACTGGAACAGGTGGCCCATATGCGTTACGGACTTTCCATTTTTGAAGCATTCAGAACTGGGTATTCACTCATAGCCTTGAACAACCTGATAAAAGTTGTCCCTGCTTTGGAAGGCTGGGTGGAGGAGAAGGCTGGACCAGCTGATCTCCAAACATCCCTTCCAAGACATATTATTTGATCAACTTCTCAAACCATGTCACCATCTGGTGGGAAAGAAAATAATGGTCAAGGGACTGCACACCAGAGTGAGAACAGCGACAGCCTTGAGTCCACACTTTTGGACGGGACCTAGTTCCTATGAGACAGCTGGTGGGCAGGAGCAAGATCTCAGCTCCTGTTCCTGATGGTGTATCTTAACGGAATAGCTCTGAACATTGCATTAGGATGACTTTTTCCACTGATATGAACAGTGAAGCTAGTGGGTTAGAAGGGATGTCTGAAACTCATCTCTCCAAAGCTCTACTTTGAACAGAAGAATTTTGGAGTTAAGCTTTGTGTAATTTTGACATTCTTTGTATGACAGAGGTCCACAAGTTACAAGGCATAAAATCAGGAGTGCTAGAGTCTTTACCTTACATCTTTCACTCTTGTAAGAAAATTTGGAATGGCATTAGATATTTCCCAACTATTCTAGCACACTGAAACAGAAATGTGTAACAGCCTAGAAATTACCTGTTGTGACTAAAGAGATAAAACATCATAGCTATTACTGGCATTTGATATGTCTCATTTTTCTAGTTTGATTAATAGAACATGATTATATCACAAATGACCAATTGCTATAGAAACTTGGGCCAATAAAGAATCTAAAATTATTTGCATAATTTTTTACCTGAATTAATTTCCAGTATATTGTTTCTGTTTCTTTTCAGACTCTAATCATGGGCAAGTTAAAACACTTGTAATCCTAATATTTCTGTTGAATAGCTGTTGGATACTATATGTATTTGGGTCTTCTTTGTTTACATCCCAAAACAGTAGAAATTTAATAGCCAGTATAACTCATTTTATTAAATATATACATATATATTTCCCTTTCTATGAAGGGTCTACAAAGTCTTCAAAGCCTCCATCTCTTTCTGTGTACTTGAACAAGTGGAAAAAAAAATCTCTGAGGGCTCTGGGTAAGTGCCAGGGAAAGTGCCTTTCAAATGGACAGTATTCGCAGTCCTCTGCTGGTTTTCTTTTAGCAAGAGAAACTGATAATAGAATTATTTCTCACAGATGCTCTTCTTTATCAGTAAAGACTGTTCAGAACACAAACTCTTCCTGAATGTAATGGGAAGAATGTATAAGGAGAGAATTCTTTGCTTATTGTACAACATTTTTTTGACTGATGTTGCAGAAAGAATTCCCCCGCCATGGTTCCAACTGCTTATTGACTGTTCTCTCAGCTTTGTCTTCTTGGTGCACGTCTGATAATGTGCTAACGGTGGTTTGAGAATGTGGGAAGCACTGAGGCATTTCTGAGGAACTGGGTACCTAAGAATGATTAGAACCCTCTATTTGGAAGCTATCTTCTGACTATGCTGATGGAAAGGGTAATTTGACTGCTCTGCAGATTGCTGGGTCAATGCAGGACAAAAGAAACCCCAAGTGAGCAGGTTTCCAAGCACCTGCAGCATTACTGGAAGTAAAGGTGCCACAATACTTAAAGGAAATTCATTTACTTCTGTGATTCTTTTTTGCATCTTTCAGTAGTCTAACTCCTGCTTATATTTCTATGAGCTTGATGAATACCCCTTTCTCCTACAACAGATGAAGCTGTGGAATTTGATACAAAAAAAAATCCACGAAATCCTCCTGAAAGTGATTTTTATTGGCCCAAAATAATATTGCTACAGTATGTATTTCTTTTAAGTGATTCATAAACTCATGTGAGTCATCAGCAATTTCAAAGGAAGTCCCAAGAGCTCAGTCAAGGAAATATTTTGGCACTGTTTCGCACTGCTCAGTCCTTTCAATCCTAAATGAGAGAGAAACACTGAAAAGGAACATAGTAAATGAGTGCCCTTGGAATGAATAAAATGGCATGCATTTTACATCCTTTCTTTAATGTATTGAATTTTAATGACACTACTGAGAATGAGATTCTCTTTACATTTGTAATTATAAAGGAGAACAGATGGTGAAGGCTTAGCTTAAAGTGTTAATTAAAATAGCTGACACAGCCAAGCTCCTGGTTGAATAAAATACATCAGGAAGAAATGAGAGATTGACTTAAGGTGCTGATACTGTGAATTATTCTTAAATAAAGCTATCTTGGAGCAAATTTATTAGAGGTACCTAATATCGAATATGCACATATATTTCACATCAGTGAAATCCCTTTCTCTCAAGTTCATGAAGTAAGGGCCAGACTCCAGACATTTCAGTTGTACATTTTGGGAAAGGCAAAAGGCCTAGATTCACAAGGAAGAGGCATTCAAATAGCAGAAGTGGATTTTCAAAACACACAAGGCTTCCTCACACTTACTTCCACTGGCAGGAATATGCAGGATCTGTGGGCTGTGTTCAGTTGAAGGAATCAATATACATTTCTGGGATATAGCTTCCTAGCTTATGCACAGAACTCAGCACAAGAGAACTGGTTCAGAGTATGGTACTTATGCCTCCACCTTCCTATAAAAAAGAGTATGAGTGGGTGGCATCTGTCAGTCATTTGTACTTAGCTTTTGGAAGAATTTAGTTTGGTCATGGAAGACCTAATTTAATAATTTCTTTGCTTGATTTGGGATAAAGCTCTTTAGGTCATCAATAGCACACCAAGGCTACCTAGTCACTTCAAAATAAATTAAAATCTCTGGTGACGTCTGCCACAAAGGCAAAATTTCCTTGCTGAAGTCCCTGCAGAAGCCCCAAAATATGTGGTAGATGCCCAGTTGTAGAAAAAGAATGAGGATTTTCATCTATTTTAAGTTTTGTTTTTCTTATGGCAGGGTTGTAGACCAAACCTCCTGCTGGAGACCAGCCAACAGTACCTTCGTTGTAGGATTAATAAGGTGGTCCATACATTCATTAGCTTGGAGAGGAGCGGCTAGTAGCCTTTCTGCAGGCGTACTGACATGTCCACCACACCACTATTTCAAAGATGGTGCCGTCATTGATGTTATCGCCACGACGCACGTGCCGTGTTTCTGACAGCTCTGCCTCCCACTTGCGAGAGCCCCAGCAGTCTCACTAGCTGCATGGTAAAGTTCAAAATGGTGGTTGGTGGGTATTAGCATTGCTGGGAAGCATAATGCAGGATCCCCTGTTTACCATCCTTCTTTCTCCCCACTCCACTGCCAGATTTGGGAGACTTCTATCCCGCTGTTAAATTGCTGAGGTCAGACATGCCACTTCACCATCAACTGCTTCTTTCTTCCTTTCCCTTTGGCAGTGATCTGTTGATTCTGTTCTCATCACGGTTTACTTTCTAAAATTCTTCAGGGTAAAATGTCCTCTTAGTTGCTTAGTGACTGCAGTCCACTAAGCAATAGACAGATCTCTGTCCTGGTCATGCAATTTCGGCTGCTATGAAAATTTAATGTATGAATGCCCACTCACAACCTTTCTCACATCTCTGTTTTGTTCTAGACACCTGATGTGCTGCCACTGACATGCTCTATTCCTTCTCTAGGAAGCCATTAAGCAGCCTGCTTTGCAGGCCAGGTTGCCACTTAACACACTTTAAGCTGGCATTTTGCTCTGGTTTTCCATTTTCACAGGCAATTTTGCCTGTGTCTAGTAGCATCATTCAAAGCGCAGTCTGCTTCAGCAATACTGCAAAGTCATCCTGTTGGGCTGCAACTAGATGCGGCAGTCTCTCAGTCCAACTCATATATCCAACTCTCTTTTTTTGCACAGGGAGGTTCTTTGGCGGACCTCCTAGGAGGAGTCTACAGTCCTTGGGCATGTTCCAGCACTAAAAATCGAAGCGTTTGAGGACCGAGAACTCAAATGTGGGGACTGGAAGGGAACACTGAAGAGAGCATTTGACAGCATCTGTTACCAGAAAGTGCCCAGCGAGGGAGTGGATGACTCTCAGATGTGCCTTGCCCAGAGGTTAAGTGAACAATGGAGCAGAAACAGGTCTCACAGTCAGCAGGATAATCCCTCAGTGCCCATCCAACCTCCTTCCTTTGCATAGTGTTGAAGACAGCTATAAAGACTAGCAGTAGGACAACTGAAGGCCAGTAGTAGATTGGTAAGGAAGTCCTGCAGGCAGGTAGGCCTTGGATGGGGTCCATAAAGGAAGAAGAAAACACATCCAGATCCTCACAAATAGGTTCTGGATATCCTGGAGGTACATCGATGCAAGGGTGTTCCTCAAACTACAGAAGAGAGGAAGGATGAGGAAGGAGGGACGAGGAAAGGGAAACCAAGGAGATCAGCTCAGCCTTTCTTCTTGAACCCCAATGTAAAGGGAAAGGGAAAGGAAAATGGCATCTGTACGCCAAATTTTGCGGGGTCTCGGTTGCATCTGTCTCCTTGAGTGAACTAGCCAAACCAGTTTCACAGGAAGGGTTCCACATATACAACATTACTGCAGAATATTAGTAGGTATATATGTCTTTATGCAGTGGGATGGCCTAGTCATTCCTGCCTTCTTGTGCCTGTTCAAAGTGCTGGTGGGATAATCTTTTCAGGAGCCATCAATATTCACAGACCAAGCCTAGCTTGTGGCTAATTCTACCCCAACCTTCACAGTTTTGTATAATGACCTCTGGCCTTACCAGGACTCAGTTTCTACACTCATCCTGCTCCATGATAGATGGGCTGCCTTTCTTTTTTCCTTTTTTCCCCAGCAGTATCAGATTATTTCACCACAGATGTCTCTGGAAGACATCTGTGTCTTTCAGAGATATTTGGAGATATAAACTGATCTTAGTGCTGTCTGGAGACGCAATCTATAAGGCAACATTAATCACACTTGTCCTTCCTACAGAGACAGTGCCCTAAGCAGTACCCTAGGGCTACATTTTATAACAGGGTGGTAGAAGTCTGAAGGAGGCTTGTTACTCTTCAGAGTATGTCCCAGGAGGACTGTCAAGAAACTGTTGGATTTTATTGAAGTGCCTGAAATGTCAGGAATGGAGCTGCTCCTGTGACTCATCTTAAGTCCGTGCAGGAGGATGGAGGAGAAAGGCATTTGCAAGGGCAGAAGAGCATGGAGGAGTCAGGCTGCTTGTGCCTGGATTTTTCCCACTGTGCTTTATAGCTTGGTCTATGCAGAAAAAAGGTCTGAGCAGACCTCTGGAGACTGGAGGGTATCTTTGAAAAGTGAGGAGGCTGTACGTATTTGCAGTGCGCCTACTGATGTCTGGCTAGACCCAGGAGTGGGCCTGCATGATGTTCACCAGATTTGTTGTGCTCGTCACAGCACTGACCTTCCTAAGGCCTCAACACCAAGTCCCTCCTGTAGAAAAGGTATATCTTGCTTTGATGGAGAGTCTGGACACTATGAATGCCATTCTCCAAGAGAAGCTCTAAGTCCTGGAAAAGACTAGTGTTTCCTGAAAGAGGCTTTTCCTTTCCTCAGGCCTCATTTCCCTGCTCCCTTCCTACAGAATCAGGAGGAGCTACCCAACCCAAGAATCACACATGGACCATATACAGAGACCTCCTTTGCATGCCAGGAACACCTTGGACTCTGCTCAGCCTGGTCTGGGCTGAGCAGCATGGGTGGCTGGAGGCAGCTGGAGGGGCTGCTGTACTGGGAGCAAGAGGAGGAAAATCTCTTGCCTTTGAGATTGCCGTGGAATAGACAGAGGCTGTAGGTGGGAGCGTAGGGGGACTGTATCTGAACAGGGGGAGTTTTGAAGCTTCCTCAACCTCTACGTCACCAGAGTGAGGCCTTCTAGATCAAAGAAGGTCTGATGTCTTGTTTTGGCAAGGACTCTTCTTTAGCTTGGGCGCACATTGCTGATTTTGATAGTGGAGTATAGAGGACTGAGCTTAGTTAGGAGACACGGGCCCTACTGTGTTTGCTGCAGTCATGTTCCTTGTATTTGGAAGAGAGCAGTCCATCAGACACAGCTACTGGCCATGCAGACTGACTCTCCAGCCACTGATGCTTTGATTTGTTTTCCTGGCTGACTGTCAGCTGAATTGATGACAGATGGTCGACATTTCAAACCTCTGTGTTCGCTGCCCATTATCATAAACCATCTGACCCCAGAACACAGTACAATTTTTCCCTCTTCCTTCCTTTATCAGCAAGAGGGAAAAGAACAGTTACTTTTTATATGTACTTTTGTTATCAAAGTAGCTGTCATCAGTGTTCATGGTAGAGAGGGAAGGCTCTGACTCTCCTTGCATTAGAATCAGCTGTCCCCAGAATGGTCCCAAGAGAGGCAGGCCTTCAGTGCTCTTGGTTTTTGCCAAGGACCATGGTAACTGAAGGCAGGACATGTTGTAGGACCTCACTACCAAAAATGGGGAACAGTGTCACAGCCATATATTTGGTGAGATTTGCATAGTAGAGACAAGCATTTCAAGCTATGCCAGATCTGTGATTCATGTCTCTAGATTGTTTGAAGTCCATTATCAATTTCTTTAAGTTATCCTGGCACTGATCCTGTATTCCTCCTGTGGTCACACTACCTCCCTCCAGGTGGTGAAGGAGGTGCATCAAAGGCAAACTCTGCTCCTGCACTTTTTTCCTTCAAATGTTACTACCAGAAGACTAGGGCAGATGTTAGGCCCTACAAAGTAACACGGTTCTGCAGCTCCTGAGAATGGGGCTTTATGTGACCCTGATGACAAGAGTCTTTAAGCAAGGAAATGTATGTTTTTATTGCTCTTTGCCCAGCTGGATTCTTGAATAGTCTTTTGTTCATGTTATTTTTTGGTCACCTGTGTTCAGCCTTTCTCTCCTGATTGGAAGAGCAGTATTTGCAAGGCTCCTTGGAGGTGAAGCAAGGTCCAGAGGTAAAAATCAAACATCTGCTGCAGAGTTCTGCAACAAGAGAGAACTGAGACTGATAAAAGAACAAGCTGAAGGGGGCAATCATACATATAAATGAGACAGAAAAATCTTGGACATCTGGAGATAGTGACCTCTGAACACAGGGAGGGGAAAGTGAGCCAAGAGGGATCAGCAGAACAATCTAGGTTATGACTGTAGGAGGGCTAGGCAAAGTCTGCCATGAAGCAAAAGAGCAGATGCAGTGTATATTCTACCATGACAAAGTTAATTCATCAAAAAAAATCTTTGTTAATTTAATTTGGCACAGTGAGCTTGCAATAGAACAGGGCTTTGTATCTTAGGGGGCGAGACATTTTTAATACATTAGTAAGGAGTTCTAAAGCCAGACCCTGAAGTCTGGTCAAATAAACACAAATAAGTGAGAATGAAAACTGTAGCATTTATTAACAAGATAAGTGCTATGAAAATGAAAGTAAAACAAGATTTTATAGGATATACGCAACTGAAAATTAGCTGCCAGCTTTAATAATGCAGCTGGAAAGCTTATCTGGAGGGAAAAAAAAAAACCCACCTTCTTAAAGATTATATCTACTTAATGTGTCCCAAGAGTGATAGCATCTGTAGACTGAGAGAGAAGGAGAGACATGACTTTACAATATTTGCACGCCTAACACTTTTTCATGTATATTGGATGTTTATCCCACCACTTAATTCTCCAATACGTATCCATCTGTCTGAAGTGAGCTAAATGTAAGTGCTTGTCCTTGCATTACAACGTTTGCAGAAACCAGATTTAATGCAAACATGTTGGTTTACCACCGGGCTATTTTTATTACCCAGCAGGCTGAATTTAAGGTTTTACTTTCATTAGCAGCATTACTTTAACTTAATCAGTCCTCATGCTTAGCATCGACCTTCCAGCTGTACCATCTCCCCTTTCACTCGCCTGTCTGAAGGGGAGTTCAAGGACAGTTCTAAGGTGCTCCTATTTCAGCTGGGATTGCCACCATAAAAGGCACATGGTTGCAACATAAACTCTGGGCTATTTGAAACTTGGTACCCCCAGAGTCTTTAGTTAGCCTCAGTTATTCTATGATTCTAAGTGCTGATCTGTATGAACAAAGGTTTCAAAATAAGAGGAAAAATAATGTTTAACAGGAAACAGAATATGTATGCCTTCTGGTTGGTGTGTGCAAGATCTCTGTTGTTGAGGCCAACATGCATAACTTTGCTTGTGTGTCCTCTTGACACAACATCCTACAGTTCAAACCTGGCCCAGAGTGTGGGAGGTTTGTCTAAAAGCTGTGGCCAAACTGAATGTCCTGTCTTTTGTCTTGGTCAAGACTGCTAATAGAAAGCTATAGGAACATCTAAAAATATCCACTGTGAATCATGATGCTGACTATAAACCAAAAATAGTCTCAAAGGTCTGTCTTGCTCCCAGTGTGATGCTTCTAATTTCCATTATTACCCAGCCCGCAGTGTTTCTCCTTTGCAGGTTTTGGCATGGTGGAGAGGGTTGAAAATAAATACAAGTTACAGCCTATATATATATATTTTATTTCAAAAGGCTTTTAACTGGGAATTCAGTGCTTTGTGAGATCTTCCGAGGCACAAGTTATAAAGTTTGATGAAATATTCTAGGAAAAATTCTAGACAAGTCTGAAAGTATATTTGCCTTTATAAATAGCATCACCATGTGGTAAAAAATAGGCCTTTAAAATGTAAATTGACTTGCTGCAGTGATAGAGGAAGAAGACACTGTGGTACATACAGACAATGAAATGAGACTCTTGTGGTTGCTTGGCTTGAAACACTGTATCTGAACACGCTTGTATGAAAGCTTTATAATGGTTCTAGGGAAGAAAAGGCTATTTGGGGAATGCATAGGAGTTAAAAATATATATTTCCAGCTGATCAAGGTCCAGAAACTATGCCACTGGCCAGTGCTCGCCCAGGTGACTGTTCAGGTGTAATTCACAGATCTTGAAGGTTGTCTGAGACAGCAAGCCTTGGTGGGGCAGTTCCTGGAGCACAAACTAAGGAATGCCTTTCTGCAGAGGGGTTTCTCAAGAAAATGTGGGTTAGGTGAAAAGTGCTAGTGCTGGGCAAAGAGCATGTTTCTCCTCTATAAAGTTGTCAGAGGCTCTGTATGCGACTGTGTGGCTTGACAGAGCTTCTTTTGTTCCCAGATTCTCCATTTCAATCAGCAGACAGTCATCAACAGGGCAGCTGGCCTAGACAATCTCCAGAGGTCTCGTTGAACCTCAGTGATTCCATGGGTTCTTGGCAGCACTCCTTCCACTGGCAGCACTAGCAGCCAGAATAGCCTCAGTATGCCCCAAGCAAATGTTACTCATACTTCTGGGGTGCTCCATCAGGCAACATTCCTAACACTTTATGTTAATCCTGCTCTGGGCTGTGAAAAAAAGCCCTAGAACTCTGACGCTCACCTGTGACCTCGAGGTGGGAAAAGGAGGGCTGGATACCAAGAGTAGTGACACACTCGAGGCAGGTGAGGAGTTAAAGAAAGTTGATTTAAAGCAGACTTACACTTCAAACGGCACATAGAGACCTGGTAACTGCACAGAGGGATTTCTGATGAGAGGCTGCTGGACAGACAGGTTGAACACCCAGGCAGGACTTACTTTGTGTAGGCTAAGAGCCCCTTTTGTATATTAGGCCTTTTTCCTTTTCTCAACTATGCTAAGCCTGAGTAAATACTGGCTGCAAAGCAGATAGTTATTGTTGATAAAATGGAATACGCATGTTCAGCCCTGACCAGTTTCTGCTGGTTTATAGAGAGCACACTGCTATCCCGTACTCTGTCAGATACCTGACTCCCTGCCAGACCTTCTGCAGGTGTTCTCTGCTGCCATCATGGGCGATAACTACTTCCTAGGACCAGGAGCCTGATCATAAATCAGATGAAAGTTAGGCTGTGATGTGTCATTGCTGCAATCTGGAAAACTCTAGTTTCTTTGGCTCTGAAAGTATCATCCTGTTTACTGAAAATAGAGATCATAGAATAATTTATCAGAATTCACTGAAGAGCTGCTGCTCTTGTTTTGATCAGTTTTGTCTTCTTTTACAATTTTGTAACAAGGGTACAGCAAAGCATTACTATGCCATTCCATGTATTAGAGAAAAAGGCCTAGGCTGTACTTCTCTGAACAACGAGAGAGGTCTCTCTTTAAATGATGTATCTATGAGCCACTGGTGAGTTCACTGGTTTACTTGGAGGTTTGGGGGACTACAAGTGGCCAACCATCTTGCTATTAGGAGGACCTGCATGTGGTTAGCCTGGTGTATTCATCTTTTTCAGTCCTCTTCTTTCAATACGCATCAGACCGGAAACATTCTGTGAGTCTAGATTTCACTTTATTCAAAATATTTCAGAAGATACATTTAGATATTTATGGTTCTTTGCTATGATATCTTCAGTAGTTCTTTCTAGTACTAAATTTTACATGGGGTTTGACACCATCTTCTTGCTGACTCTGTTTTGGGCAGGGGGATTGGACTGGATGACTTTTTGAAGTCCTTTCCAACCTTACCTTTTCTGTGAGTGTATGACCCTACTGAGCAAATGTCACGCTTGCCTGTTGCTGTCCTATGGAACAGCTAGTCAAGGAATTGAAAATAAGTTTGTCTTTCTGCTCACATTCAGGATCGAGGCTGGAATACAATGCTGAAGAATATCTCAGGAACATTGACTATAATTTACTTAACAGTATCCCTCCAGGAGTACAACAGCTTCAAACCACTTAGTTTGCTGATTTTAAAAAATGGAACACCAGAAAATGAGAAACTTTTAAAAAAGAATTAGGAAGTGACAGCTAAAAAAGCTAAATCCTATGCTATGGATATTTAAAGGTACTCATATGGGTGGCTCAGAAAATGCATATCACTTACTAGAAGACTTGAGAGACCAACAAGGAATGCTAAAGAGGGTGTAGAGAAGGCAACTAACAGGACAATATTCAATGGTCAAAAATCGCAGTAAAGAGATAGCAAAACACTAGAACTGTCCAGAGAAGTAAGTGGTGGCCTCTATAACTCTAGAAATTTTCAAAGTTTGTTTGGACAAGGTCTGAGCAACCTGATTCAGCTTTGAAGCTAGCAATTCCTGGAGCAAGAGATTGGATTAGGCAGCCTACCAGAATCCCTTTCAACTAAGTCTTTTATGTTCTGAGAAAAATAGAAAGGATTATGAACTCTGGAAACTGAATGAAAAAACAGAATAAGATACTAGAAAGAAAGTTCAGGTAAAAACTTGCAAAAGACTGGATGGAGCAAAAGGAGGGATGTCATATCAGAAACTTAAATGTTTATTTTTTTGCAGTTGTGTCTGCTGTGCAATTCTTGGGAAATTCCTGGAGCCCTTCTCAGCAGGGAATCCAGCAGACACACATGATCTCGCTCCCTCCAGCTCAAAATGGAGGAAACAGACCTGGCGAGGGTACGTATTGGCGGGAGGATTGATGTTATGGAGCAGCTTCCATGAGGACTGATTAAGCAGACTGGGGCTCTTAAGCCTGGAAAACATATTACTGAGGAGGATTTGTGACAAAGGTCTATAAAATAGCGAGTGATCTGCAGAAGTAAACTGGGCAATGACTGTTTTCTCTTTCTTCCAGTATGAGAATTGTGTCAGAAAACAAAATGAACTGGTGAAAGATTCATTCAGTTCTTTACTCATCTGTTAACTAAGGTGTGTTAAGTGCCTGTTACTAAATGTTGTGTGTACACGGGCTTTAGAAATGACTGGTTCATGGAAGAAATATTTCTCAGGAGATGTTGACTTCTGTGAAGTAAAGAATGTGAAGCAATAAAATTCAGGTTCTTTTGCAAGTACTCATACATGCCATACACTTACTACCCGAGAGTGGGAGTACATTAAAAATTTGGTAGAAGTTAAGCAAACTAAAAACTAAGCATGATTTCTTGATTTGAAAAAATGGAGATGTATATATGTAAATCCAGGCAACTGACTTGGTAAAATCATACACACTAAGGATTTATACACAAGAAATTTGCTGCAGACCAGGTATGTCTTTCTATTCTGGTCCAGCGAAGAAACAAGAGTATCTTCTGTGCAGTAGCTAGCACATGATAGCTGTTCTAATAATTATTTACCATTTAATATTTATCAGTTAATATTCCCTTACACATGAATTTATCATATGTAAAACAATTACATATGAATTTATCATATGTAAAATATCTCCATAAAGTCCATGACAAAGCTAACACTTTTAAAAATTTTCTTCTTTAAACAACATACTTGCACTATGGCTGTACAACTTGCCTTCTATTGTTGTGTACCTATGTGCAAAAGCAGATAATGCACAGTAATCCTGAGATTACTTGCATTCAAAAGCGATGATTTTTGCTCTGATCAGATTTAAAGACGCAAAGTGGCCTTAGTGGCCTTTCCTATATGAATTTTAGTTAACACTTCGCTTACAGGTCCTCACTAGGGATATTTGATCATGTGTGGCAAGCTATAATATTCTCTTTTGTCTGATCTGACTTTGAATAATTTTTTTCAAGGACCAGCTTTTCTCACGGTTTGTATATTTGGGAAGAAATGCAGTGTGGACAGGATATGACTTCCACTGTTTTAAATCTGAGTCAATAGGATTTCCATTTTAGCCAGGCATCATTATTGTAATAACACTTCTGCAAGCCTACTTAAGCCATCTGTGATGTGAGCAGCCCTACAGACCTCAAACAGTCTGTGCGGATGGGGTTATTTGGAAATAAATAAAAAGTGCATGATGATATTGCATAATGATTCAGAGATTGTAGAAGTGACTTTGTAATTTTGCTTTAGTCATTAGAATACTTAATTTGCAGAAGTGATTTGCAAAATCAGAGCACTAAACACTATAGCCCCTGTAAGAGTAAAAGGGGTAAAAGACAATAAACATTTGCTTTTGTCAATAGAAGAAACCATCAGTTTTTCTGTCAGGACTGGCAGTATATATTGGAAGCACATTTCTTGACTGAATTCCATTCACCTGTCTTTTTGATTTGTCTATGCTTAAAGTTCTGTGTAGCTTAAAAGATAGGTAAAGTAAATTTTTAGATTTCCTCAACATAACCAAAATGATCCAAATCATACATTCCTTTACAAGTAAAGCCTGGAAAACAATTGTTTACATCTAACACACAACAGCTTTTAAGAGACTGTTTCAGTGGGAAGTACACTTATAAGCCCATCTGGAATGGATGAGGAGCAAGATATTTTAATTTTTTTTTTTTTTAAGGCAGGTTTTTGAAGAAGCCTAAGACTTTTTCACAATAAATGTTAGCACCTGTGTCAGCAGAATAACAGAAATGCACGTGAGCTTATAATAAGATATGTAACTACAGAAAGATACCAACAAAACATCGGCATTGTACATCGGCATGAACACATTAATAAATGTTAATAGTAGGGTAATTATAAATATTGATGGCTAATATTAGTAATTGATTGAAACAGTAAGCAAACTGTTTAGTATCTTTTTTAGTCAAATACACCACAAGGCACTAGTTCACAATATACTCAAGCAAAGATTGGTCACACACCTTCACAGGAACCTTTAAGAAAACAAGGCATTCCTTCAAAGAAAAAGAATAATGTAAAGTAATCGACTTGAGAAGGAATATCACCAACTGATAGCACATTGAAAATTATCATTAATATTTGCACTTGTCAAATTGCAGTAAATCTGAAAGGGATTTCCCATAGGTTTGAGTGAGTCTGACAGGACCATCCCTGTCTCACAGGAAATTATGTTAATACTGCTTTGCAGTTGGATTGAACAGGAACTAGCTTCAAGAGGAAACTAATTTAAATATTTCATTCACAGATTTTTATATGGACTTAAAAATTAGGGTTTAATACAAAAGAAGAAAACCTTTCGTGATGTTCTTCATTTTAGAAATTAATTGTTGAAAGTTTTCATGGAGCTCTTAGTAATGTATTTTTCATCAAATTTAGAAATAATTCGTTTTGTCTTGACTCCAAAATTTTACATATTTCTTTAGAAATAATAAGACAAATTCTGGGATTTTTGCCTGCATGTGAGACCTCATGGAAATCAGAGCATGTTTTGCACAACTATAAAGTGAGCAACAATTCAAAGACTACATCTTTGATGATTTTCCAACATTACAGATAACACATTGAGGACAATATTATTTCTCTCTCTCTCTTTTTTTTTTATTCAGAGGCATCATAGCCACCATCTGGGGTTCGTGCTGAAAGCATTTACCCTTCTGTTAAGGGTAAAAATGAATCTTATTAGGCCTCTTCATGCATGTAAATGCATGTAAGAGGAGCAATATTTACCTCCTATATTAGGTTTGCTCTCAAAAGCAAGAGAGTAAATGTAATTGTTTGTGTAGAAGCTTCTGTACTCTCTAGCAATAATTCCAGCACTAAATACAAGCCAACACCCCAGAGTAGTAATCCACACACCGCACTGGATGTTGAGTTCTGTCCTAATTCCTCAAATTCCTCAAAGGGGTATTTAATAATATAATTGTAGGTAATTGGTGGTCTTTGCTGAGTGTTGCAAATATAGAACAGCTTATTGTCCATTATCATAAGCCAATGCATAAAGGTATTATGGATGTAGGGAAAGGCTGCCTGATCTTCTTGAATGCAAGACAGAAAAATAAACAATATTCCTTTGGAGTTTTACTGCAGGTTTTAGGTTTATGCAAGTCCCGAGCTCATGTCAACCACAGGAGAAATGCCTGGATATCCTCCAGACTGAAATTGTGGTATTCCTTTAATTTATAACACTGAAAGGAATGTTCTCTCTAATTCACAAAAAGAAATAAAGGGCTATTTTAATAAAAACATTTTAATTCATATAGTAGTACTTTTTAATACATTACTACACTTTTAATAAAAAAAAGACCCTCCTGGTAAAAATGTATATTTTCTCCATATGCTCATAACACCTGCTGTATCCCTATAAAGCAAATGATTGACTCTGAATCACTTCTTACGGGAGAGTTACCTTGGGAACAAGGCCATGGACCAGCTGTGCCACAACCATCACTCAGCAATTAACTCAACCAGTTCTCGAGCAGAAACGTTATCACTTTATCTGACAGGCCAGAGATTTCAGGTCAAAAGAATACAGCACTGTGTTTAATAGTGTAACTCTTAAGTCAATTCACAAAAAGCTGCAAAAGGACTTACAGATAAAACAAAAAGGGAGGCTTATTCTGTGATAGACATATGGAATAGACTTAAAAAAATAATTGTGATAAAGTGCACTGCAGAGTATATTTTACCTTCATTATTGATGAAAGAGCTTCACATAAAATATCTCCCGGCTAGCAGATGTAACATAGAATACAGTAAAATCTTAAATATATTAAGGTAAAAGGTGATTTCCCTTTTCTTAAAGAAGGATAGAAAGATAGTAATAGTCCTTTAGGAAGAAAGCAAGAGGCTTTCTTAGTTCTTGAGAATACTGTGTTTTGAAAAATAAGTTTCGTTAATTGAAATGCTAATTATAATTACAATTAAATTAGGATCTTTTATCAATGAAAGCAGTATTATTAAGAAAGATGGTGATGAAAAGGAATGAAAACTGCTACATTGACCTCAAACTTCTAAAAGTACTCCTAGTTTTGCTAGTTTGCTCATAAAAACAAAACAAAAGAAAGAGACAGCATGAGACCTCAGTTCACTGCTAAAGACTTTATTTTTTCTCTAGTTCATCCAGGGATGCCACGTCGTGTAATGAGAATTAATCCATCAAAAGGAGCTTTGCAATGATGGAGAGGGCCAGCGGGAGGGCTGCCTGCGCCACAGGGATTCACACTATTCCCTTGCTTGCTCAAGGAAGGAATAGGGACAGGTCTGTAAGTGTCAGTAAATGCTACCCGTTACTTCTCAGTCTTCCACATAATAGGGCAGCAGTGACAGGAATAACCATTTGAATTTTTGAAGACTCAGTATTACATACTAGAAATACTATTCCTCTCAATGGACTTTTTTTTCTGTTGCAAATCCCATTAAAATAAAGACACATTTTGTATTTTATTCTAATCTGAAATAGTTAATATCGCTTTAAAAATCCCAGACATTTTGAAATATCTCACAAAATGAAAGAAGATACATGTAGAGTTAGATTTTTATTTTGATGACCTGTCATGAAGTGTATTGAGTACCAGCTGCTATGAATTTAATTTCAAAGTTGTTTTTGACAGCATATTCTAATTATATCCTTATTAAAAGGCTAGTTTTTTCGTAGATTGACAAGTTTCCTTTTTATTTTTACCTTTTAATGAGCAAAACAATCTGTTACGGTATATTGATCCATCTTACTTATTTGGGGATTTTTAAAATGCTGTCTATTACCCTTGTCTTGGGATACTTTATCACTTTATCATTTTATCAATATATCAATTTTTTTTTCATTTCTAAAAGAACAAAAAGGTTGCTTTTCAGGAATTATCACTTTTTTTTTCCGTGAAAAGGAAGTATTTTGAGTAAGAGTTAAGGGCTTGTTTTAGTTAAAGCAAGAATACTGTGTTAGAATATGTATTAACTGGGCACTTTACCCAAGCTAAAGGCACATTGAAGGTGAGCATCACCCGCAGGAAACACAGCAGACCATGTAGTCTATTTAAATATTATGTCTACATTTTTAGATACCATCAATGTCTGACCTGGTTCTGAGCAGTGCATGAGACCTGGTTCACCATATTACACTTGCAGAGCAATGTGTGACAGTGACCATAATATATGTAGAATGTAGGAGCAATGACGAACTCTGCTCCATCCATTCAATTTCAAGAGGGATGTCATCGACAGGAGAGAATTTCTCAGAGTGCTGCAAAAGGACAGGATGCAACAGCCACAGGGGATGCTTTGGCTGGACATAGTCTGGACATAGTAATCTGGTCTAACTTTGCAGATAGCCTTGCTTGTGCAGGTGACTGGGCAAGATGATCCTCCAACCTAAATCCTTGAGACTATACTGGCAGATTATGTAAAAGCATCTTAAGACTGCCACTCACGACAGTTCATGAGTGTTAATTTTTAGAAGGCACCAAACCCAACAATAATTGTTTTTTGAATGCTTCAGGGGGCAGAAGGCAGATACAGAATCAGCAGAAGCAGTAAGTGGGAAGCATACAGAAGAAACATATGGAGACATAACTGTAGAAAAACTGCATATGCCTTTTGCCTGTCCTCATTGTAAAACTGCTTGGAAAGGGCCATACAATAGGGCACAATTTGAACAGCAAATGTCCCAGAGATTCTGTCTCAAACTAAGTTGTCATTAGTGGAGTTTTTAAAACAACTAGATGATATGAGTAGTAACAGATGGCCAGGAGTTCATTTCATTGATTCATTCCAGGTGGGGCTATATTACCAAGGACTTCACCACGAATTGCTGCCTCTTGCATAAAACTGCATAGGAAACAATGAATTGTGAAGCTAATTTTTAAGGGGGTTTCATAGGAGGTCTCAGGAACTACATGCCAAAAATACTGCAATTATATTTTTAAAAATGAAAGTTTCCACTTTAAATAATAAATGATGGGCTCCAAGAAGACGACAACAATTCAATCATGAGATTTTGAAGTTCTTCAAAGTCTATTTATAGGTCAGCTCCATGCCCGATTTTAGCTAAAATATCAAATTAGTAGTAACAATTTTTCTTAAAAAAAAAAAAAAAAAGAGTGTGCATGTAAGAGAAAAGGACACAGGACAGAGAATGTCATTATGCCTTTGTATAAATGTCAGAATGTATGTAGCACAACAGGAAAAGGTATAATGGAATTGAAGAAAGGAGACACAAATGATCAAAGATTTGGAATAGTTTCCATAAAGGAATTGACTAGACAAGGACTCTTAGGGCTAGAAAATAAATAACCAAGTGGGGGATATGATAGCAAAATCATGTGACATACAAGGAGAATGAATATAAATTCATTATCTCACTATTTCTTCACATACTGTAGAGAATGGGGCAACATTTATAAGCAACAGTCAGTTCAAAACAGATCTATAGAGTTGCTTACCTTCTATTACATATGTTCTAAGATCTTAGCTTACATATTCTTCCACAATGTCATCTTTTTTTTTCATTTGCATACAGCAGAAAATACCTAAACCCAAGAAATGTAAGGTTTGTTGATGCTGTCAAAAAGTTAGCTTTTAGTCTTAAATAGCTAAACATTTAAGACCTCCTGACACAAAAATGTACATAAACATACAAAAATTCATAAGGTGAGCACAACATTATTCTCCCTATTTATGACCTGACAATCTGTTTGTATTACTCCTATCTATTTCTTGCCTAATACTGCTGCCATCAGAATATTACAACAAACATGCATTCCTTTTATGAAAATAAATCAATAAAGAATATACACATGCAAATAACATCCTATGAATCTTGAGCCTTTTCAGTGAGTAATATCTAGCTTCTGACTTTTCCAAACAGCCAACTCGAGGGTAAAAGGATCTCTGTTTAAAAATATTTTTCATTAGGCATCCCGGCCATATGAATTGAACAACAGTTGCTATGATACACTGTTTTCTACATAAATGGAAAGGTACAGGTTGCTCTGGAAAAGGTTCAGATTCAAAAGAAGCAAAACAACAAGGGCCAAAGAAACATCATACAAAATAGATGCTCATAACGTTCGTTGATAAATGGGATTAAAATAATAAAAGAAAACTGTGAAGCTGCAGCTATTTTGGCTTAAAGCTTGATAAACTGCCTCAATTACAAGGCAGAAATGTTTGTCAAGAAATTGTATCATGAATCCAATTCAGGGATATAAGAGCATTGTGTAATCAAAGGAATGCTGCAATTGAACCAGCCAAAAAAAAACCCAGAATAAAAATTCATGAGATAAGAAGGAGACAGGCCTGAAAGAGCAAAATAAAAATGTGTGGGACTCTGCTTAATGGTTATAATCAATGGACTACATCTTATCTGGATAATTCAATGATGAGGGGACTCAAATGTGTTGACGTTAATTACATTATATTTTCATTTAGCTTGCCTTTTGTGTTAATTTAATAGTGGCAGAGGATATTAATGCTATTGCAGCTAATGGAATAGCCTAACTGGCTGAATTAGATTATAACCCTAATATGAACTTCCACCAGTGTAACTGAATTTTCATTCTGTGAGACGCTCAAAAGCAGACTTCTAAGATTTACAAGCAGCTTTTCATGCTGTGTATGAATACACACCGAGGCACATGGAATATTGTTAGTACTCTGAGATTGCATTAGTTAACAGTCTTGTCATGAAATATATTACAGAAACTGTGTCCTGCTTGTTTATACTGCAATTCATATATTAAAAAGGGAGTCAGTTGACTTTTCTTCTTGTAAGCTTGCTAGCAGAGTATTAGCTTCACACTTTCAAAAAGCAAAAAATGCACAGAATAATGAAATCACTCTGTTAAGGTAGCAGAGATTTGAGAATCCAGGAATACCAAAACATGTGAAATAAATAAGGAGGAAATACTGTATATATGGTAAGAATACATTTTTGTTTATTTTCATAAGATAAAGGATAGTGAAGATAGTCTGTGTTCTGACTGCGTCAATGTATAGATTAGTACAGATGTAGTATTGATTTATGGATAATTCCCTAAAGCATGTTATATTTTTTCATCCATTAATGCAATGAGTAAGTCAATCAGAAAACTATAAGAACATTATTGTATGCTTTGATGCTGAGCAATGCCGAACACTTTGAGATTCCATTAAGGTTTAGGATAGTTGGCCAAGTTTTCAAAACTTTTTAATACTCAAAACGAAATAACATTCAAGTTGATTAAAGAGAAAAAGAATACTAGAGCTTCATTGGATAGTACGCTGCCACAATTTAAAAATATGAGCTGGTTGCCATACGTTCCAAATTATTGGGAATTAGTTAATTAGATAATATTATTGCCAAAGAAAATAAAATATTTTTGGAGGGCATACCTAAATATTTCTGGCCAATGCTCATAATTGTGGGTGTTCAGCTTTAAATAACATATAGTAGCTCTGCAGAATGTGCTACACATTCTATATCATCAGTTATACTTCCCATATTTACAGTTTTCAGTATTCAAAAATGAACTCAATTGCTGCATTGTACTTTCCTTTTCATTATTTGCTATTATATTACAAATGTCTTTATTTTGCTCTTTGAGACAAAATCATCAGTGTTAGCTCAGACATTTCGTTTTCCTAAAAAGTGATCCTGTCATTTTTGAAGATGCAGCATAGTGCACACAGTCCTCTACAAAAGAGGATGGGAGTATTATGGAGTATGATGTGAGATGACTAAGTTTTATGTAGTCCATTGTTTAAATGGGCTACATCAAAAATTCATTCGGTTAATTGAATCTAGTGCTGGAAAATAGTTGAATCACTTACTCTACATGCCAGCCAGCAAAAGGGCAATTCTAATTGCATACTTATTCAAGTTCTGTCAGACCCAGCACTAAGTATACTAGCCAGGATATTTCTTATTCTCCCTCTCCTGGAGCCTACTGCATCTTATTGTTAGAAAGTGTTCCTGGACTGAAGTCTAAATGGCTCTTCTTTTATTTAATTACATTTGCTCTGTCCTTATTAATCCTTCTGGTAATGTGTTTCAGCTGTTTGCTGAGTAGAACCACGGCTCTACATCATATGATGAATTTTTTCTTTAATTTTTTTTTATGCTTTTCTTCTCAGAACTGAGAACACTTTAAATCCTCCACCTTCATAACCCTCCTGGATGTCTACACCTAGTAATAAGAACAGCCAAACTAAATACCACAGAGTATTGTGTTTATAAGAAATATTTGCAGGGAACCTTTTTCTGGTGAATGACACAGCACCTCTTCATATGCCAAAGGAAGTGTGCACATCACACTGCACCCTTCCCAATTTATTCTTGTTCCCCAGTCTCTTTCAAACTTTGTATTGCAGAAAGGCAGATACACCTGTGCAAAGCCAATTTAACTCTCTCTTCTTGTTTTTGTGTTAGATGTTGTTACACACAGGATTGCAGAAAAAAAATGAATTGAAAGAGACTTCCATAGATCCAGGCATAACATCCTAAACAATGCTAATTTCTAAGCTAGATCATGCTGTTGAGGTCCCTGTGCATGTGAGTTTTCAGTACACCTGAGGATGCAAACACTCTCTGGACAATCCAGGCTTAAATGGACTCCTGGTGCAGATTTTCTTATGTCTCCGTTGCCACTTGTGATTGTTTTTCTGTGTGTGCTTTGAGATGGGCACTCCGCACTCGCTACCACCCCCTTCTGTAGGGGAAAGCTGTGGTTGGAGTCCCACTCAAGCTGGTCTTCTCCAGGCTGAACGAACACTGATCCCTCAGGCTCTCCATGTCATATCCTCCAAATCCCTAACCACCTCGGTCACTCTATATCACTGCCTGTGAGGGAAGGTTTCCTCCTTCAGGTCTTCAGCAACACCACATTGAGCTAAATGACAAAATATCTGTTGCCATTAGTCTCTTTTAAGAGCACTCTGGTACTGAGGGCTGAAGACACAAGGGCAAGCATTTGAGATACACCAGGTAGGAATATAGGGCATAATTCAAACGTATTCCTCAAATTAATTCATTGTTTGTTTTTGGAAAATGTCATACACAAATAGCTGGCATTTGGATTTATTTAGAATATATTCACCACTGGCATCAGCATATGCATACAATGATAATTTAGTGTTTATCATTTTAGGAACTGAGACTGTCATTTCAGCAGCCTTCCTTGTAGTAAAACTATGCATGGCAAAGCAGAATTGCCATGCAGCTATGAGTGGCTCCTGTTACTTTCATTAGTTCTCACCACTTTTACACTCTCTTGTGCCCTCTCCTATCTCAAAAACATTTGGAGACATGCTTTAAAATATCTAGATGGATCCTCATTCCATAACTAAAGTAATGGCCAGTGATTTTTTTTTCCAAAAGCAAAGCTCTAAAACAAGTTCTTCTAAGTATGATATAATGCTGAGGTCACGTTGCAATAGCTCTGACTGATTAGCTTCCTTTTCCATGAGAACAAGCAGCACCTGTATTCTTTGTGCATCAGGGCAGGAAGGCTGACAGTTGTAAAAAGACTGAGTTTTTCAACACAGCCTCGGGCTAAAATTATGTTACCCCAAAAGAACTACTGGAGTTGGCAGTATTTCTGCTTTACATTTCCTAGGTTGCTGTGCTCTGTTCACTGAGCTCCTGAAACAAGCTTTGTTTAACTTTTCCCAGAATGATCAACAGAAATCATATTAAAGATCTTGCACAGTACAAGATGTTGGCTGCACACTTGACAGTCTGTACATAGCTTTTACGCTTCCACAAATCAGTTTAGAAATGAAAGCTTAGGCAATCAGTCTCTACTGCTGGTAAACCTTCGTTCTTCATCTACTTCTAAATATATACAGTAAACTAGTCCGAAAATTGCCTGTAAAGACAAAATTGATTAAAAAAAAATGTGCAGTGGTTCATAAGAACATATACTGCAGAGGAGAGGAAGAATACTAGAAGGATTATGTTTTTCTTTTTTTTTATGCTTTTAATGTTTCATTCCTTTTTGTCTTTTCTGGTGCTTATCTTAGGACCAAATCTTTTGGAGCTCAGAAAAAAATAACCATCTTCAGGAGCAACATGGAACATAAATACTAAGACACCACAGTGTGCATGGTAATTATGTGTGAGTTACCACAATGTCTCTTTAGAATATTTATTCACTACCCAGTCAGGTAGAATTGACAGAATCACAAGATGGTTGAGGTTGGAAGGGACCTCTAGAGATCATCAAGTCCAACCCCTCTGCTCAAGCATGGATACCTAGAGCATGTGGCACAGGATCAGTCCAGACAGGTTTTGAACATCTCCAAGGAAGGAGATTCAATATCCTCCGTCACCAAGGCACTCAGCCCATTCAGCAGTGGGCCCCTTTGCTGCTGATGCATTTGTAGAAGTCCTTCTTGTTGTCCCTGACATCTCTTGCTAAATTTAATTTCAAACAGGCCTTGGAATTCCAAACATTCCTCATTGCAACCCTGCATTCTCTGATAATGTTGCTATATTACTCCGAAGCGGTCTGTCTGTTCTTCCACATTATGTATGCTACTGGCACGTGTTGGCCCGCTCCATGGGCACACCTGCGGGGCTGCTTTCCAAGCACCACCACTGTGACAGGGACCCTCTTCCCAAGGACAGGCTCTCTCCAGGAAGAAGTAGCAGCTGCTTCAGCGCCTCCCTCCCTTAGGCTCTCCCACCCACCCAGGCAGGCTCGGCCTCCTTCTCCAGCCATCCCTCAGGCAGCCACAGGCACAAGGAGCTCAAGGCCACAAGCCCTCACGTGCCACCTCCTCCTGCTCAGACCAAAAGAAACAACCCCCAGCCCAACCCCAGTATGTCACGGGCCTCTCGCACACACTCCTCCTGTCACGCTGCAACAAGAGCCCCAGGAAAGATGGGCCCTTTCCCCCACCCTCCCACACAGCAGCAGCTGGGGGGACAGTGCACTGTAGGGCACAAAAGGAAGGCTCACACGAGACCACAAACTCAGGAGGAGTTTTTATTGATGGCCACTGGACTGAGCACTGGCGGGCTGGGCTAACGCCTCCTTTGTCACCTGGGCACGGCCCCCTTCCTCGCCCACCCATGGCCATGTGATGGTCCCAGGGGAAACACTTGTGGGCCCCGGGGCCCAGACAGGGGGACTTGAGAGGCCCTGGCCCTGAAGTGATGATGACGACGCTCCACTGTCCTGGCCAGTCCATGTAGGCTTTGCTGGTGGTGGACCCCTATGCTCTGGCTCAGCCTCATGTGGAGGAAGGGTCCATCCCCATGGCCTCTGGCCCAGCCTCCTGTGGAGGAGGGTGCAGCTCTGAGGGCTCCCCACCATCCCTCGCACAGCCGCTCGCGGCGGCTCCTGCAGGCCTCAGTCTGTACCAAGCGCTGTCCTGCTTGGGGCGCTCTCTGGCCACCCCGGCCCCCTGGGCTGGCCATCCTGCACAGCCGCCTTCTCAAAAGTGCCTCTTGGAGAGGTGTCGCGGCTCTCTGCCTCCTCGCGCCCTGCCAGCTCCAAGTCTCCTTGGTGCCACGGGAGCCAGGAGCTCGGTGAGCCGGGCCCGGCTCCCAGGTGCCCTCTCTTGTGCCGCCTGGCCCCATGGGCAGCGAGGTCACTGGTGACAGCAGCAGCCACTGGGATGTGGGCCCAAGCACTGGGCAAAGGGGCTCCTGGTACCGCAGCAGGGGCAGGGGGGATCATTTGGATGGATAGTGGGGAGACAGACCACATGGCCTGAAAGATGCCCCCCTTGCCAAGAACCAGGGGCTTCCCGAGGCTGGGGCAGCCTCCAGCAGCCTCCACACGCGCTCACCACTCCTCTTAACCCTGCTTTGCTGCCACCACCACCCCACAGACCCTTTGCCGCAGAGCTGCTCCTGAGCCCGCCTGGCCCCAGCCTGCAGGGTGCTGGGGTGCTGATCCAGAGCCGGCATCGCATCCTGTGTGTGCTCCCCCTTCTCTCCATCATCCTGCCCGCATGCCTCCCCAGCCTGTGGATACCCTCCCCTCCAGGGCATCAGCCAAGGGCCTTCCCACTTTGGGGCCTTTGTCTCCCTGGCCCCATGCCTGCATACTTGGATGATGTCCCTGTATTCCTCCCAGGTCATCTGTCCCTGCTTCCACCTTCTGTGCATGTCCTCCTTCTGTTTGAGTCTTGCTAGCAGCTCCTTGTTCATCCATGCAGGTCTCCTGCCCCCTTAAATCCCTGTTCATTGAGATGCACCACTCTTGAGCTTGGAAGAAGGAATCCTTGAGTATTGATCAGTTCTCCTGGATTCCACTTCCTTCTAGGACCCTATCCCATGGGGTTCTTTCTGAAAGATCCCTGCCTGAAGAGGTCAAAGCTTGCTCTCCTAAAGTCCACTACTGGGATCATTCTTTTTGCCCTGCTTCCTCCTCACAGGACCCTGATCTCCACTATCTCATGGTTGCTGCAGTCAAGGCTGCTCCCAACCTTCACATCTCAAACAGTCCTTCCTCGTTTGCTAGTACAAGTTCCAGCAGCACATTGCTCCTTGTTGTTTGCTCCATCAATCACCTGTGTCAGTAGGATGCTCTCCAGGAAGCTCCTGGATTGTTTGTGCCTTGCTATGGTTTTCCTCCAGCAGATATCAGGGTGGTTGAGACACCACAATGTGCATGATAATTACATGTGAGTTACGACAATGTCTCTTTAGAATTTGTGTTCACCAAATACAGTCAGGTAGAAAGGACAGAATCACGGAATGGCTGAGGTTGAAAGGGACCTCGGGAGATTATGTAGTGCAATATACCAGCTCAAGCAGGGTCACCTAGAGCTCATTGGCAAGAATTTTGTCCGGATGGCTTTTGAATACCTCCAAGGAAGGAGACTATACAACTTCTTTGGACAAACATTTTCTGTGCTCTGTCACCCTCACAGTAAGAAAGCTTTTTCTGACAGTCAGACTGAACTTCTTGCATTCCAGTCTGTGCCTTTTGCCTCTTGTCCAGTCACTGGATATCACTGAAAGAAGTCTGGTTCAATATTCTCTATAGTTTCCCTTCGGATACTTACATGCATTGATAAGATCCCTGTGCATTGATAAGATGCCTCTGATCTCCAGCCTGAGCAGGCACAGCAATCTCAGCCTTTCCTCATAGAAGAGATGCTCCAGTCTCCTTATCATCTCTGTAGCCCTTTGCTGGGCTCTCTCCAGTAGTTCCATGTCCCTCTTGCATTGGTGAGCCCAGTATTGGACACAGCACTCCAGATGTGGTCTCACTGGGACTGAGGCAGGAGGATCATTTCTCTCAACCTGCACCTATGTTCTGCCTAATGCACCTCAGGATACCATTGGCCTTCTCAATCACAAGGACACTTGCCAGGAGGCACCCTGCTCTCCACAGTGCACTGAGCACCCACGCTCTGACCTCAGGGCCTGCCACCATCCTGCTCCAGAGCCAGTCCTGCTGCAGGACAGGAACGCAGCTGCTCACTCTATTCAGAACCTCAGCACCCTTAGGAGTCTGCTAAACTTGATGCTAACTTCTGGAGTGCCTCTCACAGGATAATGCGGGAACGTGCTCAAGGGCTCAACTCAGGGCCTTGGAACCAGGGAGCACAAAGGGGCAACACAAGTTGCATGAGAAGCTCATCTGCAATACAAACAGAGCTGAACTGCAGGTGCCCCCAGCATCCCATCCAGCTTGAACAGTCCTTGCCACACATTTCGGCCAGGACACCCAGGAGCAAGCTGCAGGTTCTGAGGCCTCTACCAATGACTCATCTTGGAAAAGGAAGGAGAGTTGTGGCACAGCAAAAGACAACACAAGCCACGACCATCGTTGCTCGTGCCAGACTCCACCGGGCCTGCATGAATTAGAAGAGAATTCTAAGAGAATGCAGTCAGATATAGAATAAAATCCTGCTTAGGCAAGGGAAAGCTGTTCAGGCAAAGGGGTGCACACTAAAGCGTTGGAGACCCAGCAGATGGAGAATTATTGCTCCTGCCAGGCCCCAAACCTCCACTGAAGTGCTGCTTTTGCCTTTTTCAGGGCTACTAGCCTCGAGGTCATCAGCTTCTGGAACAGCTTCCTCCAGTTTGGAACTAGCCCCACCCACAAGCACTCCTCACACTTCAGGCTTGCTGCCTTCCAGCCAAAGCCCCTCTTCTTATCACTGCACAGCACCACTTCTGCTTGGCAAAGGCACCACAGGGAAGCCGTGCTCTACTCCCTCACAACATCCATCTTTCCGGGCCCCAAGCACACATACCCAAGATACTCCCACACATCACCTGTGGGGCCTTGAACATGGGCACCTGTGTGCATGCACACACACATACATATATGTTTTCCATCATCATTTCCACTGGCGGAGATTTAGGAACAGCATTGAAGAAGGAAGGTCATATTTTCTATACTCATGGACTGCCAAATATCACTGAGAGTTATAACATGAATATTGCATCAGATATTTTATTCGATACATGACTAAACAGTATTCTGTTTGGAAAAGAAAGGACAGGTGAAGCACGGAAGAGGAAACCAGCAAGCTAGGACCACAGTAACCCAAAGCAAATTGCAGTGGCTGTGCATGGACATGCCTCATGGTCCCAAGCACACATACCCAAGATGCTCTCACACGTCACCCGTGGGGCCTTGAGCACACTGCTGTATGCTTGCACACAGACATGCACATACCCCAGCCTGCACCTCATGCTGCAGCTCAGCAGCCACCTGAGCTACACACACCTGGAAGTCTGGCCAGCTGCCCCAACAACCCCTCCTGCAAGGCTGCCTGCCCCTCACAAAGCTCTCAGGGCACCTGTTGGACCACTCCATGGGCACAACTGCAGGGCTGCTTTCCAAGCACCACCACTGTGGCAGGGACCCTCTTCCCAAGGACAGGCTCTTTCCAGGAAGAAGTGGCAGCTGCTTCAGCGCCTCCCTCCCTTAGGCTCTCCCACCCACCCAGGCAGGCTCGGCCTCCTTCTCCAGCCATCCCTCAGGCAGCCACAGGCACAAGGAGCTCAAGGCCACAAGCCCTCACGTGCCACCTCCTCCTGCTCAGACCAAAAGAAACAACCCCCAGCCCAACCCCAGCATGTCACGGGCCTCTCCCACACACTCCTCCTGTCACGCTGCAACAAGAGCCCCAGGAAAGATGGGCCCTTTCCCCCACCCTCCCACACAGCAGCAGCTGGGGGGACAGTGCACTGTAGGGCACAAAAGGAAGGCTCACACGAGACCGCAAACTCAGGAGGAGTTTTTATTGATGGCCACTGGACTGAGCACTGGCGGGCTGGGCTAACGCCTCCTTTGTCACCTGGGCACGGCCCCCTTCCTCGCCCACCCATGGCCATGTGATGGTCCCAGGGGAAACACTTGTGGGCCCCGGGGCCCAGACAGGGGGACTTGAGAGGCCCTGGCCCTGAAGTGATGATGACGACGCTCCACTGTCCTGGCCAGTCCATGCAGGAACTTGCTGAGCTGCAGCAGCTTTGATGGTGGGGGACCCATCTGCTCTAGCCCAGCCTCCTGTGGAGGAGGGTGCAGCTCTGAGGGCTCCCCCCCATCCCTCGCACAGTCGCTCACGGCGGCTCCCGCAGGCCTCAGTCTGTACCAAGCGCTGTCCTGCTTGGGGCGCTCTCTGGCCACCCCGGCCCCCTGGGCTGGCCATCCTGCACAGCCGCCTTCTCAAAAGTGCCTCTTGGAGAGGTGTCGCGGCTCTCTGCCTCCTCGCGCCCTGCCAGCTCCAAGTCTCCTTGGTGCCACGGGAGCCAGGAGCTCGGTGAGCCGGGCCCGGCTCCCAGGTGCCCTCTCTTGTGCCGCCCGGCCCCATGGGCAGCGAGCTCACTGGTGACAGCAGCGCCCACTGGGATGTGGGCCCAAGCACTGGGCAAAGGGGCTCCTGGTACCGCAGCAGGGGCAGGGGGGATCATTTGGATGGATAGTGGGGAGACAGACCACATGGCCTGAAAGATGCCCCCCTTGCCAAGAACCAGGGGCTTCCCACGGCCAGGGACAGCCTCCAGCAGCCTCCACACGCGCTCACCACTCCTCCTGTGTTGCTGCCCCACAGGCACTTTGCTGCAGAGCTGCTCCTCAGCTCACTGGGTCCCAACCTGCAGGGTCCTGGGGTGCTGGTCCAGAGCCGACATTGCATCCTGTGTGTGCTGACCTTTCACTGCACCACCTTCCTGCCCGCATACCTCCCCAGCCTGCGGATGCCCTCCCCTCCAGGGCATCAGCCAAGGGCCTTCCCACTTTGGGATCATGGTCTCCCTGGCCCCCACTGAAGAAATCCTTGAGTATTGATCAGTTCTCCTGGATTCCACTTCCTTCTAGGACCCTATCCCATGGGGTTCTTTCTGAAAGATCCCTGCCTGAAGAGGTCAAAGTTTGTTCTCCTGAAGTCCACTATTAGGATCATTCTTTTTGCCCTGCTTCCTCCTCACAGGACCCTTATCTCCACCATCTCATGGTTGCTGCAGCCAAGGCTGCTCCCAACCTTCACATCTGAACCAGTCCTTCCTTATTTGTTAGTACAAGGTCCAGCAGTGCACCTGCCTCTACCATCTGTGTCGATCTCCTGCAACTTCCTGGATTGTTTGTGCCTACCCGTGTTTTTCCTCCAGCAGATGTCAGGGTGATTGAAGTTTCCCATTAGAACCAGGTTGAAGTTCCCCATGAGAACCACTTCCAATGCCTTGCACACTCAGAGTTATTCTACTAATCCTTTCTATCCATAGTTCTGAATTGCTTCACTGTCTTAAATGTTGAGTTATGATGACAACATTGCAGAGAGGTCATATGTATGCTAATGGAGAGGAGGGGGATTGACTGCCACAACAAGAGATAAAGCTTTGCCTTATTTTGCTGTGCTCCAGAGAGCACCGTGTATAGGAAATGCATTCTGTAATTAAATCCAGCTTCTTATCTCCCAGAGCACTATACCCAAATGGTATTCCTGCAAAAAAAAAGGTCCTTACTACATTCATTCAGCAACAGCTCATTAAGTATCAGTAATGCTGTTCTTTCCTGATGTATGTGTAACTCCTTCCAAGACAGGAGAATTCACTATACATGTTGCAATACATGTATACGTGCAGTCTCCCATAGACCTGCAGAAGGCTGTCAGTAGTGGTGCTGACAACTATAGTATGTGTTCAGCTGATCTCAGACCCAGTTTTACTTTGAGGAGAATCAATTTTGAATCTAGAGAACTAAGTTTACCTAATACAGAATATTCTGTGGACCTGTCATGCGAGTGGATAGAATTAGAATAGAAATGGCAAATTTGAAGCTCTAATAGGGACTACACATCAAATTCTGTATGATTTAAGTAAATCTATGCAAAGCTGGCCAAAGCAAAAGCCTTTTGTAAGTAAAACGCTTAGTTTATAAGCATAAAGTTAGGGATTTTCCCTCTGGTGGCAGTTTGAAGATTCTTCTGCTTGCTATGTGTATTTGTTTTGTCTGTTGGCTACTGCTCCCAGACTTGTGTATTACTTCACAGTTCAAGTGAAGGAGATATGCAATAAGGGCCTATTTCAATGATAATAAAAATAGTATCTATCATCTGGAGTATCTATCTGGAGCAACATATTAAAAATCAAGACATCCTTTCACATTGTTATATGAATCTTGGTCCGATTACATTATTATAAACTAGGAAAGAACAGTCGCAATCAAAATGTACATCTTGTTGCTAAGCTTAGAACTAAACCAGAACTAAATCTTTTTGAGCATTATTGAATCTTTTTTTTTTTTTTGGAGATGTTAAAATCTTCGTGCAGTAACTTATCTGTAGAAATAACCTTCAAAAGCAGTTTAAACACAACTTTACCAATAAATTTAAATCTCCTCTGTCAATAAATAAATAAAAGCAAATACATCTAGAGTCTTTAGGCATGGAAGTGTGCCATTTCACACACTCTCATAGAGAAAGATTTTTCCAGAATTATGTTTATCTGTTTACAGTATTTCTAAATTACTTGCATAGAATTTGGGCACATTCAGTGCACTATTTCACTCCCTTTAGTACAGCTGTATCACTGAAAAAATACTGCTTTAAGAAACGGTTTCCAAATAGACTGTCCTCATATGACCTTTTCTGCAGGCATCAGGTATCAGAATCATAGAAATTGATATGTTTGAGGGGATCCCCTGGGGCAAATTCACCCTTAAAGCAGGGCCAACTTAGATCCCATTTTTCAGTGTTGCACATCTGAGTTTTAAATATTTCTGAGGACTGAAGTTCAGGGAAATCTCTCATCAATCTCATAACCCTCATTGCAAAGAGATTTTTTTCCTAACAACTACTTAGAATTTCTTGTGTTGCAACTTGTTACCTCTTGTGCTATTGTTTTGCACTGCTAAAAACCATGTAGCTCCATCATTTCTCTACCTTCCTATTAAGTAGTTTACAAAAGGAACAAGATTCTTCCTTCTCTTCTAAAGGCTGAACAAATGATCTTGCTCAGCTGCTTCTTGCATGCCATGTGTTTCAGTCCCCTAGCCATCTTGGTAATCCTCTTCTGGTCTCGCCCAAGTAGTCCAATGTCTTTCTCATAACGGAATCACAAAATTGGACACAGTACTCACTGTTGGATAGAGGGGGAAAACACTTCCATCTACCTGCTGGCTACGTTCTTGTGTATGTAGCTTAGGTATGAATTGGCCTTCTTCATCGTAGGTGAGCACAGGTCATTCATACTCCTCTTGTTGTCCATGAAGATCCCAACATCCTTTCCTACAGCAAGTGGTGTCACAAAAATGGAGGTTATCATCTCAAAGTCAAGATTTAATAAACAAGAGAAGGATGAAATGGGTCCACTGTTAATCAGATTCAAGAGATTCAATTTGTACTTATCAAAACAGAGCTCTATCAGTACTTATCAAAACAGAACTCTATCAAATTATTTGTACCTTATCAATGCAATAACCTGAATGTGTCACAAACTATTAATCTTCAGAGCTTCATTTTACCTCCATAATCTTTTATATAAATTATCCATTACTTTGTTCTCCCTTCTGACACTGATAAACGTTGACAGTTCAAATGCTAGGACCTGAAATTCAGGTTATATGTAAACTGCAAATTAAATCTAAATTTGTTGACTACTTTCACTGCATACTCTTCACTTGACTCCTGGAAGCCAGTGTATGAGCAGCCTTCACCTTCTCTGGAATATGTTTATAGATTTCTTGCCAGCATGCTGCAGTTAAGCACAGAAAATCTATGGATAGAAGTCCTGCATGTTTGTTTTCCTAACAACCAGAAGGATTCCATATTCCACATGCCCCTTTTTGACTGCTCATAGGAAGCCACAAGCGGGAAAGGAGAGGGGAGCTTTATGGCTTGGGTGAGGTTTATGGTTTTATGGCTCCTGCTTTATGGCTTGGGTGAAATGTTTAGCTGCAACTCACTCATATTCTCTAAGAAACATGCAAGAAAATGGAAACAGCAATGGGCAGATGGCAAGGCAGGTTCATGCTTTAGTCAACCCTGTACCTCAATATGGACATGTTGTGCTGGACACAGAGCAGAATAAAAAGCTAGGACCACCTTCCTGAAAGATTTTTAAAAGTATTAATGAAATACAGTTATCTGCTATAATGGTTGCCTTCATCTACTGGTGTCTACTGGATTTTTTCTTACACTTTTGTCTTGCTGTTTTTTTTCTGCTTCCTCCCTTAAATTTCTTTTTTTTTAACTTAATCTTTCAAATTTTTACACATATTGCTATAGTAATATTTGCTTATCTTTCACAATGACTTATTGTAATTCTCTCTTCTTCAGCCTTTTTTGTTTTGATTACCCCTCTCCATTTTCTATTTTCTCCAAAAAGCTGATATCCTGATTTCCAGATCTTATTGATCCTCTTAGTAGATGTAGATCTTATTGATCCTCTTAGTAGATGTAGATCTGGTATCATTTTATTTATATATCCTGGTATCTAAGCTTCTGTGGGTGAGATAATAAGGAATAACTGTAAACACCTTTTGTAAACAACTTTCCCCTGCTGATTGTCCTTGCAAATTTGTGCTGGAAACTTTAGCTGTAGCAAAAATCACACCGTGCTTCTGAGTCCTGAAGAAAAGCCAAACTACCGGACTGCTTCTGTGAACCTCTGTCTCTGCCCATGTAGAATTGTGCTCCTCAAAAAAATAAAAGTGATTTTACTCACAGTCATGCGCTACTTTCCCTAAGATAAATAACTCTTGTGGACAAAGCAAGGATTATATTTTTCACAGGCCTGAACACTGGTACCCAGACGCCAATGCTCTTAAGCTGCAAGCACTTTTGATGTGGGCCAGCTAGCCCTTTCCCAAAGTGTGCTGGGACATAGCTGGGATACTAACCTGGCCCAGAGGTCCCAGTCTTCTTACTAGTTTGGATACAGCCACTCTGTTCAGTAGTTAAGAAGGTTTTGCTGCATAGATGGGGACCACCACATGCCACATGGTCTCCAGGCTAGAGAACTGTTCCTGGCCCCAGTCTATTGCTTGAGGACCAGGACAAACTCCTCAAGCCAGGAAGGTGTTATGAGCTACCTTCTGCAGATATTTTCTCAGAGAAACATGAGCGTTCTTGGGGGATATCTGGGTAAGCATTTTTGGTTCCACTAGAAACATCAAGAAATGATGAAAACATTTTTGGATGGGGCTCAGGCATCTTATGGCAGGAAGTATTTGAAAATAGTTGGTATTATTGCTAATCACTGACACCATGCACGCATCATCTTTAGATATCCATTCACCCAAAGAAGCTTTTTTTTTTTTTTTAAACATAGTCATGGAACATTAAAGAATTGCCTGTCATTTACTGAATCACTGGTTAAAATGGACTTAATATTCCTGGAGTCTGCACATTTCAAGCATGGTATTAAATGTGCTAAACAACATGACAGGAATCAAGGAGAGGAAGGACAAAAAAGGCCAACTTCCAGTCTATATTCCTTTTTTTTCCTCCTATTTTAAAGTGACTCGTAACAGCAGCTTTTTGTTCCTGTTGAAAAACTGTTTTTGTCTAGCCAAATAGCACTGTCTTTCACTGTCTCATTGATTTCCTGAGTTTGTTATGCCTTTTTTGAAACATTCATATCCTCAATAGAAAATATAAATCTTACACTTTTTAACTGCAATAAACCATTTAGCCTTTTGTAAGCAGCAAATAATTGTCTGTTACTGAACCTATAAAGAACAGCCCTCCAGTATAGGAAAAAAACAAAAATAATTCTGAAGAGCCAAGTGAGTAAAATGAACTCTGCAAAATAAAAAATGGACATGCCTGAGCAAGTCAATCATTGCCGTATGTCCAAGCAGCAACACAAGTCCATACCAGGGAGCTCAGACTACAATATCCCTCTCCTTGCAATATGAAGAGCTGCAGTCTGAAATCAGGAGCAATTTTTACTGATGCCCTGGTGATCTTCCCCGTGTTGTGTGCCCATGCCCCATCGCATGGTGGGGATCACAGACTTCACTACTCTTCTAGCTCTCTCTACTCTCTCTAGCTCTTCACTACAGTTTACTGCCAAGGCGCACACTTACTTACACTATCCAGTTCCCCTGGTCCAGTTTTGTCCTGTGCCAGAACTGCTGTTTGCAGACCCCCTTTTTCTGTTCCCCTCTACCAAGACCCATCTTGTTCACTCTTACTGTACTGGGAAACGTTGGTATGTGCCAGCACCTGGCTCTTGCTCTGTAGGTAACTGCAGATGAAAGCCTAATGGAGGCAAGACTTCCAGAGCTGAAGTAAGAAGCTCTGTTATCATCTCATGTGATTATTTAAACCAGCATAACTTCAGAGGTTATTATTATTCATATAATGTAAATGTGAAATACCTTCTATAATGCTGTAAAGCTATTTGTCCATCAGCAGTTGGTGGAGCTAGTAAATAAACTTAATGGTGAAAGAAGATATATCCATGTTTTCAATGTCTAATTTTGTAAAGTCTCTGTAAACTGATACTGATGCAGGGAAGGGCAGAACATGCGTAAGTCCTGCTCTCTGCAATTCCGTGCTGACAGAAACCCAAATGTTCTTCTCTCTAAGTGCTGACTCACATACGTGGACCCGTAGCTTAGGACTAACAACAATATAGGTTATGTTTTGTCTATGTGTTATACAGGGAAGAAGAGAAGGGAAAGAGTTAAAATGACATTGTGTGTTTGGGGAAGAGGGAAAAACTGCTTATTTTGCAGGGGAGTTGAAGTGAAATGGCACTTGATGTGCAGCACAGATCACCCTTGGTCTACAGAAACTGTGCAGAGTACAATCAGTCAGCACTGGGGTAACTCAACAATATGGGAACAGATTTTCTCAGTAGCACTTAAGGAGGTATGCTCAGGGGATCAGGTGAAATGAATGTGTAAGGACAATGTTATGGGTGAAGGTGACATCATTTCAGCAGTTCCAATTATAAGAGAGCAAGGAAAAATGCATAGAAAAACTACAGATTGGCCTTTATCAAATGAAATTATATGCAGAGGTTCTATAAAATCTGGGTGATTGTGAGGCACAGAAAGCCTCAAACACAACTGTCAGAGATGATAACGCTCACAGGCATTTATGAGGGAGTGATTCGCCTATCAAAAGGAGAGCAGAATCTTTAACTTTTATAAGTAAGAGGTTTCTATGCATTCTAATTACTGATGATAATGTCTTTCCTCCTTCTTTGAACATTTTCATTTTTTTTGATTTCTCTTTTATTCACTTTAAAAATGGCTTGCAAGTGCAAGAAAGAAGGTGTCAGAAGAGGGCTCAAAATGTGCGTGCCAGTTCCAGAGTAACTTCTGTCTGCAAGGTAGAGGAGTCTGCAGTCTTCCTAGCTGAAGATCACATCTCTCCTTCCCTGCAGCAGAAATGCATCAGCACATCCTGGCACGCTGTGCCTCACCATCCATTCCCTCCTGACATGCCCAGCAGTCCCACGGTGCCTGTCTCGTGTGTGCTCATGATGACACCATGCTCTTGATGCACCAAGGAGTCATTTCTGCCTTCTGCTATTCCCAGGGAGCTGTACCAGGGCTGTTATCAAGAGATCTGCCTTGGGGACAGCCACGCAATTTGAGAGGTGTCTAAATGCACCTGAAAGTGGCTGACTATGCTTTTATAACCAACTCACAGAATCATAGATTTGCTGAGTTTTCAAGGGACCTCTGGAGACTGTCTAATCAAACTCCCCTGGCTCAGTTCAGGATATGCGATAGCAGATTGCCTGGGGCCTTGTCCATTTGGATTTTGAGGTATTCCAAGGATGGATACTCCACAAGTGCTCCAGGCAACCTGGTCCTGTGTGTTTGACCACCTTCACAATAATGAATGTTTTTTTATTATGTTTCAGTTTGTGCCCATTGCCTCTTACCCATTCACTAGATACCACTGAGAAGAGTCCATGCTTCATTACTGCCTCTCATCAGAAACTCAAACGTATCAGTAAGACCCCTTAACCATCTCTTCCTGAGGCCAATCGGTCCCAGCTCTCTCAGCCCCTCCTCAGATGAGAGATGCTCCAATCCCCTCATCATCCTCCTGGCTCTTTGCTGGACTTGCTCCAGTGTATACTGGGGAGCCCAGACCTGGACACAGCGCTCCAGGTGGGGCTTCCTTGGGGCTGAGTAGAGGGGGAGGATCAACGTCCTCATCCTCCTGGCAAGGCTCTGCTTGATGCAGCCCTGGTACCATCGGCCGTACTAGTCCCCAGCTTCTCCACACAGGAGTGAATTTGAGCTCGCCTAACTGCACATATTCATCAAGCTTTCATTTTGTCCAATATACTGCAGGTAGAGATTTATTCATCGACAGCAGCAATGCTCCTTTTGCAGACTGCTTAAGTCACTGAAAATTCCTTAAAAGTTCCAGTTACCCATGATTAAGAGTATTTTTTTCTAGAAAGACTGTAAATAGCATAACATTCTTATTTCCACAGAATACCTTCACCTCCCAGGAAAACTCCCTAGCTGACAGCTAAATTTACTTTACCTTTTCCCCACTGAATGATGGGAATTGTAGATTTGTATATTATCAGTCAGTATGAATTACAAAGATATTGACATACCAATTTGCCAAAAGTGGCCTCATAAAATATGCAGAATATCAGTATACTACAGTGATCACTACTAAGGGACTCTTCACCTCATGTCTGGATTTATTAGTGTTATTATGTTTGTAAGATTAATCTGTGAAGTATTTTATTGTTGCATTTCTCTTGTGTAGTCTTAATGATACAAGCAGATCTGTGCAATCCAGCCACTGAATTTTGTTACATGAAATTTCCTACAATGAGAAGTTGAATCATGACACACTTGGAGATAAATTGCTATGTCATCATCATTAGAATAATAGTGGAACAAGTGCAAGATAAGAAAAGAGCATCCTGAGCTGCAATGCTTTCTGTGCACGTTCTGTTCTAGAGATACAGAAATACATGTGAGAGTGTATTAGTTCACAAGAGACAACAGTGACATAAAGTGACAAACGATGGAAATCAAAAGACATCAGGAAACAAAGAAAAAATATTGTCTGACTATTTCCAATTATTTTGTTCTACCTAGGTATTGCAGTCTGTTTAAACCTGCAGAACTTCCTGCGTTTTTCTGGTGCTTAAAAGTGTACTCAAATGGCTTTGTCCCTTTGGGAATGTCTTTGCTATAGTCGAGACATATTGACATTCCCATGCTAGCTGTAAACAAGCCAGTTCAGCTATCAAGAAGAGCTGCATAATTTGGCACAGAGAACAGCTGAAGCTACTGACACCTGAATCAGCAGGTTTAAATCTGGCTTTGGTCCAGCTGGGGATAAGTGCTGGGAGTACAGGACGCGTGTGTCTATAGCTTAAAGTAAAAAGCATTTGAATAGATGAGAGGCAGTTCTGACTCAGTGCTTGCTAACACAGAAAGAGCCACAACTCTTCCTGTGGGCTCAAAGAACCGCATTGCACTGACATGCAGAGAGATCTGGGAATCAGCACCCTAATGCAGCCTCGGGGCAGACAAACCCATCTATGTCACATTCCTCCTGGGGTTCTGCTTTCCCTTTTTTTCGGTGCTCTGTGTACTCATCCTTTAAAGCCTTCATGTTCATCATTCATCATTCATCATTCACATTCATCATTTTATTTTTTCACATTGTCATAGGCACTTTTGTCATAGGCACTCTTAGGTGCTTCCTGTCTGAAGGATAGTGCAGTTTTGGATTTGGCTTTTTTTTTTCATTTTTTTATTTACCCATCAACAAGCAAAGTGTAATTGAAGTCATTATTTGACTATAAATTCTTCTGAATTAAAAACGGCCTTGGTTATTTGTTAGCATTTTTAGTATAAAGAGCCAAAGGTTCAAACATTTCTGGGTCTTCACAGGTTAACATATTTCTGTAAAACCTTCTGGCCAATAGATCTGTTTATGAAAATGAATGCAATCTCTTCTGCTCTGGAAACTATCTCATACTGAGTTTTTGCAGCTTGTGACATTATAAAAAATGTACTCCCTTTATTTTTGATGTGCTATGGTCTTCTGCAAATCTGCCAGTGTCACTTCTGCGAAAATAAGCAAAGAAAAAACGTACACACTTTCAACATAAGATGAACTATTATAATATGCTATAAACCCTGGAGTCACACAGAACGTAATGAAGATGGTGCCTCAGCCTCTTCAGTTTAGGCAGCAGTGTAACATATGTCCTCTTCAGATTTTGATTTAGTACACTGATACACCTTATTTCATGCAGATTGGTCAAAATCAGTGGATAGAGTGATCAAAATCTAGCAGGTAGAGATTCTTCATTTCACTTTGTTGTTCCAGAATACCTCTCCTTCACTGCATCATTATGTAAGTTAATGTATGGAAGAGAAATATGGATTGTAATTTCTTTCTAAATACTGTTTCAAGTGATTAAAATTATGTAATTCTCTTTGCAGAAGAAAATCACTGAATTAGGGTGGTTTTCTTCTTCTTTCTGTTTTAACTGGTTGTTTAACTGGATTCCCAGTTTACCACAGTGAATAATACGTATTGATAAATGGCTTTTACCAAAACTGTGAGAGTGAGATTGGCATCTGGTGGAGATGGCAGATGTATGAGCCACTCACAGCGCTTTTCTGTCTGGCAGTTCAGTCCCCAGGAAAGGAAATGGCATGACTAATGAGTTTTGTGTCTCTTTTTCATGTGCACATCTGCTTCCCATTGATGTAATTCATTAGGCACTCATGTGAGTCACGGTTAGCACACTGAAGTGGGAGTGGTTGGTAGCAGATATTATAATAACCCTAAAGTAAATAAAACAAACAAACAAAAAGTGAGAGACGATGTCTAAGAAGACGTGAGTACCTGTTTTCTCTTTATGCCTGCAGTAAACATTTGCAAAGAATTTTAAAAACGCAGGGGACAGTAACAATCAGGGGAGGAGAAGGAGAAAAACAGGAAGAAATTATTATAACGCATGTACCTTTTCCTAATTCTTAGACAATAGTTAATCTTTTATGTATATCTTTTATGAGATCTTTTTTGGCTTCTGTAAATTTTACAGGCTAGAGATGGCTTCTCTCATTTTCTTGTCTGCTTTGCATAACATTACTGAAATATTAGAGTTCCTCAAAGTCTTGGATGTTTCCATTCATACAATCTTCCAGGTAATCTCAGCGAGCTTTCAGAAATCAAAGGCACAGATAAAGCTCCCAAAGTAGTTCCAGCAAGTCTAATGTATCTCACCTTCAAACTGCAGCCCAGGAGCTATTTTAGGCTGTCTAGGCACACTGCAGAAAACATGTGGAGAGTTAAGATGCAACCTAATGGGACTAACTGGTTAGCTCAGAGATACAACCTGTCATGGATATTTGCTTCAAATTAACATGAATCAGTCTCTCCACTGATTATAAAAAGAGCCTGAAGTGGTTAGCTCAGATGTAGCTATCTAAATTGCAAACATCTTCATTTAATCAAATGAATTTTGCCTAGAGTAAATGAAGTCTTCCCAAAGCAAGCCGATGGAAAACGCTTAGTACAAGGAGGCGGGTTGAAAGAGAGTATTCTTCAGCATTATGTATTAAGTCAGTCAGCTGGTGGTTAAGATTAGATCCAGCCTTCCCAACTTTGGAATTTCTATTTGGTTTGGAACATATCTTGAGCAAATTATCTAAGTGTCTTCATTGAGCCTAGTGCAAAATTTATCTAGGAGTGATCATACTGTTGTTGAAGTTTGTAATTGGTGACTCTCATTTTTAAGATGACCTTGTATCTCTGCCAGATTTGCTTAGCTACTGCATTTACATTTTCTATTTCCTTTCTGCTAGGGAAAAAATACCAGGTTTTCCTTTATGGGTCCTTTTACAGATGTTCCATATTGCATTACCAGTCCCTTGACAAAAAAAAATAGCATTAATGACTTTTTCTTTTGCTGTTTTCTTGGAGCGATGAATAAGTCATTAGAACATTGATCATTACAGTAGAGTCAAAAAAAGGTAGCTCCACAACTTTTAACTCAGCAGAAACCAATAGGTTTGGGTTAGTGATTTTTTTTCTTTGTTTTGGGAGGTGGAAATGAGGAAAAGGCAGATAAGAGAAGAGGAACTTTGTGTATTTTGCTTTAGACCTCTTTCTTATTCAATGCTATGAAAGTTTCCATAACTTATTCTTTGAAAACTGCTTTCTTTTGCTTTTCCGGAACTCATTGGGTCAAATTTTATTGGCCTTTTCTCACTTGCCTTCTATTTTCTCTGGATTCTGATATTCTCTGACATTCCTCTATTTTCCTTATTTAGCCGCTAGTATCATCTTCTTGCTTTTTGGTCCAGTCATTTTACTTGTCCTTAGATACACCTGTGCTCTCCACCATGAAACCTGTTTTTTTTTTTTTTTAATGTGTTTTTAAATAAGAGACACAAATGAGATTACAGTTCTTCATGTGAAATATCAGGGAAGTCATCGCAGACTTCTGAAATGAATAACATACAGCCATTGTCGTCTGTAATCTGTGCATGATAAACTTATATTAAAACTTTCCCACTCATCATTTCCAGGACCTTCTTACTATTGAGTCTGCTATCAGAACCATCTCTAATCAAACACAGCAGTAGGCGCCTGTTTGTAGATATGTCCTAACTTGCTCCTAAATAATATGGAACAAAAGTAAGACTGTTAAGAACGTTTGTTCATGTAGGGAGTATTGGCTTTTGTGGAATCCTCTGCCTGACATTCAGAAAGAGAGAAAAGAAAGAAAAGAAAGAAGGAAGAAGGAAAGAAGGTAGAAAGGAAGGAGGAAAGGAAGGAAAGAAGGAAGGGAGGGAGGGAGGGAGGGAGGAAGAAGAGCTCCACAAACACACAGACAAAAACCAACCAACCAAACTTTCACACATTTGCCCCCATTCTGCCACTGACTTTATACACGGGCTTTCCACACAATCACAGAATGGCAGAGGCTGGAAGGGGCCTCTGAAGGTTTGCCTATATCAGGTGGCCCAGGGGCTTGTCCAGTCAGAATCTGAACAGAGACCCTGCAGCTTCTCTGGGTAACTGTTCCAATGCTCCACAGCACTCACAATGAAAAATATTTTCTTACAGTCAGAAGATATTTCCTGTGTTTTTGTATGGGGCGATTCCCTTTTGTCCCATCACGAGGCATCACTGGAAAGAATACGGCTCTATCTTCCTTACAGCCTCCAGTCAGGTAATTGGTAAGAGCCTTCTCTTCTCCAGACTAAGTAATGTCAGCCCCTCTCATATGGCAAATGCTGCAATGCCTTATTCATCTTCACGGCCCTTCACTGGACTCACTTCAGTATGTCCATGTAGAGGGGAGTTCAAAACTGGGCCCCATATTCCAGATATGGTCTCTCCAGTGATGACTAGAGCGAAAGGATCATCTCCTTTCAGCGGCCACTGACACTTTCTAATGCAGCCCATGATGTATTGGCCTACCTTGACACAACAGCATACTGATTTTTCATGCTCAATTTTCTGTCAGTCAAGACCCTCACGTTCTTTTCTAAAAGGCTGTTTCCAGTCAGATGACCCCCAGCAAGGAGTTATTCCTCCTCAGGTGCATGATGTAGCACTTCCCTTTGCTGAACCCCCTGGGGTTCCTATCTGACCATTTCTCCAGCCTATTTAGGTTCCTCTGAATGGCAGCATGCCCATGTGGGCTGTCAACCACTATTTCCGATTTTGTATCATCTGAAGATTTGCTGAGGGTGCACTTTATCCCATCATCCAGGTCTTTAATGAAGATGTAGAACAGTATTGGCCCCAGTATTGACCTCTGAAATACACCAATAGAAACTGGCCTCCAGCTGGACTTGATGGACATCACAACCCTCTGAACCTGCCACTTTGATTGGTTTTCAGTCCAACTCACTGTCCACTTATCTAGTCCCTGCTCATTGTCAAACTACTGAAGTATGTTATGAGCTACTATGTTGAAAGTGTTGCTCAAGTCAAGACAAGAAACATCCAAGTGCTTTTGCCTCACCCATCAACCTAGTCATCTTGTCACAGTAGGCTGCCAGGTTGGTCAGGTATGATTTCCCCCTTCATAAATCCATGGTGGCCGCTCCCAGTCACTTTCTTATCTTTAATACGTTTGAAAATGGTATCCATGATTAGTTGCTCCATCACTTTCCCGGGAGTTGAAGTGAGACTGGCCTGTAACTCCCACTGTCTGGCTGATAAGAAGAAAATCTTGAACATGTTCTCAAAAGTAGAATAACACTGTCTCAGACAGAGCATCCTTTTATTATCTATTTCCTGATACAAAGCTACATTAATACACATATAATACCAAATGTCACTCTTATTTCTATGTATCTCTGAGCAGATTAAATCCAATTGTAGTGTACTTTTCTTGTCCTGTGGTTACCTGAATTAATCTCATCTTTTTCTTGTGGATAGTTCTAGCTGTTAAAGAAGAAAAAATCCACTGTTCCTCACAGGTCCTCGCTTATGGCCACCTTCTTCCATTTTTCTTCTTTTGACATTTCTTTCTGTCTGCTTTCTGGACAAAATGTGGATCCCTCTAGTAGGTGACCTTAGACACTCAGGCTATCCAGTAGCTGGCCTCTAGATCTCCACATCTGTTTAGGTGTCTCCTGGACACACGAGTATCCAAGCCCTGCCACCCAGCATCAGCTGTTGGTTCAGCCACCTTCAGTCACACATGCAGGGATGTGCTTAGAGGCACCCACAAGCTACGGAGCCCCCCAGTAACCGACCTTAGACATTCTGCCCATCCATTAACTGGCCCTGGATCCTTGCTCTCCCCAGCTGTCTTCCACACCAAGATACCACACACAGACACAAATAGGTTTCTCAGTCAACTCCCAGGCCCTGTGTTCTCTCCAGCAGTTTTCTGTACCTGCTGGTCCCCATAGTAGCTAGCTCAGGTGCCTCAAACTCAGAAATACATGTGTACCCATGGCTCCCAAGCCATTTAACCTACCTACCAACTATTCTGCCACGATTCTTGCTAACAATCACACACGGACATGCGTGCCATGCTGCTGGCACCTCAGACATGGGCCCTATTGCCTGAGGTCTGACTACAGTTGCCGGCACTTAGACTTCCCTACACACACATGCACACAGGAAAATATCTGGAAAGGAAGTTGAATGAGAAGACAGGACGGACTGTGGTGATCACAGAAGCAGTCAGAGAAGCATGCTGACCAGCTGCCTGTTTACACAGTGCCTTTTATCCCCTTATGCTTCTACTTTCCCATGAATATTCCTTCTAAAACCACTTTGATCCTTCCCTGTTAGCACCTTTCAAACTCCCCTTAAACATGCTATGGTAAAAGCTCTTCACCTGCATCCCATAGTGTGCCCCTACTCCTGCCATGCCCCTCTTCGGTCTGCAAAATGACCCCAAGAGCCTGTCCCACTGGTTTACCAGGTGCCCCCCATACCTGGGCTGCAGGGCCAGTTGCTGTCTTGTGAGAGCTCTGAGATGGACCAGAGAAAGAGTGCATTTCTCTGACAGAGTTACTCCCCTGCCTGCCATTCCTGGGTGCTCCTTTGTTTGTGTGGAGATGAACTTTTAATCACACAGCCCAACAGCCACTGTGAACACTGCTTTATCTGAGAGCTTTCCTAAAAAAAAAAGGGATTATAATGCTCACCAGCATATCTGTAGATTGCCAGCACACAGCCAGTACAAGAACTGAATGCTGCTGCTTTATATGGACTAGGCCTGCACTGGCTCTGTGTCCTCATTAGAAGATGTCATGTCTTCTTCTTTAGTTTGGAAAGGACTCTCCCACGGGGCTTAGAAGTCATTCCCTGCTCAACTCGTTGCAGCTTGGTTTTCTCAGTATGTTAGTCTGTACCTTGCTATCTATACTACAAAAACTCTACTCCTCCTTTATTCAATGGAGAATTGGTGTGGGAACCATACTGCCATCTCAGACCTACTTGGATGCTTTCTACAGGTGAGCATATAAGAATATGCTTCTTATTAAAGAAGCTTGTGCTGATGCCCGTGCTTTAGGTATTCTTTGGCTAAACAAAAAATTTCATCCTATTAAGTTAATAAAAAGCCTATAAAAGAAAACAATAAAGCAGGCATGAAAATTCTGAAGTATTACAAATTTGTATTTAATGTGGGAAAAAAAAAGAGAAGCAATGAAACAAGATTTCTTTAACCAGTCAATAGAAACATATTGCAATTTTTAGGAATTATTTACATGCAGACTAATAAATAATTCAGTACATACTATGGAACACAATGGAAAATATTTTTGTCTATAACAACCTGTCATCTTAAGGACTATATTCCTACTAACTGAAGAAAAACTGTTACCAAATAACAGAAAAACTTTGATAATCTAATGAAAGATGGTTTCTACTTATGGGTGTATAACTTACGGGGTATATGGGTATATATCTTGCAAATACATGAATTTATTATCTATGCAAATGTCTGCCTTTTTGATTCAAGAAGATATTTCAGATTTTTTTTTATTGCAATAAACCAGCTTCCTGGAGCACCTAGTATGATTGCTTTTATTGATCTACAATAAAATTTATATAGAGAATGAGTAGTTAGTCTAATTGAGAGACTAACAGAAAGATAAATAAAATTAAGAGAGGAATATAAAGGATTTATGGGGTACTGAATAATCCTTATCAGACAGTCACAACTGCCATGTCAGAGTCTGTGCCTATAGGAAAGGTGATGGTTTTCTTGTTCAGTACATTTCTGAAAGTGGATACTCTGCAAGAAGAGTATAACCCCATTGCTAGAACAAAGGCTGGATACAGAGAATATCAGTGGTTGTTCTTCAAAGGTTATTGCTTGAGAGAAAAAAAATAAATTTCCTGTCGGATACAATCAGTCGGGTGGCACATTGGAAAATTGTATTATATTTGTCTTTTTGTACACTTTGTTTTTGTTACATTAATGACATTTAAGGTCCATAGATCTGGCCCTGAAGGTATAAAAATAATAAAACATCATATGTAAGTTCTGTGGCATATTTTTTTAGCTTGTGTATTAGAGAACGTGAGGAGAAGACAAGCACTTGTGTAACAATCTGTAGAGTTTGAGCAACAAATCTGCATGCTCTCAGATATTTTAGCTAGATTCAAAAGATTTTCTAGACCAGACTTATTCAAGACCAGTCACACATCTGGAGGAAAAAAAGAAAAACTTCCTTTCCTGGCCATTTAGCATACAACTCACATATTTTAAAAGTCTCTAAAAGCAGGTATAACACATAAAATGAATATGATGATAGTCTAAACATATTGCCTTGTTCTGGAGAACTTATTATGCACTTGACTTATAGCAACTGAATTAGAAACAAGCAAACTATAGAAATAAAGTCCAAACCTCCTGAGCTCATCTTAATGAGCAACTATGGTTGGGAGAGGAACCAGAGTTGAAAACAGATAAGTAGTTTTCTTAGCACTTTTGTTCTGACAGCCTTTTAGATGATTCATTGTAACCTGAAAAATACTCAGAACCTTCTTACTGCAGGAGAAGCAGCCTCCCATTAGGCTTAGAATCAGACTAAGAGGACGGGTCCTTCTCCACCTTCCTTACATTTAAGAAATAGGTTGAATGCCCTAGCAGCAGAGGAGAGGCAGAAAGCCTTGTTGGGGAAGCATCAGAGCTGGTGAAGCCTGAACCATGACTTAGCAAGAGAAGGAAAGTAACAGTAGCAGTAGGCGCCCATTTGTTGAGGACAGAAGCCTCCACCTGCCCTGTTGGCTTGCTGTCTAGAAAGATTTGTTGCTTGCCAGGGGCTCAGATCCAAAACATTGCAGTGAAACAGCCAAGGTCCTCAGACTAGTACCCCCATCTGCTTATTTGCATGGACCCCAAAGATAATGCCAGGGAAGAGGTGGAGTATATCAGATATGACTACCAGGACCTGAGGGTGAAGATCGAGGGAGAGGGGCCCAAGCGAAGGGGAGAGGCTTGGTTGGAAAGGGGAAGACAAATCCTGCAGCTCAACCCCTGGTGGTGCTCTGGTCTTGTTTCCAGGCATTTGGGTTTCACAGCCATGAAAACTACTTTGAGGATTGCTAGGGAGAGCTGAGACCCATTTATCAAGATAGAGCAAGAAGATTTTTTCCAAAAGGCAGGTCACCATGGTGAGGAGAACTTTTAACTAGAAATGATGAGATTACAGCCCAAAGATAAGTGAGGTAGCGTGTGACAGGGACCGCAAGCAGAGGATGCAGGGTGATGGGAACAAGAAAGCTTCTGTTAGAAATAATGCAGTGGGCAAAGGTAGACCCGCTTCAAGTGAACGGATGCAAATGCACACAGCTAACATTCGCCCTCACCTTTGGACTTCTCAGCTTGGAGATTTCAAAGCTAGATTCAAAATTTTCAGCTTGCCTGACTGCTTTTCCACTCCTACCCCCATTTCTTAGCACCTACAAGACAACTTGCAGCACACAGACTTCTGCAAAGCCACAGAGCTTCTGTCTTCTCCTTTAAGCACTGTGCCAGCAATACAAAAATCCCCCAAACACTTGGGCTAACCAGCCACATGCCTGTCCCCTCCCTTCCCTCACTAGCCCATCCTCTACCCAGCAGAGATAGGTCATCAAGGCCAGAATGAGTTCTGACTTGCAGCACTTCCAGCACATTCTCTCTCAGGCATGAGTCCCGCTTGCAGTCCTGGCTGTTCTAATAGTATGCCACTGCTTTATATTCTTGTGAATGTACCTAACAAAACCATAGATAATTGCAAGTTATTCAGATTTGTTCTTGTCTGGAGAAACACTGATTTTATATTCATACAGAAAAAAATATATATTTGAGCTATCTTGCTAGAAGCAGGAAATAAGAATAATTTCCTTTTGTATTTGGAATTACAAGGTTAGGAGTGATGCACCAGTATTAAACCAGTGAATATATAACCTTGTCCTTTCTTCTTGTCATATTTCATAAATAGAACATAGTTATGAATAGCTAGATGACTTTCTTGGAAGATCAAAGTCCAGGCAGAAGTAGTAGTGACAGTTCATTAGTGGGGGTGAGGTTTCCAAAAGAGTTATGCAGATGAGTGTTGTCAAATATTCAGCTTCTGGTGCCTAAATTCAAAATTTAGTTCACCAAAATCCCATTTGCTTGATGACTAAACCTTGGGATGCTAAAAGTGCCAAAATGTGCATGTTAGCACTTTACATTCCTTAAACATATGTAGATAAGTAGACAGCAACTGAGGAGGATGAAGAACTCAGTGAGAAGAGACAATACAGCCTGAGGGCTGTTCTATAGAAGAACCCCGGTGTTGATATCAAGACATTACTGCAATGATGGCGTTTCTGTCTCTGGAGGAATCTGTTTTTAAAGCTCTCTCTCACCAGAAAACTCTCTGAGAGCCTCTCAAGTGGCAGCTCAGTGTCTAATCTGGACAGCAAGCAACCAGCAAGCAGCCCACTGACAGCACTGGAACACTTCCTCCGCAACGAACACTTCAAAGGACATGACAAATGCATGGGAATGAGGGAAGGGTCAGAGATTATTCTAGACCTCTTGCAATGGTAGTAGGGGAAGTGGCAGTGCAGTAATAATCCTCTCCCTACCCTCTCAATACACTGTTTCGCACATGCAAGGAATCCCTTCCTTTGGTTTGCTAAATCTTACTCTCTAAAATTTGGTGGAAGAGTCTTAATATCCCAGGGATATGGGATGGAAAACCCTCAGCATCTTTTACTCAGGCTATCCTATTTCACACAGAATAATTAAGAAGTTATTGAGTTGGAGATTTAGAGCAACTATAGCTTATTTTAGAGCACTTGCCTAGAATCTGGTAAATACCTAATACAGTGATATAGTCACAAAACAAGGATTGGAACCATAGCAAGTTAAGGTAATTATCAGTGCAAGGTATTGTGAAAAAGCTTCTATTTACTTCAAACAAAACTGATTTTCCATCCTAACAATCATTGGTCGCTTGCGTAATAACAGAGTAGATGAGAAAAAACAGCTATTGAGTCTTTGTTATGTTTCTGCATCTATTGATGAAAATTAACTGTTTTGGGACAGATCCTTCATACCCTTTAGGAGTCAGTAGCCATTGGTGATTATTATTAATAATAATCTATATAAATATATATAAATAAGACAAAATGCCTGCCCATTTTCTTTTTTTTTTCCCTCAGTTTGGATATATTGAAGCTGCAGTATGCCTTCCTGTTGGAATACCACGGTGGGGACATGCATATTACCAATTTTATTGCTGTCAGATAAAGTCACTGGGTATTGATGCCATTCTTTCAACCTGTGCTTTAGTGTTTCTTGTGATGCTATCACATAAATTCATTTCCAGTCAGATGTCATCATTTCAATATGAATATTTCTGTTACAAGTCTCTACATATCCTTATCTCAAGAGAGTGTTTTAATCATAATATTGGCCAGTTGATTGGCTCAGCTGATGAATGTTCAGTTGTCCTGAGCTCCTGTCCAGCTAAAGTGGAGCAGTGTTATCAGAAGGAACTGCAAACTTTGCCCTTCTTACAGAGTAGCCAGTGTCGTGGTAGACAATATTGACTTGGCAAGATGTTCAAATTTTCTGAAGATGAGGGAAATTAGAGTAGATCCTATGCATCCTGGAGATAGATTCATATTTCTTAAGGAAAACTATCCAGAAAGGATTCAGAGTGATGGATCATGACTGCAGATTGGGCATTTTTCTTCAGCCTAAGCGAAGTAATGAAAGACCTAACAGGAGCAGGATTTTAAGCACATGGCTCTTTGCAATGTTTCCTATGAGCTGGAGAGGCTTTCAAGATTCTGGGTTTTCTGCACCCTCTTGGTGGGCAGCACCCTCTTGGTGGGCATGTTGATACGGTGCTCTGTGGCGTTGTGAGGCCCTGCTAACTCCAGTCTCCAAAAGCAATGTAGTTCCATTAGCCCTTCTAGGAAGGCTAATTAAATCAAGAACAGCGGTCCGCACAAGCAGATTTCCTCTTTCTAATTGTGCAACCAGAGTAGAGATGCCCAGGGTAGGTATGCTCCTTCTGGAAGAGTCCCTATGGAAGGAAGGGAGAATCAAGCTCAAAGTGTTGTTATTTTGCCTTTTGCTTAGCTACTTAAGCACTACTGCAATAGCATAAAACAAATCACAGAACAAAAATCATTGAATAAAATAAATAAATGATGATTAGCAACACACAGACAAGATTTCTGTTCTCCAAACTTCATTGTGAAAGCTAAAAGGTGGAGAGTTGGCCCCTTTGCCTAAAGTCTTGTGCTTTTTGAAGTTTTCTTTCTCCCTTGGAAGGTAATGCTGTTCATGGATCAAAGCAGAGCTCAGGGGTGAAGAATTCCTAAATTCAAACTGTCCTGTGATACTTTATTTTTAAAGCCTCCAAACTGTACACAGTGCTGCAGAATGGCATGTGTGGGAATAACACTGGTTCCTCTCGGTATCTGTGCTATGCTCATCTCCATGGCAGCTAAGCAATTTTGAAAAGAATAAGCAAACAACTTGTTGCTGCACAGCTCGCTCTCCTCAGCCTTCTTCATAGTTTTGTGTTATCTACTGCTAATATAGAATGCAATATCTGGATCAGAAAATGCCACGATTCAAAGAGCCATAAAACTTGACAGTGTAAAATACTTCAGCTCCGTGGAGCCCTTAGTCTCGGGGACTAAGGACTGATTATTCTAACTACTAGTATTAGTTTAACACACCTCTCCCAAGCTGCAGGCCTGTCAAGCCTTCCACTTCCCACTTGCAGCTCTGAACCCTGTATCTTGTTCCCCAGTCTCTGAGCTAGGAATTCGCATGTTCCTCATGCTGGGCTGAGCTTTGCTCCAAAGCTTTTAACTCCCTCATGGCAGACGCAGGCAACCGAGCCACAAAAGGGCTGCATGAGGGACATGGCTCCATCACAGCTCCAGGGCATATACCTCTCCGGAGTCACAGACATGACACCAGCTGCACTCCTGCATTAATTTGGGAGTAAGACACTATCATATATCTCACCATAGGGAATGCTAAGGAAGTTGACTCCGGGACCCAGGATATTTTTACTCTCCAGCCCACTAAAGACCAGTCCGGTCCCTTCTAAAGATAGGAGGTTTCTCCCATCCCAGTCCTGTGAATGTGGCTGCTGCTCTTCCTTCTTTCCAGGTCTGGGCAGTATTAAGACTGACCATGTGTTCCAGACATACAGACACACATAGACGCACAGACACAGGGTATACAGAAACATTAGCAGCACTTACATAAACATGACAGGGCCTCACCATCCTCCTACATAGTTCAGCAGAGAACATAACAGAAAAACTTACATTGGAAAGGTCTTCTGTAGGCCATCCAGGTGAACCTAGGGAATCTAGGCAGTGGGAGGAAATTCTACTGTCTCTTTGGGCAACCTGCGCCAGTGCTTAACTGCTTTCATAGGGAAGAATTGTTTCCTTATATGCAATTAGCATTTCTCTCATTGCAACTTGCTACTGCAAAATTTGCCCCTTGAGAGGCACCTCAAAGGGAGTCTGGTGCAATGTTCCCTATGATTCAACTTTAGGGATCGTCAGACAGCAATTAGTTTACGTCTTAGTGTTTTCTTCTGCAGGATTCATGTGCTCTAGCCACCTGACTGGTGGTCTTCCACCAGACCCACTCCAAGTGACATCGTGTCTTCATCATACACAGTATGAAAGAGGAATGTACTCCAAGAACATATGAAGTCCATTTTCCTGTCTCATTCACATCAACGATGTTTCTGAACCAGGACAAAATCAAGTAGAAAACTTTAGTGAAAATAAATGAAATTAATTTATGAAAATAAAATTCAGCTGCATTTCTTCACAACTTGTTTAAAGAGATTATAAGGACATAAAAATATCTCTAATACATTACAGCTTTCTGTTCTTTGGACCAAGTTCCTCTAGCTCAAGACTATCTGTTCTGTAGAGAACTGAAAAAGGGACAATGTTGGATGTAAAGCATAAGAAGCAAGGAAGGTATTACAGAGCTTTAACTAAATGGAAAGCTACAGCCAGGAACTCTGAAAATGAGATAAACTCAACCTGCCCAAGGACATTGGTATTGTTGGAGTTGCTAAGCAACGTATATTAGCTATTCATTTCAAACTTAAGAAAAAATGTAATTTAAGGAATGAATTACAGTCTAGTCTGTATTATTCCAAGGAAACCAAGATTTATTTTGTAATGATATGGTTCTTTTCACTCTTTTCATACTTTACAATAACCTGCCACTAACATTTTCAAACATTAGTTCCTAATTTTAAGCTTTTTAATCCAAACTTGGTTATCCAGATAGAAACCACCTTCTTCTCTGTTTTCCTACTTTTCCTGAAGTCCTGAGGCTAATCTCTGAGACTTCAGTTTATCTTTATTTGCCTGTAAGTCTGCATCTGTCTTTATATGATGGATAGTCATATGAGAAAACTAAGTGCCTAATGAAGACACAGCACCTTGTCAATACTTATGAAAGTCAGAATAGATGATAACTATTATTTCAAACAATGCTCTCGGAACCACACTAGAATACTTTTTTTAAAAAATTATTTTTATTCTTTTTCTGTTTTGAATGATGCCATATTAAAATAATTTACATTTCACAGCTTGTTGTATTGAAAGAGATGACACAATGTGTTCAGACATTTTGAATGCTGTCTTCTATTTCAATGCAACAGGCTGTAAGACTTTAGTGCCGTAAAGAAAGATGATTTAGAGAAAAACATGCCCCAATGAAAGGAAAAAGTATTTAAAAGATCAATAGCTCAATACTGATTTATGTATTTTTGTGATTTGTATCACATAATAAATCTGTGCTACATATTAAATATTAAGAAATACACCATTAGGTAGCTTTTCTTTATAAATTAAAATCAATCTAGTTTTGATTGAACCAGCAATACAATGGGCAAAATGATAATTGCCAACTAGTAAACCTGGAGGGTGTTTCATAAATATCAATAAATTGAATTACACCGGTCAATACAGCAATCTCCTCACTTGGCACTTCACAAAGGGCATTTGAGAAAGGAAGGCGAATTAACATTTGCAGTGTATTTGGGGATAATTTTTGTAATAAGAAAAATTTCTTCTGGTTGTCATCTGAGGGTAAAAAAAATAACAGTAGAGCTAACTGAAAGAGCCACCCCTAAGCACACAGTGCGTATCGCGCTGTAGGCAGAAGTTTGGAACATCCTGGCTCCGCTTTCCTCCTTGTGCAATATAAAATCCCTTGTTAGGAGGATGTTGCCATAGCGATGCCGGAGCGCAGGCCGCGGGTTGGCAGCCATGTCTATAATAAAGCAGGTCGGCTTTCCAGGCCCGTTACAGGGCCTGTGTTCCAGGCCACCTTTTCATGGGATACGATACTCAAAAAGTGGTGGCCAAAACCACCCAGCAGCAAAGGGAACACATAGTTCATTTGGGTTCATTTGGTGCTTGCCCTTTCTTGAAGACAACTTGTAATTTTCATGGTCAGCATTTGCAATGCCTCTAGAAAATCGGTTGTTTGGTCTTCTTGCTAAAGAGACAAAATCATTTTTGTCAGCCAGAGTGTAAATTGGTTCACTCTAGGTTTGGTGAGTGGTTTGTATCAGGACACTTCTACGTAGCCTCAGAGACACACTTGGGAAAATTCATTAAAATTAATTTTAACAATGAAATGGCTTTGAGAAGCTCAGCAAGCTCCCACTGCTTCCACACGTTGTCATCTCAAGCAGGTCAGAGCTCTTTCAATCTAAGACTGTCATGTTTTCTGAATATCTTCATGGTATATGTAGAAATATTCCAGTCTATTTCAGGGATAGGTATGGAGTCAGGTGAGCCATGATTCTACATTTGCTCCACTTGTGACCTTGCTTCATGTTTCTGATTCACTTCATAAATCTGCAATTTTGCACTTTTAAAGAATTTTTTTAGTGGCTCAGGTTTTAAAACTCAGTCTAAAAATGCCTAAGTGAAACTTTCTAGCTTCCAGTATTCAGAATTTCAGAGCACATAAGATTGTCTATTCTCTTCTGGCCTTACATGTAGAGAACTATAAAAGTCCAGAGGCATCATCTCTGTGGACACTGAAACGAATACATTGAAATACTAAATTCTACAACCATTACATATTACAGCAGGTCACATGGGTTTGGGCAAGTGAGGGACAGATAACTGCATTGTTATCTTATTAATTTTGTGAATATGGGCAAGAAAATAAAGTCATAGACCTGTGTACCCTGTCTAAGTGGAATCTACACCACTAACCAGGATAAAAATACTGCAGACAAGTGCAAAAAAAAGTACACGTTCAAAGCAACCCTCAAAAAGGTGTTTATTATGGACAATGTATTATGGACTATGGTAGTGCGTCAACTTTGACTGCAGCATTTATGCTACATAGCATTTTCATTAGTGGCTTGGGAGCAGGTTTATTACACTTGCTGACTACAAAAACCTAAGAAGTGTTATTCACTTGTGCACTGGATTAGTAGTAAAATAAATAAATAAATAGCATTGTAAGATTCAGCATCTCCCTATTCTATCCACAGATGCAAGTCCTCAGCTGCACAAACACAGCATGAGACACAAGTCATGCAGCAGTTTTGGAAAAAGAAAAAAAAACACCAAACAGTAGGGTTGTAGTGTAACATAGAAAGATGCTGTGAAAAAGAGAGAGACTTCATATTGGGATATTGGGATGACAGAAGGCTTCTGTCAGGGAGCAGTAGGGGAAGGTAAGCCAGGAGGTGGTGGTGTGAGTGACACCAGCGAAAAAAAAAGGCGCAAACCCACCATTCAAGTGCAAGGCCATGCAAAAATATACCGATGCATAGCTCAGATAAGAAGGAAAGACAAGGGCCTGAGCCTAAAGCCAAAGAGCACACAGCTTCTCATGTCTCTTTCTCACAACTTAGTTGACGGGAGTCTGATCTCAGGCTACATAGTCGTACCATATCAGAGTTAAACTTGAACACAGGCAGTTTATACTCCTGCCAGAGAGGGAAAATAGAGGCTGCTAGCACACTCATGGCCCTGACAGCTTTAGCTTCAGCACAGTTTTGACAACCATTCTCTACGACAGATTTAAATCAACTGTAAAAAATCCAAGGGAATATTTGAAGGAATTGAGATTAGTGACCCTAAAGAAAAGATTGATGAGCAGTTACCCGTGTGTAAAAATGCTGATACAAAGAGTAAATCTGTTCTCTGTGAATATGATGGATAGAAGAAACAATGGTCCTGAAGTGGTCCAAGAAAAAATAAGTGTAGCAATAAGAAGCCTTTAAGAATAGATTAGGCAAAGATATTTTGAAGAATGACATAGATGTCTCCATCCTTGGAGACTTTCAGAATTCAGATGGACAAGGCCCTGAACCATGTGATCTAACTGAAGCTACGGAGAATTATTTTGAGCCAACTATTTTGGACTGGACTCAACAACCTCCAGAGGTCCTTTCCAATCTGAATCTTTCTATTATTTCATGGTTTAGTAGATCCTTCCTTTAGGAGGTATAAAATAGGTAATTCCTTCCTAGTGTTTTGTTGGGTGTTTTTTTTTTTTTTTTTTTGGCCTCCCATGTTAACAGAAACCAAAATAGGCCTATCTATGTCATGCCGCAATGGAGGCAAGATTCACAATACCTAGGGAAGAGTGTCTAGTTCTTCTGGAATGATTTGTTTATACTGAAGAGGTAGATATGATGAAACAAGAGACACCAGTTTTATGTAAGTCAACGTTAGAAATCACTAGGATAAAAGATTATATTTACAAAAAAAATCTGCATTTATACATATATGTTTGTCTTTATATACCTACAGATATTTATATAGACAAAATGCAAATGAAATTGCGTGGTTAAGATTTTTACAAGGTTGTATTTAGGATAACTTTAAAAAGATGCATTAGCATGGATAACATAAGTAAAAACAAACATGCCAAAAAAGATAGGTAGACCTATATGATGATACAGTGTTATTTCAAAGAGTTTTCAAGATCAGATTTGCTATTTGAATAGCTTCTCACAATGTATCTTTTCAAATATAGATCTTCTTAGGGATGATCATCATCTGTAATGTCATCTAAAAAATACTGACTGGAGATAAAGTAACAAGCTAAAAGGGATTACAGCAAAATAATGTATTTATCACCTGGAAATCCTGTTAAAGTAATGCTACATGTCAGGTTACTTTGATATTGTAAAAAAATATTGAAATGATGTCTATATAATTTAGTTCCTGAGACTCATATGTGAAAGAATAAGCAATGCTGTAAAAGAATAAATCACATTAAAGGATGTTTATTTCATCTCACCGTAAGAAACCTTTGAGACAATTTGCAGGTTAAATAAACATGAATAGCAGTTAGCTAACGTGTTTTGGGGCAGGGAGTAGGTAAAGTTTTTGTCAAAACAAAAGAAAGTATTTGAATGGGATATTCATTTTTAGTATTAGAATATCTTAAGGAATGCCTAGGGATTTAGTTCACGTCCCTGAAAACAGCCTAATTGCTGGGGACTATTGAAGGAACATATTGACATGTTATTGAAGCATAATTGAGATGACTATATGCGTTGCTTAAAAGCACAAAACAGCAACAGTCAAAGCACTGGAATCTTTCTCTGTAAAAAAACAGAAGTGTAGAAAAATAAGTCAGTGGGGTTATTTTCTTTAATAGGCATTACATTATGGACTAGAAGGATAAAATAAACAAAGTCCCAGTGGCATTAGGTGTGTAAGGCTGCTATAATATAGACATGCACATATGAAATATTTTTGGGACAGCACTAGCTGTCCAGGAGCCACAAGGGCCAGATTCCTGAAGGGACAGCGAGCTGAACCTCCCAAGGCCAGCAGGACAAGGGCCTGCCCAGGCAGTATTTGCTCCAAGTGACGTCCTGTGGCCAGGTCCAGGGATGGTGGCCAGGGTTAATCAAAAGTCCAGGTCACCGGAGAGACTTGTGGTGATGAGGCATGTCTGACGTCAAGCCAGAAAGTCAATCCATAGGTCAGGTATACTGATGGTAACCAGAGCCACATGTGGTCTAGGGATCACCAGGCAGCAAAGTGATGAGGCTGCTCTGAGGTCAAGCAGGAAAGCCACTTCACTGGCCGAGGCCCAGATCAAGGGGGTCCATAATCAGCTACAACTGGAAACACAACTGCCTACAACACAGCTCAGGCAGCGACTGAACACCCAGGCCTGAGCTTGAGTGGAGGCCCCGGACACAAGGCGGTGCAGGAGGCCCCAGGTGAGGCCTGTCAGAGCCAGCATGGCTGGTCAGTTGGTGCACTCAGGGACCTGGCCACTATGCTGGTACTGAAATGGTTACAATCTGCTGGATTTTTGAAACCAATAAAATACAGACCAGATTTTTTATTTTAATCATCTCTCTCTCTTTTTTTTTTCTATTGTGCTCGTTTAGACACGATCTAGAGCTGGCTTTGAGCAAGAGGTTGGATTAGAGTCCAACATTTTTCTGTGGTTATATGACTACACAATGTGTTTTCCTGGCACCTCTGTAATACTAGCAGGAACACTTGTCCAGCTGTTAGAAATAGGAGCTGATGGTAGGATTTTCAGTCTGTATTTAAGCATACAAGTGCTTAAGTGATTCCTCTAGAATAATGCTGAAATTGTATCAGTTCTTGCTTGGGCTTCTGTTTTTGCCTTGCACAAAGAGGTCATGATCCTGACAAGCAGAATCCTCAACAACTCATCTAGAGTCTGTGAAAACTGCCAGTGAAAACCTAAGGATTAGATACCAGGGAGCGTAATGGAAGATGGAGTGTCTGTCATATGAGGAGGGAAGGCCATAGATCAGCCTGTCCAGACCAGCAAAATGTGATTTGGAGGTGACATACACAAAAAAAGTTCTTATTAAGGTAGTCAGTATTCAAGGAATTAGAAGTATTACTGAAGTTAAAAAGGTAATTCTAGCATAAGATGACATTGATAACAAATGTGGACTGGGAATTAGAAGACAGGAACAAAAGTTATTTCAGATGTCACGAGTTCAGAGAAAGTATTGTCTTAAGATATAGAGGTGATGAGAGAGTCTAAAATTAAAACAGACGATATGAGTTCTTGCGTGTTGACTTTTATGTTCATATGTCTAGAGGGAAGATGAAATGGGGAAAGGTGAAAGAAAAATACTCATTCTTTACTGATCCTTCTTATTCATACTATGTCTATATTGAATTAATCTCATGCTTCAGCTATTCCCAAGTCTCCATGCTGAAGCTATTAAAGATTCTTTTTTCTTCTCTTACGGGAAGATTTTATTTCTCCCAGGATTTTTTTGCCTTCCTCTGAAATATCAGACTGATTACAGAGACAAAATACTGGGTAGCACGCCCCAGTGCTCCAAGGAGTAATAAAAATGCCTTGGGAAGCTGTATAACATGTCTAGTCCACGTCCTAAATATTTAACTGATTGCGATAGGTGAGGTCAAGGAAGTATTTCACCTAGTTTCACACTCTTGGGACCTGCCAGACTTCGATAGTGGAACAACTCACTTCACAGAATCAGCTGAATATTTTTACTTAACAAGGCTGTGCTTATTGCACAGCTTTGAGCAATTATGGATGCCCTTGATCTATCCTAAATCCTTCTTGGGACATAATGCAACGTGCTGGTTTCGGCGGTGCATGAAGTAGCTCTTTGGTGTACCCTTCCACATGATTGTTTAAATGCTTCTGCCTCCTGTGGAAGATTGCATTCAGTGGCTCCAAACTGGGCTTTTTTCAATTCCAGGTTCAATCAGTTCTTTCAGTTTGTTCTTTCCCCCATTTGTAATGACATTTCTATACATATTCTTGTCCTAAGGGAGTGAAAAGGAAATCAGAGTAGTAGAAAAGAATGCTAACCTCACGAAATAGCTTTTCAGGATCCCATGGTCTAAATTTGTATCGCCTTGTTCAGTACCAAGAAGGGCACCAATTGTGTTAACAGTTAGGTCTGTATGCTTTTCATTTGTCTGCCATAGAGGGATAACTTAAAGCTCTCTCAAGGCATGTCTATGGGAAAAAGTTTTGAAATGAAAGTTTTACTTTAAATTGAATTAGTAAAACATTTTTAAGACAAAATGCCTGAAAAGCTTAAGTCAATACCACAGTCTTCTGTAAATGGGGACTGATTCTTCCAAACTGGTGTTAATTAGGCAGTGATTTAATCTTTAAGGGGTTCACAGTGTGATATCAAGGTGGCAAAGGAAAAGAATCTGGCACTCCGAATCTATTTTTCATGTTATTTGGTGCTACAGTAAGAACTATTTTGCATTATGAGTTACAATATTCAATATGCTGTCAGATTTTAAATCTAACCCAGTCTACCTACATATGCTGACCAAGCTTTAAAATGTGATTTTCATATCTATATCTACCTTGCAACCCTGTTGTGAAGATTAATTTGCTATTATTAACACATATCTGAAGGGTTAGAAAAGGAAAAACAAGCTAAATTAGTCAAACTCATTCTATCACTGCTTACAAATCTGGCAGCATTTGACTATCTATTCATCTTCACTGCCATTCTTTTCATTATTGTCACTTATATCATGCTAATTCTGGGCATTTCATCTCTCTCAGGAGTTTTTAACACATGCATCTCTTCAACAAAGAGTACATCCACCAGAGGTATTCTATCAGCATAATAAATATCAGTCTCATGCAAGTCATAAACGACATCTGCTGCACGTCAGCATAAATTACATATATACATTTGCATGCCAAAAGGCAGAGTGAATCTAGGTCTCTGTAGTTCCATTAAAACATTAGCATTTTCAAACAATGTTCATCTTCTTCAGTTGAAATTTTATAACATACCGAAAGCATAAAAATGTAAGGATGGGGTTAGGAAAGTGAAAGCCCATCTGCAGTTGAGTCTGTCAAGAGATGTGAAGAACAACAACAAAAAGGCTCCTACAAGTACATGCAAAAGGAAGACTAGTGAAAAATATAGGCTTGCTTCTATATGGGTCATGGCCTTAGTGACAAAGGACACAGCAGAGATACTGAATGCATTTTTTGACTTAGTTCTTTGCCGGTAAAACTCATCTTCAGGTAACCCAGGCTGTAAGGACCAGAGGGGAAAAAATGCAGAAAGGAAGAGTTACCCTTTGTGGAGGAGGAGGAGGAGATTTGGGATACACCTGAACATCCACAGGGCTAGATGACCCAGTGGTATGCACCCACAAGTGCTGAGGGAGCTGGTCAACGTCATTGTGAAGCCACTCTTAGTTATCTCTGGAAGATCATCACGATTAGGGAAGTGCCTGAGGACTGGAAGAAAGACAATGTCCTCTGGGGAGCCACAGGTTGGACAGCCTCACTTCAGTTCTTGTAAAGTGATGGAACAACTAATCCTGGAAACCACTGCCAAGCATATTGGGTGTAGTCACCATGGATTTACAAAGGGGTGGGGGAGGAAGAATGAAGCCTGCCCAGCCTGATAGCCTTCTGTGATGAGATGTCTGGTTTGATGGATGAGAGGAAAGCAGAGGATGTTGTGTATCTTGACTTCAGTAAGGCTTTTGAGACTGTCTCCCGAAATATCCTACTAGACAAGCTAATGAAAAATGAGTTAGCTAAATGAACAGTCAGGTGGACTGAAAGCTAGCTGAACTGGCAGACTCAGTGGGTTATAATCAACCTCATGGAGTCCAGGTGGTGGCCTGTCACTACTGGTGCACCTCAGGTATTGATATAGGGGCCATCAATGTTTAATAACTTCGTTAATGACAGGACCAAACACACCAGCAGCATGTTTGCAGATGAAAGAACACAGGCAGGAGCAGCTAACACACTAGAGAGCTGCATTGCTTTTTAGAGGGACAGTGTCTGGAAAGAAAAATCAATAAAGGCAAATGCTGAGCCCTGCAGAGGAGGCCAAGAAGGTGATCCCTGAGAAGGAATAAGCCCGTGAAGCCGTAAATACTGGGAGCCAACCACTTCAAGAGTAACTTTTCAGAAAAGTGTGCAGGGTTCTGGTGGACGACAAGTTGACTATGAGCCATGTGGTGCCCATGTGGTAAAGAAGACCAACAGCATCATGGGCTGCATTAGGAAGAGTGTTGTGAGCAGGTGGCAGAAGCTGATCCTTCTCCTCTACTCAGCGTTGGCGAGATCCCATCTGGAGCACTGTACCCAGGTTTGCACTCTTCAGTAGGGGAAAGAAACAGACATATTGGAGCACCTCTCACAAAGGGCCCCCAAAATGGCTAAGGGATTGGATCACCAGTCCTACAAGGAGAGACTGAGAATTGGAATCGGAACTCTGGAATTGTTTAGACTTGAAAAGGTTCGGGGCGTGAATCTTATCAATGTGTAAATACCTGGTGGAATGGGGCACAAACACAACTACAGTGAATGCCAGGTGATTATTTTTTAAAAAAAGCTTTTTCATTATATAGATGTCCAAACACTGATCAGCTTGTTGTGGATTCACACCATGGGTTGTGATCAGAAGGTTGTGGATTCCGTACCCTTGGAGGTAACAAAAATTTGATGGCTCAAGGCTCTGAGCAACCTACTCGAGCTGGCCCTGCTCTGAGGTGAGTTATGGGCTCCAGAGTTCCCTTCACTCCACCTTCCCTCCTTTGTTCTGTGATTCTATAAATGAAAAGATAGATTTAAAAAAAAAAAAACCCACATACACACACACACCTTAAAACACCTTTATTTCTCTGTTTGCTTATTCTTTTGAAATATATCCAGAGCTCCTGGTTGGGTAGTGGAAGGAACTCGATTCTGCTTCTGGTTCTAAAGCAAATGAGGAGGGGATTTTAAGATGTCATTTCACCTCACTTCATCTGCACTCTCTTCCCAGGTTTGGTGGGTTTGTTACACTCAAATTTGTATGCCCATTAATAATATTTATATACATATAATGCAATAGAAATAATGATGGTTGATAGCTTTGGTATTTCAAAAATGTTGGCTCTGCCTTTTTAAAAAGTGGTTCCAAGCAAAGAAGAAAATGTTTCATATCAGCTCCATATTATCCCTACTAAAACCCCCTACACACACACACAAAAATATAGAGGAATTGCAGCTAATCAGAAATGCAATAACCAGTCTGCCAAAATCTCCTGCTTCAGCTATTATCGCTTTCCTCACAAGAACCAAAATAGTAACTTTACATTAGCTTCAAATATAAACTTTTAACACCCAAGCTTTGATACATTTTTTTCCCTTGTGAGGAATGTATTACTGCTCTGTGAATAGTGGTACATTATTGGACTGAAACATGCTAGAATTTCTTCAAGTTTTTTATTTTACAATGTGCTTACAGAAAATTAATAGAATTAAAAGTGTATACATGAAATATTATTACACAAAATAAACACTTTTGAGGAGCCAGTCCCTGAATGTGCTCAGTTTCTAGATCCTCAGTAGCAGCAAACCAAACAAAAATGTCTTCTTGGCTGCAATTCATTAAGACATATCAAAACTGCAGCCCCCTCAATGGATTCCATTTCAGTGGAATTTTGCAAGATGCAAGCAGTCTTTTTTTTTTTAATAGCAATTAAAAAAAAAAAGCAGTTTACAAATGAAAATGTACAGTCCTGGAGCACATTCATCAGAGAACAAAAAAATGTATTTTTCTGCTCTGGAAATGCACTTTGTGCAACATAACTGAACACAAGTCTTCAGAAAGATTCAGTATCTTCAAAGCAGAACCATCAGCAATCATCAAGGTCCTTTCCAGTCTACCACTGCCATATCTTTTAGTACAGTTGTTTTGAATGCTTGTTTTCACCCTCCCTCCAAACAAAGCTTTTTATAAAAGAGAGGTAAGCATCAAATTATGGAATTGACATCTTTAGAGCTATTGAAGGCCAACTTAAGGAGGAGGATCTTCACCTCGAATAGCTTTGTACTTTGCCATGTCTTCAGGGAACACCTTGGTTAGCTCCTGAATTAACAGACTTTTAAATTTCTGGAAAGAGAAGAAAATGCACATAGATCACCTGCATCATTCACTTTTACGCCATCAGACAGTATTATCTGATGAATACAAATGTAGGTATACAACAAAACCTAGTTAAACATTTCAATGACTGGAAAAAATATTTAAACACAAAACAAACAAAAACACACACACTACAAATAAAGTTACATTACAACATTCACAGGAAGTGACCAAGTAAAATCTGCTAGGAGAGCATCAGACACAAGAATATATTTTGTATTTTTAACCTCCAGTAAGCTAACTAGCATTTGCACCTACCCGAAAAACAGAAAGTAGGTAGTATCTGTCTGATTCTTAAAGGCTCTAAACACTTTCTTCACAACCCTACCTCCCATTATCAGACAAAGATCACTCAGGATGAACATGGAATCAGAGGAGAATGAGGTCCACTCATCATGTTTTGACTAAGGTCTCCAGTGACTAGCCACACATATTTCTCTGTTAAAATATGCTATGTTCCAGTTATACCTTCTTAATAATAAATAAGTCCTTTTTTTTAAGATGACCTTATTAATGCAAAGAATAGGTGCACTTAATTTGATACGAAATCTTCTCCACCCCCATAAGATCTATAATTCTTCCTATGCCTTTTACAAGCAAAAGAAAGAGTAGTAGCTTATGACGTATGCATTCGGCAGCACAAGTTGCTATACTCTACATGAATTTTAAATTTAGCCAAAAATTATTCTGAAGCACTAACTTCTTGAGTTTTACTGAACTGTTTTCAGTTTGTATTTTGGCAGCAAATTCCAGTGGTTAAACGGGGTTAACAGAAAGCTCAGGTTATTCCCACATGAAAATGCAAGTTCAGAACATCTATCTGCTGGCACACATTTTGAGTGGCTTCATAAAGACTAGACTGTGTTTACAAACCTTTTGCTGCACTAATACTACAAGACCCACTCCATTCTCTAACACAATACACACATTTTGTCAAAAACAAAACAAAAAAAACCCCACACAACCCACACAGATCACCACTTCTCCAATTGAAGGGTAAATAAGAAATTTTCTTTTTACAACAGGCTGTATCATCATCAGTTAAAACACAGACATGCAGAGCAATCCCTAATACAAGTCACCTAATAAGGAAAAATGAATAGCTGCACCACTGAAAAATAGACAAGTTTACAGAAAAGCAAGGAGTTTTCAAAAAGAGCTTTTGTACGCATATGCACTTCCTTTATTTCTAGTTTACCTTCATCGTGTCTATTTTTCCTTTTACTTGCTCATTCTTAGCCAAAGCTCGTTCCAGACACTCCTTAGTATACAGCTGAGGATTACGACCTTGATCTATGTATCTGAAAATGTAAGAGATACCATCTAAATGATCACATTGCAGATGCGAATTCCACCCAGAAACAGAATTGTTCGTGGTACTTTCTGTACTGAAAAGTGCACTTTAAAAAACACAGTTCAGGTCAGCCATTTTCAAAAGACAACTCAAGGAAAACAAAGCTGAGGCCGCAAACAGGCTCAGCCTTTATTTCCAGAAAGGCTGGAGCTTTGAGGAGGGTATTAAAAGCAAACAAACTAGTTACCCAATTCCTCCCCAGTCAATAAGAGGAGCCCTCCCACATGAAACAGAAAAGTGCTTCCTTTCCTCGGAAAGAAAACCAGCCTGAAGCTGCTCATCAATGTGCTAATAACTATGGGCATCTAGGAATAAGGCACCTAGCAATTTGAGAAGGAGGAGAAATCATTTGTGCAAGTGTTAATGAAAATAAATATCCCTGAATCAGCAAGCACATAAGCACATTTTTGCTTTGCAATACAAATAAAGTGCAACTGGCAAAGATCTATTTTGTTATCAAATAAAATGGAAGACTATAAAGCTGCTGATTGCTAAATTACTATAATAAAGATTGCAAAATCTCCCTAATGCAGCCCTATAGTCAGAAACACACCAGCACATAGCAAACCAACAGCATCTCAGCAACAAGTGAAGGACAAGCACATTAACTTGAGAGCTACACTGTAAACTTATTGCGTATGGCTTTTCCCCCACATAATGACAATTTTTACTATACTGATTCTGTGCCAACAAGCAGATGGCTGCTAATGAAATTAAACACCTAAACATTGCCCTAATTTATTTTCAACTGCAGGTTTACATCTTGATTTCAATACGTTGTAAAAGAATCTTTCTAACGTGAAATCACCTAGCCTAGCAAGCCACCGGATGTAGGCAGCAAGACAGACTCTGCCTAATTATGCAATACAGACAGGGAAAAAAAAAGAAAAGAGAGGGTCCTGAACAAAGGATATATGCAGTTTGTCATTTCTTAAACCCTTCTGCCTCCACAGTCTGGCCAGATATTATGAAGAAGGAGTTTTAAAAAGCACCCAGCTCTTAGTGAGGGGCCTAACACCACAGAGGAAGCCACCTCCAGCAACCGAGGATACCTCCAGCCCCTTCTCCTCCCAGCGCGGCTGCTACTCACTCAAACACCTCCAAGGGCACGCTGATGTCGTGCAGCTGCTGCCGACACTTGTCGATGTCCTGCAAGCCCGTCACCATGAAGTTGCTGGAAAGCAAAACAGGAAAACATAAATAAATGAGGGGTTCGCTAACTCGAACCGCTGCCCACAAGAAGCGCCACCCTCGAGCCGCAGCCAGGCCCCGCGCATGGAAGCGGGGCGAGGAGCCCGCCTGCCCGCCCGGCTCGGCTCGGCTCGGCCCGGCCCGAGAGCGGAGGGGGAGCTGGGGGGCGCCTCACAGCTTCTGGTTGAGGCCCGCCTGGCTGCTAGGCTGGAAGTCGCTGACGATGATGCCGAGCTGGCGGATGTTCTCCACGAACTTCTCCAGGTGCTCCTCCAGCGAGTCGAACTTCTCCGCCATCGCCATGCCGCCCGCTTCCGGCCTGTGCCTCGTCACTTCCGCCCTGACGAGCCGTTGGGGCCGTTGGAGCCGTTGGGGCGGGGGCGGTTCCCGCAAGATGCCGCTCCCCTATCCCTGCGTTTTTCCTGGGCCATGGCCTTTAGCCAACGCGAGAGAGGCTCTAATTCTTAATTTAACACGGTGCCCTTAGATTGAGTGCTTCACTATGCCCTTTCCTAATCTATTACTTTTGCTCGCAGATTGCTCAGCAGTTGCTTATGTCATTTCTGCGAAGTAAGCCTCAAACAAGTCTCAACACGCCCTTGACCAGCATTTAAACATGATTTGTCACTTATTTGATTTGTCACTTGTTTTAATTGTGCATCTCGCTTTATGCCACTGGAGCGTGCTTGATTCACCAGTCTCACGATGATGCGAAATGAATTGTGGACCAAAGTTAAATCTATAAACCCCAACTCACACAGGTTGGAATTGGCTTTTGGGCACTATAGATTTATCAAATATATGAATGCAAATAATGAGAAATATTCTTTACCCTGAAGGCAAATCGATAGTAAATTATAATTAGCATGTTTCACAAACACCAGATAATTGGAGTTCGACAATATGGATCATTCAGTAGCCCTCGGCACTCCTTCCCTTCCCTTCCCTTCCCTTCCCTTCCCTTCCCTTCCCTTCCCTTCCCTTCCCTTCCCTTCCCTTCCCTTCCCTTCCCTTCCCTTCCCTTCCTTTCCCTTCCCTTCCCTTCCCTTCCTTTCCCTTCCCTTCCCTTCCCTTCCCTTCCCTTTTTTTATTTTTTATTTATTTATTTATTTTTTTACCATATAGCATCTTTAGGAATTTTCCAGTAGGAGACAATTGAGTAGGAAACATTCCCAGCGACTAATAGCATCCCTGGAAACATTTCCAGCACTTCTTTTAAAACGGTGGTATTTACAAGTCACTGCTTTTGCTGTGGCTCACCAGATACGGGCTGCTCCATCTAGGTTAAATTCTGCTCCTGATCCATTTGCCATTTAGAACCTACCACCTACCTGAAAGATTTTCAAAGAGGTGGCTTCCTGTTTTTTTCATACAGCCATTAATAACCATAAATGTGTAAAAGTGGGGTTGTCTGTGGCTATCCTGTGCACTTCAGTGCCTCCCATCAGCTTGCTCATGAAAGCGACTTCCCTCAGTACTCAGCTGCGAGCCGCTCTCTCCTGGTGCAGTCTCTGTGTTCGGGCTCGTGTTTGTAAGGTTCCTCGTGCTGTAGGACCTGACGCACGCGTCAAGGCCATACATACTGCTGTGAAATAAGAAGCCGTACAGATTTAAAAAGCAGATACTTCCCTGCCTGTCTCACTCCTGATGTCTGATCAGCAGACGTGCTCCAACAAGGCCTGATTCTGCACCTTAAGGAAGCCCTGAGAGTTTCCTTTTATCTGACAGTGAAAACGCTGACCTAAATGCAGGATTTAAATATCTCTTTTACCTACAAGAATCAGAGGCTACAGAAAGCCTTGATCTCAGAGGCTAGAACATATTTTTCAGTAGGGTCCTTTTTAATTCCTCTTTTTCATTGTGGCTGTTCCAGTTTGTGTGGCAATGAAGTATTCCTTGGGCAACAAAAGGAAGGATTGGCATTCCACGCACAAAGAAGTGGAAGGACTAGGGACTGATTATCTGAGCAGTACTCATTATTTTCTCAACCTCTCTTACATCTGATGATAACAAATGTTTTCCTAAAATGAGTAAAAGAGTTAATACACATAGAAGAACTTGATAATAATAAAGCACAAAGGGATTATCTGGGTGGTATTGGGGGAGGAATGACAAGTGTTAGTCTGTATTAAATAATCCAGATATAGTGTTACTTATGGGAAGAGTATCTGAGATGTTTAAGTTCCTTTGGCACAACAGAATAAATGTATGTTTTATAAACAGCTTCTCTCCAGTGTGTCTGTTTTCAGTTGAATCGGAGGAGATTAGTTTAGTAATTTCAGACAAAACTAAAGGTCAGCTCTTCGTGGCTCAAAGTACCACTGATTAAAAGGGAATTACCTGTCAGTTTATGGCAGATAAGAATGTGACCCTTTGATCCACAATGATTTTTTTTAATATTTGAAGTAAAAATTAAAGTAACACAGATACCATATTTGGTCCCCAAAAAATAGTCCTTTACGTATTCACAGGCACAACTTGCAACCATTTCCATTTCACAGTGAAAAACATCAACATCATCTATCACGCTATCTGCTCAGTGCTCAGCAGTGGTAAAAAAAAAAAAAAAAGAAAAAAGAAAGTTAGGAATTGTTGGGAAAGGATTTGGAAATCTCCTGAACAGAAAGTAGTCCAAGCTCAGGATTAGTATAATACATGTTCATGCTCTGAAGTGTCTGGTTGCTGTTGAACACAAGATGTGGGGCCAGGTGGAGCCTTGCTTCAAATCTGCACGGTTGCTGTAGCGGTCTGAGCTCTCGGAGAAGAACGTGTTCTGTGTAGGCTGTACACACACTGCATGGTGGTTTCTTACCACACAGAGCATAAAAAAAAGGTTGATTTGAGACTGTTTATATGGGCCTGAACAAAGCTCAATTCATCATCTTCCTAACTGGCAATACACTCAGATAAACCAGCTTTCCAGTGTTACATGTCACAATGCAGTATTTAATTACTGAAAGCACTGTCATGGTCATTTTTTTTTTCTTCTCAGAGTTATAAATAACCACAGATTATTTATCTTTTTGTCCATCCCCTGCATTGTCATTCTCCTCACAGCTTCCATTTTCTACCACTGGCCAATAACATGGAAAAAGCAAAAGAGGAAAATAAAACCCATGAGTTCCAGTGATGTACTCTCTTTATTTCTTGCTCAGTTTTTCTCATTCACTTTTTTTTTTCTTTCTTTTTTCCTGTGTGACTGTTTTTAAAGTAGGGACCACTTCTACATCATTCTGTCCTACTGAACACCCAGAAATGTAGTTAAAATTTCAGAACGTTAACAGAGAATGTCATCTACCCAAGAATTCTATTTTATAAGCCAACTATTCGTCATTGTTTTAAGTAAACCAAGTGCTAAATGAAAGAGGAGCAGGGAAGATAAGTGTGAGCAGCATGGTGAGTAACTGTCTCTTCTTCATAAATCAGGTGATAGGACTTTTTAGGAATTCTTGGACTTACTCAGAAGCAGGGTGCAATGTATTTTTTATACTAAGATAAATAAAAATGAGGTGATAAAGTAAAGTAAATTTCAAAAATATATGTTCCCATTATTCAGCTGAATAAGTGGTGTAATTATAGTTCTCATGCAGATTGTGTATTTAACAGCTTGCTCATTAATGATTTGAAATAACCTGCTTTTTAAAAACCACAGATTGTGGGTGGTGCAATTATGCAACATGGCTGGATCTTAGCCTTACTGAAATCATCTAATGTATTTATCTAAGCAGCCTCAGGACTAGATTTTTTTTTCAAGTAATTTTTGCTTTCTAAGTCCAGTAGATCCTCAGATGTTCTGGAACCTGATCCAAAGATAAGTGAACCCCATAGGACTCTTCCCGTTGATGGTAATGGCCTTTGGATGAGAGAGCCTGTTTCTGCAATTCTGGATCCAAGGAAGCTGTCAAGATACAGTAAAGATGCTACACATATATTTCAGGCCAGGAACCTCCTTTCCATAGCATAATGACAATGCAACTAGAACTGTAATGTTGAAAACCTTTGTGTCATACTTTTCCCAAATAGTACATGAAGAACTAAATGAAAATTTGATTTAAAGAAAATTATGATGAGAAAGCAACAGGATTATTTGATTTTTTTCATACATAATGTTAATTTTATTTAGTAGGTTGGGTTTATGTAGCATCCATATTGCCACCACATCATAAAAAAAAATGTTCTTCTGAAATGCAGAGGCATTTTCAGTATTTATCACATACTTTCACATGATTTTTCCCACAGATGTGAGAAATGTGTATATTTAGTATATATGTATATAATGTATACATATTTATTTATATCTTAGAAAAATGTTAATTTTTATTATGTAAGTATAAGTAAGTAAGATTGTTTAAGTAAGACTGCTTAATCTCTTTTTGCCTTATTTGGTGCTATATTTAAAACCGATGCTTTTTTTTTTTCATTGCCAGACAGACAGTAAAGAAGGCCTAGGAATACCCCAGCCAGTAGAATATACCAAGGTTCCCAGACCACCTTGCAGATATAACAGACCTGGGACTGTTCTCCAACGCTGAGTCCACTCAGTACAGAATTGCCCTTATCTGTATTTTAAGCCCTGAAATCTGCCCTAGAACACTTCAGGAAGAAAGTCAGTTGGTCCAGGCCATCAAGATGACTGGGTACTTTGTAACAGTTAAACATCACGGATGCACATGTTCGCTTGTGCCATTCTCCAGCACTTTTAGGTTTTCTAAGGTACAGCTATGCATGATGTACAAGAAAAAGGAATACCTGTATGGGTTTAGAACGGAACAAATCAGAAAATCAGAAAAACAAACAAACTCAATTTTTGCAATTATAACCTGTTGTGAAAGTGCTTAAGCTGTATGTCTGTATGTCCGCCAAGTTTCACAGGGCCGTTATTCCACACTGGAACTACTGGCACTGTCACTGTGGCCCTGGGAGTAGTTTGGAAACCTGCAGGCACTTCATACAAGAGAGTTTGGATTCGGTAGGCTCTACAAGGTTTAGCCTACTCTACCTTCACACAACCAACCAACTACATATGATAAAAACGAAGGGTGATAAGGCTCCTCCCTGAAAGATGCTATGAGACAGGTAGACATTTGGGCTAAAGACTCTCTTTTTCTACTTTTTTTCTTTTTTTTTTTGTGAGGAGGGGGTGAAGAAACTCTTTAATTTCTAAATCATTCTTTGTACATTTTTGCACTCATATTCTGCCCTCTTTAGTGTCTACCTGCATCTCTGGGAAAGGTACTCTCTTTCCTGTTCATGCGCAGCATCCAGTCTTTAAATAGGTTTTACTTGCATAAGTACCCAGAATAAGATTCTAATTTACAGCTATTGATTCTTTGCACACCTCTTTGTGCCTGATGAAGGAATGCTCTCTTACCCAGTTCCTTCTGTTGTGATGAATTTATTCTGTGCTTTAATCAAATAATTGAATCATCTCTCAGCCTTCTATATGATAAATTAAACAAACGGAGCCATTTACATCACTTTCTTGAATCGTTGTCAGCTTTTTTTTTTCTTTTCCCTGCACTGCTTTCAATTTTTCACTGCCACCAGAAAAGGCAAGATGAACTGCACCTGGAAACCTAGCACTGGCCTCTACAGAGGTGCTACTCTTCACTCTCCCAGGCCTCATGCTGCTCACTCTCTCCCTATTAATGCATTCCAGGATTGCACAACTGCTCTTTGTTACAGTCTTCCACTAGAAGTCTGTGTTGATTTGCTGGCACATTACAACCCCTAATTCACTTTCAGGATCACTACTGTTAGGAATATAGTCTCCAGTTACATAGATGTGTCTTGCACAATTTGCTTCTGGGAGGATGACTTTGCAGTCACTGGCACTTCTTTGACAAATTGTACTATTCAGTTTAGGCAGCCTCCTCGCTATTTATCATTTCTTGACCTTTCTGTCTGCTCTTTATGTTATTTACACTTTTATATTTACCTCCACATCATCAATAAAGCTATCATATGCCAGTACTAGACCCCCAAGTTGCTCACAAGTCGGACCATTTGCCAAATAAAATTCTGCTGGGAAGTGACCCCAGAAACAGATATGTCATATTGCTCCCAGAACTGATTTCAGAGTGATTTGACTAGGTCGATCTGAGTAGAATTGCAGAAGAAGCCTGGAACAAGGGATTGCTCTAGGTCCTCATTTTACATGTTGCATTGTGTCAGATTTTTGGCTTGCTCTGGCAACTAAGGTTTTCCAGTACCAGAAGCCCTTATCTCCTTGCACATCCTTGCAAGCCCTGCCTCAGGCCATGCCACCTTAGTGTCTTATAAAAAACACCATTTTCAGGAGCATTCAGTGTTTTCTAAAAAAACTGTAGTAGCGCAGGTGCCCTGACTGCTCCCTATACTGTGCAGACTGAGAAGAGAGAGCAGAAAAAAGTCCTCTCTTGCAACATTTCGCAAAGCACACAGCTTGGCTCTTCTCTGTGCCTCCTTCTTGCTTTCCACTCCTCAGCACAGATCTTTAGACAAAACTTCAGAGCACTGACATGCCCACCCTCTGATGAATGCCTCGCAGCCCTCCTATCCCAGTAGTTCTTTGGTTTGCGTAGAATAAGTCCAGCCAAAGTCCGTCTAAAACTGATGGAACTGTCTACAGAGAAAACCATTCTGGGCAAGAGTCCTCTGTAGTGTGTTGGCACCGGAGGCCACCTGTCTTCACAGGCACTTCTGCAAGGGAGTTACAAGTGCTGGCTGATCCCATCTCGGAAGGCACGCAGTGTTTGTCAGAGCATGGGGACATGTCCTAGCGGCCACGGCAGACAGGGCTGGCCATACAGCATAAGGTGAGGAACAGTCTGTCCTGGTGCCAAAAAAAGGGCTGAGGAAGAACCCATCTGTTCTGGGAAGAGGAAGAAAGGAAATAGGAAAAACTGGTTCAGGAATTTTTCTTTCCATGACCTTGGTGCTTCTGAGTTAAACCCTTCTACTCTTTGCCTTTCCTCTACCACCAGAGCCACAGTGGAAGACTTGCTTACAACCTCCTTGACAAGCATGGTCTGGGTATGAGGGTATGGTCTTTGTCCTGGTCCAAGGAAAAGCCTTGGCCAAGCCTCTTGAGACACCATTAAACAACAACAACAACAACAACAACAACAAAGTCTGGATAGATCATTTTCTTCTGTTTTTCACATATTTATCTATTTTTGCACATCACATCATACCACCACGGGCTCAGATTCCAAGGCTATATATGATTCTTGTCGTAAGACTTGTGAGGGTGGGTGCAGGTGGATGAAGGCCCAGTTTAAACAACTATCCTGCCTGGTGACTATATGCCACAAAGGTGAAGTATGCACCCCACGTTTGGCAGCTGTCTTCCCCACTTGAAAATGCTTCTCTATTTATGGCAGGAAGAGAGAGGAGACCAAGATGAAAAGTTGGTAGAGTGGTCCAGGCTTGGAGAGTGAAGAACACCTGAGGTTCATCTCCTTACAGTTACCTGGGCAAAACAATATACCGCATAGACTCTGTGGACATTCAGCGTTTAGTCCATCTGTTTGTCTCAGAATGACTGGAGCAGATAAGCAACATCTGGCACAGGAGAGATGGACATTCAGAAATCACGAAGCTGAAACCAGTGGGTAAGAAAGACAGCTCAGTCAGACAGACTGTGAAGGCAGTAGTTCTGTCTCTAGTCTTTCCTTTATAGTCAGCTAGGACTCAGTGCTTTTGTTTACAATAAGCACTATTCATCACCACTGTCGCGTTTGTAGTTGAGGACTACAGACCCAAATTGAGCTGCTGTGAAGTCATGGCTAAAACCTAACAAGATTTTCTGTTTCTATTTCCCATGTTTGACTCTGGGAATAAAAATATCTAGGGTCATGCGTTCAGTCTCAGACACCCAAATAAAGCAGTATTCTTCACATGCTACCGCACTGAGTATTGCTGAATAGCTGCTGTGGCTCATGGCCTCGTCTGAGATGGCAGATAAAAGCCCTTCCTATTGATGTGCACAGGACTAGCAAACTCCTGAACCTGCACAGCCCACAAGCAGAATGGGTAAAAACTCCCTCTGCACAAGGAAGTGTTTTTCTCAAAGCAGCTGCTCCAGCTCTCTGTCTGCTCATTCTGGGCATTGCCATATCCCACTGGCCGCTCTTCTTACACTCTGTAAGTGACTGGCATCTCCTTCTCTTTGGCAGTGATGTTTGAATGTTAGCTAATCAAAAGGGGTCAACCAGGGTGAGCTCAGCATGAAATTATGAATCTTGCTGCTTAATATCTTCAGGTTATAATTCATGCTCACCTCACATATTGGTAGTGCAGTAATGAACATAAGTGACAAACCGAGAAACACTTGTGACCAGTCTGTTTTTATGGTCTCATTTTTATGGTCTCAGCAGCAAATCATCCTGCAAGGAGACTAGCAGAGGATCAGGCTCAGTAGCCACAGGAAGCTTCATTTATTTCCATTGCTGCTGGGCTTGTAAGGCAGCAGCGCAGAGTGAAAGAAGAGCATTGATCAGGCTGCCAAGCCACTCATCCTTTGCATGGTATATGACATAGTGTTTACTAAATTCCTCCTTACGTTGACTCTGCAGATGTAACAGTGAAGCATGCAAGGAATTGCCATTTTTGCCTCCAAAATACAAAGCAGCATCTCATCTGTGATGCTCTGAACTTATTATTCCTGCTGGTCTAGCCATACCCCTGGATAACTCTTGCTGATTGTGTATGCAATTATGAGTTTGCCCTTTTAACCAATATAGGCCTTGTCATTTGTCAAGTCCCAAAACGTATTTTGGAATGGAGCAATGTTTTTCAATCTACTTTGGGGCCTAACTGTCTTCCTGGGGCTTCTTTGAGTAGGACCCTTTCTGGCCAAAGACCAGCGAACAACCAGCTGGTGGCAGCAGCAGTTCAGCTTCTCCAAGGGGAGAAGAATTGGTTGTAGTTCCCAGTGGCAATGTGTGTAAACACATATTCCCATTTTGGCAAACAGAATCACTTCTAGTGATCTTCTAATTAATCTATATTTAAAAAAAAAAAAAGTTCTTGCTAATCCATTGTTACCCCCTTTGAACCTTTTCAGGGTAGCTTGGGAGTTACAGTTGTTTGAGGAACACCCAGGCTAAAGCTACTCTTTTACTATGATGGTAACTAGGGTGATGTCTTAATAAATGAAGATCTTACGAGAAAGAAGAAAGAGTTCTTCAGCCCTTACTGTGTTACAATTGAACCTTCTTATGGCCGTGTTCTGTAAAGAGGAATATGAGAGGATGTAGTTAGGTCTGAAGGGAGCACAAAAGCAAAGGATTGGCCAGCGCCAAAGCAAAAGGGTTTAGCAGGCATCAAAGATGAGTGTGTTGTCCTGTAATTCAAGTGTGACCTTAAGAACACTTTATATAGCAGTTGTAATACTTCCTTATCTTTGCTAAAAACACTCCATGGATTGCCATCTTCACTCACATTACCTTTTTTCCCTTTTTTTTTTTTTTTTCTTTTTTTAAATAGAGCACTCTGGCAGAACCACACACTCTTCACATTCTTCTTTGTTCTTTCTTGCCTTCTCTTCTTTTTTCATCTGCTCCTCCAGATTTATGTAAAAAATCCTTATCATTTCCCCTTCAGCACAGGACCTTTGTACATTGAACTATTAAACTGTATCCTTTTGTTTGTTTTGTTTTGTTACTTCAGATGAGGGAAAGCTCTGGGATGCAGCTTTAAAACTTTAGGAGGCAAAAAATGATTCACTTGCATCATGAAGTACCTGAGACTAAATTGCTAGAGTTCCATTATTCTGCCATTAAAGTTGGGCTCCATGGCTTTGACTGTTCTGTTACGTTAAGTGTGTTTGCTTGGTTTTCACACTGATACCCAAAAGGTCTTAGTACCTTCTTCTACCTAGGGATTAAGCTGCCATACTGAGCTGCCCTTGACTTTGTGGGCAGCAGACTTGTGGCTCACGCAGGGCAGCTCTCAGACTCGTCTTGGAGTACAGAGGCACCTGTCCCTAACTGGAGTTTGCAGAAAAGGTGTTAGGTAGGGCTCAGGTAAAAGCTCAGATACATACTGTTTGCCCTCATGCAAATGCCAGGGGGCTGTAAGGCCAGACTGATGGCCGTGGTTCTGCAGCAGTCCAGCAAAGTTCATTATCTTTAGAAGTTCTAGCCAGAAGGTCTAGAAAGCCACCATCTATAAGGACAAACAGCAACTTCTGCCCCTAGGTAGAATGAACATTGTATTGTTGTCATTCCTCCAAACATTGCATGAGATACCCCTTCCTCACTGTTTCCATGATTTGTGGGAATGTTTACTTAATACCTCAAGAAGAAAAAAGGAGATATTTAACTATAACAGCTGAGGAGCTGAAGCATGATTGCAAAGTGGAGCTTGTAACATGAATACATGGCCACAAGATGCCAATGTTGAAGGCAAAACAAGGTGAAGGATGCATTGTGCTTTTATTTTAGGAGAAATTTATGAGTGTTTTGCCTGTTTTGCAGTAAGAATTCTCTCAGGATTACTAATCATATCTTGCCAAGGTGCACAAGAGCAAGACCTCAAACATGCTTGTGTGTAAATGAGAGGGTGATCTCCAATACAAAGTTAAGGATGTTCTATGATTCAGAATTCATGAATGAAAATCTCCTTTGATTGGTAAACAGCAAGGTGCAAGCAAGGTGAAAACTGTGAACAGCAGAAGCCTCTCCTCAACACTGAACGCTGTGCAGACTCAGAAAGCAGTCAACTATGCTCTTTCCCCTGAATAAACTTCTTAAAAGCGATGTTGCCACTTTGGAGGATGAAAGGAGGCAGACAAGGATCCAAGATGGCCAGGAAGATAGCGGTAGGTATTAGGAAAAAACAGTCTGACAAAGCAGCAAAAGACCAATACATAGCTTGTTGGAAGAGCGTGTGTTTGCAGATTTGTAAAACCCCCTGTTGAATCTAGGGAGAAAACTGTCCCATCCCATCCAAGAATGGCAACTACCACACTGATTTTGATAATTCTCTTAGGATCCCACATAGGCCTGTGGGCCTATAAGCCCACATGTCAGTGGGCATGTTTTTACTGTATGGGGTACTATAAAGGAAGAGTTGACCGGGGTTCTGTAGCGAGAATGCATCCAAATGCAGTTGTCACAGAATTATAGCAGCTGTTTCCTGGCATAGGTTACCCTTCAAAAGCACAGAAGACTCTTTTAGGCCACCCCTGGAGAAAAGGTGAGTAAAAGATCTTATGGAATATAGTGCTGCTGCATGCATTAACTGCCCATTGCAGAACAGATACAACTACACTTTAGTTCTTGCTTTCCCTACCCCCCAGTTAGAAGCATGTATTTTTTTTTCCAGTCTCTGAGGGAAAGAGAGAGGACAAAAATTCTGGGAACCAGGTTTTCCTCCCTCTGCATGCACAGTCCCAGGAAGATGGACCAAGCCAGTCTGGAGGACATGCAGGTATGTGAAGGGCAGGAACAGGAGCTAGATGCTGTGCTGAGGAGGCAAGGCTCATCTCCTCATTACCTGCACACAAGCAAGAATGCAGAAACACGTACACATGATATGTGGAGCTTGCTGCCAGGGTTACATATCATTTTTTTTATGTTTAATTATAGGTGTTTGGATGGGTATATGTGCATGATAAACACACAAACACAAATGCATTCATATGCAGTCGTATCTTTATATAAGCTATAAAGCTTTTACATACTCACCCCTATGGCTTTTATATACCCACATTGCACATGTATTTTTACCTATCTACACGCATTAAGCTCCGGCTATGACGGCACGCAGCTCCCTGCCGCTATGATACCTGCATGCATCACATGTAGGTGCGTAAGTGCCGCGCACATGTGAGCACCCCTCGGCGCTTGCTGCAGGCCCGGGGAGAGCCCGGGGACAACCGGGAGCTGCGGGGAGGCCCCGCGGAGAACCGGGAGCTGCGGGGAGGCCCCGGGGAGAACCGGGAGCTGCGGGGAGGCCCCGGGGACAACCGGGAGCCCAGAGGGAGCCCCCGGGGAGAACCGGGAGCTGCGGGGAGGCCCCGGAGCCCGCGGCGAGGCCCGGCCGCCCCGCGGTGCCGCGGGGCGCGTAGCGGGCGCGGGGGCTCCCGGGCGCTCCGTGCGGCCCCCGCGCGGGCGGGCGGGCGGGCGGAGCGCGGCTGCGGCGGCAGCGAACAAAGGGCCGGGCCGGGCCGGGCCGGGCGGAGCGCGGCGGGGCCGGGCGGAGCGCGGCGGGGCCGGGGGGCGCCGCGGGGGCCGCGGCCGCCGGTGCCGGTGCCGGTGCCGGTGGCGGTGGCGGCGGGGAGGGCGGCGCAGCGCGGGGCCCAGCCCGGCGCGGGGCCGGCGGCGATTGGCGCCGGCGGCGGGAGCGGGGGGCGCTCCGGGGAGGCATCTGCTGCGGCAGCGCTTCTGGCCCGTTCCAGCCGCTCGTGCTGCGCCGGCAGGAGGGGGCGGCTCGGCTCGCTGCTGCTGCTGCCTTTTTTTTTTTTTTCTTTTTTTTTTTTTCCCTCCTCCCCCCACCAACTTTGGAGGGGATTCCGGCTCGCTGATGCCTCCGCGGGCAGCCCCGGCGCAGCGCTAGGGAGCGCGGCGTGTGCGCGGCGGCGGCGCCGCATCCTGCGCGCAGCGGCGGCGGCGGCGCCGCTTCCTCCGCGCTCCGCATCGCGGGGCCGGCGCTCGCCCTCCTCGCGGCGCCTGCCCCTCCGGCGGGGGGCTTTTAAGAGAAAACAAAAAGAGAGCAAAGGAGAGAAAAGGAGGAAAAGAGCCGTCGCGCGCAACATGGCCACTCTGCTCCGGAAAATCGGCCTCATTCGGCTGCACAACCGGGACACGGAGGACCCCAAGCACCAGCACCACCACGCGCGCAGCAGCAGCAGCGGCCAGCAGGGCTCGTCGCTGCGCGCCAAGGGCACCCAGAAGAGCGGCGGCCACAAGGCGCCGGCGGGCGGCGGCGGCGGCGAGGGCAGCCCGGGCGGGCAGCGGGGCAGGAGGGCGCCGGAGGCGCAGCCCGGCCCGGGCGGCGGCCGCGAGAGGCCCCGCGAGGCGGCCAGGGAGGCCGGCCCGGCCAGGGAGGGCAAGGCGGCGGCGGGGCGGCCCGGAGCGGCGCCGCTCGGGCCGCTGCCCGCGGGCCCCGCGCCGCTCGCGCCCGCCGGCCGGCAGCAGCACTGCGCGCAAGTGAGGACGCGGCGGCTCATGAAGGAGCTGCAGGACATCGCCCGCCTCAGCGACCGCTTCATCTCCGTGGAGCTGGTGGACGAGAGCCTCTTCGACTGGAACGTGAAGCTGCACCAAGTGGACAAGGACTCGGTGCTGTGGCAGGACATGAAGGAGACCAACACGGAGTACATCCTGCTCAACCTCACCTTCCCCGACAACTTCCCCTTCTCGCCGCCCTTCATGCGGGTGCTCAGCCCGCGCCTGGAGAACGGCTACGTGCTGGACGGCGGGGCCATCTGCATGGAGCTGCTCACCCCCCGCGGCTGGTCCAGCGCCTACACGGTGGAGGCCGTCATGAGGCAGTTTGCAGCCAGCCTGGTCAAGGGGCAGGTAGGGGGGCCGTGGGATGGAGCCATCCATGTCTGTGTGTGGGATGGAGCCGTCCGTGCGCGTATGTGTGTGTGTGATGGAGGGGCACAAGGAAGGGTGGCCGACCTTGGCCAGGCCAGGGTGACATCTCTCCCCGAGCTCCGGGTGTCGTCAGTGGGAAGGAGATGGGGATATGCGTGTAGGGACATGCATGTGGTGCTCGTTGCGGGGGTCCCTCTTGGGTAGCATGGCAGAAGTGGGAGGCAGCTTGGAGGGGTGAGGAGCAAGTGCCTCCAAGGCATCCTCCCTTTGTCCCTGCGGCTTTGGCTGGGTTTGGGGGCCCAGGGCCCTGCCTCCTGCTCTTCACTCGCCGCTGAGCCAGGCTGGCCAGTGCCCCTGCCAGCGGCGAAGGATGCAGCACCAGGGCCGTGGCTCTTGCTCTTTGTTCGGGGCCCCGCGCTCCTCCGAATCCTGCCGGCGGGGAAGGGGGGACCCCCGGCACCCGTGTGCAGCTCCGCACAAAGGACCGGCCCAGGGGCGCCCCGCGCTTCTCGCCGCAGCTGCTGGCAAAGTTGAGCCCCTTTAAAAATCTCACCGCCCGCAAGGAGCAAATAAATGAGGATGATACCTGCTTCGCTTGCAGCAGTGAGAAATTCCTGCCAGGCCGGCTTTCTGGAGCCGTCTCTCAATTCCCTCAGCAGAAAACGTCAAACGACAGGCCTGTTTTCTCCCTGATAAACACATTGGTATCTTATGCATTTTTTTCCTCTCCTGCAAATTACCCTTTTTTTCTTTCTCTCCTGCAGCATATGCTTAGAACAGAAGTGTTTCATAGGGTGCTATAAGTAACTGGGTAAATATTTCAGCTGCAGCCTGCAGCCTGCCCTTCTTTTCTGGGCATTATCGCAGCAGTGTGCACATGGCCGTGGCAGGCTGCCCTTCTGCTTCGCTTCGTGGGTGCCCTTGAACCCGGTGGCCACAACACACGCACGGCCCCGTGTCTGTCCATAAAAGATGCAAAACAACTTCTCCAGCTTTTATCTGATAATACTGTGTTTTCTTATTTGACTAAAAAATAAGGTTACTCCTCTCGGCCTCTGTGGAACTGCTTGCCTGAGCAGAAGTAAAGATTCAGTTTTTCTGACACAAAATATTTATTTTGATTATTTAATGGACTCTTTCATAAATGGCTTTTCCTCCTTTTTTTTTTGTCTGTGTTTGATTCAGGCCGACTGACCCCTTTTTTAACTAGATAATATATTTTTTTCTGCACTTCATCTGAAGAGGTCAGGTTCTCTAGGATAGGTCACCTTGGGATATAAAAAACATCTACCAGAAAAAAAAAAGGGCCTTAATTTACCTTGAATCCAAGTTATATTAAAGTTTTGTAGCTAGTAGTCTCAGTATTTCTTAATCCATCTCTTTTTATAAGAAGCAATATTTCTTATTATTTTAAACAGGGTTTAGAAGGACGGTGCTGAATTCTCACCATTTTTAACAATTGGATCTCCTTCTGCAGTACCGAATATAAAAAGATGAAAGGGTTAACTGAGAAGGACTCAGTAAAGAAACACATTAAATCACTTGATTAATAATAAATACGAAGTTACACATTATATAACCTGATACTTTTCTTTCCTAAACCACTGAGGAGATTTCTAGAAAGTAATAATAATTTCTGGTAACAAAGGATGTTTATGTGTGCATAATTAATAAGCAGATTTTAGATAAAAGCGTTTCAATAACATCCTTCCAGAAGCCTAGGGTGTTAATTATAAAATGAGAATGGACGTGTGCTTGCGGAATAAAACTAAAAATGCTGAAAAAAAATACTGCCAGTAAGTGAGTAGTTAAATAGTTATAAAATGCGTATTTCAAAGTCTCATGATGTGCATTCCACTTTAATATGTTAAAAGATAATAATAATAAATTTAATTTCTCGGTTACAGACTTGTAGTCCGTGATGGATTGCCACCCTGTAATCATAGCCAGGCTCTGTGTAATGGGAGCCACGTTTCTGTAATCACACTCGGGTTATGTAATCTTGATTCAATTGCATAATGCAGCTCAAAGTGCAACAGACACTCCTGTATCCCCTTTTCATTTTTTATTTTAAAGATTACCTTTATTTTGACTGTAAATTCTGAAAGAAAACAGGGCCACAAAAAAACCCCAAAGCGTTGCTGATGGAGGTGCTGCATTTGCCTGAGCTACAGGGCTGTTTTTCGTAACTCCTCTCATGCTGTAGGCAGTCTTGCTGGGCACAGTGAGTCTTCGTGGGCAAATGGTGATGGCTTATGTGAGGCTAATTTATTTAATTTCTGTAAATATTATGTACCACATATAGTGTGAAATGCTAAGTAGGCTTCTTAGCCCTCAGAAAGGTTGAAAGATCTCGGTCCCGTTGCTGCTTTCTAGAAATGATGGTGCACGAGCAAACGATGCTGTTAGTCCCCACTCTGGTGAGAGGCTGTGAAGCTGCCGTAACCAGTGCTGTGCTCATAGGGAATTATAAAGCCTTGTAAATATAATATGATGCCCTTGTAAATCCTCATTGCAGGCCTTACCATAGCCACTTGCAGGAGCTGTCTCCGTATGGAACCAGCCTGGCTCCCATTACAGTCAACGGGAGCCTTTAATGGGATTTGCCTTGCAGAGTATGCAGGGAACCGGGCTCTTAGCAGCATTTGGAAGAATTAATTAAAACCTTTAAGATTAAATAAATGTCACCAATTAGTAGTTTGATGATTTAATGCGAAATCATTGCAGATTGTTGAGCCTGTGACACATACAAAACTGTGCATCTTTAATATGACAACAGATGTGAGTAGGCAGACCAGAACTTTTCACCAACCCAGAGTTTCGTTATATTAATTTGAATGATAAAACTAGGGCGGTTGGTTTCGTTCACTGTTTATAATCAATTCTGTTTCCAAATACTAACTATAATGTTGCTGTTTAATGGTTGTTTTTAATTTTTTGGAGAAAATTATGGTACCAGTTAGTCTTTGTTGAGCCTAAAAATAACATATGAATCTACATAGCTTCTTTTTTTTTTTTTGACAAAGTGGTCTCAAAGCAAATGAAAATAACACTGAAACATGTTTTGGGGGAGCCAATACTCTTGACCTTGACCAATACTCTTGACCGATACTCTTGAAATTCGGATTTTTTTAAAAAACGGATTTAACAGATTTTTTAAGAGTAAAATAAAAATTTACATAATTCATTTTGACATTTTGCAAGTGAAACATTTGATCTCAAAGCCAGGCTCATAAGAAAACTGAAGGAAGGATTGAAGGAAACGGAGCAATAGCACCTTTCCACTGCTTTTCAGCACTGTGTTTAAGTCACTGCCCTTGTATGTGGGGAAACATAAGTTCAATTCTCAGGAATGTGCCCTTGGGCCTTTCTCCTGGGAAGTCTGCAGGTAGGGAGGGTGTTTCTCCGAATTCAGTGAGCGAGAAGCCCGTGGTGCAGGCGACCTTGCTTGAGGGATGCCCTCCATCGTGGGCTGCAGCGGCGCGCTTGATAGGCCGGGAATTACTTTGAGTTTCTGTAGTTTCCCCTGCTTCCTAGCACAAGTTTCATTATGAGTGCTTTTAAAATCTGGAAAAACGTTTGAAATGGAAGAGAGAGTTTCAGGTTGAATGCAATAATTTGGCAATCTCAAACTGTACTTTTACTTCCGCCTCCCCCCTCTCCCCAAGTTTTAGGGGAGAAAAACATGTTAATTAACAAACAAGTTGGGATTTGTTTGCTTGGTTGGTTCAGCCACTCAGCTGAAAAATCAATTATCCACACAGTTCTAGCCAGTATCTTGGGGGGAATTCTCAGTACATCAAAGGCCTAGAACTGTTTATCTGTCTGAAATCCAGAATCTTATTTTAAAAACTTGGTGTTGTCCTTAACTCAACCATAGCCTTGGTTTTTAAAAAGCTGACATTGCGCTTGCTTCCTCTTAAGCTTATTGCTCACTGACTCCCCTCATATTGGGCAAAGACTTGGCCCCGTTGAACTGGTGATAAAAATAGCTCTTAGCTGCTGTTGGGCCAGGATTTTCCCCAAAGAAGCAGGATGACACTAACAAAGTAATTTAAATAACAGTTGTTTGTTGACCTGGAGGCAACTGTTTAACATTCTTGTCTAGACGGAACTCCCATATTTATCTGTTTATCTAGGCTCCAGGAATTACATGTTTAGTATTTATTCCTTGTTAGTGGCTCACGTTTAAAATGTTTATTAATAATATGAACCTTACAACAGAGATTTTAAAATTAATCTATTGTTACCGGCTTCCTGATAGCGGTATCACTGTCATGATAATACTAATAACTTTTAATCACTGAATAAAGGAAGCTGGAGTAATGCCAGTCATATGATAGTAATGAAAAAGTGGGAGGGCCCTTGCGATTATCGTTTAATAGTGTACATGATTGAGGACAGCAGGAATGTTCTCTCACTTAAAAGCATGGCAGATAATATGGGCCAGACTGAGAAGAGAGAGACTTGATCCAGAAGTGGAAGAGGATTTGATGTCAGGAATGATCTGACTGTGGTTTAGTAGGTGTTTGAGAGAAGACAAAGTCATTTGTGGTGATGTAGGAGTAATATAGATAATGAACTGCTCACCTTTTTAAAGAATATAGCTGTACCTGATAAGGACCTTGGGCCTTAAAAGTGATCAGTAGCCATTTTGTCCTCCTCTTTATGAGTCACTTGTTCTCTCAGTAGATGCTGGGGACAGGCCTGCCAGCTAAAGGTGACTGTCACTACCAGGTCATTCTGCAGATTGCACAGGGTTAAATGTTCCTTGTTTTCAAGAAAATATGTTCCCTTTCTCTCAGTAAGTAGGATAAAAATTTTGTTAGGACATACAGTCCTGAAATAGGAAAGGTAAACTCCTAGCTATGAGTGCTCTGACTCTTGTAGGATGCTGTAAAGGTTTTAAATTAAAATCAAGGCACAATTTCTAATTCAGATTCTACTTCCTGAATTCTAATAAAAAAATGCCACTATATTGTACTTCCATCGTTCACACTGTAGTGTTAGAAGTACCTCAATGCAATCTAGTTTGCTTCGAGGGTTACGTGGCTTAGACAAATACTGGACTATTCGGTCTTTCAATTTTTAAAATACTAGTATCACAGCTGTCTTCTACAGGATTGAAACAACTGAGTGGTATAATCACCGGGGTTATTTATGAAAAGCAAATACAGAATGTAGCTGCCAATCATAGTGTAAATGGCTTCCTCTTCATCCCTTCAAACAAAAGTATGAGCGAACTGATAACAGATGGGACTTATATAGTGTCCAGAAGGTCAGCAGACTGCAGGTCTTTCACATTTATATAGCAGAAATTAATTGCAAATCCACGGGCTTTCACCATGCTCCAGATACTCCATTTGGGGACTGTAGCCATGAATAAATCAGATAATCTCAAATGCTACAGATATATATAGAGATATATATGTACAGAAAGTACAGTGCTCCCTAGATTATTTTAAGCCATGCTGCCATGTAACTTCTTTTAAAAAACAGTGGCTCATGTTTTGCTTTTTGTTGAGCAAATTGTGTCAGTTATCATCAAAGGAAGGAATGCTGGTATAGGTCTGTGGTTGAGAAACGCATCAACTCCTATACACAGTTTAGTAGGAGACAAAGAATGAGGCTTTGGACTTTGTACCCCGTGCAAAGACATAAACTCTGAGCCAAAGAGGTAGCAAATAACATTGCTTAGTTAGAGAAAAAAATAAGATGTATTGGCCTTGTAACGTTTTTTCTTTTATTGCCATTGAGAAATCTCAGGTTTTCAAGCTGAAGCTTAAGAGGGAGCATGTATTTGCTGTGCTGAGATGCCAGGAATGATGAATGGGCTGGAAGAAACACTGTTCATGTGTACTCTGATATATTATTGTTCTGACTATAGACTGTATTATTATGCAAATATATTCTACAGAGAGGAATGAAGACGCAGGGATTCCAGCTCATTGAAGTAGGAGGTTGCTCTAATTCTTTTAAACAGCAGAGGGAACATAATCTCCATTCTTCATATGCTTCAAAACATAAAAAAAGGATATTTTTGGTAGAGATTTTAAAGTACGTTCAGTTATCATCCTTATTGTTAGAGTAGTCATCAATTAAGTTAAATCGCTAAATTGAAACAAACTGCTTCTTTTGAAACATGCTTTTCTAGCATGTAGAACTAATTCCTCCTTGTAATGCTTGGGCCATCCCCTAGTAATAATTCAAAAGAATTGCCTGCTGTGGATCACAACAAAATTGAATTTGCTCAAAAAGAACAAAATTCCTCTTCCCTGAATTGTAAAAGAAGCCCTCATTTTCTTCATTGAAGCTATATTCAGATAGAACTAGTTTTCTAATTTGAGGAAGATTTACTCTTCCTTCAATTGTTTAGCTTCAAGTATACGCAGATTTCTTAGGATCTGCACAATGCCCAGAAATTCCCATGCATGGACAGAGGCTTCTAGATAGAACATCAGTAACTGCACAGTTATCATTTATTTGGTGTCTTTTTGACAGGCTTGATCCAAGGATGTTCCCCTGAATGGATCTCTTCTATGACAAAGTGGAACATCAGTTTCTTTTCTCAGCTGAACTTCTTTGGACTGTTGAGAAACGGGGAAGATCTCCTCCTCCTTTCACGTATTCAGTTTTTCAGTTTTGATTTTATTATATTCAGTTTCCATTTGACAATTTTTCTTTATCTACAACTATGCAAAAAAAAAAAAAAAAAGGTAAAGTTGAAATTAGGCATGGAGAAGATATGAGGATGGATGGACAGTCAGGTGCAATTACTCTGCAGTTAACCAAGGAGAACTTCAGAGGCTGCAATGATTATTCCACCAGAGTGGCTCAAAGCATACATGAAATTTAATGCACAGAGGATCCAGTCGTCCAACTGGAATACCATTCTTTTATTGAATTATTGTTTTAATTATTATTGAAGTATATCGTATTATTGGAGAGCATGTGGTATATGGGGCTGGTCTGACACGTGGTTCAGTTGTGCTCTAAACAGTCATCTCTGGAGGCTGCTGCAGTCTGCCAGAAACCTCCAACTGACCGCTGTGGTACTTGTTCTGAAATAAAATCAAGGTGCCAGCCTGACCTGCCCCCTTCCAGTTAAAAGGCAGATTGAGGAGTGGTACATTAATTAAGCCTGTACTCAGCTGTGTGTGACAGATACATGCCACATGCCTTCCTCATGCACCTGCTGGTTCAGTCAATGAAAAACACCTTTTCTCTCTACGTCGTGACTTTGTGCGTGTTGTCAAATCAAACCTTCTCGGTGATTTAGTCCTCTTTGGCACAGGCGCTTCAAAATACGTAGAACTTCTGCAGTCACCTCTTGATACCGTAACAAATCAGTAACAATCCCAAATCTAAATCCAAAGAGGAAAAAAAATGAACCTGAGAAAGGAAGAATAAGCTGCCTTTATGAAATGGCCTGGAGCTCAAATGCTTTTCATAGTCAGGTTTTATGAGATGAGACATAACCAGATATTTGTCCTGATCTTAGGTTTGTGTTATGAGTGGTTACAAAACCCCAGGCCAGTAAGAAGTTTCAGATTTTGCCAGTGACAACTGCCGTGAAGTCACATATTCAGTATATTCTTTTCCACCTGTGAAGTGTAGATAATCCTTCTTTTCCAAAGGAGATCTAAAGGTGCATCCTTAAAGCACTCAGGAAGGGAGACTGTGGGAGACTGTCCATGCGGATCAATATGAAACATAGTCAGGAGACCGACACATTAGTGCAAACGGCGAAGGAAGAAAGCACATCAGTTTGTGCTGATCCGGTCCTAACTCAACACGCTTCTAACTGAGTTTGGTGTTCCTAAAGGTAGTCTGATTTTAGTTCTGTTGTTTTGTCATGGCGAAACTTTGGGAAATGTGGAACGAAGCGGTGTTTCTCTCCCTGCTGCACTCTCCCATTTTTTGCGCTGTAACTTCTCTGGGTTTGGGATCCAGCCTGAGGGATTGGTGGGCTGCTTTGCCTTGGGCTGCCTTGGCTTGGCTTGGCTGTGGTTCACAACCGTGTTTCTGTCTATTTCACTCAGTTACCTGCAGTTTCATGAGTTGGACAATCTGTGGGTTGCCGTGTTCCCAGCCTTTCACCTGGACTACAACCTACTCCTGGTTACGGCTGCCATCGATTCCCTGCAGATACAGTCCAGGGGGCTCGGCGGAGAACTGACACAGACAGTGACTCGTTGTCCGCTAGTGGAGCAGGTGACCTTTTGGTGGCAGAGGAGAGGAACTCTTTTGGCTGAAGCCCCTCGTTAGGCTAATTTAAGCCATATTGTAAGAGCACATTGTTAGCATTAGAGGATTTAGAGGCATATTCCGAGAATGTCATTGGCTGTCCAAATTCTCCAGTCCTCTTGTCAAAACAGTGTTCCCCCTAGCCTTAAAATGCAGGGAGGACATTTCTTAACCCTCAGCTATATAGAAGTCATGTTGCTGGCTCTATGCTGGCTCCAAGGAAAAGCAAGGGGAAGCAGCACGGGGTTCTGTAGCTGTCAAAGAGGGATTAAGGCTAGAGGTGTTCATATTGATTAAGAGCTAATTGCATAAGGACTGCACACAGACTCGTGAGTGCTAATAATTGCTCAGCTGGAACTCTGATTTCTTTTCCTAGGCAATGAATAGTCATATTCCCAAAAGGAGCAATTCATAGTATGCACCAAAGCTGGAACTTGCTGAGTTTCCGCTTCTTTCTAGGGATTATTCTTACAAAGGAGTTTAAAAAGGCATAGAAATATTGCTTCAGAAATTACACATTTGCAGAAAAGCATTTAATCTGTAATTCACTTGTGCCATGCATTAACAGCATTTGTCTGTGTCATTTTCTATACTACTTAATTTCAGCTATAGCTAATAATTATATATAGTGCAAAACAAATTATATGTCATTTCGGAAATGTGCTTAACTGTGTCTCATCAGTCCATTAAGGAAAAAAATTATAACCATGTAATTGGGAGGGGAGAGAGTGTGCACGTTAACTCTAAAAATGATGTTATAGCATATTGCGGTTAGTTACTGCACTGAAAGCATGATACTAGCCCATTTAAGCATTGTTCAGATTTTAATGACAGTATAGTTTGTCTGAGGCCAATTTTTTTTTTTCTGGAAAACTTGCTTAAATATTCTAAAAGAGAGCAGTGTAGGCTTTTAGCAGTATATACCTCTCTTACTTATCTGAAAACAGCGGGTTGTGTTTGCGCAGTGTGCAGCTTTGAATGCACCGTGTGATACATCGTGCTGCAGCTCCAGATCTGCGTTTTTGCGTCACCCATGGAGAAGCTGAGGCCAACAGACCTACTCAGAAAGTGGGACACGTACTGGCGGGTGTCCTGCCTGTCTTTGGAGGGGTCACCAGGGCTACGACGGGTCACGGTGAATTCCTCCTGTCTTTTGTGTACCTGCCTAAACCTTTGCTTATTTTCCATCTCTTGCCCTTTACTTGGTGGTGGGTCCTGGAAGCTGCTGCCTTGTGGGCACAGCAAGCTGCAGTGGGGCACAACTGTTTAAGAGCTGCAGGGACGAAACTCAACTTTACCTATGCTTCCTTTTGACATCTGAAATACCAGCCAGAGGTCCCTTCCAACCAGCCCTTCCACAGTCTTGTGGTTCTGGCTGTGGCCGGTCGCTCTTGGGTAGTTCAGTGCTTTCAGGTACCAGAACACCTGGCACCATCCACACACAGTGGTTTTGTGCCTGAGAGCTACCAAAGAGAATTGGTTTGATGAGAGAGAAAAGGCCTTTCATCACTGCCACAGAAATCCCCTCGAGGCCATCCTGATTCTGGAAATACCAAAAGAAATGTTGGGAATGTTTTTCTATGGTACCTAGGCCTGAAGTGAGGGGAAAGCATGCTTGGAGTGGTATTCCAAAGCAAGAAAGGCCTCGTATGGGGTGTCTCTGTACAGAACTTAAGTCTGTCTTCAGACCGTTTTGAGACACGATGTTGAGGTGAGTATTGCTGAGGCTATTCTGCAATGTGACACCATATCCTAGAGGAGGGGGCCTACAGATACACCGACAGTTTGGGAAAAAATGTGCAAACTCTGGCGGCATCCCTGAGAAGCAGAAAAGCTGCCAGCTCGCACAGTTTGCCCACAGTGCTGCATAAATGAGGGTGCCAAATCCTGTGTGGGATTTACATAGGTCCTTTGCTGCATATGGAAGGAGGGAGTCATCCCTCCATATCAGCGGGGGCTTGAAGAGGCCACATGTAGCAGGCGAGCTCCTCTCCCAACGCAGTTAACAGGATGTTGGCCGCTCCGAGCCATTAGTTCAGGAAGGCAGCGGGTAGCTGAGTGACGGGCACTTGGTCCCAGTGGAAATGAGGTACAGTCGGAGCAGGGGTGAGTGAGAAGGCTCCGTGCAGCTCGTGTCGTCCTGCGCTTCGGCATGGCTGTGCAAGAGCAGCCGGATTTGCTTTCACCTTTCACATGTCCCTGGGTTGTTAAAATTGTATCTTCATACATGCATAGAGCTACAGCAGATAAAAAAATCTGAAATAACCAATTGCCGGTTATGAAAAGCAAAAGTATTGCAATACTCGAATAAGCTCTAGTACGACTTTCTTCACATTAAAGTTGTCATTAATATCTTTATGGAAAACTCTCGTGGGTTTTCTTTGCTACTTTTAATCTTTTGTGGGATCTTCTCATGTTGTTCAGCAGTCAGTTTGATGTCTTTTCTTGAATATTGGGTGCTGGGTGCATCAAAACATCAGCCATGCAAGTGATCTTGTCTCGTTACTATGGTTGTAGTGACATCTCATGTGGTTTAGAGATTAGGCAAAATACAACTGTGCTATGAGCCCTTCGATATTTGCATACCATATTTACTGCATTTATCATATTTTACAACATGCAGCAGCTCAGAGTCTCCTGGCCAGAGCCAAAGTGGAAGTTGCCGCATGTTTAAGCAGCAACCTGAAAACATCTGGTAGTCTGAATCGACAGCAGTGCCTGTTAAAATAGCTGTCTGACATACTCTTTTATCATAGAGCACAAATTTTTAGTTAACCTTGGGAAAAGGTTGTAGGAATGGTGGATTACCAAAAACCATTAACACAGTATCACTCCAGTATCATCTCAAAAGCATCGGAGTTGTTCTGACTGAAATTCCACTCCTCTTTCGCTTTACTTCAGCTGTTTGGTGAGGCAAACCCAGGAGGTTAAGTTTCATCCAGGTTATAAACAACTGGCAGGATATTGGTTAGTAAGAGACAGTGATAACCGTGCCCCCCACAGCTGCTGTCTAAGTGTGTAGAAATACACACATGGAAGCTGGTAGAATTAGCTAGTCTTTGATGATGCAGTTTACATACAGCCCACATATGGTGCCTGAATACACCTCAGAAGTCGGTGTAATGATTTGTTACATGAATAACAAGTATGAAAATATGCTTATGGAAAGATGCTCACTTCATCTGTTCTAGCTGCAGTAACATTTTAGACAGCATGATAGTCATTGCAGGATTGGAAGGCCGAAGAATTCATCTGTTCCTTGTTTCAGAGCAGTAGGTAGTTGACGTTGAATATGAGTGATGATTATTCTTACTGCAAAGATCCTATTTCTAGGTAAAGAATGACAAAGCTTTGTCATGATACTAATAATAAGACATAGATCACACTGTACTAGGTGCCATGCAAACAATTCAAAAAGGTATCAAAGCCTGAAATGACAGAAAAAAAATCCTATGTATAAATTGGCAAATGGACCTAATCCATAAATTAATAGTAGAGTAGGTTCATGCTATATTTGATGAGGACATCACTTCCTGTGTTGGTTTCACCTGCTAATGGAAGGCAGCCTAGTTTAGGAAGAAAATAGAAAATAGGTTTTGTAATAACAAAAATACTCCTGCAGCATATATAAGACAATTAGCCAATAAGAATGTGAGTATGTTTTCAGCACCCAGCTTGAATAGCAATTCTTGAGAGAGGAGCAATATAACAACTAGCACACATGAGATTTTGAAAATTCTTACCCAGGACTAAAAAGGAACATTTGCTGAGATTTTTTTTTTACATTGATTAAATCAGGTACAATCCAGATCATCCTTATTTGGGAAATACTAATTGTTGAGTTCGTGTGGGGACTGGGAAGTTCTCTTTGCTGTTTAGCCTAGCAGAAGAGTATTTAAGAAGTAATGTGGCTGTAAACAGGGATCAAGGGAAAGGAGAGCAAAAACATCAAATGGTGAAAATGTGAGACAGAACTGTGTTGTCCCAGGACCAAAGGGGTATAAGCTGGCTGCAAATAAATCCAGTCTGGTAGTTAGATAGTCTGAGACAGTCCCAACCTTTAGATAGTCTAGGCTCTAAAGCAAGTGAAATCACATGTCAAAATTACTCATTAAAAGAGGAGTGGGAAACAGCTCTTTTAACTCTTATGGCCGTAATGTTATTGCAATAATAAGAGTGCTGAACGCGAAAGCATATCCATGCAATGTTGTGACAGCTTTCTAGGAGGAGATGATTTGTCCCAGCTGCAAAGTAACCACATTCATTTTAGTCTGTAAAAATAACTTTGCTGCTCTGAGGACAGAGTTGATTGCTGGTTTTCTTTTTCCCTTTTCCCCCTCTTTTCCCTTCATATACCTAATTATTTTTTTCATTATTACTTGTTCCACATGGTTAAGAAAGGCAGTATTCAGTTTACATTGCGAATTGGCAACAAAATATGGGAAGGAAAAAATGCGACCTGGCTTGGCATTTTCAGCAAAGGAGTGCAGAAATGTGAACCCTGTTCTCAATAACTGTAGCTCTGTAGAATGAATACATTCTACTATTCTGCTACTGTAGAATAACTACTCCTCAAATACTCTTTGCTCAAACAAAGGCTTTCAGGGCAGTCTATCAGTTTATAAACATTTTTAGATTTGTGACTATGACAAATGTCTGTTATGTGGCAAATCCAATAAGCATAAATACCTTAAAGGGTATTGCTGTTGTGGAGCAGCATAAATCTGCAGCTCTGTTTCTCTTTTTGTGTCTCTGTTACCTGGTAATTGCCGTGGAACAGTGTGCAAAATGAGGTAAGCTGTTCAGAACTCACTGAGTGTCCACATTGCTAAGCAAAGATTCGAAATTACATCCTGCCGTGCATCTAGGGGTGATATTGGATTCCCAACTAATGAAGGTGCTGCAGGTTTGAGTGTTTATATTTTTGCTTATCATCAAGCCAATGTGTTGTGAGTAAACAAAGTAGGGTGTTTTAATGGAGTTTGTAAGCAAGCTGGTTATACGGTACTTCTCTTCTTAGGGAAAGCCGTGACCTCTTCTCAGGCCCGCAGTTGGGATCAGATGGAGGCCTGAGGACTTAGCACGGTTCCGCTCCAAACACTTGGTGGCCGAGACCCCTTCATTTGTCCCAGCGAGGGCCCCCGTTGCAGCACGAGGTGTGAGCTGAGTGACAGCCATGGCTTTGCGCCGCGCTCAGGCCATGTGCCAGCACGTGCCTTCTCTGGGAAAAAATAGCCAGCAGATGGCTTTTCCTCTTTATCGCATATCGTTTTTAATCATCCCTGATAACATATTTGTCCCAGTTGGGGAACTCTCTTTTCTGGTGTGTGCAAGCGAATGGCTGTTGGTCTGGCGTGTGGAAAACTTCAGCTGTGCCTTGCAGGCGCGCGGTCGTGTGTTTAATGCAGGTTTTCTCTTCTCTTCGGCGCAGGGCCGTATCTGCAGGAAAGCTGGCAAGTCAAAAAAGTCCTTCAGCCGTAAGGAAGCTGAAGCCACGTTTAAGAGTTTGGTGAAGACCCATGAAAAGTACGGGTGGGTCACCCCGCCCGTCTCCGACGGCTGAGGCGGGCGGCCGCAGCGCTAACCACGAGTACTGTGACATCTCCTGCGTGCTCCACACCACCCATCCTTTTCTGTTCCAGCTTCAGTTAGGTACCGTGAATGTCAAGGGGACACCTAAGTTATTTATAAACAGATGTGTTTACAAAGGAAGAAAGAGAGAGAGAGAAAAGGGGAAAAAAGGAAAAAAAAAAGAAAAAAAAAAGCTGTTCAGGATGATATTTCAAGACTGAAGACCGATCGTCATCGAAGTCACCCGAGCGGCGGTTGAGACGGCATCATTAGCCCCCATACGAACCACATTGTCTGCAGCTTCTTTCCATGACAGCAGCACCAAACAGCAGTACTGGGAGGTCTGTCCATTGCTGCTCAGTTCATTTAAATGTAAATGAAACCGTTAATATTTAATAGGGAAGCAGTGCATTGCAGGTACATGTTTGCTGTGCTGTTTATCTTTGTCTCCTAGCAGGTCAACATAACTTGAAGATTTGTCTTTATGTGGAACCGTGGTCTGCTGTGACTAAATTTACACCTTATTTGTGCTCTATATATGACCTTTAATTCGTAAATGGAACAGAATTACCATGATGAAAGGTTCTGGTGTTGAAAATTTACTGAGTGGAATCACCCAACGGGCTGCAGTCCGCCATCTGTGCTGATATTGTGGTGTGCTGGTGAGAAACACACCAGTGCAGTTAACTGCGAGTTAGGAGATTTTTCTTTTTATTTTTTTAATTTTTGGAAATCACGCACTGCAAAGCCTGGAGTGTCCAGTGGCAGCAGAACCGTGATTGAACCGTCCAGTACCTTTTACAGTAGCATGTGGCCTGTCAGTTCTGCAAAATGGCAAAACAAATGGAAAGGGACAAAGCAACCTTAAAAAACAATTATCTGCTTAACTTTAAAATGATGTGCCAGTAACAGAGTAAAACTTTTTAAAGCAAATGAAATGGTTTGTAAAATGATTTGCATGACTGGATTCTTTTTTCTTTCTACTCAATAGACATTGTATGTACTTAGAGCCACCCAGTATCTGAGAAACCCCCCTGATGTATATAAATCTCTTATTATTTAATCATTAAATTTAAGTTTTCTGGTGAACGATTCAAAAAACTTTTTAAGGGACTCCAAAAAATCTGAAAGTAAAGTTTAGAGCATTATAAGGAAAGCATTAAAAAATGTGGAATTGAAATGGAAAACCGTATTGGACACATGCTGAATAAAATCACCAGTATCGTTTTCATTGCCTCAAGAATTCAATCATTTTGGCCAACTTTTGTGTTCAGAGTTATTACTTTAGTAATTTAGTACTGTGAAATTCTAGAAACCTTACAGATATATCCATTGTGGTACTACTTTAATTGAAAGTACAATATAAGGTTGGTTGTAAGACTTTGGGGGATAAGAAGTACATGTTTGAAAGCACATCCCATTGTACGGATAGCGCGAGACCAAATGGAAATGATTGAGCAGCTTCTGGTCAAGAGCACTGAGGGACAGCAGAGTCACTAGGAAACTAGTGGGTTGTGTTGGGTGTCGGATAATTTCCAATGCCAGTGGAAGCTGCTGAGAGGCTAGTGCTGCAAGCAGGAGGTTATTTATTTGGCTTCCTTAAAAGCTCTTCCCTCCCCAGCACAGCCCAGTTGTGCCGAGAGCAGCGCGAGGATGCCATAAACCTTGGGTAGGGGGTATCCCTTTCTCTGCTGTTCTTCAGCTCATCTCTGGCAGTGGGTTGTTTCGAATCTTCCTGAGAACTTCAACTTTATCATTTAATTAAAGGGTTAGCTAGAAGGAAGGTAGCAGGTGGATTACTACCGCTTCCCTCAAACCTACTTATTATGTATCTCCCGAAGGGTGCTTTAAATAGCTATTACAAACATCATTGCTAAAAATCACAGCCGCCTTCTGCCCGTAGGAGGTTCTCTGCATCGCGCAGCGTCGTGGAATAGGAGGAAAGGCAAATAGAAAAAGAAAAGAGAGTGCTTTGAAGCAGCAGAAGCGCAGGGTGCATATGATAAGCTACAGCAACCACTAGTGCAGAAAGAAGGGAAGACTCAATGCATAAAGTAGGGCAGGATGAAGTTCCTAGCACACCAGAAATAGGAGCGACTCTCCTGCTGTTCAAGCAGCAGCGTGCGGAGAGAGCAGCCCCTGCGCGGAGGAGACACGGGAGAAGGGGGAGAGCAGGGAGCACAGGGCTGATGCTGCAGCCTAGGGAGGCAGGGAGACCGCTATGAATGCAGTTAATTAAGGGGTTCAGAAAGAAGGGTCATCTCCTTTAGGAAAATTGGTGTGTGCTTTTTGTCTTGCTATATCAGTAGTTTATGTATCCATGCTATTACTAAAGAAAAAGCATGAAGCAACATGTCTGGTTAAACAAGAGGTTGGATTGCAGAGCTGCTCCAGGTGCCTCTGTGTTATGCAGAGGAAGCTCTAGTGAAGAAAAGATCCCTAAAGGTCCCTCCATCTGTGTCCCAGCAAGTGGCGTCTCCTTCCTCCTCGCTCTGCCCTCCCGGCAGCTGAGGAGCGTGTTGAGACGTGAAGCTGCAAGGGAGAAACACGCTCTTGTTAGCGGAAAAATGGAGTCAAGTCTCGGGCCCAGGCACTAAACTCAGGCAGGCCCAAAGCAAGATAGTTGAGCAAGTCTTTGGTTTTGTCAAAATTCCCAAATGTCAAAGAAGTGGCGGGATTTCTTCTGCTTATGGGAGACTGCAATATTCCCCTTCGTCCGATCCCAGAACTCTTATGAGATCTGGTAAACCAGCCGTTTCTCCAGCAGTCATTATATTCATCGAATCAAGAATACTGTTTTCCATCTGCTGTCCCCGGAACACTTAATCACTCTGAAACTAGCATCTGGGGAGCCGTAAAGTTATATTAGGAGGCTACACCTTGGCTTTTTGGGTTACATCTTTTGAAGTACCCTCTGTAAGTCAGGAAGGAAGGAAGGAAGGGAGGGAGGGAGGGAGGGAGGGAGGGAGGGAGGGAGGAAGGAAGGAAGGAAGGAAGGAAGGAAGGAAGGAAGGAAGGAAGGAAGGAAGGAAGGAAGGAAGGAAGGAAGGAAGGAAGGAAGGAAGGAAGGAAGGAAGGAAGGAAGGAAGGGAGGAAGGAAGGAAAGAAGGAAGGAAGGAAGGAAGGAAGGAGAAAGGAGAAAGGGAGAAAGGGAGAGAGAAAGAAAGAAATAAGAAAAAAAAGGAAAGAAAGAAAGAAAGAAAGAAAGAGAAAGAAAGAAAGAAAGAAAGAAAGAAAGAAAGAAAGAAAGAAAGAAAGAAAGAAAGAAAGAAAGAAAGAAAGAAAGAAAGAAAGAAAGAAAGAAAGAAAGAAAGAAAGAAAGAAAGAAAGAAAGAAAGAAAGAAAGAAAGAAAGAAAGAAAGAAAAAGAAAGAAAGAAAGAAAGAAAGAAAGAAAGAAAGAAAGAAAGAAAGAAAGAAAGAAAGAAAGAAAGAAAGAAAGAAAGAAAGAAAGAAAGAAAGAAAGAAGGAAAGAAAGAAAGAAAGAAAGAAAACTGCCTGTGAAAACTTAAACATTGAAGATCTCCATGATTTAAGTGCCAACATATTTCTCAGGCTTTAGAAACTGGTCCTAAAAATCAACAATGAAAGACTCAGCAAAGAAGTGCTGAACTTGCCCTGTTTCCAAAGACCTTGCGTCTCATTCATTCCAGTATGAACTTCTGACTGAAATCCAGGGAAAAATAAGAGGTATGGTCTGTTTACTAGTGTTGCAACAGTATATTACATTAAAAAATGAAATAAAAAGAAGACTCAATCTGTTCTGCTAGTCCAAAGCAGTAAATAAGGTCCTAAATCAGAGTTTCTTGCCTAGGTAGCAGGATCAGAACTACAAAGTCTTTCTGGTACAACGGTTCCACATGATATGACTGTGTAATATATATTTATTTTAGAAAATTTAGAAAAATACATTCTAAGTTGCAGGTGCCAAGCAGTGATCTCTATATTTTGGACAGTACACTGGGATGTGTGTACCCTTAATTCCACAGGAATTTGTAATATTGAAGAAGTATAGTCTTGATATGCTGACTCTACAGAGAAAATAGTGCAAAACCAGCTGGTGCATGGTGTTCTAATCTCTTGGATTTTCTTTGCCACACTTTACTCCCTTTTCAAGATTTTCAGGCACATGGAGCTTAGCATTCTGGCTATGAAGATATTTCCATGTATACTATGGATTATTCAAACAGAATTAAGCAGATGAACCTGCTAATACAACGTACTTTTCCAGTTAACTATCATCACCACCTGGCAAGCACCAACCTATATTAAGTAATTTCTGCAACACGTATCACCTTGCAAAAGATGACAGTAGCGACGCTGAGGAAAAGCTGCTGGACACCTATCTTTCCCAGCTTTTCCAGTGAATTCCAGCAGATTCCTGATCTAAGTGGAAGAGAGCAACCAAGGGCTGGGCATGCATTGTCAGCATTGGGAAGCTGGGGGGTCTTCAAGCCCCTCAGCTTATCTGGGCAACACATAGTCTATCTTGCACCCACATCCTGCAAGTACTTTACAACCTTCTATATTCATTGGATTAAGTTAAACTGTTCGTAAGTGTCTGACCTGGGTTCAGTTTTGCAGAACAGATGGGTTCCTAAATATGTATTGTGGGCTTTCCTATATGATAGGACACAATTAAAGTCTTGTTTAAACTGAAGAATAATGTAGCTGTCAAACTAGGTCTGAGGGCAGGTAGGTTGAGTGGAAGTCACTCGCTGTTATCTGCACAACTGCCCTGGAGAGGCAGTTTCATTCGTACAGCAAAGAGTAGAGGTGCACTGGTGCAGCAAGAGCAGCCGGGAAGGCATGGGAAGAAGTTACAGAATGAAGACAGACCACGATTCCTTCCCCTGCCACCACTCTGTTACCAACAATTTTGTTACTCCCTCTGAAATTCACATTGCTCTCCTTTGTAATTTTATCTCCCTATAAATCACTTCCAAGCTTTACTGATACACTAAGGAAACCTTGAAACAGGTCATGCGAGTTTGCATTTTAAACCTGCATTTCGTTCTAGAAGCAGCCAAATGGCAATCTGACACCTGCCAAATTTTGCCAACAATATCCTCACGCCTTGGGCAAATCAGTGGTGATAGCATTTAGCACAGAAATAGAAACAACAATTTAGATGTTTACTTGATCTTTTCCCCAATTGCTTGTTTGATTAATTTAAAAATAGAACACCGAGATAACAGCAGCAAAACCAGCAGGGTGTTATTTGTTTATTTTGCTCTTTTTGTTCATACCGCTAAAGAAGATGGCAAGTTCATTGCAGTTGTGTCTTTCCAAAGGAGAATTCTGGCTCCTCACACACCAAAACCTTTGTGGTTTATACTCAGCTCAATTTAAACTCAGTGTTTGCTGCTACACTTAACATTCATTATCTTTTGTCGTCAAGTATTTTTGTGTTTTCTGACTCAGGGACCCCATGTATTTTAAATTATTTATGGTTTGTGGGAGCACATCTGGAGCACTGTGTCTTACATAGGAGAGCTAGAGCTTGAGCTTGAGCTCTCCCATACAAGAGACATTGGCCAACATGAAGGAACCCAGCGAATGGCCACCAAGAAGAGGCTGAGAGAGGCCTGGCCTCTGTTCAGCCTGGAAAGAGATGCCTGGGGGTGTCTTATTGCAGTCAACCAAATCCCAAAGGGAGATGACAGCAAAGATAGCACCATACCCTTTTCAGAGATGCCCAGCAGAAGGGAAAGAGGCAATGGACACAAGTCGCAGCACACAAGACTCCGGGTGGGCAGAGTAAAAAATGCTTCATCACGAGAGCAGTTAAGCCGAGAATATGTTGCCCAGAGAAGTAATGAATCTCCATCCTGGGAGACTTGAGACTGTGCCCTGAAGCTGACAGTGCCCTGAGCAACCTGATACAGCTTTGAAGCGAGTCTGGAGTTTGAACTACAGATCTCCATTCCAACTTAAATATTTATGTGATTCAACGGCATTATTTATACACTACCAGCTTTGCTCTTCAGAACTGCGGGGAAAACAAATTTTATGGCCAAAAATGTGCCTGTCCTAATATGTTAAACTCTGTCTGGTTCACTAAGCTCATAACTATGCGACTTCAGTCACACTTTCAGAAATATGCCTTCATTCATTATTTAAAGCTCGTTGAATTACATTAATGCAGAGAGGTATTTTTCCATCATGTTACGTTTAAGAATTAAATCATGTCAACCATAATTGAAAGCAAAACTGAGAATGACTGAGAGGTACCTGGAAGGCTACATACATGTGAATTCAAAAATTAATTAACTACACTAGCACTGATGGAAAGGAAACACAGCTGGTGACACATGTATTAGCATGTGCCTTGTCCTGATACTACTGGGATACTGCAGCATAGTCACACTAAGGTTTTGCACACACATGCTCCACTGCTATAAGTATTTCCCAGGTAAACTGGCGTTTTGAGATCTGGCTTGTTTACTGGCTTGTAATTCTGCTGTCACTGAAGAACGTAGAGCTTAGCAGGCTTTTCACAGCAACTCCTTCCTTACGATGCAAAACCATAAAGTATCTCCATCAGCAGGGAGAACACAAAGGAAAGCATGTAAAGCAAAACAGCTAAAGCTTACACATGGGGTTTTCTGCAAGCAAGTTGTTGTAAGCCAAGTTTGCAAACTTGTTATCTCACACTGCAGAGCTTTCATGGTTGCTAGTGTGAGCTGTTCCTGGATTCCTACAGCCAAAGGCCCTCTTGCTAGTTTTACAGCATCCTCCAAACTTTTTGTGAAGCAATGTTTGAGATGCTGATAACATTTCTGGGAGGGACTGTCACCTGGAATACATCACAATACCACACACTAGCTTCTGTCTCATGCACACATTCTGCTGCGAAACAGACCCCATTCTGGTCAACACATCTAATTCCCCTATCCACCTTGTAGACTCGAAGAAGGCCAGTGCGAGGGTCTGAATTTTCCCTCTCTGCTCCCCGGTGTGCTTCGCGTTGCTGTTCCTAGATAGTAAAACCTTCAGTGATGACATATTGAGCGTCGATTCTGAGATAAAGTTGTGTTGTCAAGTAGCCCTCCCTCACGAGCCCTGACAGAGCACTCAGAAAAACAAAGCGCCTGAACAAAGAGCTGATGTGTTCAAGGGCCAAGGCCTAGCAGCACAGCTGTTACCACTGCAGCAGTGAATAGTGTTGTGTTTCTGCTCCTTCATAGTCTACATTGTGCAAAATGGAATAACACTGCAAGTGCACTTGGTTTCGGCATTAGCGTGGCAAGTGCAGTTTTGCTGCTTTCCGCAAGCACTGGGCCTCTTGGGGGTCCTTTGGAAACAAGTTGTATTTATGTTTGGACACCTGCCACCTCTCCTCCACCCTAAACAGAACAAGCATGACTCTTGATGTACTCTTACGTACAACTCTGCTGCCACTCAATTATTCCTGGTAGCTTTCGACAGAGAAAGCGGAGTGACCAGCGGAGTGACCTAAAAAGAGAAAAAGAGAATATTTTCCTTGAGATCTACCTCACTGACAGATGACTTGACCAGGCTTTACTAGGAGCTGTCTAATCTACAACTTGTGTAGCAGTTCTCAAAAAGACAGCTGGATATGGTCCATAATAGTTTAAATTCTTTATGAAAAAACAAAAATCATAAAAATAACTAGAGGGGCCTGAGTGTGCATGGTGAGGATGATAAAAGGAGAGTCAGAAACAGTCTCCAGAAGAGTACACGTGGTGACCATCAGTTACTGTAACTGCATTGGAAAAAAAAAGTTAAACTTTTTTGGAAAGAAAATAAAGTTATTGCAGCTCCCTGAATGAAAAGCTTCAAGTTATACTCTAGATCTCTTTTGAAAGCTTCTGACAGACAACATCATAAAATCCTGGAATATGTATTAAAAAAAGCCAAACTGGCAGGGATGAAAAGTGAGAGTATGTGTAGAAATTTGGAAGACCACCAGGAAATTCATCTTTTTGCCTTTTTCTCCTACACTATTTTATAAGACGAGGGCAAAATCCAGATCAGAGAAAAGAGCATGCTGAACTCAATGTCAGGGAGCAGCCAACAGACAGGGAGACAGGACCTGAGCATAGTGACATGGATGGAAGGGCAGGAGGCTTGCCAGCCAGGTCAGAGGGCCCAGCCCCACAGTACCTGGGCAGGACAGACCTGGAGATGAGAGTCAGGTTGAACCAAGAGCCTAGGTCACCAGACAAGTTCATGATGATGGTCTGAAGCCAAGCCACAGGTCAGAATGAGGTCTGGTAAAGTTAGCCAAGGATAGACTGAGGAAGGTCCACAGTGACAAGACTGGCCTGAAGTCAACCTGGGAAGTCAGACTGCAGGTCAGGCTCAATGAGGCTCACTGGATGTGGCCAAGCTGGAAACAGGTGCTTTTACAGGGTAACTCGGGCAAGGCTTGAAAGTCCAAGGCTGCACTTAAATGGAGCTCCTGGGCCCATAGCAGGGTGAGTGGGTTAAAACCCCAGATGAGGCTCATCAGGGCCATTAAGGTTTATTAATTCTGACAGGCCTTGAGAACAGCCTCCTCTACCAGCAATGTAGATAAAATTGTCATTTATACCTGAGCTCAGAAGGGACTTGGAGCTGTGATGTAATTAATGTGGGGTGTCAGTGGGCTATTTAAGGTACATAGACTCAAAGAGTGGTCAGGGAACTGGGAAAAGGACATGACACCAGAGACCTGGGGTTGGCTGGAGTTGTTCAGGCTGCTGTGAAGGGCCAGAGGAGATGCCTCTGGAGATCATCTAGTCCAACTCCCCAGTTCAAAGCATGGTTGGCTAAAGCAGGTTGCCCCATCAGGTGCTGGATAGCTTTGAGGGTGGAAGCTCCACAGTTGTTCCGGGTAACCTACTCCAGTGTTTGACCACCCTCACGGTAAAAACATTTCTTAGGTTTAAATGGCTTTTGTCCATTAATACAAAGATAACACTATGTATATTGAAAAAAAAATGCAGAGGGAAGGATTTTCCAAAGCCTTCAATGCCAGACTCTTCTCAGAGATTCACAGTGAAATGGAAAGAGATAACGACAAGTTGCAACTGAGGACGTTTTGATTGAACAGAAAGAAAACCTTTACCACAACAGTAATTAAGCATGGGAACAGCTGACCCAGAGAGCTGGTAGAATCTTTGAATTCTTTGAGATTTTTCAAAATTTATCTAAATGAAGCCTTCATCAACCCATTCAGCTATGAAGTTTGCCAGTGCTTTGAGCACAAGATCGAACTGGACGATCTCTGGAAGTCCCTTCTAGCCTAAATCCTCTGCAGTTCTATGACCCCAGGCTTGGACCTAAGCCAATGAACATTTGAAAATCTCTTCAGGGTCTTGCTCAGTCACTTGCAAACCTTACTATAGCTGGAGCAGAGTGCTAACTGCAGGGCACACAGCTCAGACAGGCTCACAGCCCATTACACAGTCCCTAGTGTGGTGGGTTGGGACTGGCTGAAAGGTCCTGGCTAAGTTTTAAAATGCAAGTCTCTAAATCTCACTGTTGTTCATAAATTTCTAAGTCGATATGAAGTTAGAGCTGCAAATTTGCAGTAGAATTTTAGTGCTTTTAAAAATGATTCTGGTGATGAGTTTGTGCGCAGGCTTTTGCCCATGTGTGGGCCGCGCAAGCCCTCACCTTGAGGCTTTCTAGAGGTAAGCCACACTGCAGTGACACTGGTACACTTCATAACTAGAAGCGCTGCAGATGTGTGTGATTTTAATTACATACCGGTCATCTTATTCCAGTTCCAAAAAAATGGAGAAAATCTAGGGTTTGAACCATGAAAGGGAATGCTTGGCTTTACTATAATTGCAGGCGAGTGGGCAGCACCAAGTCGTGACAGCTCTGGGGTGTAGCTAATTGCGAGCAGGCTTCAAATAAACCTCTGGAGATAATCCGTTAAAAATAGTTACAAAAGCAGGTTTGCCAAGTGCTTATCTCCTAATAATAATATTTTTCCTGTTCTTTTAGAGAGGGGCTGGAACAGGTCGCATTCTGAGCAAATTCCTGTCCCCTTAAACACTCAGATGTCATAGTTGCTGCTGCTACTTAACACAGCTATAAGTGTGGGACTTGTTTGGAAGAAATTATGGCCCGAGGCTCAGTCCTGCAGACACTAGAGCATGACTTCATTTATGCAAATATCCTGATTAGCCCAAGATACAGAATTAATGATTAACTTTTTTTAAAAAAAACCTAAAGGGAAATACATTTTATTAAGCCTAACAGTGAGAAGAAAATTGTATTTGAAGGAAAGCACTATGGTAACTGTAGCAGTGTTTACCAGAACCACATATTTGCACAAAGCTAAGCAAAAGGAATTTAAACTAAAAGAAGTTGTGCAATAATATAACTAGAACAAAACTACGGGACAGGCAACAGATACTCGCAGTAATTTTGCTGTTACAGATAAAATAACCTAGACGATAGTTACTTGACCCTAGGACAAGATGCAGGTTCCATAGAAAAAAATCTTATTTTTTTTTTTTGCAGCTACGTCTAAAATCATTCAATCTTATGCACATATATGTATATACATACACACATATATGTAACACATACCAGAAGCCACGCTGTGAACTGCTGGGCTCTGTGTTCCCTATGCTCCATCATCCCTGATATCCATTTTACTTCCCCATGTCATGCCCACAGCCCAGACTCCCTCCACGTTTGCAGTGCTGGTTCTTTCTTTCAGAAAAGCAACTGAGCTGTGGAGCACATAAGCAAGCGGTGAATATCACTGCTCCAGCCCAGAAACTCCTGTCTCCTTCTCTGGAGTTCGCAAGAAAATTATGTCCTTTTCCCTGACCACCGATCGCAAGTCAATCTATTCCCTTCCCAATAAGGAGCTGCCGAGTCGATCAGTTATGGCCAGTGACTGCAGCGATGGCTCAGCCTGTCTACAGTAACAATATTGTGTGTGCTAAACTAAATATAGTTGGGCTGCTGATTTCTTTTTTTCTCTCATCAGCTCCTTAAAGGTCAACTGCTCTTCAAAATAATATTCCTTTGGGCCTGCCAACCACTACCTCACATCCTCTTCATCTTGCAAAATGGGAGTGAGGAATGCTTTGTAGGAAAGAAGTTGAATCAGTGGGTAAATAAAGCACAAAAATAAGTGCTCTGCCTGCTGTCTGTGAGCAGGCAGATAGTTGAACAAATCAGTCTGGGGAGTGGAAAGGCTAAACTAAAGCAAAAAGATACGGCGAGAAGTCCAGCAAAGAGGACACAAGGAAATAAGCAACAGACTGCAGCAAAACTTGGGAGACGCAGCAATGAAAAAAAACCTAAATTCAGGATGAAGTTGTCATGAAACGTGACGCTTACAATAACTTGATTTTCTATTATTGTCACTCCAAAAGATTTTTGCCAAAGAAATAACCCCAAACCCTTCTGCTTCAAGAGAGGCAACTATTTTTACGGAGGAAAAATCCATTCACTTTAGAACCATTTCGAACTACTCAAAGTGGGGTTTTGAATGAAGGGTGTGTTTGGAAAGAAGGTTTCTTGTTCCTCTCCCTGCTTTTCAGAATGAGGTGTGAAGCAGCAGTGCTGAAAGGATGATCCTGAATTGCATAAAACTATAATGCATCCAGCTCGATACTAATACTGATACTAAACTTTACCTAGATCCCCTAACCACTGCAACATTGCATCAAGCACACATTAAATTATATTACTATTGCTTTTAAATCTTTCTCCATTTTTTTGCTCCACTATGTGCTCCATGGTAAATGTAGTTCGAGACCACAAGAGAGTGCAAAGGGGAGGAGAGGAGAGTCCTTGCAGTGAGGTGGAAGCAGAGGGCTGAGTTGGATGGGGCAAAAGGAGAGGAAAGGAAAGCTAAATTAATCCAGAGCAACGAGCCATGGTGTTACTTTCTAGACAGGTCTTGCCTCAGGGAGTAAATTAAGAAAATCAGCTAGCAAGAGAATGAATTCAGCTGAGACAGACAACCACCTTTTTATCCTTCCTTGTGCTCTCTTACTGTTTTCCACCTTCTAGCAGTAAGGCAAAAATCCATAGAAGTGACTCACACTGTTAAATCCAAGCTCATAGGAAATACCTCGCCCGCCCGTCATACCTCAGGCTCTTCCTTCCTGAGCAGTAGAGCACTTCAGATGGGAGCAGAGGAAGGGCTTCAGACAAAGTTTGAACTTGTATTCTCCTTTCAAGGTCGAAAGTAATTAAAAAAATCAGCACTACCAGCTTTTTACTCAAATAAAAAAGCATTTTTTATCTATTGTAAAGGGACACAGTTATTCCAGTAAACAGAAAGTGGCCTTGTGGAAACCAGTAGGAGCTGTCTATGGCCTGCAGTGGGGCCAGGTATCTCTCAGGGGATGCCATGATTTTTGCTGATTTCCAAATGTTGGCATGCTTAAAACTGATGGAAAGGAATCATAGATTTCATACTATGTTATGTGTGGGACAGTGTTATCTGGTTAGTAGCTTTGTCACAGGGGCATCCACAGATTCTAGACATGCTGTACAGTCATAGAGGAAAATGCAGTGCTTTTCCTTAGGAATGTAGGGCAATTTTTATAGCTGCTATCTCATAATCTTGTACTATTCCTTGTAAATTCCATCCTATGTTCATGAGGTGCAATAAAAGCAGCTGTTTTATCTTGTGCTAGCCAAGATTTGAAACTGGCATCTGTTTTACATTTTTAGATAATGCCGAAATGTTGAGATCAGTGCAAGTGCATTCTCCAGCTGGATCAGACAGTCATCTAACTCTGTATCCCAGGGGCTTAGAGGACAGTGTAAGAAAGATTCTTGTCTTGGGAGTGAGAAAGATTTTAGATCGGAATGGGACCCATGGGAGTCAGGTATCTCAGATCCTTACTTCAGAAAACACCAACTTCTCTGTCAGGGCAGCATCCTAGTGAGTCCTGGATACCCCTCATATGGAAATCCTACCACCTCTCTTGGCAAGCTCAATCGCTTTCCTGGGCCTTAACCTTTTCCTCATGTCCAACTGGAATTTCCCACACTGCAGAATGTGGCTGCTGGATCTTGTCCTCTTTTCCTGAGCACATCTGCTCAGAGCCCAGCTTACCTATGGGAGATACAAATAAATGCAATCTTAAAAGAGAGAAATTTCTTGTTTCAGTTCTCTGGTTTATGTCTCAACCTGACATTTTGGTATTTTATTTGAATGGAATTGTGCATCAAGCAGCGCTCTAAGTTGTGTGTAGTAATGCCCAGAGCTCATTCCCAAGTTGCTTTTATCAATTTAAAACCCTGAAAAAATGTTCAAAGACTTTTCTGTTCTCTCCAGTGCTTTTTTTCTCTGTCGTGCTGGGTATGGAGGGCCAGTCACTTCAGCACAGCCCATCTATTTGTCCTTCATTGGCTCTGATAGATTTTAACTTAAATCTAGCAGACTAACAAGTTTTAAATAAAATAAATAGCTTCTACAGGCTGTGCTAATTCACTGTTCATATCCTCTTTCCAAATCAGCATTTAATAGTTTATGTAAATCAATATGGAAGTTTAATGTTGTTAAACATTTTGATGGTTCTACACTTATGCCAGCCTCTTTTCAAACCTCTGGTAAAAACCTCTTTTCTGCCTCATGGCCAGATTTATATCCATAATGAGATTCTGCATTTTTATAGCTGCAAAGAAAGGGCTTCCTCCAAGCCTTGATTGATTAATGATATTCTCCCTTATCTGTTCATTTACAGAACTGCTTCTAAAAGGTATTATTATTATTTTTTCTTCAAATGAGCAACTAAAACCAAACCAAAATAAAACAGTACTTAACATTTTGCTTATCTTAAATCCTCTGCAACAAAATCAGGTTTTAATAAGAAATTAAAATTTGTGTATTTAATCTCTAATATATTTATATATTATGTAATACATATTTATATAGACTGAAAACAGTACATATAAAAGATAAATCATTAACATATTTTAAAGATATATAACTTATTATAAGTTAGTAATTGATAATAGCATGTAATCTGTTGTATTTTTATATATAAAATATGGATATTTATATATAAAACACAAATGTGTATATATATATATATACACACATACATATTTATACATGCAAACATACATATGTGTATATATGTTGCTTCTGGTCATAACTTCAAATACAAGTGTTGATCTGACAAGTAGTTTAGTCTACCTTGCAGCAGACAGAAAATTAATTTAGGGAGACAGAAAATTATGTTAACTTTTTGAAAACAATTGAGATTCTACAAAGAATATTGGAAAATACCCTGATGCATGATACTTGAATTCATGAAAAATTCATATCAAATCTGATTTAATACACTTTTCTATGAACTGGACTAAGTTCTGCTCTCATGTTCAATATGGATAGTTCACTAAAGTCAATAGAATTATTTGTCACCGCACTGCTGTGCCAAGCCAGACTGCCGAACAAAATATTAGTACTTCACCCTGCGTTCAAACTTCTTACAAAGCCCAGATAGCTCTTTTCCCATTAGTATTACATTTTCCCCGTCATTTCTTCTCAGAGGGAACACCGGTCTCTGTAATAGCATGATTAAAGATTTCATTTCATTCTAATACTGCAAAACTTTTGTGTAATTTCAGTTCATAATAAAGCATGCCACTTCCACGACCTGCTTCAATTCCTTAAGGAAAACATCAAAGAATTAGTTAATATTCAAGGGGTTCAAGTGAGCTATTACATGAATTTTCCTGAACACTGGAACTGGATTCAAATACTATCATGTGAAAAGCAGCATGAACTCATTCTCCATAGAGAATTGTTTGTTAGTTGTGGCGAATGATGCTTATATTTGACACAACTTCCTAGGTTTGTCTCTAACTGTCACTAAGATGTTCTAGAGCATCTGAAACTTTTCCATGGGACTGGCCCACATTACACGGGCCCTAAAGGAGACCCATCAGCACATAAATCTATCGCTCTTTTCCACTGACCTTTCTTCGTTGGTTTTTGTTTAAAGCCACCCAAACATAAGCCACCCAAAACAAAACAAACATGCTTGCTATCAACAACATTCCACAAGTATTTCTTTACAAGAGGATGATTTCACAACCTCTTCTGAACATCCTACCAGGACTTCTGCCTCTCAGGCTATCATTCAGTAGCACCCAGGCTTCCCTTCACATAGCCTGTGTCACATCATCTGAAATGAGGTACCTAAAATTCCCACCTACCCGTGTTTTGCCACATGTCAGTTAATCATGTCTTGAACCCCTTCTGGTCAAAGTTCAGGCCAGGACACAGTTTCAGAGGATGACCTTCTTTCATTGGATTATTGTCTTTGCCAAAGTCAAAGGGAGCACGGACTTCCCTGTGCTAGTAGCCAGATAATTCTCTCCAGATTCTAGGTTTCCGTAGAAAATGAAAATATCCTGAACTTGCTTGTTTCTGCCATCTCTATCTGAAATTCATGATCATTATGAGATAATGTGGCATCTACAGCTCAACGTAAAAGCTCCACACCACGTAATCAGAACAGGAGAAAATCAGAACGGTGGGTGTCTGGCATTTCTTTACACATGTACTGCAGCATCTCTCAGCTAGCAACACAGTATTTTGAAACACAACACAGTTCACTAGCCTTGTACTTTCTACAGTCCTATTGAAGTGATGATATGACACAATATAGCAATACAAAAAGCCAAGACAAAGGACTCTTTCTACCAGAGTAATCTAACATTGCTATGAATTGTTAAAATTTCTTCAACAATTTCAAATCGGTCATCTTTTAGACTCTGTTAAATGAACAGTGAAATTGTGCCTACTGCATTTGGCAAATACAGATTTTTTTGGATTTGGAATTTACTTAGATTTACATTAAATGAAAACCATATCAACATTGAAATATTACGTAGCATCAGTAGGGTTTCAGTGGCTGTTAAATCACTGCAGACTAGGGATGGTCACAAGCTCACATGGTCCCCTAATCACTATGCAACACGGAGATATCTGGATTGCCACAATAGGTCTAAAGATACTATCAGCAGAAAATTCCCAGTTGGCTGTGGTTGTCCACACATTCCTAAAGACTTTCATGCAGGGAGTGATCACAGATTTGCAGAAAGACAATAGTTTGAACCAACCTCTGGATATCGTATATAGTCAAATCCCCCGACGAAAGTAGGGCTCTCTTCCAGACCAGGCCAACCTTCTCAGGGCCTCATCTGGCCAAACTGCAAACATCTCCAAGACTATTGCTCGGATCCAAGGATGGAGATCCACCACCTCTCTGGGCAAACCGCCCCAGTGCTCAGCTCCTCTCCTGAGGAAGAATTTTTCTCTTGTGTTAGCTGGAGTGTCTCTTGCTGCAATATGTGCCCTCAATGCTGCTTCTGTCACTTTGCATTGACAAGTGGCTTTGTCTTCCTGATAGCCACCTGTGTCTTGAAGACAGTGATTAGATCTCCCCTACCATCTCTTCTCCTGGATAAACTAATCTGTTCCTCCTGGCCAGCCCTCCCTGGGTATGTCCTCCAGCCTCCTGACAGTGTGGATGGTCTTCCATTAGTGGACGTTCCAGCAGTAAAAGGAATCATATAAGGTATGGGAACTTCTTGTTTACTAATGATGAATATGATAGAATGAACACATATAAGGAAAAAATGCAAAACGAGGGGCAACTTACCAAGAGAAGTACAGGCTAAGGAGAATCATGATGTGCACAGTTCATTGTTACCTGAATGGCCTGAAGAAAACATTGGTCAAGGGAAAGGAATTTGCAGATAATTTCAAGCTGTATTGAATATTATTTCTTTTGAATTTGTCCTCTAATAATGACTAATATGCCTAAAAACATGAACCAGCCTTCCAAAAAGATGAGACTGTTCATGCACATAATATAATGACAAAGATGTCAGTGACCAGGAAAAGAATGGGATAGAGAACAATAAAATAAGTTAGATGTAACAAAATAAGTTAGAAGCCTGATAAGCATCATCTAAGGCCACCTCGAGAACTAGATTCTACCATGTTGGACTTTTCAGTACTCCTCAAATGACTAGGATTGTGGAAAAAAACTCTGAAAAAGAGTGAAGTCATGAGAGATCAGAAAAGAGCTTCCCTCATTAAATGTCTTTAAAAGGCTGAAATGGAGAAGCCAGAAAATAATGGAATGATCATCTTAACTTGAAGGCTGTCAGTGTGGCACTTTCTAAAACCCATTTTTTTATTATTACAGTCATTTATTATTAAATAGCTGATTTTGCAGTGACTGATTTAAATACTCCCCCAAGAAAATATAACTAAGATGTAAATCTGACCAGTTGAACGCACTTACGCCCTTAACTTTAAAAAACCTTCAGATTCAAAGCTAAGAGAGCATAAAATACAGAAATAAACTAAAAATAAAATAAAATAAAATAAAATAAAATAAAATAAAATAAAATAAAATAATTTCATAGGGTCTGTACCTGTGCAAACAACAGTTTGAGGAACTGAGAATAGATTGACTGAGACTGAAAAATATGAGGTGCTGTAGAAATATCTGTAGGAGTAAATAAAGTTGGAGGAGAGAAGTTGCTCTGTTAGACTGTTTTGGAAGATGTGCTTCCAAAAGGACCTTTTGTTTTCTCCATATTAACAACAGCGCCAAAGAAGGCGTCTTCTACCTCAGGTGACTCAACATTTCTGTAGATTAATGTTTAATACCCTATAAAAAATAAGAAAAAACAGAAATAGCTTTCCTCAGAAAAAGCAGATATCTGGTTATCAGCTAGTTATACTCAGTTCTGCCTGTTTTCGGTAGCGGGGGGTGTGAGCCCAAAGGTATCCTCTTTTTTCTCAGGTTTTTCTTTCATCAGTATGATAGGCAGTCTGCTTCAAATAGGCAGACCTAATGGTATTCGTATGTCCTTACAACAAGAGTGCACATACTGGGCTACCTTGCATATCTAGAGGCCTTATTAATGACCGAAACTAAGGAAAAACCTTATGTTTCATCTATCCAAATGTCAGAGCTATTTTTTTTTTAAGCAGGGAGAAGTAGTTGATTGGATTCTACTCTCCTTGGGATCAGAAATTCCATTATCCAAAATCCTATCTTGTAGATTTAAGAGGATTTAAAATTAAGGCAGACTCTCCCCTCAGAAATCCAAAAAGGATCTTGGGAGAGGTTATGAGAAGCAGTTTTCATTGCTGTTTCATTAGCACTTTCAGGCTGTCCCCAAGAGTAGATTCATTACATCAGACAGCAAGACACAAAGCATTAAAGTACTCTTTGCTTGCAGGACATATGTGCGAAGGGGGTTGAATAGATTCTGTGAGCTTCTGGCTGTTCCTGTTTTAAAAATGATATAGCTGTGCCCTTTAGCTCCAGCCTGCAGTGCAAACAGAGCTGAGAAACAGATTTTCTACCTCCATAATCCATAATTTTAGAAAAATTATTGGTCCTTTGAGTAAATGTGACAAGGCATTTTCACAAGTTCCAGATGCTTTCTACATTGACATATATATATTCTCAGGTGGAGAGGTGCTTATCTTTACATTAATGATGATCCACACATAAAATATGGCCACTAATGGTATATCCCAAGGGTTGATATTGAATCCAATCCTATTTAAATTCATTAATGATCTGAGTGATTGAGCAGAATGAACCCTCAACAATTCTGCTGATGGTGCAAAACTGGGAGCAGTGGCTGATACACCAGAGGGCTGTGCGGCCATTCAGAGGGACCAGGACAGGCTGGAGAGATGGACAGAGAGGAACCTCATGGAGTTCCAAAAGACAAGTGCAGGGTACAAGAGCCCATGCACCAGTACAGGTGGGGGCTGACCTGCTGGAAAGCAGCTCTGCAGAGAAGGACCTGGCAGGGGTCTCGTCCTTGAGACAGGAGAGAAATGAGGAATACACATCAGTCCTCACCTCCTGGGAGATGTGGTAGACGAAGCAAGTGTGACATTCCATGCAGTGAACGGAGAGGTCCATCCACTCCTCTGAAGCACCTAAGATTCCCACCACTTGCTTAGATAGGTAGGTTTTGCAGAGCTAAACTCCCTCTTCTACTCTCTGTTTGAAGAGTTTTGAAAACCTCAACGCTTTAAAGAGCTTCCAGGCCCTGAGGAAGTCTTGGTATAAAATCTCTGGGGTAGATGAAAGACCTGCCAGTCATACCAGAGACCTCAAGGTCAGTAGAGCAGGACACATGCTAGCACCCTGCGCAGCGAAATGCTCTTTATGGAGTTAGGTTGTGTGATGAAAAGCTTAAACACAAGGAACAGAGTGACATAAACTGCACTAACCTAGTTAGAGGAAACAAGTAGCAAGGCTCAGCTCGCCCAGGGCTATCACAAGGCGAGAAACAACCCCGTTGCCCAAGTGTGACACCCCACAGACGAGTCAATGTGAGACACTCTCCCCAGACCACCTTGCAGGTTGAGGGGGCTACTGCCTATAACGGTATGAGATCCCCTTCAGCATGATGGGGAAGAGCATTTTGGGATTGTGCAAGATTTTCTGTGAGGATGTTTAGGGGAGGAACCACAGGTAACATCAAGCCTGGTAGCCAAGTATCACAGAGACCACGAGCCTGGGCTGGATACCGGAGAGCCCAGTGAATGTGACAGTTGGCTACTGGAGGGACCAGGAGATCCAGGCCAACTACCAGGGATGGGTGGTCTGGGCGCCTGCTACTGTGAAGCCCTGAGTGTGGATCAGTTAGCAGAGTCACCACTGTGTGTGTATGTGTAGGTGCGCGTGGGGCATCCGAGGGACAGCGGCTGGAGAGCCTGAGCACCTGAGAGCAGCTACTGTTGGGATCCGTACTGGATAATATGCATATATATGTATATATTCTTTTCCAATAATGGGCTTTCATTCTTACTGGGCAGAGAAGGGACACTCTTTGTTTAGTGTTTTTCAGAGTACTGGACATTTATATATGTTCAAAGCATGATCAAATGCAGATCTGAGCATGACTTTGTGTGATTTCAGGAAATGGCAGTGCCTCAATTCTAGCCCCCACAGCTAAGCACAAGCCTAGTGTGTGATTGTTGTGTTGCGATTATTGGGTTCTCTATAAGAAATATTCAGGAAAAAAAATGCTTAGCCCATCCATACTAGCTTGCTTTCAAGTAGGCAGCTACAATCTTCCAGCAAAGTAAAAATAATATAATAAAAAGAATAAAAAGAATCTACTGATTTTTTATTTTGGAACTTCCTCGGAGGCACAGAAGGTGTCAGTTGGAAGAGACCTCTGGAGGTTTAAAGCCCAGGCTCCTGCTGAGAGCAGGACCAACACTAAATTAAGTCAGCCATGACTTCATGTAGCTGACACTTTAACACCTCCAAGGATGGAGGCTCCCTTTAAATGTCACTGTATGACGAAGCAATGCACTGCAGAGCTGTCTAATGCTATCATTCTCTTTGGTTTTGTCAAATGGGTTGACTTCTGTACATTTAGCATAACCCTGGAAGACAAAAAGTTATTTGCTGCCTGGATAATGGTAGCAGATGATGCATTTTAAATGCTAGATACATATCAGAGAGTTCTACTCTGCTGTTCTGTTTGGAAGGAAGCCCAATGCCAGATGAGAGAATAAATGTAAATGACCATGCATCTCTTTTTCATGAGTGACATAAAATTCCTCTGGTTAACTTATAAGAAAAAAAAGAAAAAAAATCTACTTGAAGCTTTACTCGTGGTACCAGTACCAGCATAGGCATTAGCAAGACATAGTAATGTGGTTTTTGCCCAGCCTTGCATGCTTGTGTTGCAAGTATTGACAGACTGTTTGCTGAATCTCAGTGTTGCTATTAAACACCCGAAAACTTCAGCACCGTGATTCTTCTGTCGTTCCTGTATGGCAACATGGTTATTTTATGGTTATTTAACATGGTTATTTTCCAGGCTGCCACCTTCACCTTTCAAACAGGAGTCACTGTCCTGTGTTTCACTTCTTTTCTAGCCAGTTGTTACTTTTTTTAAGTTTAGCTTTTTTTAAGTTACAACACATGCTTTATGAAAAGACAAAAAAAAAGAGACACTAAGTAGTTACCTTAAAAAGCCCTTCAGCCAATTTTATCTGGACTTTTATTGGAAATAATAGACCTGCTATTCTATCCATGCCTATTTATTTTTAAGCTTCCTTATAAAATTGTCCTAGAAAGAAAACACTGCAAGACCCAATGCTGTTCCCAACAAAACTGTGCTTTTCTGTGTGAGACCTTTCCCACTAGAAGAAAGATGCAAATTCTCCTTTGGTGCTGTCCAGGACTGGGACTGGCGCAGGAGCTCAAGGGGCTCATTTTACTACCTAAGAGTAAATCTGAAGCTTATAGGCAGGAAAGGGTATAAATGCTTTGAGAAGTTCCCATCCTTTTAATAGGATTCAGATGTTTAAGGAAAAGAAATTCACCCCAAAAGCATTAGATTATGGTATATGAATTCTGAGTCAAACTAAATGATCCAAATTCTAATGAAATTCCCCAAACCAGCTAACATTAGGTAAATACTGAAGGCAAAACTGCAAACTGTATCTATCTCACATTTAATATGGCCTGCTTGCATGAATTTATGAACTTCCAATCGGGTGATTTAAGAGGCTTAAATCCATGTTCTTATTTATGCTCAAAGGCAGCCAACAAGAGGTTCAGCATCTGACCTTTAGATATAATAGCACATACTACATTTCTCAGCACAGAAAAACACACAGAATGCTCCCTGTTTCAAAAGACAACCAACCTGGGAAGCTAGGACAGGCTTTTCAAGCCCTATCTACAATTTTGGGCATACTGCTATCTGGAAATGGCAAAAAAAAAAAAAAAAAAATAGGACTGCCTCACTTTTTTTATGCAGTTAGACTACTGCAGATTTAATTGTCTGAATCTGCTTTATCTGCAAGTATTCCTGTCAGAATAACCCGTCCCAGAATCACACCGTTAGCAGAGTCACCAGCTGAAACAAAACTTCAGGCTACTACTCCAGCAACAGCTACAAGAGCGGGCATCATTCAAAACAAGCTGAGCTCTTCATAGGTTTTCAGTACTTGATCTCTGGTACTTTCATGCTTTAATGAGGTCTATAAATTGACTGCCTCAGAATTAGCTCTCTTGAGTGGTGAAAAGGGCAAGAGCGTCATGTTGAAGAGAAGGACTTGAAAATTGACAATGATTTTTCAGCCTTCCTCCCTTTCTGATACTTAGTATTTCAGAATAAATGCTAAGATATGAAAACCCAGGATAAATGTAATACTGGAAGTTTGAAATTGCCATGAAATTTTTTCCTGACAGACTTCATTAAGAATTTAATGTCATTTAAAAAAAATGCTACACTGTTCTTCAGCATATGGAGCTGCCAAAAAAGAACCTGCCTAATCACAATTATCAACTCAAAGAATGAACAAAAACTGAAGTTTTGAAAACAGCTCCAACAAGCAAACTACAAGGGCAGAAACTGAATTTTTATTAACCTACTTTTATGGATTCTCAAGAGGAAAATGACTCCTGTCAATGCTTTTTCACTGCATGAGTCTTAATATCTTATCAGAGGACATGTCATTATTTCGGTTTTATACCTCTCCCTCAGGAATACTCCTCTTGAAGTAGTTCAAGGACAAGCATCCAGAAGTCTGTTGTAGGAAGGTACAGCAAATGGATCCAAGCAATATTAAGACTTTGTCAGTAAAAATTAGAATCATAAAATTCAGTTTGACAATGAGAACAGTCTGTGAAATACTTGCATCACACAGTCCTGCTGGAAGATACGACTTATTCTGCAACAGTCACTTTCCTTTCAGGTCAACTTGATAACAAGGACAAAGAGTATTGCAGAAGCTACGCCACAAAGGATGGATTTTATATAATGAAGTTCTGAGATGGCTGTATCTTTTTTTGGTTGGATTAAGCGAATCTCTTTTTTTATACCTAAATCACATCTTGTAAGCATCTTCTATATAACAGTATATATACCAATCCCCTATTTTTTACACTGTAATTTCAGCTATAAACACGTAGCTTGCAAAAATTAGAGATGACTCCCACTTGAAGACTCTTAACCAGGCAAGTTTCTGAACAAGAGTTTGAGACATGCTCAGTGGAAATGTCCTTATTAAGGTCTCCGGATTATTTGCTCTCCCTGACACTGAATATTGCCATGCTGAAGAATAATCTTGGACATCAACCTCTGGCACTACACAAACATGCACGACGTGTGTTTCTTCTTCAGGATATTGTGCATTGTTTTACTTTGAGCAAACAATAACTAGTATTTTATATTAATGGTTGCTACTGAGGCATCCTATGCAGGTGTTTGCGTGCATACTCACACTCTTACCCATCAAAAAACCTACATAAACTTCATTCTCAGGTTGAGATGGGATAAGTGGTGTTAAGCAAAAAAAAAAGTGTTTTCCTAGAGTTGTACCTTTTGAATTAAAACCTTTTTTTTATTATTATTCTAAAAAGATTCATCACAAGATTCAGACCAATATGATAAGCAATTTATTCGTATATATCATTATTCTGTTTCCAAGACAGGCTTTAGACTTTACTGGTGCATGGTCCATTGCCAGCAACAGACATAAAAACCCACTGGTAATACAGAGTTGAAAATGGGTAAAAACAAGCCCAATGTAAAGAGAAATCTCTTTACAGTTTTCTTTTAAAAAATAAAATAGGTAAAACTTTAAAAATGGAACCTTTTATTCCAACTGAAATTTTAAAATGAACTTCCCAGCTAAAGACAAAAGTCTGGATGCGAGCCTCATGGAAGCTGTTAAGTGACACAGGGAAAAACTTAATCATCCACACTACTTACATCAGTCTTTGCTTTCCTGGCTTACATGATTGTTGGCATTTTTACTAAATTCATCTAAAACCGCAGTTTTACTTTCTACTTCCATAGCACTGCTTTCTCCAGGAGTGTTGGAAGATTCCTCGCCTGTTTCTGCTTCCATTTTGGTGACTGAATCCTGTTTTTTATCTTCCACATCCATTCCTTCTTCCAGTTGTGCTTGCTTGCACTCAACTTCTTCCTCTGTTTTACCTTCTGATTCCTCCTCTTTCCTCTTTGCTTTAAACACCTCAACTCCCATCATTCTCAGGTAATGAAGTCTCTCATTCTTGGGCACAAAGGCACGGAGCGATGTTTTTCCTTGCCAGCCACACAGCACTATGGGGCACTGAAGAGAATCAGGTTTTCTACAAACAAAAGGTTATGTTTGGTTAACTATGAGAAAATTAATCATGCAAACTTATTTTACAGCCATACCCTTATAACTAGATGCATATTCTTTAACAATATATGCATTTTATACCTATTTACAGAAGATGTAAGTACATTCTTTGTAACTCAGCTATAGCAAGTAAGCCTTAAAAATCCCCAAACATAATTTCAGCTACTAATTTCAGCATGTTAAACAAATTTTTGGGTCTAGTATTTTCAAAATTATTGCAAACAGCAGTTAGATGTAAGTTTACCTTCAAAAATCCTCAAGAGCTTCTGATACTGCTTCATCAACAAAAATGAACAATAAAAAGGTTTAAGTTTCTCAATTCTAAACTCTTCAATCAACGGCGAAACAAAGAATTGTGTGCAGTGACATTGTGGAGCCCTGACGGGCAAGATTGATGTCTGCCCTTTATAGAGCTAAATCCTACAACTGTTTTTGACAGTAGACAAGCAAAGTAGAATACACACAGAATTATCAAGGAAAGAAAGTGCCTGGCACTGACTTTACTGTCAACATCACTACATCTCTGGGCCTCCGTTAATTTTTTTTCTGAGTAAAAAGAAAGTCTTGTCCAAATTTTAAAAGGAAATAAACAAAGAGCAATCCATCTACTTACTCGGGGTCAGGGTCATACTTCAGAACTATACTTCCCATTGCTAGGGGGAATAAAAAGGACATGTTATTGTGTATAATGTTAAAATGATGGTTATTTTAAAGTCCTGCAGATACCTTGGAATTTTTAGATAGCCATGGAATATGGTGTCACAACTGGGCAGGGCTTTTCTATACAAATGCAGTAAACTATAGGTAATTTGATTTTTTTATTCTTTTTTTTTTAGACAAAAGTATTCATATATGTTTTATATAAAGAATTGCCAAAAACATAAAACAACAAATAAAAATCACAAAACCAAAGAGTGGATTAATCCTCTCAGTGATTCCAGCAAGGAACTTTACTTGAGTAGTAAAATGAACACAGGACTATATTAGCTCAAACATTACACAAAGTGTTCTTTAGCTAGTCTATCCACCACATTTTGCCTTATCCCACACCAACATACAACTAATTGGGATGACTAGAAATAAAATGATATAAAGACTGAAAAGTAGGCCAAATTTTTACAAATATCCATTATGGACGGGAAAAAAATCTAATATGAGGGGTAGACATGGCTTCACATACTTAAGATCAAATCTGAATAAATTTGTTATGTACAATCATGAGAAACCAGATGCTGATGCCACAAAAACAGCTTTAACTGGTGCAATGACAGAAGGAAAAATCAGCAGTGTATCATAAACCTTTATTCATGAAAGTTCTGTCCTCTGGTGTCAGTAAACCTCAGAGCCTATAACCAGAAAGGTCTGCAATGTCCAGTACCCTGGGCTTTTGTCCTATTTAACGACATATTTAACAGCTACATTTAAGACAAATTTAGCCAACATGTTTAGCGAAAACATCTAGTCTGACATTTCTTCTGTGTTTTAAAAACACTGTATAATGCTCGTTTGGACATAACACAAACCAGAAGCTTACCCATATCTTTGACTTTCTTCTGTGTTTCACTACTGAATTTACTTAGGAATGGATTCTCCTGGGTTAGCAGAATTTTAACATCTTCTATACAGACATTTATAATCCTTGCATGAATGAATGGATATAGGGTATATATTCCCTGTTAAATAAATAAATACATTTCAAAATGCAATCTCTACTTTCTAAAGAACAGAAAAGTTAAATACACTATCTACTTTAGTAAGTATCAGAAAACAATTTTAACAGCTTTTTAAACAATACTGAAAACTCAAATGGTCCTTAATCTGACAAAATTTCTGCCAGATGTGTTCTAGGTTCTGCTGGAAATAAAACAGGAAAATATAATGATATGGAATTACCTCTTGTGCTAATCTGAAGGCACATCCAAACTGTTCACCGTCACTGTTGCGAGACCAGACTTTTATTCCTGTGTTAATAACCTGCAGTTTTTTAAGCAAAAAAAAGTATAATTCTAAATCAGAATTATGAACTTCGGTTTTCTTCAATTGTTTGATTATATGTAGGAAGGAAAATATTACTACCTCAATGTATACCCATTTATGTTGGACAATCAATTACACTCACAGCAAAATCCAAAACCTAGATTGTCTTATATTACAATGAAGCCCAAGTTTCAATTGTTGAGAGGGAGAGAGGAGAACAAATCCCAGTACCCAAATGAAGAACTGTCATTCTTTTCCATGTTGTTGAAAAACAAACAGTGAAGAAGTGGTAGCTTCAAAATGAGGGCACTGAACAATTAAGATCTAATTTTAATTTTAGTAAGAATTTTCTGGGTGATTCTGGGCAAGTCGATCAAGCCAAGATTTTAAAAAACACACAAATGCTTAATATTAGGACACTATCCATAATGGTACCCAAAGACATAGAGCCTAATATAATGTATCATTTTCTTAAAATCTGGTCAATTATGCAGCCATTTCTTGCCAGTGTAATAAAAAGATAAATGTAAATACTTACAATCTTGACTATATTAAGGAAGTACTGAGTATCAATGGAAATTTTCAAGACTCAACTGGACAAGGCCACGAACCTTGTCTGATCTAGCTTTGAAGTTAGCCCTGTCTGGAGCACAAATGAAGCCTCAAGAGCGGATCTCCTTCTAACCTAAATTACTCTATGATTTTTAAGATAGATATTTAGCACTTGCGTTTTTCATTGAAAGTCATGTGAAAAACTCAACTTATTTTCCCACAATTTCTAATTCACACAAATTACTAATTATACCATGATCATTCAGTTTCTTAATGACGTTTTAAAATGTTCAATTGTTGTACTGAATAGATATGCATCTACCATAACATTGTAAAATATAATCAATTGCTTTTAAATAATGCCCCAGTGTAATATAACCAGTTCTTAATTCAACTGAAGTTATTTGTTATTTTTGGTAGGCTTTCAAAGCTTGCTACACAATAAGGGACTCGTATAATCATAATGGTTTCAAAGTAAACCGATGAACACTTGTGAAAGAACCTGAAGACCTTGTAACAATTCAGGTACACATACAGCAGCTGTATTACCTTCCCCTATTCTTAAATTCCCTTCCAATTGAAAAAAAACTGGAAAACAACTCCTCTATCAGAAAGAATTATTTCTCTCTTAAAAAGAGAATGGAAGAGGAGAAAAATATTCAGTAAAGCTAAGTGAAAATAAAAGAGGGCTACTTCTCTATATTAGCATTAGGCTCTGCATCAAGGATAAGGAGACATCTCCTGATGCTTCTGAAGCTTGTTGTGAGAATCTGAAGAGATGAACCATACCTTCATCCTCTCACTGTTGTTCAGAAGCACATTCCTGAGCTCTTTAGAAACCATGTACAGCTGTCTCTTCTTCCCTTCTTGGGTTCGAGTTAGTAAATTCATCTTGGGAAATGAAGGATCCAATGCATAAAATTTCCTGTGACCAAAATATTCATTAAGGCTTGATGAACACATTAATGCTTAATTAAGTAAGCTTAGATATTCAAAACGCATCGATTAGCCTACTCCTGGAGTGATACCTGCAAAAACCCTCAGTCATTTGACACTTCAGCTCTAGAACGTGTATTAGCATTTCTAAGACTCATGGTATCACAAAACATTAGCCATCACACCCACTAAGATATACTTGGAAATTTCTAGGGGTAGCTATCTTCTGTGACCTACTGAATCCAAGATGACTTTAGTTGGTTATATTAATTTAAGAAAAGTTTGTGCGCTGAGGAGAGGGACACCTGGTGCAAAGATAGGGAAAAAAAAAACATGTATCAACAACCACACCCATCTTTTGTGTTGAACTAAATTACTAATAACCCTAAACAACTGAGCTTCTCTCTGCTTCAACAGAAATTTTTTTCCTTACTGGATAGGTAGGAATAATGGATCATCTTCAGGGAGAAATACAAAAGGATCTTCTTTAAAACCAAACAGTTTCATTTTTTTAGATGGTGGTGGTCTAAAAAACAAACAGCATTGCCAAAATTTAGTAAAAATGCTTGGTTTAAACTTTGTAGTTTTCGTTCACTTAGTCAACACTTACTTCACAAATAATGATAATATTCAATAACAACTGGCATTTTCTTGTGTTCATTAATTAAAGACATCAGTACCCACAATTTATTTTCTTAAAGTAAGAAAGTGAAAGCAGTGCTTGAGATCAGAAAGCCCATACAAATAAGCAGATATTTGCATATATGATGGAGTAATAATGTCACTGATAAGGTAACAAAAGGATCTTCCAAAGGTTAATTTCTGAAAGCAATTTTTTCTTTAAAGCAGAAAAAAGGCCTAACCCAGAAGAGAGGCCTAACCGATTCTGCAAATGCTGGCGAGTGTGATGATTGCTTTCCTAATCTGCTGAAATACAAGGTAAAAAACATGGGACCGTAAAACAGTTGTGAATATTCAACAACTGCTTAGCGATCCACTTTTTAAATAAATATAATAATTTAAGAACTAGAAAATACTCAGCAGTTAGGAAGCTGTTACAACACCAATATTTAGATGTGGTCTCTTACCCACACACGCCTTCCTTTTTGCTTTGCTCAGTGTCTGGTTTCGACAAATTTTGCATTTTCTTAGACTCTTCATTTTCCGCAACTGCTGGTTCTTCAGTGATGTTTTCAGTTCCCTCATCCAAATTAGCTGCTGCCTCCACAGTATCTCCTGTTCTTTGTGGTAATTTCTGATTAACCTGCTTCAAATAATAGTAAGTACTTTCAAAAGAGCAAAAATAATATCTAACTGGTAATAAGAGGTAGCGAAATTCCCTATGTGTGTATGCTCTTAATGCAAATTCATTAAAAAGTGTAATTATGGAGAGATTCTAACTACCAAGTCAAGATTCCATCAAAATTAACATTTACCAGGTATTTATCAGGAATTGTTCTGGGCAATTCCTCCCCGATTTCCCAAGAAAAGTATTCTTGGGCCACTTATAAAATGCCCAGGAATTCACAGAGAAGGGTGTTTTAATTCAAGACCAGTTCTTTTCTTCCTAGCATTCGAACTAACTCACACACCTCGCTGCACACTTTTCCTGAGAGTCAATTTACAATAGCATGAATTATTCACATGAAGCTTGCTTCTGCCTCATAAATTTTACTGATAACTTCTCTAACGAAGCAAATCCAATCAATGGAGAGAGCTATAAAGGAGTCACACAAGAAGGTTTTCCTTAAAGATACAAATAACCTAAGAGATCAAAGAAAATCTGACTGCTTTAAATCCTGCTGGTTAAGCAAGAAAGACAACTAACAGAGGCTTCAAGTCAGATGGCTGAAGCTGCTCCACTTTCCTGCTGAGGATTTGCTAGACTCTCACCTAGAGAACCACTCCTGACCCACAGCCACAGAGTAGGATGCCCTGAAATCACAATTTGCAGTAGAAAAGCTTTAACTGAGGGATCACACACATTCCTAAAAGCAGCTTCTGATCTTCTTCCACATTCTTGTCACTAAAAGGCTATCATTTTAGCTTTTTTAAGAGAAATTACCTTAGGCTGGCGTTTATTCCATGGCATTGGAGATTTTTTTATTAATACAGCCACAAAAAAGCCTCCTGTGTTCTGGTGATGCGGCAATATCCTAAGACTAGAAAAAGAAAGGTTGCCATCTGTTCATCAGCAGCTTTCAGGTTTTCAGAGCAATAAAAGTACCATTTATATTCGCTTCTAGAGCAAACTAAGTGTCCCCACTGGGACTGCACACATTAATTGATCAAGGTAAAAACAGGATTTAAAACAGAGCATTCTGGCAAATAACCTGCATCCACGCAATACACTCATTTCACTGATCGCTGCTGAGCTTTAATGAGTCATTTCTAAACGCTGTATTTTTAGAATAGCCATGGAAAGACTTTCATAGAAAATTAGTCACGCTGTTGAAAGGCGCAGGTTTTACGTACTTTCCTAGCAATTCTCCCTATGCATCTCTATTGGTTGTAAATAATTTGGCCTATTTGCATTAATATTTCTACCTTGTAAGCAACCTCCAATAATTTCTCTGACATCACTAGAATCTAACTATTGTGTGCTGTCATTACACATTAAGGAACCAAAATATATTCACAAATATACGTAGATCTATGCTGCAACACATTCTTAACTTGAACACCTAATTATCATTTCCCCCTACCATAAAAGGTAACCATCTAAACTTCATTAAATGTACTCTGGGAAAACTTACCAACGCTCTAGATTCATTGCCTTTAGCTTCTCTTCTTCCTTTATTGGAAACATAGTGGGACGTATTTGGGTTTGTCTATTAGGAGGCACATCTTTCCACTCCTCAAACCACTGCCCATCTTTCAGCATGACCTTCAGAAGAGGAAAAAAAGAATAACATGAACAATTTGGACCAACATTTTAACAAGTTTTAATTCAAATATTTTCAAAACAAGATTTGGATCCGCAAAAGATAAGTTACTTTCCGGTACAGTAAATTAAGTTCTTTGAAAGGCATCTTCCTATATATGTATTGCATGCGTGCACCTAAAGTAGAGGAAATTTTTGCCAGTCATGCTTCTTTACACTTCAAAGAGCAGGCAGTCAAGTTAAGATTAGAGTAGAATCAACTGCAGTGATTTCTGTTAACTTCCGGAATATATGCAGACCCCCCAAAAATAAAAGGGGAATTTATAAAGATCATTTAAGATATATCACTTATCTCTCTCTCCATGAGACTGGCTGTGTGACATTCTACTGGGGGTAGTTTCCAAGGAAGAAGGGTGACTGAATTCTCCTAGGGACTAGTTCAGTGGAGATGAGGAATCTGAAGCATTTCTCCTTATGTTAGAAAGATGCGAGTTCTCAACATGGCCTGGTGAGCACAGAGCCCCACACTGCATACCTATATACCTCAAGAGAATGTTTTTAAGGAAAGCTACTGAAGAACCATATCCCTGTGTATTTTCCAATGCTCATGCCCTTAGGAGTCAGAAGACATCCATCAGCTCAGCTTGAGATGCTGAGTAGAGCTACTCTGTTCACACTACTATGTTCACTCAAAGAGCCACAGTTTTTGGAGGATTCTTTTAGAGCACAAGTAAAAGAGTTAAAGCCACAACTGCTTTAACAAGGCATTTAAAATAATGACTTAGCAAGAATAACAAAGGAAAAAAAAAGGAAAAATCTTAACTTCAAGATTTCTAGAAGTCTGTGTTTCATAGTGGATGTTAGGGCTGTAAGGAAAGTCACATCTGCAGATGTGTGTGAAAGAAACCCCACACATTTCATGACATATAACTTTCTGTGATTCTTAAAGATCCCATTAAGTGACCTACTGGAAATTGAAACCTAAGATTCATCTAGATGACAATTTCACTAAGAAAATTCAAACAGAGATTTTAGCATCAAGCACTGGGGTATTTCTCAGTAACTGCGCTACAGTGCTGCTGATGAGATCACACCTAAAATATCATGCCTTTACAGGCTTCTGCTACCAAAATAGAATGGACTGTACTGCCAGATTTAATATTTCAAGGCTAAACTCGCTACATGTCAGATTGCTAGATGGAGAGAAAACAGACTGTGATTCTGAACAGCTCTTCTTTGCATGTCACAAATTCAGCTTGACAGAGACAAACAGGAAGACTAATAAGTAATTGGAAGTGCTAATGAGTCTAAAACTATTTTGGATGCGACAGAGTAACTGTCTAACAGCCCTGCATTGTTCAGCTTTGGCTTAGCAGTCTAACATCACAGCGTAACCACTGCAGTGGCAAGGTAAGAGAATATGCAGCTCTCTTTCCTCTCGGGCATTTCATTAGCTTCTCATAAGTAAAGAAGTAACAGCTTTGCCAAAGTAGATTACTGTATCTTATGTTTTAAAAGTTTTTGCCTTCAAGATTCCGTAAGAAATAATTGGACATCATTCATTAGCCTGCTTGAGGACAGAGTAGAGTGTATTCGCAAGCACCTCTGTGCATTGAACAAAACTGCATTTTCGTATGCTGTTTATAGACATTCACAATCAGCTGATGCTCAGATACATTCAATGTAACCATTCATTCATACAGCACCCACTGAACAGATGTTTCTCCAAGAAACAAAAGATGGAGTAAAAACAACATCAAAGCAAGCTAACATACTCAATAATGAACTGAAAGAATGTAGTAGCAGCAAATAAGGGCTGAAGAGACACAAGTCTTAGAAACTTCCTACAGATTTAATTCAAGTGCATTTGGGATATTTGTATTTCAAAAGCAATGACCAAAAAAAAGCCTTGCTTGGAGCACAATATATTCTTAGCAATCTTTATGACTATATTTTAGAGCCTTATACTGCAGGAACAAATTAAAATGAAGATCATATATCTAGCTGTCCATTGCACATTTATTGGTCAGGTACAAGCATGCAATTTAAACCTTTTAGATCAAAACAAGAAAGAAACCATTCAGCTTCTGGCTTTCTAATGGTAGAGCATAAGTAAATCTTTATTTCATGTATCTTGCTCCTTAGCCTAGCTTCATACAGGCACCATCCTGCAGACTGTACTGTCATAAGCAGTGAAATAGTGGGGGAAGACAGAACAACCAATTGTGTTGGAAAGGCACAAATTCATAACTAAGATTTAATCTGCGCTTCTTTCCCTACTGCCAGAATGATCTTCTACTTTCCTTTCCCATATTCTTAAAAGAAGCTGAAGAAGCTTGGGATATTTTTGCCCTTTCCTACTAGTCTGTTTCTAGAATTGAAATCAAATAGACCTGGAATAAAAGGTTCTGGGTTCTATTAATATACCAAGATTACTCACACCACTGCAATTTTTCTAGCTTATTTGGAACTAAAGGCTGTTAAACTATTTCTTGGAATAATTCAAAGGGACCAGCTAGAAAAGCACAGAACCTGACAGAATCTGTCTAGACAGAGAGAGAAGAATAAACTAGCTGAACTGATGTTGCCATCTACAGGACACAAACTGAAATAAGAAAGGGAATTATATGAAGAAGATAAAGAAGTTGGAGCAAAGAAAAAGGACAAAAAAAGCAGACAAGGGAGATGAGCTGTGTTTGGCTTATCAAAAGTAATTCTAGCCTTCTCCCTACAATATTATATAGTCTAAAATTCTAAGCAGCAAATCCCTAACATTACTTTAGCTCAATCTGAGGTCTTAGAATTGTACATTTCCAAACTCTTCCCTAACTTAACACTCCAGTAGAGACCAAGAACTTTACAGAAATATAAAGCAAATACCTTCCATTTTGTAATTCCTGGCATCCTCTTCAAACCTGGCAACTCAGAAGATACATCAGCAAGTTCTAAGGCACCTGAAAGCCCAAGAATATAAAAAATGTTAAAAACAAAATTTGAGAATTGGGTTCCTAATTAACGTTTATAAACATAGTTTTCCATAAAGTCTCAAGACTTCGTAACATGAAAAAACTTCAACTCTTTTAAGAAGTGTAAAACAATTACTACAGCATAACTTGGGCAAGAAAGTTGGGAAGAGTTGTTCACAATAATTATGGAAGTTTTGCAATCTGTATAAATTAACCAAAAATTAATGGTTGGATATTTTTGTAACAGCTGCCTGCTGCCTAAGTAGGTACTCCACAACCCACATAATTAAACATGGTTGTTCCAGACAGGGGATGCCTGTGCTTTCTGAAATGCTCGACAAATTCTGATATTCCAGTGCGAGAGGAAATTATTTTTAAGAAAGGGAGAAGTCCAAACTTAACAGGAGAGTAAGTACTAACAGCCTAGCAGAACAAAAGACTATATACTTAAAATATGTCAATTATTTAAATATATATATATATATATATATAGCCTACAGATTAAAATCTTTGAGCAGCCCTGACTCTAAAAACAATGACATAAAAACTGTCCAAGTAGGTGATGGCTCTAGAAAAAAACATACATTTTCCATGATTCTGAATGCTTTAATTATTTAGCAATTAGGTAGGCTTTTCCTGGTACTTTTCAGAACTTATCAACCCGTTCTACATTGCCAAACATTTACTGTGACTACTTGTAACAGCTGCAGGTAAATCTTTCAAGTATATGAATAAGTGAAATGACAATTCATAGGCAAAATCCCTTCCTCAAATGACATTTTCAAATGTGAGTCGTGTTACTTGAAGTTTCGGCCCGTCCTTTGAATATTCCTGAATGAATATCTACGCACCGTGACCATTTTATACACCAAATACACCATGACTTCAGCTGATGCCTCCAAACTGCACCAGGCACTGAATGGTCCATCAGAAGCAGCTAACCCCAGCAATGCAACTTACGTGGTACAAGTGCCTTTTCCTGACTCCTTCAGCCCTAGGGGAAAAGGTTTCTCACCTGCTCCAAAGGCAGCAGGACCACAAAGCACAAGATATTGAGTCAGTACAGAAGGACCCACAAGCCTCTAGGATTGATTTTCATTGTATGAAGCAAACCCTGCAGGTCCAATGTCCCATTACAGGCCGCTGCAGCACTTTGACCCTTCTCTAAACCTACAGCTGCATTCAAGCCCCAGGGCAGCCATTTGCTCTCTGGGACATGTCACTGCCTTTGAGGAGGTCTCAGAGCACCTCAAATGGCCAGAGAAAAGACCCAGAGGCCAGCAGCCAAGACTGCAGTCATGGTCATCACTTCCAAGCACTGAAAAAGTATTTTCCCAAATTCTCCAAGGTCTCCAAGATCCATACCTTGACTCTTGTCCAGGAGAGCTGCAATCACGGCTTCATTTTCAATAGGATTCAGCGAACACGTAGAATATACCATTCTCCCACCTTCTGCAAGCTGTTCAACACCACGGGTTGCAATTCTTAGCTGCAATCTAAAAAAAAACATTCTTGATCCAGCCAGGTATCACTCAGAAACCAGAAAGATTTCCCATAAAAATGTTCTTACTGGTGAAACTGTACTGCAGACACTTTACTTTCCTCGGACTAAGTGAGCACATACTGAGTTCCAAACTGTCACCAGTGCACAAATTAAAGAACATTTTAAACTAACTCAGCTAGTTCTATATTGCAGGCATTTACAATTACAACTCTTACACCGGTACAACCTATAAAACAGCACTTAAGTCAAACATTAACTTTTTTTTGCATAAATTTTAACAAAACATTCTGTATTCTTGTTCTATAGAGTGCCCCTTGAAGTTTATAAAAAAGCATCCAATACTGGAAAACCTCAAAACCTCTTCTTAGAAATGTAGAATTAAAATGAAGAATAATCTGACTATTAAAAATAATGACAATACAGCCTAGCTAGCACAGGCCTTCTGGAAAAATACCACCACAGTGCGTTAGCAGCTTGTACCCTAGCTGTGCACTTGCAATTAAAATAAAAAATGCAAATAGGAATAATTTATCAAATTGTAACAAGTTATCATATGGCAGCTGAGTCACAGTAACTTGCTGCATTCTTAGCTAGTTACAAACGCACATTAAAATGTTCTAAGCTCTTTCATCCATGATTAAATTACTGCTTTTTACCATGCAGCTGCAATAGGCTAAGTGTTCATTCACCATCAATTAACATAAATCAACCACTGACTGGTAACTGCAACTGTCTCTATGATCTCTAGTATTCTAATGATTGAAACATTACTACTGAATTTTACAAGTTCTTATATCAGCTATTTTTAAGTATTTTAGCTACCTAAATGCTAAGAATCCTACCCAAATGATTTGTTCCCTACTTTAGCTACCGTGTTTAAATTAATAATTCAATTAATATTAATGGACCAGATATTCTTAAGTATACAAACAGTTTAGATTTACAAGCTTCATTGGAGATCAACCTCACATCTGAACTAGCAATGCTTTCTCAGAAGAGTGTCTAAGTACTCAATTTGAGAAGAAAGTGGCAACCATTCATAATTCCTGCTTTGTCATATATTAGTTACATGGAAGCCTGCAAGTGCTGAAGAGATGGGATAAGGAGGAGAGAAATGAAATAAGTGCAGAAGTATAATAAATATTATTACCCATGGAGCTGCAAACTATTTTGTGTAGTCCACTTCTTCCATACATCAATGTTTTTCCTCATGGTTCCATCACCACTATAACAAAGATTGAACAGATTTGCATTATTATGTGGATACAACTGACTTTGTATCAGTCATTTGTATTGCCAAAAAAAAAAAAAGTTTGTGTTTTCCCATATTCACAGAGTCACAGGATGGCTGAGGTTGGAAGGAGGCTCTAGAGATCATCCAGCCCAACCCCCCTGCTCCAGCAGGGACACCAAGAGCACGTGGCACAGGGTGGCATCCAGGCAGGTTTGGAAGATCTCTAGAGAAGGAGACTCCACAACCTCTCTGGGCTTTGACTAGATCTCCCATGTTTTACTGTTTGCTTCTAAGCTGTCTTTGTATTTCAGCATTCTGAATGCAAGGAGATCAAAATCTACAGCCTTTAAATCAACCAAATTTAAGAACCATTTATAACGAAAAAGATTTTCCTTGATTGGGTACACCCTTACCGATGACTGTTTGACAGATTCACCTGTTTTGGAAGTCACTATAAATCATCTCAACTAGCAACACAGAAAAGATAACTCAGTGACGAAACAAATAAATATTGTCCTTAGCATAATAAAATCTGTACAGTGAAGAATACATGCAAGATACCTGCAGGGGACATCACACAAAATCCTGTCATAGAAGAGGACTTCCTTTTTTCCATCAATGTCTATTTGAAGATTAGGGATGCTGGAGGCATCATGGTTTACCACCATGATACATGGACTGTTTAACCTCTTAGCTTGATGAACCAGCAAGTAGCAACGCTTGTTGTCAACATCATTAGCGATTACAAAACCCTCTGGAAACAAAAAATATCAGAAGGATGCTTTACTACTGAGTAGAAAAAATATTTTTAAAAAGGTTTACTGCCTCATCTTCATATTTGTATAACTCATTTACTAGATTTTTTTAAGTTATTTAGAAGACCATAAGTAAAGGACCTCTTAACTGAACATAAAATAAAATGAAGCATCATGGGGTTGAATTGATATGTCAAATACAGCATCAGGATCTCTAGTGCCTATGCAGCTGATGTAAGACATCAGCTTTTTCATCCTCAGATAAGGTAAAGCCCTCACAACAGAGAGAAACCTTCTACTGCTCCCCAAAAATCTGACATGCAGAGATGGTGTAACAACAAATCTCCCCCCAAAATAAGTAAAACCCCACCTTACAGTTTCTATGGGGAGTGTTTGCTGTGAGCATGTAACAGCAAGTAAAGATTCTGAAGCTTAAAAAGAAAGGATTAATGTGATATTCTTTATGACTGATGCAAGAAGTTGTAGAGGACACCACTAAAACACAAGCACTTGTGGGGCACCACCTAACTAAATAAATTTAACTACTAAACAGAAATTAAATTCTGATCACACCTAGTATAAGCTGTGAAAATACACAATCCATCTATTTCAAGCCACAAAGTTTCAAGGGAAAGGTGGAGGTAAAACAAGATCAGAGAACAGGATGCACATGAATTTCCTGAATTGTGGGAAACCACTTAGGCATTATCTTTAAAGAACTAAAAATGCACTCCATGCTTATTTTCCCATTTCATCTAATCCCAGCACTTAGAAAATTCAGTTAAATGCAGTTACTATTTGTCTGTGATATTAAAAATAAACTTCTGCAAGAGAAAAATATAAATCTAAAGTCACAGAGGTTCCTGTATTTTTTCCAAACTTACTGGGAAAAGGAACATTCATGTCTGCATGTAACATTTCAATAAGTTGTGCAGTCTTAGATCCAGGTGCAGCACACATATCCAGAATCTACAAAAAAAAAAAAAAATTGAAAACATCTACCTTTTATTTTTATTTCAATTAAGAAATTAACTATGGACTCTTGGACCTATAGTTTAACTATGGACTACAAATTTTTTTACAGCTTTGCAGTTTTTGCAATTTTAATTGTGCAGTTATAATTGCTGTGCACACATCTTTGCAAAAACGCAGAGTACACTTCTGTTCTTTTTATGCATCAAGAAATACAGAGTCCGAAATACAGTAGACTACCAGTTTGTAGGAAACAAACGTATTGGCTGACAATAAAAAATAAAACAAAATAAAACAAAACAAAACAATCTGAAAGGAGAGACAGTGATATGGTTATTTTATCAGCTCACAAGCAATTGTGACTGGAGTTAATTGGAACCGTATACACACACTCATGGTAAAGTTACCTCCAAGAGCATGTTGTATTATTTTTTAACTATCAGTAAATTAATCAGAGAACATCATCAGAGAATATCTGACAGGTGATTTTTAAATATCATATATATTACATATTTCAAAACACATTTTTGTAAAAATGAATTACTATAGTATCCTCATATTTGTATTTTAATGCAAAAATCAGAAGCATAAATTGCTTCTATTATATCCTGGAAGAAATGCTTGACAAATATTCAACCCCCACCTCAGGCAACAAAATGCTCTCCAGTCACTAAGAGCTGCTTGCTAGCATATTTCTTGCTCCTGGTTCATTGTGACTGAGACACTTAGAGAGTCCCTTTCACAGCAAACAATTTGCTAGCACTGTTTTCCTCGGTAATGAAGCTTGAAGTTTTTCTTCTGAGTAGCTCACTAACAGCCTGGAAAAAATATGACCACCTGACAGACTGCAAACAAGTGCATTCTGAAAATATATGTCGTATATTAAGACATCACTAAGTTAGAACAAGACATTTACTATCAGACCTGCTGCCAGATATCATGCCTATAATCTGCCATAAGAAAATGTCACAGGCAATTCTTAATCACCTCACTAGCAACCTATAATTTTTAGCTACTGTCATGTGTTTCACTTCACCAAAATGACTTTCCCTAACAAGTTTATGGAACAGAAGCTCCCAATGTTTTCAAAAGGCATAAAGGAATTGAAACTAACTTTCCATTGCAACCATAGACTCTCAAAATATAGAAAATACTATCATTCGAAAAGGATGCCAGCTCCTCGTGTGGTGGATAGTGGATGGAGAATTAAAAACACTTAGTCAGCATTCTTTAAAAAGGAGCTGAAACATGAATACATTAAGCTACATACAACAAAGTGCAACTACCCATTGGGAGTAAGATTGTGCAACTAATTCTAAACTGAGCATTTCTTATGTGATATTAAATATGGCTGAAAAAACAGCTCTTTCTTTGACAATGTACTTGTGATCGGAAAAGTAGTTAATTGCTGTCCTTTACATGCAGATACTGAAATAACTTCTAGACAAAGTGTCTTTTAAGAAAAAAAAAAAAAAAAAAAAACAGTACACAGTATATTTTAAATTTACCTTATGGTGAGGACTAACATTAAGCAGCAGAGGTGGGATCATACTAACAGCTTCTTGACGACTGATGTTTCCCTTAAAGTAAATAAAAACAAACCCTCAAAGCCTCATTTTTATGCCATAAAAGAAAGCACTTCTCCGGTAACATATGTTAAAATTCTTCATAGTATAATAAAATAAAACGGTTGTAAACTTAGAAATAAACTTTAGCATTTAGCACCAAACTTAAAATGGGGTAAACATGAAGTTATCTAAAAATTCAGCTGGATGAAACACTGTAGATTTATTAATTCTATAGATGCATTTGCTAATCAAAAGAAGAGCTTTAACTAAATACAAATGAGAAATGTGCCTCCATAACACATATGTTCATTCTTTTTTCAAAGATTTAAACATCAGTTTTCTAACAGTAACTAATTCTTACAATAACAGTTAACTAATTACTTTAGAGGTGCACGTTGTCACATTCCCAACAAAAAATGAGCTGGGTTTAGCACATAAGTGCAGTTATGTGTTGGAACTACAGGATGAATCACTGCCAAAAGCAACGTGGGAAATAACCCAGATTTTCCTGAGCTTGAAACAAGAGGCACAGTGGAGTTCTTGACAATATTCTGAAATGAAACCCAGCTCTGCATACAAAGAAATATCGAAATTCACAGGGTGACGGCAGGGATGATGGGGCCATGCTCTTCTCCATGGTGGTCAGTGACAGGACAAGTGGTAAGTTGAAACATAGCAAGTTTCATTTTTATATGAGGAAGAACTTATTTATTGTGAGGATGACAGAGCCCTGGAACAGGCTGCCCAGAGATGTTGTGGAGTCTCCTTCTCTGGAGATCTTCAAAACTCTCCTGGATGCCACCCTGTGCCACGTGCTCCAGGTGTCCCTGCTGGAGCAGGGGGGTTGGACTAGATGATCTCTAGAGGCCCCATCCAACCTCAACCATTCTATGATTCTGTGAATCGAGTGCCCTTAAACTTACACACTCTGTCTCGCTGACCAGAAACTGATGGAACTTCTCCAGTTCTGGCGATTTGCGTAATATTTTTCTACTCAGGTTCGTGTGCCAGGCTAACTCTTCTGGGTACCTGGGAAAAGAAAACAGGGAAGACAAGAAGAAAAACAAAGGTTAGAGGCAAAGGAACGGGAAAAAACGAGGCACGAAGGGACGCAACGCAGGGCCCCTCGGGCCCCTTACCAGCTCAGCGCCTGCGGCACTTCAACCTCCTGCCCGTCCACGCGCAGATCGCGCAGCTCCCTGAAGTACTTGCTCTTGAGGCAGTGCAGCACCTCCCTGGCGTGGCTGCGGGGAGAGCGGCCTCGTGAGCGCGGCACGGCCCGGCCCGGCCCGGCCCAGCTCGGCCCAGCTCGGCCCGGCCCGGCCCCGCCGCCGCGCTCACCTCTTGTAGCCCGTGATGCGCAGCGTGGCGGGCAGCGGCTCGCGCAGCGCCGCCATGAACGCGCCCCACTCGCCGGCCGGCACGATGCCCAGCTCGCGGTAGTAGCGCTCGAACAGCTCGTTCTCCTTCACGATCTCGGGGTAGCCGCCGCTCCAGCCCTGCCAACAGCGGCGCCGTGAGACACGCGCCGCCGCCCGCGCCGCCCCGCCGCCCCGGCCCGGCGCTCACCGCCTGCTCGTCACCGCCGCCGCCCCCGCGCTCCGCCCGCTGCTGCTGCTGCTGCTGGCGGCGCCGGTCGCGCGCGCGGCGGCCCATGGCGGCGAAGCGCCGGGCGAGCCCCGCCGCGCGCGCGGCTACGGAGCGCCAGAGGGGCCCCACGGTCGCGCAACGTGCTCCGCGCGCCGCGCAGGCGCCGTTCCCCCCGGACCGCCCTGGCGCCGCGGGGCGGGCGCGGGGCGGGCGAGTGCGCGTGCGCGTGCGCCCGCCGTGACGCCATCCCCGTGCCGGAGGGGCGGCGCTCAGAGCCCTCCCATTGCGCCGGGCTGCGGGCGGCCCCGCCCCGCCTGCCCCCATTGGTGCGCGGCGGCCTCGCCCCGCGTGCCCCATTGGTGCGCGGCGGCGCGGGGCGGGGCGGCGGCGCCGCATGAATGGAGGCGGTCGGCGCGGGGCCGCCGCAGCGGCGGTGACGGTCATGGATGTGTGCGCGCTGGCGCAGCGGGCGCCGGGCCCGGCGGAGCGGCGGCTGCTGGAGACGCTGCCCTGGGGGCTCGTAGCGGTGGGGGCCGGCGCGGCGCTGCTGCTGCGCTTCGTGCCCATGCCCTACGGGCGCTACGCGTCGCGCCGCTTCGGCTGCCCCGTGCCCGCGCGCCCGGCCTGGCTGCTGCAGGAGCTGCCCTCGCTGCTCATCCCGCTGGGGCTGGCCGTGTGCGGCGGCGGGCGCCTCCACGAGCGCCCCAACGCCGTCCTGCTCGCGCTCTTCGTGGTGCACTACGCGCAGAGGTGGGCGCCGCGCGCGGGGCCGCCGCCGCCTCCCGGCTGACCCGCA